>NC_134231.1:11417015-12029515 GCF_965140235.1 Caretta caretta | reverse complement strand
ACACCACCTGACGCTACCCCTAGAATTCACTTTACACACCAAAATATTTGCACTTTAATAACCCCATAGAAGTGTTTGCCACATCTCTCTTAATCCTAAGGGAGTGGATGACTTATCAGGAAGGTCCGTAAGATTTAGAACTTTGTTGCTGATGGATTGGTAGCTATCTAAAGGATTATAATAATTATTTGGATTATGGTAGCATGTAGAGGCTTTGTCCACGCTTGGGGCTGTATTAAACACTTCTTGTTCCAAAGATTTTACAATCCAAGGTCCCGATCTTGCAACTCTGCATGGGCAGAGCACCAGTGGCTTCCTTGGTGGTCTGTATTGGGCATAGCAGCCCACCGTTTGCAGGACCAGGGTGTAACTAGATAAGACAGGCGAAGGAAGCATTTTCTCCATTTGCAGAGCAGGAGCTGATCAGAATGACTTGCTCAAGATCGCACGGCTGGGGATTGAACTCACAAGTAACAGTTCAGTGCTTTACCCACTAGGCAAGGTGTCCTTTCTTTTTTGGGAGGGTGGGGGTGGTAGGGATGAGTTTGAATTTTTCTAAAACTTGTTTCTTCAGGAGTTATAAATGTGACTAGTTTATGAAATTACATCTTTCAAGCAATTGTATAAAATACTCCTTAGCACATTTGAGTTTGGCTTTTAAAGAATTAGCCTTTGATTGTACTCCAAATATTTCATTTTTACTACAGCGACCGGGCAAATTAACAATGTTGTTAGGAATGCCTTTCCCATGCTTGTAATTAAAAAAAAAAAAAAATTTAAGAAAGGCGACAAAAACATTACTGGAGTGGAGAGCTTTCTGGAAATTGTACGTTTTGTTTTGGTATCAGTTTGTTTTGGCAATTGGGTTTTCAAAGCAGATTCTCTCTGAGGTTAAATTTTGACTGGGGGGGCAGTGGAAGTGTCTGCTTGTTTTGCAGTGGTTCTCAACCAGGGGTACGTGTACTCCTGGGGTCATGCAGAGGTCTTCCGAGGGTACATCAACTCATCTAGATATCTGCCTCGTTTTACAACAAGCTACATAAAAAGCACTAGCAAAGTCCGTACAAACTAAAATGTCCTCTAGACAATGACTTGTTTATACTGGTCTATATTCTATACACTGAAATGTAAGTACAATATTTATGTTCCAATTGATTTATTGTATACTTAAATGGTAAAAATGCTGGGTTTCTGGGCCTATGGATGGAGGAGACAAATATTTTTGCACAGCGCTTATGATATTTCAACGCCACTTTAAACCAGTTGATTTTCGTAAGGGCTGAACGACCACAGTTCTCACCTGCCGTGTTGCAGAATGTTCCGTATTGGAGATGGATCCGTACTGTGGGAACCAGTTCTGGGATCCAAATGCTGCAAAACTCAAGGTGTTAAGTGTTGGGATTCTGATTCCCACCCCTCACCCCACCCCCCATAGCGCTCATGTGCTGGGGAGCTAAGCAGGGAACGCTAAGATTGGGCAATGATCCAGTGTAACAAACTAGTGTCATCCCTATACGTGTCTCTTTCCCCATCTCTGTATGTCTTTCTGCACGTTCCCATAATCTAACAAACAAATCACTGTAGGAAGGAGCCCATTTTGCTGAATTTCTGCACACTTGGGTGAGCAGAGCATCCACTGGACGTGAGTTTAAAGCCAGCTGCATGGCCTGCAACTCCTGGGCATAGACCACAGCTGTCAGCTACAGGGTGGTTCTCTTAAAAAAAGAACGTGGCACAGGGAAATCTACATGTTTGCAGAGGAGACCAGAATCTTGTCACACCTCTGTGCTCCACATGGCATGAAGAAGAAGGGGCAGAGAGCTGTCCACGACAAAGCGTGGGCTGGGATTAAAAGTCTAAGGGTATGTCTACACTACGGAATAAGGTCGAATTTATAGAAGTCGGTTTTTTAGAAATCAGTTTTATATATTCGAGTGTGTGTGTCCCCACAGAAAATGCTCTAAGTGCATTAAGTGCATTAACTCGGCGGAGCGCTTCCACAGTACCGAGGCTAGAGTCGACTTCCGGAGCGTTGCACTGTGGGTAGCTATCCCACAGTTCCCGCAGTCTCCGCTGCCCATTGGAATTCTGGGTTGAGATCCCAATGCCTGATGGGGCTAAAACATTGTCGCAGGTGGTTCTGGGTACATATCGTCAGGCCCCCGTTCCCTCCCTCCCTCCGTGAAAGCAAGGGCAGACAATCATTTCGCGCCTTTTTTCCTGAGTTACCTGTGCAGACGCCATACCACGGCAAGCATGGAGCCCGCTCAGGTAACCGTCACCCTATGTCTCCTGGGTGCTGGCAGACGCGGTACAGCATTGCTACACAGTAGCAGCAACCCCTTGCCTTGTGGCAGCAGACGGTACAGTACGACTGGTAGCCATCATCGTCATGTCCGAGGTGCTCCTGGCCACGTCGGCTGGGAGCGCCTGGGCAGACATTGGTGCAGGGACTAAATTTGGAGTGACTTGACCAGGTCATTCTCTTTAGTCCTGCAGTCAGTCCTATTGAACCGTCTTATGGTGAGCGGGCAGGCGATACGGACTGCTAGCAGTCGTACTGTACCATCTTCTGCCGAGCAGCCATGAGATGTGGATGGCATGCAGTCCTTCTGCACCGTCTGCTGCCAGCCAAAGATGTAAAAGATAGATGGAGTGGGTCAAAACAAGAAATAGACCAGATTTGTGTTGTACTCATTTGCCTCCTCCCCTGTCTAGGGGACTCATTCCTCTAGGTCACACTGCAGTCACTCACAGAGAAGGTGCAGCGAGGTAAATCTAGGCATGTATCAGTCAGAGGCCAGGCTAACCTCCTTGTTCCAATAAGAACAATAACTTAGGTGCACCATTTCTTATTGGAACCCTCCGTGAAGTCCTGCCTGAAATACTTCTTGATGTACAGGCACCCCCTTTGTTGATTTTAGCTCCCTGAAGCCAACCCTGTAAGCCGTGTCGTCAGTCACCCCTCCCTCCGTCAGAGCAACGGCAGACAATCGTTCCGCGCCTTTTTTCTGTGCGGACGCCATACCAAGGCAAGCATGGAGGCCGCTCAGCTCACTTTGGCAATTAGGAGCACATTAAACACCACACGCATTATCCAGCAGTATATGCAGCACCAGAACCTGGCAAAGCGATACCGGGCGAGGAGGCGACGTCAGCGCGGTCACATGAGTGATCAGGACATGGACACAGATTTCTCTGAAAGCATGGGCCCTGCCAATGCATGCATCATGGTGCTAATGGGGCAGGTTCATGCTGTGGAACGCCGATTCTGGGCTCGGGAAACAAGCACAGACTGGTGGGACCGCATAGTGTTGCAGGTCTGGGACGATTCCCAGTGGCTGCGAAACTTTCGCATGCGTAAGGGCACTTTCATGGAACTTTGTGACTTGCTTTCCCCTGCCCTGAGGCGCATGAATACCAAGATGAGAGCAGCCCTCACAGTCGAGAAGCGAGTGGCGATAGCCCTGTGGAAGCTTGCAACGCCAGACAGCTACCGGTCAGTTGGGAATCAATTTGGAGTGGGCAAATCTACTGTGGGGGCTGCTGTGATGCAAGTAGCCCACGCAATCAAAGATCTGCTGATATCAAGGGTAGTGACCCTGGGAAATGTGCAGGTCATAGTGGATGGCTTTGCTGCAATGGGATTCCCTAACTGTGGTGGGGCTATAGACGGAACCCATATCCCTATCTTGGCACCGGATCACCAAGCCGCCGAGTACATAAACCGCAAGGGGTACTTTTCGATAGTGCTGCAAGCTCTGGTGGATCACAAGGGACGTTTCACCAACATTAACGTGGGATGGCCGGGAAAGGTGCATGATGCTCGCATCTTCAGGAACTCTGGTCTGTTTCAAAAGCTGCAGGAAGGGACTTTATTCCCAGACCAGAAAATAACTGTTGGGGATGTTGAAATGCCTATATGTATCCTTGGGGACCCAGCCTACCCCTTAATGCCATGGCTCATGAAGCCGTACACAGGCAGCCTGGACAGTAGTCAGGAGCTGTTCAACTACAGGCTGAGCAAGTGCAGAATGGTGGTAGAATGTGCATTTGGACGTTTAAAGGCGCGCTGGCGCAGTTTACTGACTCGCTTAGACCTCAGCGAAACCAATATTCCCACTGTTATTACTGCTTGCTGTGTGCTCCACAATATCTGTGAGAGTAAGGGGGAGACATTTATGGCGGGGTGGGAGGTTGAGGCAAATCGCCTGGCTGCTGGTTACGCGCAGCCAGACACCAGGGCGGTTAGAAGAGCACAGGAGGGCGCGGTACGCATCAGAGAAGCTTTGAAAACCAGTTTCATGACTGGCCAGGCTACGGTGTGAAAGTTCTGTTTGTTTCTCCTTGATGAAACCCCCCGCCCCTTGGTTCACTCTACTTCCCTGTAAGCTAACCACCCGCCCCTCCTCCCTTCAATCACCGCTTGCAGAGGCAATAAAGTCATTGTTGCTTCACATTCATGCATTCTTTATTCATTCATCACACAAATAGGGGGATGACTACCAAGGTAGCCCAGGAGGGGTGGTGGAGGAGGGAAGGAAAATGCCACACAGCACTTTAAGCACAGCACTTTAAAAGTTTACAACTTTAAAATTTATTGAATAACAGCCTTCTTTTTTTGGGGCAATCCTCTGTGGTGGAGTGGCTGGTTGGCCGGAGGCCCCCCCACTGCGTTCTTGGGCGTCTGGGTGTGGAGGCTATGGAACTTGGGGAGGAGGGCGGTTGGTTACAGAGGGGCTGCAGTGGCAGTCTGTGCTCGAGCTGCCTTTGCTGCAGCTCAACCATACACTGGAGCATACTGGTTTGGTCCTGCAGCAGCCTCAGCATTGAATCCTGCCTCCTCTCATCACGCTGCCGCCACATTTGAGCTTCAGCCCTGTCTTCAGCCCGCCACTTACTCTCTTCAGCCCGCCACCTCTCCTCCCGGTCATTTTGTGCTTTCCTGCACTCTGACATTATTTGCCTCCACGCATTCGTCTGTGCTCTGTCAGTGTGGGAGGACAGCATGAGCTCGGAGAACATTTCATCGCGAGTGCGTTTTTTTTTCTTTCTAAGCTTCACTAGCCTCTGGGAAGGAGAAGATCCTGTGATCATTGAAACACATGCAGCTGGTGGAGAAAAAAAAAGGGACAGCGGTATTTAAAAAGACACATTTTATAAAACCGTGGCTACACTCTTTCAGGGTAAACCTTGCTGTTAACATTACATACATAGCACATGTGCTTTCGTTACAAGGTCGCATTTTGCCTCCTCCCACCGCGTGACTACCCCCTCAACCTTCCCCCCTCCCTGTGGCTAACAGCGGGGAACATTTCTGTTTAGCCACAGGCAAACAGCCCAGCAGGAATGGGCTCCTCTGAGTGTCCCCTGAAGAAAAGCACTCTATTTCAACCAGGTGACCATGAATTATATCTCACTCTCCTGAGGATAACACAGAGAGATAAAGAACGGATGTTGTTTGAATGCCAGCAAACATACACTGCAATGCTTTGTTCTACAATGATTCCCGAGTACGTGTTACTGGCCTGGAGTGGTAAAGTGTCCTACCATGAAGGACGCAATAAGGCTGCCCTCCCCAGAAACCTTTTGCAAAGGCTTTAGGACTACATCTAGGAGAACCGCAAATGCCAGGGCAAAGTAATCCTTTCACATGCTTGCTTTTAAACCATGTATAGTATTTTAAAAGGTACACTCACCAGAGGTCCCTTCTCCGCCTGCTGGGTCCAGAAGGCAGCCTTGGGTGGGTTCGGGGGGTACTGGCTCCAGGTCTAGGGTGAGAAACAGTTCCTGGCTGTCGGGAAAACCGGTTTCTCCGCTTGCTTGCTGTGAGCTATCTACAACCTCCTCCTCCTCATCATCTTCTTCGTCCCCAAAACCTGCTTCCGTATTGCCTCCATCTCCATTGAAGGAGTCAAACAACACGGCTGGGGTAGTGGTGGCTGAACCCCCTAAAATGGCATGCAGCTCATCATAGAAGTGGCATGTTTGGGGCTCTGACCCAGAGCGGCTGTTCGCCTCTCTGGTTTTCTGGTAGGCTTGCCTCAGCTCCTTCAGTTTCACGCGGCACTGCTTCGGGTCCCTGTTATGGCCTCTGTCCTTCATGCCCTGGGAGATTTTCACAAAGGTTTTGGCATTTCGAAAACTGGAACGGAGTTCTGATAGCACGGATTCCTCTCCCCAAACAGTGATCAGATCCCGTACCTCCTGTTCGGTCCATGCTGGAGCTCTTTTGTGATTCTGGGACTCCATCATGGTCACCTGTGCTGATGAGCTCTGCATGGTCACCTGCAGCTTGCCACGCTGGCCAAACAGGAAATGAGATTCAAAAGTTCGCGGTTCTTTTCCTGTCTACCTGGCCAGTGCATCTGAGTTGAGAGTGCTGTCCAGAGCGGTCACAATGGAGCACTCTGGGATAGCTCCCGGAGGCCAATACTATCGAATTGTGTCCACAGTACCCCAAATTCGAGCCGGCAACATCGATTTAAGCGCTAATCCAGGGGTGGAGTAAGGAAATCGATTTTAAGAGCCCTTTAAGTCGAAATAAAGGGCTTCATTGTGTGGATGGGTGCAGGTTTACATCGATTTAACACTGCTAAATTCGACCTAAAGTCCTAGTGTAGACCAGGGCAAAGAAGCAGGTCATGTATCCCACATGGCAGCTGGTACTGATTTGTTCAGCACCTAGCCTGGCACCCAATAAAGGGGCAGAATGGTGATACACACGCTTAGCAGGGTTTGAGAGTGGTTGAAAATCTTTTTTGTTAACTCTTTGCTTTGATGAAAAATTGGGGTTTGGACAAAGGTGAGAAATTTCATGGAAATTGTCTAGAAAAATCAATGTACTTTGAATGATTTTTTTCTTGGAAAACCAGTCATTTTGGCAGAAAACCAAATGGTTTTGCTAACGGTTTTTAGCTGAAGTAATCCCACAAATCACTACCCCTCACCCTCAAAAAGAGAACATTTTGGAGAAAAATTGCCAGAAAACTTTTAGGTTTTGGTAGAAAATCTTCAGTTTTGGAGGCTGTTTGATTTTCCTGAGTAAAAATCCTGACATTCACTGGGGATGGGACCCAATTCCCACATAGCTTTAGTCAACAGAGCAGAAGCTCGGGTCCTAAAAGCAGCTTTTGGCTACGTGGGAGGGTCTGTACTGTTATCGGACCATTGTTCTATCTGGTCTCAAACTTAGCATTTTCCCACTACCTATTGGCTGACACTAAAATCCCAAATCCACCACCGACAAGGTTTGGAGACACCCCAAGCCACACCGTTTGGATCTCATTTCTTGGCACCGCTTAGATATTTGGCCCTTAAGACACTTAGCTGGAAATCTGACTTGCTATATTGAGGAAGAGGAGGGGCAGTGGTTAGCATGGGTTATGGCAGACCTAGCTTCAATTCCTGCTCTGCTGCAAACATCCTGTGAGAACCTGGGCAAGTTGGCTTAGCCTCTCTGCCTCAGTTCCCCCCATCAGTGCAGTGGGAGTAAGAGAAAAGCCCTGCCTCACAGCGGGGTTGTGAGGCTAAATATATTAAAGGGTGGGAGGTGCCCACACCCTACAGTGGTGGGAACCAGCTAAGTACTTCCGCTAGATAGCCATGGAAATCACACAGGGTCAAAATCAAATTCCAAGCATGAAAAGATTTAATTTAGATGCTGTAGATGACTCATTGACTTCATTTTTTTTTTTTAAGGCTTACCCATAGAAAGCTTCCTATGCATCCATTACATAATCCCACACCAAAACTTCTAATCCATATGTGGTACAAAATGTGCCCTGTTAGAATTAACTTCATATTTGAGTTGCTTAATGCGCAGCACTGAAATTGCCTGCGGCTTGTTCCGCTGAGTGCCGGGACAGTAGTAATAACATTACACCCATGGAGATCAGCGGAAGGAAGGCAGGTCTGCCACATGATTGCCCGGTCTGTGTCCAGCCCCTGCCGGGACTGGGCAGCTGGCACAAGGAAAAGCAACAAAACTAATGAGTAAATGCAGCTGTGTCCCCACCCCCGGCTGAGATTTGCTCCCCTCTCTCCCCATCGCTACCTGCATCTTGGTGAGTTTCCACCCTGGCTTTGGCGAACCTCCATCTTGTCTCCTCTTCAGTCATTAGGGATCATCCAAGTTTAAGCGTTCGTCCAGCCAGTTGGATCTGAGTAGCGGCTCTCTGGAGGCACCACCGAGTGTCTGGATTACCAGTGGCAGCCCCAGGCGAAGGGGTATGGGGTGCTCCCCCTTCTTCAGTGAAATCTGAGAACTATTGAGAGTGGCAAATTCCTCCTTTGGGGCTTGTGTTCAGCCACGTGCTCCCCCTCAGAGCAGCTCCTTCGAGAGATCGGTGATGGGTCACGCTCCTCTAGGGCGCAATCCGGCAAGATGCTGGAGTGCTCTGGCGAAGGGCTGGTTTCACAAAGGGACTGAAGTGCCTAAGTGTCTCTTTAGGTGCCGAAGACCAACCGCTCAGGCTCACGGACCTTCACAAAATCACGGCCTAAACCCCAGTGGGATTCTCCAGCTAGGATTTCCTCTGCCTATCTCGCCTGCAGGGCCTGATCCGACAGATATGCTCCAAGCACACCAGACCCACCCACAAGCCACTCAGGCCGCGGTGTGTGTCTGTGTTGATCAGGATCCAGTGGCCGGGGCACTCACGGGGGTTGTAGGAGACCTAGGTTTGAAGCCCTGCTCTGCCCGATTTGAAGCAAGGGCTTAAACCTGCCTTTCCCACTTACCCAGTGAGCGTGTGTGTGTGTGTGTGGGGGGGGGGGTAAAGGGGAAGCTTTTTCTCTTTTGTTTTTTTTCCTGAGAAAGGGCTCCGCTCCCAGAGAGGGCTCACAGCTGAGGATCCAGAGTGGAGAGAGACACCGCCCTCTGGCCTGTCACTCAAGTGCCTGAGCCCCAGGTCAGTGGGAGTTAGGCACCTGGCTCCCTTTGTGGATCTGGCCCTGCCCTGTCCCTCTGCGTTTCACTCCGAGCTTACATAGGCTGCTCCCTGCTCAGCCCGTTCGCTTCTGAGAACCCCTGTGTACAGTGCCCAACTTTCACCAAACAATGCGGGAGGAGCCCTGGCACCTAGCACTCAGCATTGCAGTGTCCTCAGCCCACTGTGAATCTAGCCCCAAGTGCTCTCGACTCCCATTGACGTCGATGAGGCTTGCGGGTGCTCCACACAAGCTGGGATCAAAAATGTAGGGCCCGAGCCTGCAGCGTGCTGATCCCAAAGCAGCGTCCTCGCAGTGAGTTGAGGGTACAGAGTACGTTCCAAGGGGCACGTGGCCCCTTTCAGGATGAGGCCTCTAGACCAAATCTAAACAAAGGTGGCTTTAATCGAAAGCAACTGAGTTGTCAGGCAGGGGGCTCTGGTTTGAACAAAGCTGAAGCTTAGCACAGAGACCGGTCGAAAGCAGAACCATTGATCCAGACCATGCCTAGTTCTGCGACCCACTGGGCTCCTGGAACTCAGAGCCAACATGAACACATCTGCCTTTGATTCAGTGCCCCCACCCCGCACTCCATGTTTCAGTGTAATCTTAGCCAGTTTCCTCCTGTCCTCTCCCTTTGTGCATTTAAAATCAAAGCCGCCAGAACAAGCGAGAACACAAGCCCAGAAGCCCAAGGGCCTAATGACCAAGGGGCATTAGAGACTGGCACTAGCTGAATTTCAGTGCTGTTGCTCGAGTTCAAATAGAGTTTAAACCCTGCGTGGCATCTCGCTGTCTTTTCAGACAGCAGATTCATGTCAGCTCTGACAACACCGACTCTCACACAGCCTAGCGGCTGGAGCTGTCCCGTCCCCGCAGATATGCTCAATGTTTTGATGAGGCATCCGCCGGTGTATTGCCAGGCAGGGAAGGCAGCCGTGTTCTGGGCTGCAGTTGGGTATTTCTGGGTCTTTTCCAAGGGGCAGTTCAGAATCTGGGCAATGCAATCGTATTTATTTATAACCTGTTATAAATTCCTTGGGCTACGGACGCTCCCATTCTCAGAGTCACGTCTTTGCTGGACGTTTTCAGCTCCGGGTCACTGACTCACTCGAGGTACAGAACGCATTTGTGAACACTAGTCGGGATGTTCCCCTCACGCTTGATCCAGCTGCGGCACATGGTTGTAGTTTACCGTCTGCTGATCCCTCGAGATAGCTCTCTTGAAACAAAATCCTGCTGGAGACAAGGCAGTGGTAGTTTTTACCTTGATGTAGCTAGTTGACGTCAACCCTCTTCCCCACCCTTCATCCCTCAGGATTTTACTTTAAGGGGTACATTGGGGTAAAAACATAAAGCCCTGTGCCTTGTCTCCACTTGGAATTTACATCGAAGTAGCGATCTCTGTGTAAATGCACCTCTTGCAGTGAAGACATAGCACCGAGTAAACCACAAACATGATTAGATGTGTGGGGAGTGTCCATGCTAGCCTTTACAAACATGTTAAGTACCATTGCCCCCTTAGTCCCAGCACTGAGGAAATTATCAGGATCTGGCAAGTCTGTTTCAGTTAGGAGGAGAAACTGACGATAGGTATTTGTTTGGTTGGATCCTGTTTTGTTTACAAAGAAAGCACCTCCAGTTTGCTTGTTTTCCCTGAAAACAATTAAAAACAAACAGCAAGCAGTTTCCTGGCTTTCAGTTTCCAAGCCTACCTCTCCAGCAGTTCCAGGCCACAAGGAGCTCGCTCTCTCTGCTCCCCCACACAACTGCTTCTCTCTCTGTCTGCTTGGTTTCTGCTCAAATACACCCCCACACACACACCTTGCCAAACAATTGCCACAGCCTAGCTTCTGTGTTTGCAATCAGGGAAGCCCATATGGCTCCGCTTCTGATCTTGCCATTGGCTTGCGTGGTGGCTTCTACTGTTATTCGGTATCTCATGACATAAAGGGGCTTAATTGCTCCTTCTATTGAGCCTGGAAGAAAGGTGTTTAGCACATGCATTGGCTTTAACCAGGTCTGTGATTGTCTATAGATCAAAGATCATTAACATCCTCCACATAACAGTATTTTGAGTTCACTGGCAGTCGATTTACAGGAGGCAGATACTCATTTGAGGACCACTTTCTAGACCCACTGAAGTCTAATGTTTAAACTCCTGTTGACTTCAGTGGTCCTAAGAGAGAATGGAAGTTGCAGAATGAATGCATAACACCTATGTCAGGTGCTGGCTTTCCAGCGCTGAGAAGCACTGTCCTCTGTTTGTTGTCATTGGATTCAATCAAAGCTATTAAAAAAAAAATTAATAAATCTGCATTTGTTGTGAAGTACAAGGGGGAGATGGCCAAGGTGTTCCTACAACTCTGGCAATCCTGACAGCCCAAGTGGCTCATGTGGGATGTGGGCAGGCAGGGTGCAATTTAGAGCAAACCTCGGTGCAACTGTAACGTGCACAGGGGGCAAAGAAGCCGGAGTATAAGAGCAGCACCAAGTCTGTAGCGTGATGAGTGGAACTTGAGAAAGAGGGTCAGGTTTCCGGAGGGATCTGGTTTGGGGAGGCATCAGGGGCTTAGCAAGGCATGCTGGGGCCAGGCTGCTGGTGCACAAACACCGGAGGTTCGGCATGTAACACTGGCCTCTTAGGCACGTTTGATAAAGTCTTGTCTCTTGCAACTGTGCCCGCCTTCCTCATCCCTTATTGTTAATGACACCCCCGGCCTCGGTCAGACCTTACTTGCAAACTGTGAACAGATTTGAGCTAGAATCACTGCAAGCCAATAATCCTGGCAGCTCCTGGTGCCATTTCAGTCACTTTTCAGAGCACGTGAGCATTTTTTGACTTTGAACATCAGTATTTCTTTCTGCGAGCTGGTGGATCTTCTGCTCTTCCCTGAGGCATGAGGCTGAATAAGTCTCTTAACTTGGATCCTGGCTGGTCCAACTGCCAATGCTCTTTGTGTCTAATTCTTCCCTGAATTGTGTCAAGTGTTTGAGATCCTTCAGCAGTGACTCTTACAGGCTAATCACACACAGGACTTGCCTATACTACAAAATTGTGCCAACTCAAACTATCCTGGTACAATTTTGAAGTAAAACAATTCCCCTATAAAGATCAGGGCAGCTTATTCCTTTTCCTGTGTGGTTAAAACCACACTAAGGTAAAAGGCAAAGCTACATCTTTGTCTGGTCTGACTATTTTGGAAGAAAATTGCACCAAGCAAAATAGTTTTACTGGCCTCACTTTCAAGTGTTGATGAGGTCTTAGTGGGTTGCCCTTCTGCAGCAATAGTGTTAGCCTGTACCAAAAAAGAGGAGCCAGGAAAAACTGGGTGGGAGGTTGGATGAGAGGGAGAAAATAAGAGAGAAGGGACTGTAGGCGTGGGAACCAGTTCTGCTGCTTTTGTTCTGAAACTTTTTTGCCAGAGTAGACCCGTTGGCAAATACTTGGATGTTACGTTCTGTGAAGAAACTAAAGTCAGCCAATCAACCCAATGTTTTCACTGATATTTTTTGGATTTGAATTTTTTTTTTTTAAATCCCGCTCTTGTTTTGTTGCTCAACAAATTTGACAACAGTAGGTTTTTTTCCTTGCAAACGTCTCCATTTCATCCCAAAGGCATTTAAAACAAAACACAGCAAACTTCAAACAGCTGACCCAAAGCCCATTGAAGTCAATGGGATTTGTTCCATTAGAATCAATCCATGAAACTATGTTGGCTACTGAAGGGTAAAGAGCGGCCAGCAAAACTGTTCCTTTTGGTAGCCCACTGGGCTACTGTGGTCACGGGGTAGATGTAGTTGCTCCCCAGCTATGGTCCTTACTTTCACAAAGGATCCTTGGTCCTCAAGGCGATTTTCATGTCTCCGTGCCAGGGCAGAGCTCCGTTTGTTATGGAGGGAAGCGGCTTCCCATCGAGGCCGATCAGGATCCGTTTGCTTTGTTGTGCAATTAAATAATCGTTGTAGGTTTAATCCTTTAATAAACTTCCCTGGGACACGGAACGCTTGTGGGGTGCCCCATGGCTTTGCCAGCCTTGACTCAGGCCTCTGCTGCCAGCAGCACTCACGAGACCCGAGAAAGAGCTGGGAGAGGTAATTGTCTACCTTAATCTCCTTTCAAAGAGGTCTTTGATGGGAATTGAATTCTGATGAAAGACTGCTGGGTTGGCAGCCTTGGAGATGAGATGTTCTCTGTCAGCCCCAAGGGGGAGGTCCAGGGTGGGTGTTATCTGCGCCAATGCACCATGGCGCAAGCCCTGATCTTGTCGAATAGGTGTTTTAGGATGAGAGGGGGGCGAATTTTCAGCCAGGGCCTGAGATCTAAAGCCCAGCATTGGCCCACGAGAGTGCAGGAGACGGGAGAGCACAGCTAGAGAGAAGAGCGGGACATTAGGGAGCTGGGAGAGGAGGGGTGGTTTGACTGAGGACTTCAGCAATGTGTTGGCTAGATGGGAGAAGGAGGCAGGGAGCCCACCCGACTGCGGGCTCTCTCATTGGACGGTGCTGTGGCATGATGTACTGAGCATCCGATATCGAGCGCAGGTTAAACGCTGATTGTTTTCAAGAACAAGAGAGCCCGGGCGCTACAAGGGGTGGGTGCAGCTGTGATCAATCTACCCCAGGGATCCTGCCTCTTGGCATAACTCCTGCTGGGCCTACACTTCTCCCCACCTGCTTTCCCTTTGTTCCAAGGCAGGAACAACCCTGCATAAGTGCCGGTTCATCTGTTTGGGTCGGATGCCGCGGTCGCTCTTTGTCTGCGTGTTCTATGCAGGCAGGGGCATGCCGGCCTCCACTCTTGGGTAAATGCTGTAATTAAAGGAGGCTTGGTACAGAGAGGGTTCTCGGCGGCTCTGTTTCCGCACACAGCCAGGGTGCGGCTGGGTGTCAGCAGGATGCCGCAGCCCAGATCAGGTGAATATGTTTACAAGGCTGAGTTAATGCTCAGGCAGATGTTAACAGCCCATGAAGTTAGCAGAAAGAGGCCCACTGAATTCAGCGGACATAGGATCAGACCCCTTGTTCAAGGGAGAACGTGGTAATTCCCGAAGACTTTGCTGGGACTGGTAGCAAAGAGAGGGACAATGACTCTTGGCCTATTAGAAGTGTGTGAATGGTTTCAGAGTAACAGCCGTGTTAGTCTGTATTCGCAAAAAGAAAAGGAGGACTTGTGGCACCTTAGAGACTAACCAATTTATTTGAGCATAAGCTCAAAGTGTGTGAATGTTTATTACAAACCCGTGAAGGGCAAGAGCATGTCGAAACTAATGTTTGAAGTGCCTATGAGCCTATGGATGTTGATTGTTGGCGTATGAGCCCCCAGAGACTGGTGCAGCAGAGGACAGCCTTGTTATCCCCGTCTGTGCGTGTACCCAAAGCCCTTTTAATCTCCAAGGCAACAAAATATTCCATGAGTCTTGGCTCTGCAAAGTTGCAGCTGAAGCTCTCTTGCCTGGGGAGCTGTGGGACCCTTTTGACAACCGAATGTGGGCTGGAGCACCGCTATGCACCATAGCTGAAAGGTGGCATCGTGGGCACCACAGTGCCATGCTGGGGCCTTGGTTTAACACCGACTTGGAAGGACGAGCACCATGTGTGGAATTTGCAGCACCTAGCCATTCCCTGGGGGTATCTCCTACCCAAGTGTGGACAAGGCCTGGCCCTGGGTTTGGCTTGAGAGATCTCAAGCTATTGAGCATGTCTTTGGCTGCTGTAAATCAGTGTAGCTCGTTAGCCCCAGGAATGTGGCTCGGGGGAAGATTAGATAGCAACCAGTGATGCGTCTATTGCTTTCTTTGCAGTGTCCCCCGGATGCTGCTCAGGAAGCCCTACAGGTAGCGTTAGATGCTGGATATCGGCACTTCGACTGTGCTTATTTTTACCAGAACGAGGCCGCGATCGGAGCAGCCTTTGAAAAGATGCTGGGGGAAGGGAGGCTGAAGAGAGACGAACTTTATGTGGTGAGCAAGGTGAGCCCCGTTTCCCTTCCAGACAGAAGCCCAGGATTGCTAATTCTTTCTAAGTTACCCCAAGACTTGGGATACTGGGTGTTGTGGTTTTTTTCTCGTGGCCTCTGCTTCTGGACTCATGATACGATGAAAATTTCAGCCTCCATTAAATAAAAAAATGATTTCCTAACCCTCTCGGTTATTCACAGAAGCTGCAAAATGAGACACCCTCCCCCCCCAAAGGCCGGAAGGCAAATAAGACCCTATGGCTTTCTAAGCCAATCTCATGGATTCTAGGGGGGCCTGACTCATGAAGGCTTGATGTTGACTGTACTGTGTGCCTTGTGGATTGAAACACAATTGTCAAAGAGCTGCCATTCCCAGTGCAGAACAACAACGTTATTAAACTTTCTAATTTACTAGAGATGATCAAAAATGGACAATGGGACAGTTTTTTTCCATTGGCAAATACAATTTTGTCGGAATCTAAACTATTTTGCAGAAACATCTCAATTTTGGCAAAGTTGCAATGGAAAAAATGTCAAAACACATCGTTTCGACTTTCCCATTTTATTTAACTTCCACTTGCATATTTTTATGTTAGTCCAGATTGTATTATTTTGACCTGAGCAAACTGAAAAGTTTCAATATTTCCAAATAGAAACTTTTCTGAATTTTCACCCCACTAGAAATTTCAATTTGTTGGAATTTTCCACAGGATTCAAATTCCATTTTTTGTCCAGTAGTGCTAAGTGTTCTTGTATGCCATTTGAGAACACTAATCTATTGTCTATCTACATATATACAAACATCTCACTTTTGTGGAGCACACCCATAGCTACTATAGAATCATAGAAATGTCGGGCTGGAAGGGACCCTGAAAAGTCATCAAGTCCTGTCCCCTGCACTGAGGCAGGACCAAGTAAACCTTGACTATCCCAGACAAGTTTTGTCCAACCTGGTCTTAAAAACCTCCAGCAAGGGGATTCCACGAACTCCCTTGGAAGCCTAAATAAATATCTAACCTAAATAGCCTTTCCTGCCAGTTTACCCCATTACTTTTTGTCCTACCTCCAATGAACATGGAGAACAATTGATCACAGTCCTCTTTATAACCGCCATTCACATATTTCAAGACTGTTATCGGGTCAGTCGTCTTTTCTCAAGACTAAGCTCTATTTATGATATTATCTAAGACTCCGTTTATGATGCAAGTAACAAAGACCCATGGTAGGTGCCTACAACAATCAGCAGCAATGAAATGCTAAATAGAAGAGATTTCCAAGCTGGGTGTACCTCAGAGCTGATTGGTCACATGGTGCTGGCTCCTCCTCCTGGTTATTTGCTGAGAAGAGCGGACCAATAGGAGCGGGGACATGGAATGAAGAGCAACATTTGACCTATTGCTCTAAGGCCTGGTGGACACACTTCATTTGTATAGAGTAAAATACTGGGGGAAAGGGATGTCCGTTTTTGATCTTTGAGAGGAAGGATGGTGCTGGGGTGAAGCCACTGGACTGGGATTCAGGAGATCTGGCTTCAGTTCCTGGCTCTGTCACACCCTCCCGCTATGACCGAGTCACAGAGTCTCTCTGTGCCTCAGTTTCCCATCTATACAGCTCATTATACTCCTGTTCTACTCTTTCTCTGACCATGCCCCCATTTTACAGAGGCAGCCTGGTCCAGTAGAACAGACAGTGGATTGGGAGTCTAGAAACCTGGGCTCTGTCTCTCGCTGTGTGACCTGGAGTAATTTACTTCTCCTCCCACCCTGTGTCTGTCTCTTCTATGTAGACTGTGAGCTCGGCAGGGCTGGGACTGTCTCTCTCGGATAGTGCCCAGCACAGGGGGCCCTCATTTTGGTTAGGTGCTCCTGGAATGCAATGAATAATGCAACTATCCTCTCTGGGCAGCTATGGAACAGCTTCCACGCCCCGCAGGATGTGAAGCCGGCTTTCCTGAAAAGCCTGACGATGCTGAAGCTGGATTACCTGGATCTCTATCTCATGCACTCTCCAATGGGCTTTCTGGTAAGGTGGCTTCTCTCTGAGCTGATGGCATTTAGTTCCCTTTCTTCCCCTCAGCCACACAGCAGTTTACACGGTGATGAGTCAGTGCAGGACAGAACTGGGTTTCCGTTCGTAATTATCAGGAGGCAAAACAAGGCAGGCTGGGTTGTCCCTCCGTGGCAGGTCGACAGCCCCTGAGGGTGTTGTCTGGTTTCCTTTTGCGCTTCTAGAAAGCGGGTTCTCGTGGCTAAAATGTGAATCTGAGACTCATAGACTTAAAACACGACCTTGGGCAAATCACTTGATAGACCCTGGGCCTCAGTTCTCCCTGTGCTGCATGGAAATAATAGCACTGTCCTGCTCCCCAGGGGCAGGAGGTGCTCAAGGCCAAGGTAAAGGTTCTGTAGCTACTTGGATGGAAGGTGCAACAAGGGCTTTAGAAACGTGGCATAACCAGGCCACGTTGTCTGACTTCCATGGATGGGTGGCATAAGCCGATAGAGAACTTGACTCATGTAGGTCCAAGGTGCCATTTGGAGACAATAAAGGATCACTTCCCTGGCACCTGGAACGCTGCCACCCCTGGGGTGGCACACAGCAACTGTTTAACAGCAAAATAGGTTAGGCTGGGAAATGAAGAAAATGAGAGGATCCAGTTGGAGCTGTAGGGGAAGTTGAGGGCAATCGGGTGCTGGGCATTGTGTTACTGTAGATGGGCCTCCTGGGTAGGCCAGAGAGTCATCCTGATCAATGAGGCTCTCTGGGCGATTTTGGTAAGAGGAAGGGGACCTGTGAGAACACCAGGGTTAAACTCTCTTGGGGCAATTACACTTACTTGGACGTGTGCCGGCTCGGCAACACCACAGCAGGGGAGTCTCCTATCCACGTTGAGACCCAGCCTCATTCTCCTTTGAGCTCATGAGCCTGGACTGCCTCCCCGTGACTGGAATAGTGGGAGAGGGGTCAAGCAATCAGGCCGGGATATTCGCTCTCTAGAAAAGCCCCCTGCAGACCTCACTGACACTGCATCATCCAGCTCAAAAAATCTGGTGCCCCTGGCTTTCTTTCACACTTCCTCCTGTTGCAATAACTCTGACAGAAGTGGTGGGCATTCCCCGGGGATGAACGGGCCAGCGCGGGTGTTTGATGCCTGGCCACTCGTTAATTCTTGGCAAGTCAGGTCAACTCGGGGCAGGACTCTCAGCAGTTCCAGAGATGCCCATGGGATGCTTCACCCTAGAAAGTGGCTCTTGGTCTGTTCCCCTGCAGAATATCAACGAGGAGCTCATGCCTCAAAAGGACGGGTTGCTTCTGCAGTCGGATGTGGACTACGTGGACACCTGGAGGGTAAGAGGCCACACATCAGGCCAAGTGTAATGATGTTCATGGGGGGTCACGAGCAGGAACAGAACCTGGGACCTTTTGCACCTCAGCCCAAGCTGCTACTATGTGAGCTAAAGGCGCAGTAGCGATGGGATAGGGCAGCTGAGCTACATGGAGGTATTTAGGATGGAAGGGATCCCCTTGAAGGGATCCCTTATCAGGGGAAGCCCGGATTCCCACCTCCTGCATGCCTCGGTGATGTGCACCATTGATGGATACCATAAGCACACAGGGCCTGATCCAAAGCCCTTTCCAGCCAGTGGAAAGACTCTCATTGGCTTCGATGGGCTCGCCCATAGTGCTCAGCGAGCAGCAGGGAAAGAGCAGCATAGGCTGCCCATCCCCCTCCAGTCGTAACGATCTCCATGGCTGACTCGTGTTCCTCACGTATATTTCCCATCAGCAGCCTCTGCTGTCTGGCTGCAAGAGACAGAGAGGCAGGCTGAATGCGCCTGCCACCGTAGCAATTGGTAATTACCAGCAAGGTTAAGAGCTGCGAGCCGGGGCAGGTTTTTAGTCTGGCTGGAGACAATGGAATGGCCTCATTTAAAATGCACAAAGGCCCCAAGAAGGAGCTAATGCTTCGCGGGAGGAGACAGGCTGCGTTTGCGTGCCGACGGAAATATTTTTAAACCCATTCCAAAAGGGGGAGAGAGCTACGCTTCCGGTCGGCTCCCGGGTGTCAGAGCCACTGGCTTTCCAACCCAGCTGCCCTTTCCCTCCGGAAATGGGAACGCCCCTCTGGGACGTTGAACGAGTGGCTTTTCTGCCGGGCAGCCCGCTTCCCGAGAGGCCTTCCACCTCCGTCGTTCTGGGCATGTGCAGAAGGCCGAATTCGGGCCCGTCACTGCAGCTCGCCTGGCAAATCTGTCCTGTGTGGGTGCCCAAGGCAGAGGCTGTGTTTTTAAGGCGCTCCGTTCTCGGCACTGCCTGAAGGTCCAGCCTAAGCACGTGGAGAGATGGAGATCAGCCCTTTGCCACTTGAATCCGATTGATCACAATCGTTGCAGGAGCTGCACGCCTGCCCTGGGTGGGCGTGGAGGACCGAATGGTGGGCAGGACAATCGGGACCCTCTTCTGCCAGCATAAGCACTGGGGCAGGATCTTCTGTGGCACGTGAGAGCACCAATCGCTGGGCTTGGTCCATGCACCGGGGCTCACCTCCTCAAAGGTATTCAGGCACCGGTGCCTCACTCCCTTCGAGGATCTGGGCCGACGTCCCTAAGGAGGTGGAGGGCTTTGGGTTAGTTTGACACAGGTGCTGAGCACCCACAGCTCCGGGTGAAGCCGGTGGCAGCTGCAAGCATTCCAGCACCCCGGCAAAGCCAGCCAGTGCATTGTCACTTGCCCGTTATTCCAGCAGCCCCCTGCGTTTCCCCAGCTGTGTAGGCCCAGCCCATGACCTGCTGCATAGAATCCTAGAAGATTAGGGTTGGAAGAGACCTCAGGAGGTCACCTAGTCCAACCCCCTGCTCAGAGCAGGACCACTCCCCAACAAAATCATCCAGCACCTCTTTGTTTTCCTGGCAGGCGATGGAGAAGCTGGTGGATGAAGGCCTGGTGAAATCGGTGGGGGTTTCCAACTTCAACATCTCCCAGCTGGAGAGGCTGCTGTCCGTGTGCAGGATCAAGCCTGCCGCCAACCAGGTAAAGGCGTGTGAGTTACACCGGTAACGATGTCGTTTCCTGTGGTGGTGTAGGCCGCTCCTAGGATATGAGCGAGACCAGGTGGGTGAGTCTCCTTCAGCTCTGTGCAGCTCCGAAGTTTTTGTGTCTCTCACCTGCTCTGCCTGTAGCAATCGTGTCTCCGCTCCAGGCAGTGCTCCTGCTCGCTTTGCATTGCACTGCTTAAGGTCCCAAGCAAGAATTGGGAACCTGCAGCTGTGGCATCCTCCGTACTGTGCTAAGCAGGCTTTGGGGGCTTAATGCATCATTCGAATGCCTGGGTTCGCAGCTTGAGCGGAGCCAGAGAGGTTGTGCTCGCTCTTTGAGGGCTTGGCCCCAAAAGGACTCCCAGAAGCACAGAGCCCAACCATGCTTGGGACCCCACTGTGCTCAGTATGAGACAGTCCCTGCACTGAAAAGCCAGGGGTCCAGAGAGACAAGACGGGCGAAGGGGAAACAATCCTGGAGAGGGGGAAATTACTTGCTCAAGGTTAATGGCACAACTGGGAACAGAACCCAAGCCTCATGGCTCCGAATTGCCCCTAAGTAGGTCAAGCTGCCTCTCTAACATGGGGGTGGGGTGTGGCCTGGAGAAGGCTGAGGACCACGGGCCTAATCAATCAACCTCCCTGCGGCCGGTCCTGTGTCCGTTCTCCAAGCCAGCCACGGTCACTGGCCAATAGCTAACGCTGCAGAAGGAGGCCCCGGGGAATGCTGTGCAGGCAGAAGGGGAATTGATTGGTCCTGATCTGCCAGAAAGCTGCAGCCGGAGCCTTGCTTCCTCTCTCTTAGGCCAGGGTGTGGAGGAAGGAGGCCGAATCTGATGCTCGGTCCAGCATGCTGGGAGAAGCATGTGGGGCTGGGCAGAGAAGGAGACCTTCCCGGGGCAGGAGGGAAGCTCACCTGACCCTGGGGCTACGGGGGCTCATGATATTCAGCAAACCAGGCCCCAGCTTTGGGTTTTCCGATGAAAGCTGCCCCCTCTCGGGAAGGACTTCCCGGCCCTTCAGAGCCCGCTCATGAGCACCTTGAGGCAATGGGACGTGGGCGTGAGAGACAATAACTGTTTCTCTACCAGGTGGAGCTGCATCCCTACCTGACCCAGCCCGAGCTGGTGGAGTACTGCAGGTCCAAGGGGATCGTCCTCATCGCATACAGTCCCTTCGGCTGCCCTGCTATGCCCTGGTCAGTCCAAAAGTGACCTGTAAAGGGAGAATGACCAGTGAGCTAATCAGAGAAGAGGGGGAGGTAGAAGGTGGGGTGTTCTTGCTGCCCCAGAGTCCATGCCGATGACTCGGAAATCACCCTTCTGGGGACAGTAGAGACCCACAGCTACAGCACAAAGCAGCAGTTCTGCCTGAACCAGCATCACGGGGCTCAGTGGTGACTGGCAGATGGAGTGAGTGTGAGCTGGAGTGCCTGAGAGGTGTTTCTTCCAGCGGCCACAGCTGCAAACTCAGCCTGGGCTGGCTCTGAGACACAAGCTGGGTCCTTCTCTTCTCGAGCTTCGTGGCCGGTAACCCGGCCCACCCGTCCAAGGTGTGGCTGAGATCTTCGATACGCTAACTGAGCTGGATTCTGCTCTCTCTCCGGTTTGATTTCACTGGCTTGGGACTTACACTCGTGTGAGGGGGAGAAGAATCCAATAGCATTTACTGGATTCATTTATCTTGGATAAATATCAGGGGGTAGCCGTGTTAGTGAAGAAGTCTGAAGAAGTGGGGTTTTTTACCAACGAAAGCTTATGCCCAAATAAATCTGTTAGTCTTTTAGGTGCCACCAGACTCTCTGTTGTTTTCTTGGATAAATAGTTAATCAAGAGTCAGGTCAATGTAACAGGGGTCCCTCTGCGTGATGAGTTCTGGCTGCCGCGTGTTGACAAAGCAGGGGAAAGGCAAAGTGAGCTGGGCCAGGGAGGGATGCTGGCTGTTGTTAGCAGCCGTTGTTTGCACAGCAGCACCAATGGGCATTCGTCGACCCTGTGGCTGGCTCAGGGGGAGTGACTGAAACCCTCAGTGCTTTCCCTTCCCCATTTCTCGAACCCACCAGCCTTCTGTTGGCAAAGGGCTGCCCGTTGTTCAGGACTCTCCAAATCTCTTCCCTTAGCCCTACGGGGAAGAACAGTCCGGTGCCCCTCCTGGAGAATCCAACGGTGAATGAGATCGCTCAGAAGCACGGAAAAACCAGCGCTCAGGTGAGGGGGGACAGCACTGGCCCTAGCGGTGTTTGTCTATAGCCGCACGACATCCTATCTAACCTACACGGGGGTGGGGGTTTGTGGGTGCAGTGTGGAAAAAATGTGTGTGTGTGTGTGTGTGTGTCTTTTCCTGCTGGCTGTGTGCCTCCTGGCCACCACGCCAGCCACGTACCTTGGCTCACCAACTCCTCCTGCCCTCTCTGCAGGTTCTCATCCGCTTCCACCTTCAGAGGGGCATCGCCACCATCCCGAAAAGCATCACCCCGTCCCACATCGTGGAGAACGCAGAGGTAACAGGGATGGCTAGTGAGCCAGGAGCCCTCTTCCGCTCCTGGCGAATGGCTGAGGTGTTAATGTCACGAGAGCGGGGTGAAAAGCTGCACACAAGCAACGGCTGGGGACTTGTACCAAAGCTGAGCTGTACCCAGCAGGATTTGAACGGCTAGTTCAAGGGACCCTTAAGTATTGCTAGCTTGAGGGTTAGCCGCTCCGTTCGGCGATACGCTTGTAGCTTGGAGACCTAGCTGGATTTGCTCCTTGTAGAACACACAATACAGAGCAAGGTCTGGCTATTAAACAGCCTTGATTGGCATGCACGGCCCCCCTTGCGAGAGGTGGGGTCGTGCAGTACCCGGGGAGCCCGTTAACAGAGTTATTCTTAAGCCATCTACAGCCATTCTTGTCCCGGCTCCAGCTGTGACGATCCGGATGAAAACACGTCCGGGCCAGGGAAGCAGCTGTGGGAATAGATTGTGGCCCGTACATCTGGGGGCGGGATTTTTGTCCTTTCACTGAGGAGTTGAGGGGGTGGCCATGCCTGTTTGGCAGAGCTGTGCTGAACAAATGGGCCGGGCCAGGCACCCAGTAGATCTGCTCTTCACCTCGGAGAGAGAGAGACACACGAAGTGTCTGGGCCTGTCTGCTGTGGGGCAAGGCAGGGGGTGAATTTCAGCACAGCAACTTGCCACGCAGTAACCTCCTGTGTGCGTGTCGGGGAAATCCTACGCCCACACCCTGCCATTCCCTGTATCCAGCCTCCAAGGGGCTGCATTTCCCAGCCTTACAGAATATCCACCCGCGACTTCCATGCTCTGCTGGGGCCTTGCGTCTCCCTGCAGACCTCCGAACCCAGAAAGCCCTTGGCTTGGGTTCAAAGGCTGTTTCTTCTGTGTAGGTGTATGACTTTCAGCTGACACACAAAGAAATCCAGACGCTGGAAGGACTAAACTGCAACACGCGATTTATTAAATGGAAACTGATGGGGTGAGTGATTGAAACAGGCTCGTCTAACTAAAAAAATGTATCCATGTGCAACTGTGCGCTTGCCTTCGGGGCCCAGCTAGTGATCGTACATAGGGAAGCTTGCAGGCTAGGAAGCAGTGGATGCTTTCAGTCATGTGGCCCAGGGGCTAGCGCACTGGATGGGGATGCAGGAGACCTGGGTTCTATTTCTAGCATTGCCTCTGCCCTGCTGGGTGACCTGAGGCCAGTCACTTCCCACCCCCTGCCTCAGTTTCCCTACAGGCAAAATGGGGATAATGAGTCTTTGCTTTTCATCTGCAGGGCTTCTATAGGAGGTAGATATTGAGTAGCATCTACTCATGTAAGGATCTCAAAGCACCTTGCCAACATTAGTTAATTAACCCACAGTGAAGTAGGTAAGGGACCAAACCCAGCAGCGACCGTCCCCATTAGCTTCAGGTGGGGTTGTTCCAGTGTGGGTCTCACCTGTTATAAAGGGAGTTGTTTCCTCACTGATGCTAACCCACTCCGAGGCCAGGGATAAATCACAAAGGTTTGAGCAGCACGTTGAAGATCCAGTGTAATACGTTTGAAGTGTTGCCATTGTTTGTTTAACCACTGACCCTATTGGCCCCTGTGCAATACACGCAATCCAATCTTCCCTGGTGGCAGGGCTTGCAAATCGGAAAGGCCAGCATGGGACCCAAAGAGACTTCGCCTGGGTGGAGGGCGGGGTCAGTAGTAGCATAACCTGAGCTAGGAGAATGTGGATTTGATGCTCTCTAGTGGTGATGCATCCGTGGTGAAGCTCACGAAAGCTGATGCTCAAATAAATTGGTTAGTCTCTAAGGTGCCACAAGGCCGCCTTTTCTTTTTGCGAATACAGACTAACACGGCTGCTACTCTGAAAGATGTTTCAATCAGCCGTAGAGCTGGTTAAAAGATAAAGCTGCGTCTGTCTTTCCTTCTGAAAATATGAACAAAATGACCCTGCAGAACTTCTGTCTTTTCATGATAGGAAAATTTAGAAGAAATTCCCCTTCCTCCTCTTCCCTGTTTCCACTGAAAAGAGGGGATGGGCCCCAAAAAGAAAACTTCTGGTTTTCAACAGCTGAAAATTTTCAATCCAATGACATTTTCATTTTGATCAAAAAGCCATTTTTAATTGGGGAGGCAGCATTTTGGGTGAAAAATGCTGACCTGCTAAGGCATGGGTTGTCAACCTTTTCCCTACTGGAGCCCCTCTCTCATCTAATAAAATCTAGCTCCTTATATAACACTTTTCAGCAGTAGATCACAGAGGCCCAGATTCATGAAGGTACTTAAGCGTTCCAACGTCTAAACCACTCCCCCCCGCCCATGGTGCCCTGCCAGCAAGTGGAATTCTCAGCCCTAAGCTTTGTGAATCTAGTCCAAAGTGACCTGCTTCAGAGTCCTCCAAGCAAAACCCACATCTCCCAGTCTACTCACCCATGCTGCAGGAAGGGCAGGGGTTTCACAACCAAACTCTGTTGGCGGCCCACTAAGTTGAGCCTCTTTTTGTCGTCAGAGGTTGATATTGCCCTGGGGAAGTTAATGGGAGTTTTTCTATTGACTTAATTGGGAGCAGGATCAAGGCCCTTATGTCTTTGAATGCAACAGGAGCTAAAAAGCAGGACTGGCTCATCCTTTTAGTTGGAGAGATTCTGGGTTTAAACACCTGCTGGCGCAACCCATTACTAGCAGATCTGTTGCAGGATGGGCGGCTGACGGAACAGAACGCACCAGGAAATCCAGAGAGGGATGGGCTTGGTTTATTTGTGTTTCTTTTAATTAAACTCCTGGGTTAATGCATTTTAAATTAAAGGTTTAAATTCCCTATTTTGGCTATTCCTATTACATGTGAGAAGAAGTGGCTGGCTACTGCACTGTATTGCTTCTTGAAAAAGCTTCTACATGGAAGATTCTGAATGGCTGTGATTATTGGAATCTCCATCCTTAGAGGTTTTTAAGGCCCAGCCTGATGAAGCCCTGGCTGGGATGATTTTAGTTGGGGTTGGTCCTGCTTCCAGCAGGGGGTTGGACTAGATGACCTCCTGAGGTCTCTTCCAACCCCAATCTTCTATGATTCTATTATTTACTTAGGCTGTATTTGTCTCTTATTCCAGGATGGACACACACAAACACTTCCCATTCGGTGACAAGTAACTATCGTGGCCTAGAGAAATGGCAAGTCAATCGTGGAAGATCCGGTTCCCAGTAAATCAACTGCATGTATTGGCAAGCTTTTGAAATGATCCATATCAGCCTCTCAAAATCCTTATGAAAACTTACTAGGCAAGGTAAACTAAAATCTACTTGCCTACCTGTACACCGGGGCTACACCTAATTACGTTTTATTTGCCTATTTAAAATTACATGAGAATGGAGAAGAATTTTACATGGGTGATTTTAAATATCTGCTTAGCAAAGGGTAAGGGGGGATCTTGATAAGCTATTTGTTCTCTTGAGACAGTTTCTAGATGTGGGGGTAAAGGATTAGATGCTTCTGTAATGTTCCCTTGATTTTTTTTCAGTAACACAATAAAAACCAGCTGCCCAATGACAGCATTTAGCATTCCCGGGGCTCTGGTTCAAGTCCATGTGTTCATTTTTCAGGGGACTTTCACCAAGCACTGAACAACTGGGATTTTGTTAAACAGCAGACTGAACCAAAGCGCCTTTAACTTGATGCAACCTGGGATTTGCAGTCTCCTGTTCAAAATCTTCAGCAATTTAAATGCTTCAGCTATGTTCTGCCCCGCCGTGTTAGTTTACAGTGCGGGGGTAGAGTCGTACTAACTGGAATATTTCTATCAATTGGAGTCACAGACGTTTTTACTGTGGGCAGAATGCACCCCGTACTGAAGACCAACCCGATCACTTCAGTCCCGCTGAGGTTGTGCCTGTTCTGGCCCTTTACTCCTGATGAAATGGGATTTAAGCGAGGCCTAGCCCATGTGCTGGATAGCCCTCGATGCATTGGTGAATGTCTGTTGGAGACAAGAGTCACAGTTTTCACTGCATGTTGCTTACCTTTTGAGGAGCACCCTTTCCCTTCAAGTGCTCGGCAAACAGGCTAGGTCACTGTATGTATGTGCATAAAGTCAGCATGTCCTGATGGACTGCACAGTGCAGCAAGCTGACCTTGACAATTCACTGGTAACAACAGTTTTGCAGTGGACTTCAGTGAATGTATGGTCAGGCCCAGTATTAACTTTGAGAGACTTAAACCCTTTAATATACGTTAGATTTATGTGTATTTGTGTTTTTTAAGATGCACAAGTTCACATGCCTCAGGGGTAACGATACATTAGCCCCTGCTTAGTGTTGGCCGTTCACTTTGTTTGCCAGATGATGATCATTATGTGTGTTGAATGGCTGTAGCGTAAATTTACACTCCTAGAATATACGTGCAAAGTGCGCTCGCTGTGTGTGTGTGGGGGGGGAGGGGTTAGAATAAAAACAAACTGAAAAGATGTCAGATGAAACTTTCCTATGGACCTAGTTGAAATAACTTGCTTATAATTAGTTATCACGGCTGTTTCACATTAAATTGGAAAGGAAAGGATGCATTTAGATAACTAATACGTAGCAATATTTAATACCTTGCACACGGCTTTGAAGATGAGATCTCTTTAGCTGAAATCTCACATTTAAACTACCCCTCCAGGGTCTTCAGTTTATGTTCTTGTACATTGTTCTTACTGGCAGTTTGTTTTAAACTGAGAGGTTATTTGTTCCCTTAATTATAACAGATGTGCAAAACCAGCTCTCCCAGTTGCCCTTCAGCCCTGTCTGTTAGTGCCCTCTAGTGGAGTAAAGGTAATTCACTCTGTGTCTAGTCTAAAGTTGAAAAGTTTCAAAGTAACAGCCGTGTTAGTCTGTATTCGCAAAAAGAAAAGGAGTGCTTGTGGCACCTTAGAGACTAACCAATTTATTTGAGCATAAGCTTTCGTGAGCTACAGCTCACTTCATCAGATGCATACTGTGGAAAGTGTAGATGATCTTTTTATATACATACAAAGCATGAAAAAATACCTCCTCCCACCCCACTCTCCTGCTGGTAATAGCTTATCTAAAGTGATCACTCTCCTTACAATGTGTATGATAATCAAGGTGGGCCATTTCCAGCACAAAGCCAGGGTTTAACAAGAATGTCGGGGGGGGGGGGGGCAGGGGGTAGGAAAAAACAAGGGGAAATAGGTTACCTTGCATAATGACTTAGCCACTCCCAGTCTCTATTCAAGCCTAAGTTAATTGTATCAAATTTGCAAATGAATTCCAATTCAACAGTTTCTCGCTGGAGTCTGGATTTGAAGGTTTTTTGTTGTAATATCGCAACTTTCATGTCTGTAATTGCGTGACCAGAGAGATTGAAGTGTTCTCCGACTGGTTTATGAATGTTATAATTCTTGACATCTGATTTGTGTCCATTTATTCTTTTACGTAGAGACTGTCCAGTTTGACCAATGTACATGGCAGAGGGGCATTGCTGGCATATGATGGCATATATCACATTGGTAGAAGTGCAGGTGAATGAGCCTCTGATAGTGTGGCTGATGTTATTAGGCCCTGTGATGGTGTCCCCTGAATAGATATGTGGGCACAGTTGGCAACGGGCTTTGTTGCAAGGATAGGTTCCTGGGTTAGTGGTTCTGTTGTGTGGTTTGTGGTTGCTGGTGAGTATGTGCTTCAGGTTGGGGGGCTGTCTGTAGGCAAGGACTGGCCTGTCTCCCAAGATTTGTGAGAGTGTTGGATCATCCTTCAGGATAGGTTGTAGATCCTTAATAATGCGTTGGAGGGGTTTTAGTTGGGGGCTGAAGGTGACGGCTAGTGGCATTCTGATATATGCCATCATGTGCCAGCAATGCCCCTCTGCCATGTACATTGGTCAAACTGGACAGTCTCTACGTAAAAGAATAAATGGACACAAATCAGATGTCAAGAATTATAACATTCATAAACCAGTCGGAGAACACTTCAATCTCTCTGGTCACGCAATTACAGACATGAAAGTTGCGATATTACAACAAAAAAAACTTCAAATCCAGACTCCAGCAAGAAGCTGTTGAATTGGAATTCATTTGCAAATTTGATACAATTAACTTAGCCACTCCCAATCTCTATTCAAGCCTAAGTCATCATGCAAGGTAACCTATTTCCCCTTGTTTTTTCCTACCCCCTGCCCCCCCCCCCCCCCCCCGACATTCTTGTTAAACCCTGGATTTGTGCTGGAAATGGCCCACCTTGATTATCATACACATTGTAAGGAGAGTGATCACTTTAGATAAGCTATTACCAGCAGGAGAGTGGGGTGGGGGGAGGTATTTTTTCATGCTTTGTGTGTATATAAAAAGATCTTCTACACTTTCCACAGTACGCATCCGATGAAGTGAGCTGTAGCTCATGAAAGCTTGTGCTCAAATAAATTGGTTAGTCTCTAAGGTGCCACAAGTACTCCTTAAAGTTGAAAAGTTAGCCCAATCCTGCTCCTAAAGGACACCCTTTGCAAGATAGGGGTCCTACTTACTTGATCCTGAAGGCTGTAGTTTTCCTCCACCTCTTAAGCTGAAGGCCAGGATCCCAGCTTTTCCCATGGTGCCCTAATGCAAAATGACCAGGGGGAAACCCAGCTCCAACCAGTGCTAAGTACACAACTGCTTCCCTTATTCCTTGCAGAGCCTGCTTCTTTAGAAGCCAGAAACAGCTCTGTTGGACTTAACTGGATCCAGAACAAGGTCTAAAGCCAGAGGAGTTGCTTTGAAAGGGTCTGATTTGTGACAAATGCAGGAATTAGACTTGTTTACATGGCAAGGAGGACAGCGTTTGGGCAAATGCAAAGAGGCAATTCCCCCTTCTCAAGCACCCAGCATTAACCTTCTAGCCTACAGCCAGATTTTAAAAAGGAGTCTTATTAATGAGTTAGGGTAACCCATCAGCTAGAAAAATGTCATTCTGATCTCACATTAGGTGTGTAGCTGGTGGTCATCACTAGGGTGGATGGAGATGCTGGAAGTGGTGCAGTTTCCCCCATCACATAATGTTTAAAGGTTATCGGGCATCCAACCTGAAAAAGTCATAAAATCACACAAAGGGCCATAACTGGAAGCAACACAGGCTAATTTTGACCAATATTGGCAGAAAGCTTCTAAATATAATTGATAATGCAACTAGGTACCTAAAATAGTAGCGTTTTGGAAAGTTTGGGACCTGTTTAGCCTCAGGTCACAGGATTTTATGCATTTGCCTGTCCTTTTTATGCCTTTGGTTAAAACAAGTCTGTAATCCCATGACAGTAGGAGCCTCTTTGCTCCACGTATTACATTGACATATTTGCCATTATGATTTGAGAAGTTTTCTGTCTGCTATTTTATAAATATTGGCTACTGCACCAGCAACTCATATTAATACAGCGTACACCGTGATGAAATATTTTCAGGCTATGGTCCACGCTCTGGGCCAACACTGGACCTGTGTCATCTATGATGACGCAATCTCCTGCAAAGCACGGTTGATGAAATGGAGGAATCCAAATGAATTGGACAATGACCACCTCCAGATGGGAGGCAAGCATTGTGCAGTGAATTTCATGTGTGATTGAGGCCGTGTGAGGCAAGACAGTGGGTTTGAAGACTCCTTGTGGAAGGCAGCCTCTGTGGTGCTCCAGTCATCAGCCATGCTCTAAGAGGGAACCATGGACCCGTGGCGTTAAAGTCCACAAATGTATGAACGTGTTGACAAATCGACTGAAATGGATGGCACGTGGTGATTCCGTGAACAATAATGTTGTCCCAGAAGATAAAAAAGAGCCAGCTTGGAGAAAATGCAAATGTGCCCAGAAGCATTTGAAGATGTGGAGAAAGCACAGGAAGAAAACAGGTTTCAGAGTAACAGCCGTGTTAGTCTGTATTCGCAAAAAGAAAAGGAGTACTTGTGGCACCTTAGAGACTAACCAATTTATTTGAGCATGAGCTTTCGTGAGCTACAGCTCACTTCATCGGATGCATGCCGTGGAAACTGCAGCAGACTTTATTTATACACAGAGAATATGAAAAAATACCTCCTCCCACCCCACTGTCCTGCTGGTAATAGCTTATCTAAAGTGATCATCAGGTGGGCCATTTCCAGCACAAATCCAGTGCTTTGGCGGGCTTCATGAACCAAGCCCGATCGCTCCACTGGCTCATGGACACTTACCTTACAGTACCAGTCTGGGGTTCCTACACTGCTGAAACTGTTATACTAATGCAGTCTTATTGGGGCTGACGAAAACCTCTCTCTCCCTGTATAATGCAGGCGATAGGCTGCTCGCCTAGGTACCAGGCCTGGTGGGTTCAAAACTGCCCTCTACTTCCCATGAAGGACTGTGAACAGGGGCTCCCTGAGTATTGCGTGGTGCCTGATGTATAGGGATGGGGAGCTCCCTTGTTTTTGCCTGTGGAAGCTGTTCCACATTAACTTTTGTTTGGGTGACCGCAAAACCAGTCCTCCCACTATAGGCCACGTGCTTGGGTTCTGGGAGCTGCAGCTTCAAATCTGCCCTCTACCTGTGCTCAGTAGGGCTTGGGGCAGGTGTTGAATGCAGCTGTGGTGCGTGTGCCCTGAACTTTGGGCTCTTGCCTGTGGAAGCTGTTCCACTTTCATTAAAGGGGAGTTGGGCCAGCAGCTCCCTCTGCAGTCCAGTGGTTAAGCTATGTGCCTAGGGTGTGGGAGAGGTGGGTTCAAACCTGTCCCATTGTTTGTATGCCCTAACCTTTCTGTTAGCTTCAACAGGTGAGAGGGAGGTTACCCCCCTCAGTCTGTTTCACATTAATTAAATGTGATTTGGGCCAACACAATACCCACCCTCTCCCTCTAGTCTAGTGGTTAGGATACTTACCTGGGTTGGAGGAGATCCTGGTTCAAATCCCCCAGCTGCCTGTTCAGCAGGGATTTCCTGCTTCCTTGGTGACTGTCCTTTGAGGTGGGCCATCCTTGTCTGAACCCCCCCTCCCCGCTCTTTCTCAAGAGTCCATTGTCTTCTTGGGACAAGGAGGGGATTGGGACAGGAATTGCCCACCTGTGACTCTCCCTGGGAGCTGGCCAGGGAGTGCCCTGGGGTTTGCCACAACCTGTGTGTATCCTGATCATGGTGGACAAAGAATGAGTGCAGGGGGTTTTGCATCCACCTGCAATTAATCTTTAATTAAAAGGAACAAGAGGCCCTGTAAAATGGCCCTTGTCCAGGGCTATTACCTCATCAGCTAGAGACCCTCTGAGCAGGTAGAGTGGGGATTTGAACAAGGATCTCCTACATGTTAACTAAGCACCCTAACCCCTCACCCCATCGGGGGCTTCAGCAGGGTATGTTGGCCCAGTTAATATGCAGTGAAAGTGGAACAAATTCAACCGAAAGGATTAAGGCAGTTCTCCCATCAGATTGGCTCTTAGCCCAGCACTGAGGCCATTCCTTCGAGTGCTGAGGTTCCAAATCTAGCAGAAGTGGGAAGCGAACCTAAACCTCCTACAGCCCTTGAATACTTCCTGTTTGAATTTGATTTTGATCCTACCACTCTTGGTTGGCATGCTTGAGTGTTTTGCACACAACCGAGCTGCTGTTGAATAGGAAACACATTCGGAGGGCTTGGAGGAGGGGGCCCGCGCCAAAGCCCACTGAGGGCTGTGGAAAGACCCAGCCATCAACAGCCTTTGGATTAGGGCCTAAAACTGGCAGGAGAAGAAAAAGCAGCAGGAGGGCAGTGCATTGGTTTGTACAGCTGCTGCTCTCTGAAGCAAGTCTTTGGAACCCTTCTGTAGCTCAGTTCACCCGCCCATCACTGGCATGATGGGCTAATAGTATTGTAAGTCCGGAGAAAGAACGGCCAAAGGGAACCTAGTACAGGGCCTTTTCTCCTTTTCAAATTGCCTTCCTCCCGCCAAAAGAGGTTGAAATCAAAAAGCAGCACCGTTTTCCAGTGTGCTTTATTTAAAAAAAATATTTTAAAGTATGGCATAAAATCAGACACTGCCATGATGGTTCATGTAGTAACACAAGGATCTAACTCCCTTCGTAATAGACTGTCTTCTCCCAGCTGTGAGCTGTGGATAAGTCTGTTTTCAAGGGGCAAGTGACAGAAAGGAACTACACCCCAAGGATTTCAATGCATTCTGGTGAATGGGAATGCAGAGGTGTGTTGAGAATACAGTACAGTTTGAGTGAAGACTACATGTAAAGCGGCATCAAAATATGCTATTTAGAGAGCAGGTGAGGTGTCTTTCGTCTAGTGTAGGTCCCGCGGCTATTTAGAAATCAGAAAACATCAGATTTACAGAGCAGTTCAGTACGGAACCCCGTACAAGTTCAATGCTAATAGTGCCCCGGGCAGAGAGGCCACGGAGCAGGGCTGTGCAAACTTAGCTGGAGAGGGGCTGTGTGTTAGGTCAAGGAAAGGTGATGGTGGTTAGAGGGGTTAGCTCCAGGGTCTGTTCTAGTGAAGGGCGTTGCTCCTGGTATTCAGTGGTATGTCCATTCCTGTGATGGCCATATTCAAACTTAATCCTCAGCTCACCAATTTTGGACTGGGGTAAAATATCCGGGATCCACTCAATAGTGAAAGGTGTCGGTTCCTTCTGATCAGGTGATGTGTTGCCTGGGGAAAAAGAAGCAAGAGGCGGTAGCATGTCAGCTGTATCACTCTAACAATATATTAGATGGAGGTAATAAAATGACCTCACATACAGGGCTGGTTAAAACTAGGCTGAAAATTAAGGATGAGTAGCTGTGGGCATAGCTGGTCCTTTAGATGGCCAAGTACCCAATCTGTGGGCACACCCAGGCTGCCCAAGTGGCATTAATTGTGCCATAATGACAACTGCTTAAAAAATAAATCCCACAAACGCTGGCTTAAACCAGAATTCCCGGCCATTTCTGCCACAGAATTAAATCGTGTCACCTGAGGCTCCATGCCCCGCCCCTTCATTAGAATAACACTTGCTTTCTTCCATCCATTGTCTTGTCTGTTAGCTTGTAAGACTTTGGGTGGGACCTGTCTCAGGGCACAATTATACAGCATCAAACACAGTGGGGCCTCTCGGTACTCCCAGGATGTAAAACCAGCCCCATTTTGCAACGAAAGGGTTTTCTCAGAAGTCTTTAACAGGACGATGACATGAGTCATGAAGCTGACAATATCTGGCACTTGATTTCATCCAACACATTTACAAAGGCGGACAAAGCATCACTAGCCCTGTCTGGGGCCACAGAGAGGTGAGGCGACTTGCTCAGATTCAGGCAGGGTGACATTTATCAGCATGAGGCCTGTACGCTCGTGGAAATAAGTGGTGCATAGATCTTGTACCGACCCGCTGCACGGATGTGAATTTCACCCACAGAGCTGGGAAATTACCCCCTTCTGTTCACTTCCTCTGAAGCATCTGGCCCCGGCCACTGTTGGAAGACAGGATACTGAGCCAGATGGACCATTGGTCTGACCCAGAATGGCCAGAACTAAGGACTCCTCACACACAAATGAATCCAGGGTGTCCCGTCTGTCCCCCACCATGCTCAGACCACTGGATGACAGTTCTCTCTTTTCTCAAACAAGAGTGGTAGGAACTGGTCAGGAGGTAACAGCTGCTTGGGTTGATTTCACTCTTCTTCCCTCTGTTATAAACTTACCAACTTTGAGGAAGGTTTTGAGTTCCAAAGGCCGGATAATCGGCTGCTTCTCCAGGCGACCGTATGTCTCCGCGATGCTCTCCACCTCAACCTTGGGGCACTTAAACAGCTCGTAGGTCCCATCCCGGTTCTGGATGAAGCTGCGTGTGATTTCCAAGGGCATCTTGCAACAGAAGCCAGGCACAGATGATCAGAAGAGAGCTTTAGGGGCCGTCAACCACCACCAAGCTGTATTTGGAACTGACCCTTAGCCTGCAGGCTCTTGGCAGAGCTGGGGTGTGCAGTCTCAGCTTCACAGGTGCCTGCCAACCACCTCTACAGACCTGGAGCGTGGGGGGTAAGCCCATCTGAGCTTACAGTCCCTGCCCAGTGCTCCAGAAGAGAGAACCCACCACCAAAGCCCTTGCTTCGAAGCTGTAGGAGGTATTCCTGCCTGATCCCAGCTGTGGTAATCAGTTAGTCCCTCTAGCTGAGGCTGGAATATGCTCGCCTGATCCCTGCTCAAATGTTCCCACCGAAGGAACTCTGCCAATTAATGCTTTCCACTGCTAGAATCGATTGCAGACTTTCCAGCTCAGAATCACTCCGTTGCGAAGCAATCGAGGGCCCCAATTCTGCAAACTCTACGGGCTAGTCTACGCTATACAGGCTTTGCCAGTATAACTAAACCAGCAGCGCCTCCTAGTGGAGATGCAGTTCTTTTGTAGGTATACTTAAGTCACCTCCCATCCCCGAATGACACAAGCTATACCAGCAAAAAGACAATTGCTGGTATAAGCCGAGTCTACATACAGGCTCCTAAATAACAAAGTCATGCTGATAAAACTTGGTTGCACAGATCTGACTTTACCCAGGTGAGCAGCCCCCATGAACTCATGCGTGTGTTTGCAGGAGCCATGTCTAGCTCTGCCCTCTTTCCTCCCCAGCCTGCTGACCTAACCGACTGGGCTTCACGCTCGGTCTTTAGAGAGGAATCAGGAGAACAAACACGCCTTACCTCAGGAGTGTCAAATATTTGCTTGACCTGCAGGATGTTGGTAATGTGCCAGGTGTATTTGGAGAAGGTACCCAAGGGCAGTGCATCTTTCCGGACAAAAGCTGTGAACAGGAAGACCATATTACAGATGCTGAAACCATAGGGCCACCGCTGTTCTATATCTGATGGCAAACTAATCTAGTAACAAGAGGAGGGAGGCCACTGCATGGGACACGACCAGCAGAGTCAAAAAACGCAATTTAGTTGAAACCAAACTAGTTGGATGACGACGACACTGGATTTCTTCCACTGAAAGGCATTTTAAATGAGAATTTGTTTCAAATTGAAATTTGTTTAATTTGGGTTTAATTAACCACAATTTTGGGGCGGGCGGATGTTTGTTAAAAACAAACAAACAGATTTTCACACACATTTCATTTTTCCATCCGCTCTAGTCAAGGCTGCTGGGTTCTGTCCCTGGCTCTGCTACTAACTCCGTGTGTGGCCCTAGCAAATCACTTAACTTCCCTATGCCTCATGTCACTCCCCCGTAAAACAGGGATAGTAACGCTGACTGGCTGTACCTCAAACGGGTGCCCCGAGGCTATGGTTCCAAAGAGGGGCAAATAAACATATTTCTTACAAGATGTTGGTAAACTTGGAACAAAAAAGAGCTTTTTTGGTTTGGCTTTTCCCAAACCACACAAGCTAAACCAGAAAAAGCTGCTCACACATGAGGAGAGCGTGTCCACCTGGGAGGTTGTATAGCTTTACATTCACACCTTAGATCATATCGAAAAAGCTTTCCCCACATACACAAGGCCTTAGAGGTAGGAAGGTCATGGCTTCAAATTGGCTGAAGCACCATTGAGACTTTGAGCAAGTCACTTGTCAGACAGTTCCAGGTAAGTTACACTGCTATGTCAGCCAGAATGATTTTCAAAAACCCCGTGAATCGTAAAGTCTTTCCCCTTGTCACCTGATTTACTATTCTCTTCTAATCAAGGCTGAAGGCGAGCGAAGATTCACATATAGATGACACACTACAGGCTATTGCCTCCGATTAAGCATTTTTAAACTAAAAGAGCAGGAAAACAATATTTAGACAGCTGTTACTGCTCCGGATGAATGAACATGGTGTGAAATTCACCTCTCAGCAGAGGGCCAGCACAACACCTCAAGAGAGATTTAAGCCCTTTGATTATGAGTGAATTCCTCCCACTGGGCCTAAGGATTATTAGTATGAATGCAGAGAATAGTCCCTGGAATATATGGAGTATTAATTACACTAATGCATGTTGCTAGAGGAGACTGTTACCATCTGTCACATCAATAATCCACAGCCTTAAGAATTGTAAATACGCAGTGGCTGGGGAGCCGTCCCAATCTGCGGACTGACCACCACTAGGCACTGACCAAGTGGACTGGATTAGAAAGCCACCACTGGCCTTATGTCTGGAAAAGTTATAACCATGTAACTATAACCATTCTACGGGCCTTATTACAGGGTCACAGTGAGTTTGTGTTGTAACCTTTCACCTCCTGGCTCTGGAGGTTTGAAGTCAGGTTGATACTTAAAAAAAAAAAAAAAGGTGAATACACGATTTTTAAAGTGAGCGTCAAGTTGATGTGAGGAATTGCCTGGCTCTGCAGTCTGGCCTCCTCTATTCAAAGTACAGGGACAGCATGGATAGCGCAAAGCCTCCCGCACGCTGCCCAGCTCCACTCTTGAGCTGCAGTGAGCACCTCTACAAGGAGGAGGGGAGGTGGCGTCTGTCTCTGTGGCCCATTCAGTCTTTAGCCTTTCTGCTGGGGCTGGCTGCAGAGATGTCACTTAGTGCCCAGAGGCATGATGGATTTTCGTGAGGTGGGTGGACACTTATTCATTGGGAACTGGACAGTCAACTAATTTTACAGACATCAGGTAGCCACGAGTGACTTTTGCTCACTGCTGACCTGAGACAGGTGATCTAGGCTCCATATCCCACCACCAATCCCCAGAGATATCCAGTGGTCCTTTCATTTTCTTTGTAACCTGGAAGAAGCACCATGCATTGCAGCCCGGCCAACAGCGTACTCCCAACCTCACCCATAACTTTTTATACCTCGCACTCCCAATGCATGGCCCAAAAACACTAAACTAGACAGATTTTTGCATGGAAACCACCAGAGATTACCCAGTGTTCAGATTTCCAAAGCTCTGCGCTTATGAGATCATAAGATCTTGTACCTGTAGTGGAATTAGGCAGCCGTTTCTTTGTGCTTCCTATGGAAATCCTCTGCTGCAGGGCATCGAAGAAAGACTGAGGTATATGGAACACCAGTGGCTCTGGTTTGCCTGCACAATAAACCAAGAAGGTTTTAGAGGAGAGAAAAAAGGAGCAGTTTGACTGGAAACAGGTGGTATGGGACATGATATTAATAAATATTCTTAAGTGCTTCTACAAGGATTTGGTTTCACTAGCACAAGAGGTAATCAGTTTTGTTTTCCCTTTAAGGTCTTGTCAGATCTCACAAGCTAGGCAGGGTCAGGACCGGTCAGTAAATGGGTCCCACTTTACAATAAGATTCCCTTTACAAATGGTTTATAAAGAGTTCATAAATGATTAATAGGTGTAATAAACAGTTAATCAATAGCTGTAGAGTCCAAAAAGTTGCTTATAACCAACTACAATACCTTCTACTGATGGACTTTTGTACCCATCCATAGCACCTTCCACCCACACCCGTAGTATGCTTCTAACACCATTTTATGAACCCATGTACCAAGTGTGAACAGCAAACGGTTGTAAAGGACTTTGAGACCGCTCTGAATGAAATGCACTAGACTGAAGTGACCTAGTTCTCATTAACATTTGCTGTAGCAGACCCTGACTAGCCAGGGTACATCCCCAGAATACGGCAACAGTGGAGACGTATAGCCTACACATGAGGTGCCAGGAAGGGATTTTTGTTTTAAAAAGCCTAGAACACCTGCGAGCCGGAGGAAGTTATTCAGCCAGTGGATCGTCTCACAAAACCTGCGCCGAGGCAGATCATTCACCCAGCCCCACCCAGACTTTTCAGCAAGAAACTTAGCGATAAGGTTGGCATTCCCCGCACCTGAATCTCCTGAATGCTGGAAAATCTTTGGTTGCCAAAGGTCACAATGTTTAAGATCCCAAATCATGAATGGTTAGATTGTCCCGAGGGCTTCCACAGCGGAGCACCCCACTGCCCTGCCCAGGCCTACCCAGATTTTGGGTCCAGGTTAGGTGCAGAGCATATCCCTGTGAGCACATGGGTGGGGCGAGGACAGAGAAGTGCTAGGACTGGGTGGAGCTTTGGCTCAGCTCTACCCGGCGCCAGGTGCCAGAGGAACAGCTAAATGCACCCTTGTAAGGACTGCAACAGCAGCTTTCTTTATTCCAGACACACCTCCCAGAACAAGAGGGGAGCAGGGGGGGATTCTCCACGGCACAATGCATCCTGAAGCACTGCAGCTAATGCACCATCCTTTGCCTAAAGGCACAATCTAGCCTTAAGGGCAAAACTCATCCCAGTGCAAAAAGCCAGCACAAAGCCTCGTGCAACGACTCAGACCACGTTTGATGTTTACAGCAGTGGTTCTCAACTAGGGGTACACAGAGGTTTTCCAAGGGGTACTCAGCTCATTTAGATCAGTGTTTCTCAACCTGGGGGATTGTGACTCCCCGGGGGGGGGGGGTGTCACAGGATGGGTTTAGGGGAATCGCAAGTGCAGGGCTGGCGTTAGGCAAGCAGGGCAGTTGCCCAGGGCTTCATGTCACAGGGACCCCCGCGAAGCTACGTCACATGCTTCAGCCTCGGGCAGTGGGGTTTGGGCTTCAGACAAGGCTCACAAGTGAAAAACAGGCTCAAGTATCACACTGAAATGTAAGTACAATATTTATATTCCAGCTGATTGATAATTATATGGTAAAAAGGAGAAAGTCAGCAATTTTTCAGTAACTGTGCTGTGACACTTTTGTATATTTGTGTCTGATTTTGTAAGCAAGTAGTTTTAAAGCGAGGTGGAACTTGGGGTACGCAAAACCAATCAGACTCCCGAAAGGGGGACAGTAATCTGGAAAGTTTGAGAACCACTGGTTTACAAAGAGAATCAAGACTGAAGAAAATCGAATTAAATGCTTGCCCCACCCCAAGCCACATGCTCTTCTCTCTTTGACCCAGCAGATAGTTCAAGCTGATCACAACTTATGCTGCTTAACTAGCAACAAGACAAGATTCTAGGCTCTCACGAGGTGGCTCCCATACAATACTTACCATCAAATTGGTAATGCATGGTTTGATGGATGCGTTCGGTGACACTGGCCAGCCATTCTTGGAAGGACAAGGTCACCTGTGACTCATCCAGCAGCTGATTACAGGCTAAAAGAAAAGGAAACCCTTCATCAAATACAAATGCTCTCTTTAAACAGAGAGGATAAGCATTCTTCACTTCCCCAATGGTGTTCCCAAAGGAAACAATAAGCAGCAAAAGGCCAGATACATGCTGGATTCACACCAGAAGCTCTCTGTGTGCATACATATATATCAAAGTATATTCAGCATTACATTTATCAGACAGTTTCCAGAACTTGATGCCCTTCACTAAATGCAAAGCAGAAACACAGGGAGCACAGTATAGGAGAGCAATGAACAGCAATGTTTCTGCTGTGATGAAGAAGACATTGTTTCCATTACACATCTCATTTTCAGGGGTTTATAACTACAGTTGAGTGAATGGTTTCTGACTAATTGTTTTTTTGCTGAAAAATGCATTTTTCAGGGTCTAAAACTGTTTCTGAATTTGACGAATAGCCTTGGCTGGGGAAGAAAATTCAAAAGAGTTGAAACATTCTGTTTCAACAGGTTCATTTCAAGCCCGAATTTACAATCAAAATGTTGTCAGCTTTAAAAAACAAACAAACTTTTTAAAAAAGGTGAAAAACGCCCAAATCAAAACAAAGAACTCAAAAAGCATTGGTTTTGGTTGACTCAAAACATTTTGGGTCAATTTGATGAAAAAATTCACTTTGTTTCCAATCGAACCAGATTTCTTCTTCAGATTTTTTGGGGCAGCTCCCAACCTAAAAAGCCATTATTCACTCAGCTCTACAATTAAAACTCATTGGGGCCTGACAGTTGGCATGTACTGCCAAGTGTTTGTGTAACTTACACACACACACCCCTGCAACTTTACACCTTATTTTCAGAAGTGTTGAGCTCCCTCAATTCAGTGGAAGCTGCAGGTGCTCAGCTCCACAGGAAAATCAGGCCTTTCATATTGCGTATGAACTTTCATATAAACTATATCCCAAAATGAGAGTCGGAACTCAAACCGGCACAGACTTGCAGGTGTGGTTCATTTTACATGCTGTGAGAAATTGTATTGAAGTCTGCGGAACTATACACAGGGCATAAAGTTAGGCAATCAAGTAAGTATTTGCAGGATTGGGGACATAGTTACATTTTGCTTAACTAAATCCTCCCTGAAATGTCAAATGGCTATGGTGCTTTTTGCTTCTAAATGTCCTAAATGGCTGCGTAGTGTCACTGTGTGCTATTAAACAAATCGCTATAGCCAATCCAGAGTTGAAAGTACTTTCAGTAAAGGGTAAGCAGCTGTTATGAGCTGAGAGAAACCTTGTTACAGGATGAGTTAAAAACCCCATTGAGATTGATAGGTGCAAACTCACACTTCACTCAACATAACTGTAAGCATAAGCCTCCACTTAAGACAAAAAGTGTGTGTGAACCTGTCCAATGACTCCTATTTTGGCTGAGTATTGTTTCGGGGGCGGGGGTGCGAGATGAGAGAACTGAGAACGGACAAAGGCAGAGGCAAAAAGCAGGATAACCAACTAGGAGCCTGTATGAACAGCGTGACCCTAGAAAAAGCTAGAGAGTGTTTTTGGGTCTACTGTTGGCCCAAGAGGCTTGAGGACAAGAAGCTAAGAAACTGCTCCTTTTGGTCTTGGTTCCTCTTGCATTCACAGGAGCAGGGCTTTGTTCATTCCTTGTGAATAAACATGATTGCATCAGAGAAAACAGCAGACTTCATCAATGTCTATTTCCAACTGGAACATTCCCAGGGCCCTGAATTCTAAGTAGCCGATCGGGTTAAATATGGACAAACTCCTCTTACTACTGCTCGTAATCCCATTGGACTGTAGCAGGATCAGGCCCCAAAATAAGAAAAAGTAAGATGCACAGACAAGGAGAAAGATATTTTCAGCTGAGAGTTGATGAGATAGAAGAGGGAGTCAGAGATTGCAGTAACTGCTTTGAAGCAGAGAAAAGGAAAACTGATTTGTTCAGTCTTTAGCTCTTTCCTAGAAAAAGTAATGAGAGAAGAGTGCTAAGAAAAATCTGGCAAACCACTGGCAATCATGAGTTTCAGGTGAATAAGGAAAATGAGTAAATAGGAAAAAAAAAAAGTTTATTTTATAAGACCCTGATCCAAATACCATTAATGTCAATGGAAAGGCTCTCTCAGGTTTCCATGGGAATTGGATTGAGCTTTAAATCCCTAAGTATCTATCATGGTAAACAGAAATAATCCTAAATATATAGAGAAATAAGCGAGCCTACAATGAAACAGTTCCAAAATATACATGTATAAATACCTCAAAGAAAGCCAGGAGTTATTTGAGTTAGTGGCGTTTGCGCTTGGTGTGTCCCCAGCCAGAACGACAGTGCTGGCTCTCCCTTACTTAAATTACACTGGTATAGCTCTGCTGGATTTGATGCAGTTATACCGGTGTTACTCAGGAGTAAAGGGGAAGAAAATCAGGGCCCTGGGCTTTAGAAGAACAGGAGACAGAACCTGGCTTGTCTTTTTGCACAAATATTTGCCACCTGGTGGTTGTAAAATGCATCTGTTCACTGATTCTGACAGTGAATCACTGATTCTGATTCTCACGCAAACATGCAGCTGGGAGACGACACAAAGACGGTGACAAAGGCCAGAATAAAAGCTCAAGTCAGTTTTCTATTCCCGTTTGGCCAAACTGTTCAGTTTCATCTTAAACAATTTTTTATTTTATATTAACACAACGCTATCCTCTCTACAAACGCTTTTTTTTTTAAGCTCGGAATGAGAAGGAACAAACCCTAGCAGTTACACAAGAGAGTGAGTCAGCACCATCTTTCAGACAGACACTGGTATTCAGGTGTATAATTTTGCCAATATGCAGGAGGAATTACAGAAGAGCAGCACAGAACCATCAGTTGCAATAGATTCATAGATACTAAGGTCAGAAGGGACCATTATGATCATCTAGTCCGACCTCCTGCACAATGCAGGCCACAAAATCTCACCCACCCACTCCTGCAATAAACCTCTCACCTGTGTCTGAGCTATTGAAGTCCTCAAATCGTGGTTTAAAGACTTCAAGGAGCAGAGAATCCTCCAGCAAGTGACCCGTGCCCCATGCTACAGAGGAAGGCGAAAAACCTCCAAGGCCTCTTCCAATCTGCCCTGGAGGAAAATTCCTTCCCGACCCCAAATATGGCGATCAGCTAAACCCTGAGCATATGAGCAAGATTCACCAGCCAGATACCCAGGAAAGAATTCTCTGTAGTAACTCAGATCCCACCCCATCTAACATCCCATCAAAGGCCATTGGGAATATAGGGTCTGATTTTCATCTCACTCCATTGCAAACCTGGAGTTATTCCAATGGAGTTACATCAGCGTAGGTGAGAGGAGAATCAGGCCCATAATGTTTCTTTCATGGCCCTTGGTTTGCAGCATTTTTCCCCACTCACTAGGTATTTTTGTATTTCTGCTGCTCTTATGGCTGAGCGAAAGAGACCGCAGAAGTGAAACTTACCTTGCCTTTTTAGTGAAGATGCAACAGCTGGCTTTTTCAATCCGCTTTTCCTCAGATTGCAGTTGGCCGGATCTTGAGCCAGGAGTGGGCTATTTCCTTGGGTACCTTTGGTTCAATTTAAAAAAGCTTTGGTTTCCAAGCTTTAGCAACATATTCTTTGTAACCTGCAGAGCTAGAATAGTCGCTTCTGATAGTCAAGTTTAACAACTGAGATACCCAGGGGCTCCATCCCTGCACAGGGATGGAATGGACGAGGTGCTTTCCACCTCTAACAACCAGCACCTCACGTGCACTCAGAGACAAGACAGAGGAAACATCTAGTTTCATTGAATCCTGTTAAAAAATCATAGGCTGGTTAGAAGATTCAAATGTTCCTCCAAATCAACCATGACCTGATCCAACACCCACTGAAACCCCTATTAAAGAACTGAAATGGTCCCTTACCAGGTGCTTCATCTTTTTTCCTCTTTTTCGGCTTGGAAGCAGTGGGCTCGCCAGCCTGCACGGTGGATTCAGGATGGCAAACTAACTGGGGCACTATGATCCCTTTGAGACCTGGAAAAAACAACAGTTGAGTCTTTATAACGAATCAATTATAACTAAGCACAAGGTTAAGGCAACATCCTGGCCCCGATCCTGCAGACATGTATGTGCATGCTTAAATTGACAGACGTGCACAATCCAACTAAACTCAGTGGGGCTACCCGTGTGTGAGGTTCCTCACCTGAAAGTGCAAGATCTAAACTTAGTCTGTACTTCAAACGTCCCCAGCTTTGTTCATTTCTAACCATTTCTCCCTCTCCACGTTAATAAGGGGCCTGTTCCTTCCTCACCACACAAGTAAGGATCTCGGACTGTCAATAAGCCACATACCCAGAGTTCAGCTACACTGAGTTACAGGTGCGAAAAAAAGAGTGAGTGAGAAAAGAGCTTCTTTCCCATGTGTACACAACTGTAAGAATTAGAAAAACAAACGGGAAAATCAAAAGGAATACAGACATGGATAAGATGTCAGTGTAAGCTTGGGTCTCCATTGCTTCTGTGTGCAGCGGCTTTTGCTTCAATATTAGCGATCCTAACTAATATCAAACCACAACACACCTCTGTACGGCTGGTACAACAGCTCCCGTATTCAAGGCAAGATTAATTCATTCCCAATGCAAACGGACAACTCTGACATTCAGTGGGAACGGTACATGCTTGTACCAGGGTTAGCTGATTTCCAAAACATTTGGCTGAAAGGATTGCTTTGTAATTTAAGAGGTAAAGAACTCAATAGGCCAATTTCTCTCATGGGGTAGAGCCAAGAGGTTAAATGGTGTTACATGAGAGATTAACCTGGCCCAGTATGTACACCTTGGCAAAGTGGTGGTGGAAACGGACATGGTAACAGCTGAACAATAACCATAATACCTTGCACTTCTTTACCACTTCTCACCCAAAGATCTCAAAGCACTTCACTAATCAGTTAAGCCCCAAAAGTTATTAGGTATTATCAGTTCTATTTTATAGATGGGGAAAGTGAGGCACTGATGGGTTAAGTGACTTGCCTCGGGTCACACAGCAAGTCAGCAGCAGCATTAATGCGTGTTAATATAGTTTGGCCAGTTAGAGCCTGGTTCTGATCATACACCAATTTCACAGCACCTAGCAGAATGCGACCTTGATCCGTTACTGGGGCTCTCCCCTGCTCCCCAATACAAATAATAATTTACACTGGTGTAGCGCCAATGCCTGATCTTAATTACACTGGCATAAATCAGAATTAGTCCCGTAGGGCCAAAATCTTTAAAGGTATTTAGGAACCTAAATTCAGTAAAGGTATTTATGCTTGGTGTCGACTGGAATTTTCAAGAGCACCTTGGTGCCTAACTCCCTAGGTCTATCTTTAGGTCCCTAAATAGCTAGCAAAATCAAGCCCTTAATGTTCACATAGCCAATTTGGTTTTGCTAGACGTTGGAAATAATTTCCCTAATTAGTTTACTCAGCTTCCACACAAGTGTTCTTTTATTAGTCCAAAGGCCACTTGATGTAGATTACATCCAAAATACAAATACAAACATATACCCCCTTTTACTCTATGTCCAGTTAGAAGCATTGGCCAAATACTCACAGCAGTATACCTTGGGAGATATATTCACGTCATGGCATGACTCCAGAAGGGGAAAGAATAGCTCTGACAAAGAAACCCCTAAAACCTTGCCTTTTATACACTATAATAGACAAATGACATTATTGCTGGTTACTGCACCAGCTAAACCCACAAGAGGCAGTTTAGGGCTGAATTTTGTCCTTCCCCCTCCACTGAAGACAAGATGAACCTCATCAAGGTTTTCTGTCCAATTAAGCGTGTTGTCTTTATTTTTATTATCTCAACCCAAACCTTAAAGAAGATAACCCTGATATTTCAGGGGTCACTACCGATTAAACACAAACAATCCTTTCTCATCATCTCTTCTTCTGGCCACATACTTTGGGCTTATCACTTGTGATGACATCCAAACGCAGGTTAAAACTGTCGTTCATCCAGGCCCAATGTAGGTCTATATTCCTACCCTAGTGAAATTTTTTAACTTCTCACAAACCAGGCATCCTTCCCTGCAAAATAAAGAACTTATCCACTCTAAACCAGGTGAGTAAGGAGCTTTCAGAGGCCGCGAGAATAGATTCTTTCAAAGCTGTATTTAAGCAGGGTTGATTAGACAGTCATCTCTTAACATACACCACTTAAAGACCCAAATCCACCTCCCTACCCAAAAAACCCCTTTAAAACCCATTAGTCTTGTGTACCCCTCACCCCTGAATGGAGAGATGCTCCCTCCCAGTTTAGCTACCCCAAGAGAAACTCTTGTCTGCCTCCCACTCCTGGGTTCTTGATTTTCTTCCACATAAGGCAGCCCAGCAATGATCCACTGTGTTACTGCCTCTGCCTCAGTACTCCCACCCAGACCATCCACATGAAGTTTCTGCTTCCTCTTCTAAAGTAAGTTACTTACATGGGGATGAGGTGGGTAATCAAGCCCGGGGTGGGGGAGGTGGGAAGGGGGCGACAGCCCCCTATGGTTCTGATCTGCTGCAGGCCACATTTGTTTTCTGAGACGGAGACAGAAATGCTCTGTGGCAGGCATGGTTTAGCAGTCGTCAGATGGGGGAATGGACAGCAGCTTTCAGGCAATCCATCCTCATGCAGACACTACCCATCAGTTGGAATATTGCTCACCAAACCCTGGGCTCTCTCATTCCCACTCACCCCCATCTTTTTTCGCTCGCTTCGTCATTCTAAACCTCCCTGCAGGCCCACGCCTGCCCTAGCCCCGCTTACCGCTGGAATCGTAACTCAGGAAGTCCGAGAACTCCTGCGCCAGGGTCTCATCACTGGCAAAGGCAGAGATGCAGGCGAAGAAGTGAATGCATCTCTGTGCGGCCTCTTCCTTGGCAGAGCTGGCCTTGCTGGATTTCAGAGTCTGGCATGAGCAGAGAAATCTGTGCTCTGGCACATTCTTACTGCTCATCTTCTGAGCAAAGGAGGCGTGGAGATACCCCAAGCTGTGCTTCTGACTAGCCTTGCACTTCACTACCAGGATGTTCTTGGTAATCCTTTGCACCAGGGGGCCGGTGGGCTCCGTTGCCAGCTGCCAGATGGTTTGCTTCGTTTCGGGGGAGGCCTGCATGGAGTTTAAGATGGAGCTTTTCAAGGTCAAAGGGGTGGCCTCAGTCTGACAGTTCACAGCCAGCTTGATGTGCTGGCACTGGTTTTCCACCACGCCTTGAGTGGCTGCCTTCAAACACGATGGGACGTAGCAGCGCCCGGAGCTGAGCTGCGTGATGATGGTTCCATCCACAGTCTGGATGGTTGTCTCTGAAACCCCCAGCTCCACAAAGCACCGGTAGTCTGGCCCCCTGTCTCTCTGCCGTACAGAGTAGATCTGCAGATCCGAGCCCGTGATGATCTTCACGGCGTCGACGCCGGGCTGCTTCCGAGCGCCGTAGCGGAAGATCGTCCCGCAGGTTTTGTTCTTGCAGCTCAGCCCTCGGGTGCCGTTGTAAGTGCCGCACCGGGGACATTTCCTTATTCCCCTGAGCGTAGCTTTTCCCAAGTCCGATAAGAAAGCTGGGACTTTAGTCCTCACTGAGTTTGGGTCCATCCTCCAGGGAGCCTGAAACATCAGAGAAGTCAAGAACTCAGTCAAACTGGATCTCCTGCTTCACTCCCTTGATGCTCATATTATGATAATTTGTATTACAATCGCACCTAGAGGCCCCAATGGGGCTCAATGCCCCAGTGTCCTAGGAGCTGTACAAACACATAGTGAGACAGCCCCTGCCCTGAGCAGCTCAACAGAAAAAGCAGACAAAAGGTGGGACACAGAGGCAGAGAGAGGGGAAGTGACTTGCCCAAAATCACATGACAGATCAGGGCAGAGCTAGGAACAGAATCTAAGTCTCCCCAGTCTCAATCTAATGCCCCATCTGCTAGACCATGCTGTGTGTTTCAAATCATTTGAGTATAATAAAGCATTAAAAATTATATTTCAAAGAGCGTCCTTACCTGTGTTGTTCATCACAGCTTCTCTTAATCAAAGAATTGAAAAGAATGTAGGATTAAATCTTCAAGGGGCCCCACAGATCACAGAATCATAGAATATCAGGGTTGGAAGGGACCTCAGGAGGTCATCTAGTCCAACCCCCTGCTCAAAGATGCAGTCAGCCTCATGCATACATAGCCACATTCCAAGCTGAGAGACTCGGACTGTGTGAAGTGGGGCACTAGTATGGAGCAGCCATCAGCATGTTTGTCACCATGCCATCTAACCCTAAGAGCAGCGCTGAAGGTGGGGTGGTGTTTTTGAAGCCATGTCAGGGATCTGGATGCCCTATTCCAGTACATTTCCTTGAGAACTGGGTGTGCAAACTTCTTAGGCAGCTCTGAAAATCTCAGTCACATTGGTTAAAATAGTGGTGGCTGATTGATCCTAGTGTTTCTTTAGCTGGAGGTGATAGGTGGGCACTCTTTCAAAAAAAGCTCTGGAGAGACAATGCTCTCTCTGTGTGTGTCTCTCTCTCTCTCACACACACAGCATCATGTTCAGTCTATACGCTATTTTAAGTCTCTTCAGTCCAGGAGAAAGTAAAGTTTAAAGACACTTACTATATCAATAGGGCCCTTCATTTTTGGTTTTTATTTTAATTTTTCCCAGGAATTTATCGGTGTTTATTACTACAACAACGAAAAGAGGTGAAAATCAGTAGAAAAAATCTATTAATAATTTTTCTGGGTAAATATCAGGGTTTATTTTGGTGGCCGGAAGGAGAGGGGAAAAGTATTCAGTGGATGAATGTTTTGATGAATGGAATTTAGTGTGGTTTTCTGCAGAACTAAAACAGAACTCAGAACACAATTTCTCCTCTGAGTTTAAGAAAACGATATAGCTCTAATCCCCAAATAAAACTTTTCATTCGAATAATCAGTTTACAGTTGTAGACCTAGTACTATTAGCCAATAAATATTTACATTTAAGAATTGGGCCACATCACTTGCAGCGCATACACTCAACTCCATCCTTTTCTCCTGGTTTTGTTTTTTTAAAACTTTCCTTGTGTTCTGAAACGCACTCTGATACAGATTTTCATTTTCTTCCCATTTTAGGGGGTCAGATCTTTAAACCGTTCCCTGTTAACGGCTTGAAATGTGTCCGGGGTGGGCGTGACGATCATCAGTACGTTCAGATGTGCAGGCACTTCAGGGCTTGCGTGCGTGCCTGTTTGTTTATTGTGTGTATCTTCTAGCCTCGCTTCCACAGGCAGCTTTGCATAGACACACAGACTACTGTATTCTCGTAATACGATGTAATTCATGCAACATACGTATTTTCCTAACAGAACAAGTTATTTTCTATATATTTGAATGATACAAAAGTAGGGTGAAAATCGGGAAAAAAAATGAATAATACTTTTTGTAAAACCCAAGATTTTTTCAGTAACAATCAGTTTAAACTGAAAACAAAGAAGCCTATATAGCCATAATACTGTTGTACCCACCCTGAGGCCTGGTCTACACACAGTTTTTATACTGATATAATTATTTTGATTAGAGATGTGTGAGTTTTACCAATTATACCCGGAGTTACATAGTTACATCAACATAAAGGTGCCTTATACCAGTACAGCTTATTCCTGTCCCTCTGTCCCATATGGGAAAAAGCTATACCAGCATAAACACTTTAATACTGGTATAAATGCATCCACACGAGGAGGGTTGTACTGTACTACTTATCCCCGTCTAATGAAAGTGGTATAACTTTTGTGTGTAGACAAGGTCTGAACTTAAAACCCTGATCAGAATGGCATTACTATGATATTCTTACTATGTAGGGATCTCATCTTTCAGCCCTAACTCAGACGTAGGTCTGCTAAAGACAAAGAGCCTCCCTCTTCCGGGTGTAAATCAGGAATAATTGACATCAATGGAGTTACACAAGTGTTAGAGGCAAATCAGGCCCCACGAGTCAACTCAGAGTTAAGGCTGCAAGGATCAGGGTCTTGACCCCTTGCTAGCAATCTGGATACTACTTTAAGCACCAGGGCCCAGAGCCTCAAAAGGATAAAGGCATCTAAATGGGACTGCAATGCAGGTATCTGAATATCTTTGATGATCTGGGCCCAGGGGTCAAATTCTGGTAGGGTTGTCTCAGCTCTTCTAAGGCAGAAACACTGACTTCTATACAGCTTGTTATCAGGGGTCTTTTTAATGTGTCCTTTGAATATATATAAAATCTCCCTTCTCCTCTGCATGGACATAAAAATCCCCCAGCAGCTTTCAACGTGTAAGGGTTTGCTCCAGGCTCATGGCCAAAAGCTGCTTACTCCCCACTGCTGCACAGTGAGCTATGCACTGGCTCTCTGTAGGACAGCTGGCCTCCTGCCCGGATGGTAGCCTCCCTTCAAGTGTGAATGCCTTGTTCTTGCCGGTCATGGGGCCGAGAATGAGAGTTCCGCATGTGGCTTGCAGGAAGTGGTCAATGGCAAACTGAATTGGGAGGAGGAAAGGCACATAGAAATGTAAGGGTACATCCTTGGTGGTCATTAAGAGAGTGTGAGTTAGTTCCATGTGTAGGAGTGAACAGGGGGATGACCTGAAAGAGAAGGGGAATATGAGAGTGGTAAAACAAGATAAAAAAAGTCACTGAGATGAGGGAACAGTTGTGCAGAGCCCTGAAGGTGAAGATATGGGGTGATCGACTATTTTCCACAGTTGATTATAGATATCTGTGGGCATTACAGCTGGAGTTCCCAGCATGCTGGGAGGCGCAGACAAAAAAGTCAACGTTCTATACCACAGATCTATAAACCCCATCCCTGCCTCCACCCACACCACCACAATGTTACCTGACAATGCTGCTGACGCTTCCTTCAGAGGAAAAGCAACATAGGATGTAAGTTGTACTCACATCTTCAGGTAAGAATGTCTCATGTGGGCTCTGTGTCTGGGGGGATGGGAAAAGGTCAGATCTGATGCTTTCAAGTCTTCCTGGAATTCTGACCAGTGTCTAGCCTCTAAATTTTAGAGGTGTCATAATAAAGAAGTTCCGTGTGATCTGCTGGTGGCAGACTGTCATGCTGTTGCTCTGAGAGCACAAGGGTAAGCTGCAGAGAGGGTAAGACCTTGGTCTACAATCAATGCAGCAGAAAGTGACCTTTGGAACATACTGGACATCCCGGGAGTAGAATGTATAAGGCTAGGACTTGAATGATGTGTGCTAGGACTTTGGCAAAAGAATGAGAGGACCAAGTGATCTAATGGCTTTTACTATACAAAATGAAAAACTAGGCTAGGAGACTTAGATTTGTATTTATTTATAATTTTGACTGGTAATATCAATGGTTCGTTGTAAGCTTTTTTTATCTATTTAAATTTTTCACCGTTGCAGGAAATTATGTGGGGGGGAGAGGGGAGGACCAAAATGATTTAATGACAGTAGATGTTGAGATTAAAAGTTAAAGCTTTATAACTGTTAAACACAAATTGTCAACGTCACATGTCAAAACACACAAAATAAATACCCTTAAGTCAAACTCTAGTAAGTTCTCAAATAGTTCTTTTCTTTCTTTGCTTATCTGTACATTCTGATCATCAATGAAAATATTTTTGCATTGACTTCAATGTACAGTGAAATCAACATTTACCAAAAAAAATCTCATTGTTCCAAGTCTAGATATAACCAAAATGACTAGGTCAGAGAACAAGTCCTTACTGAGACCATTAGCAATAGCCCAGCGAACTTTGTAAGAAAACTGAAATCTGCCAATGTTTTGTAGGTGGGAAACACTATGCAATGAGACCTATTCACCTATTTGTGCTCAGAGCTACCTTATGACGGAGCAAAGGATGATGTCAATTTATTTCACAGGATGTGGACCTTGTCATAAGTGTTATTTGTTCGTTCAGTGCCAGCAATGTGCACGACAGAAGTTGAGACACAAAAGTAAAGCCATTTCCTGCCCCAATGAGCTTCCGATCTAAGCAAGACCAAGTTGACACTGGGAACCAGACGAAGAAATAAGTTGGATGTTTGTTTTTATTTGTGCGGTAATATTGTTGACTCACAAAGAGATGAGTGGTGAGGAAGGATTTTAATGTATGACAGATTCACCCAGGACTGAATGAGACGTTATGGAACTTTGAAGAACAGCTACCAAACATGTACAAACTTGGCTATGTAAAGTAATCCCATAACGTTACAGATTCAGAGGAATCTCTATGTTTTGTTATTTACATGTAAAAACAAAAAAAGCATGTAGCTGATACACAGAGATAATAAGAGTTCAGAAAATACTGGAGAAAAAAATGTCATAGCATTTGAAAGACTCTTTAGTGGGATTATTTGGGTTGGTCTTTGTTCCTTGATTTAGATTTAAAAGATGCAGATGAAGAGTATAGAAGTATTATATAAGCAGTGTGTCTGAATGCAGTTGTTTGCTAGGGGTCTTTCCTTCCTTAATCACACAGGGCTTGAATAAAATAAAAAGTTAATTTACAAGCTAGGCTGAATAGATTGATCCAAATCATTTACAGCTTTTAGACCTTTCTAGATTAAGTGAGTCCAAATTTTGCTGCACTGTCAATATGCTAGAAGCCCCAGGGCTGTCCCTATGTAGCATAATAGTGAAGCAGCTTGCATCCAGCCTCTAATACAAAAGGGTGGTTGGTACATCAGATGAGTCACAGCACACACTATCCTAATCCAGCATTCTTCAGGATGAAGTTCCTTTCGCTTTGCCACAATGAATTAATTACATGAACATGACGCAAAAATATTGTTCTCTAACAACTTCTGCACCATCACATCACCAAATATTGAAGAAGTTGTCGTGCAGAATGTTGTGTCATAATATCATGGTAACTCAATGGCTACCCTAGGCATTTCTGGCAAAAAAAAATTCCCACTGTTGCTAACACTGGCGTGCTGGTGTTAACAACAGTAAAGACACTAATGTAGACAAGGGTCCCAGTGTTTTTAAAACCCTATCATTTGGCAGGTGCTCAGATCAGGGTTAGTTAGACACCACAATGCTCAAACTGACCACAGGTGATCTGTCTATCCGCACTAAAACTATCACAGATCTGCATCACTTTTAACAAAAAATGAGCAAGTTTTGCCAACCCTCCTGCCCCCAAAACCCTTGGGTAGTCACAGCCTCTGATGGTTGGAGGATGTCACATTACAGCACAGGTTGACCTGATAGTGGCATTTCATGGTGATGCCACATCATGATACAAAGATTTGTGATTTCCCAATGGCAAAGTGTTTTGATGTTTACAATGTAGTAATGATGCACAGAGATTTTGCGAAGTTACCATAAAGATGCAAATTCTGTGTCTTCAAGGCATCATCACATCACTATGCCAAATAATATGACACCACAATACAATGACGCCATGAAGACAATAAAGGACCCACAACCTGGTCATGTGCACTTTTACATCATCGCATCAAGAGGCCAACACTGTGATGTGACACTGATGTCATACTACAGTGACTTCACGGCATCACTTGGTCTACCAAACGCAGCCACATGCGCTGTGGCATCCTTATATTGCGGTGTCACAGTGACTGCAGAGATGACGCAGCACAGTGTCACAAAGGTATGTGTGTCGCAGCACCATGGCTACACCAGTGTCATAGTGACACTGATGACATCACACAAGTGGTATCACAGCACCACGGTTACACTTCTGTGTCACCATGGCACTGTTGACATCACATAAGTGCATGGGCCGCAGCACCATGGTTACACTCCTATGTCACAGCGACATCGATGACATCACATAGGCACATGTGCCGCCACACCACGGTTAAACCTCTATGTCACAGCGACATCGATGACATCACATAGGCACATAGAATCCTAGAATATCAGGGTTGGAAGGGACCTCAGGAGGTCATCTAGTCCAACCCCCTGCTCAAAGCAGGACCCATCCCCAACTAAATCATCCCAGCCAGGCCTTTGTCAAGCCTGACCTTAAAAACTTCTAAGGAAGGAGATTCCACCACCTCCCTAGGTAACGCATTCCAGTGCTTCACCACTCTCCTAGTGAAAAAGTTTTTCCTACTATCCAACCTAAACCTCCCCCACTGCAACTTGAGACCATTACTCCTTGTTCTGCCATCTGCTACCACTGAGAACAGTCTAGAGCCATCCTCTTTGGAACCCCCTTTCAGGTAGTTGAAAGCAGCTATCAAATCCCCCCTCATTCTTCTCTTCCTTAGACGAAACAATCCCAGTTCCCTCAGCCTCTCCTCATAAGTCATGCGTTCCAGTCCCCTAATCACTTTTGTTGCCCTCCGCTGGACTCTTTCCACTTTTTCCACATCCTTCTTGTAGTGTGGGGCCCAAAACTGGACACAGTACTCCAGATGAGGCCTCACCAATGTCGAGTAGAGGGGAACGATCACGTCCCTCGATCTGCTCGCTATGCCCCTACTTATACATCCCAAAATGCCATTGGCCTTCTTGGCAACAAGAGCACACTGCTGACTCATATGCAGCTTCTCGTCCACTGTCACCCCAGGTCCTTTTCTGCAGAACTGCTGCCTAGCCATTCGGTCCCTAGTCTGTAGCGGTGCATTGGGTTCTTCCGTCCTAAGTGCAGGACTCTACACTTGTCCTTGTTGAACCTCATCAGATTTCTTCTGGCCCAATCCTCCAATTTGTCTAGGTCCCTCTGCATGCATGCGCCGCAGCACCATGGTTACACCTCTATGTCACAGCGACATCGATGACATCACATGGAGGCATGCGCCGCAGCACCATGGTTACACCTCTATGTCACAGCGACATCGATGACATCACACAGGCACGTGCGCCGCAGCACCATGGTTACCCCGGTTGTGTCACAGCGACATCGATGACATCACACAGGCACGTGCGCCGCAGCACCACGGTTACCCCGGTTGTGTCACAGCGACAGAGTCGCTGATGTCACGGGGTGCACGTGATGTAAGGAGGGTGCTTGCGACAGCACCGACGACACACGCTGATGTCACCACCTCTCCCACACCAGGGCCCGGGAAAAGGGGCCTGAGACCCCCCTCCCCCCCACTATTTCCCAGTAGCCTCTCCGGCCTCCCTGATGTCATTTCCTGTTCCGGGGGGGGCCACAGCGGGGCCCCTCCAGAGCGAGACTTCGGCCTCGCGTCGGCCTTACCTGGGCGGCCGCCCCGGGCCCCGGGTCCCAGCCGGGCCGCCTGCGAGGGGAGTCAGCGAGCGGCCTCCGCCATGGCTCCTTACAAACGGCCAGCGGGCCTCGGCTGTAACGGCAGTCCCCATTGGTCCGCTGTCCGTCACGTGGTGGGCAGGCTGAGCATGATGGGAGAGGTAGTTCTGCCTGCCAGGGGCGGGCCGAGCAGCGCGCTTGTTACTGACTAGGGCGCTGGGCCCTAGTGGCTGGAGCTCAGGAATGCCTGGGAGTGTAATTAATCTAATTAATGAATGGGCGTGAATTAGGATACCAGTGAGTTAATGGGTGCGAGTGCAATTAGCAAATGAGTGGATGAATGAGCCCCTACGATCAGGGTCCTAACTCCAGAGTATCCCTAAACCCGTGGTTCTCAAACTTTTGCACAGGTGACCCCTTTCACAGAGCAAGCTTCTAAGTGCAACCCCCCTTTATAAATTAAAAACACCTTTTAATATATTTAACACCATTATAAATGCTGGAGGCAATGCAGGGTTTAGGGTGGAGGCTGACAGCTCACAACCCCCAGTTCGAGAACCCCTGCCCTAAACCTACCAGAGGCTGAGACTAAACAGGGGATAGGTCACTGGAAATTGTCCTGTTCTGTGCATTAGCCCTGAAGCATCTGGCTCCAGTTGGATGACAGGATCCTGGGCTCCATGGACTGACAGCTGGTCTACAGTAGGAAGTTCACTGGTGTAGCTATGTCTCTCGGGGTGAAATCCACCCCCCAGGACACATAGCTATACCACCAGCATAGATAGGGCTAGGCCACTGGAAGAATTATTTCATGAAACTTGCTCCTGTGCTAATGGAAGAACCCCTCCCAACAGCAGCTACACTGACACCCTTAAGAGCATTACCACTGTAGCTCTTTAAGTGTAGATGTAACTTTGTCAGTGAGTTAATGGCAGGGAGTGTAACTGAGTGTGAATTAGTAATCATGTTACAGTGGGTGCGCCGAGGTATAGATGTGAATTTGGCCTTGTCTAAACAAGAGTTTTACTATTTATACGATGCTGTATCAGCATAATTAAGCCACCTAGCTCTACCGCTATAAAACATGCATGAACACATGTTCCAGAATAAGTGGCTTTTTGCAATTTAGCTTAATCATCACCACCACCACATGCTCTTAAGGATATTCAGAGGGGCAGTTATAGTGACATGGGGCTTTAACTTCACACCTTACATAGTTGTAAACTTTCCCTAAAGAGACCAGGATTGCACGAGTTTAGTGAGAAACACTCATTAAAAAACACACTTTCACTTATGTGTTAGTGAATTACACATTCACATTGGACTCAGGGCCAGATCTTCAAAAGCATTTAGGCTCCTAACTGCCATTGATTTCACTGGAAGTAAGGAGCCTAAATAACTCTGTGAATCTGTGCCTAGGTATTCACAAGTATTGCCAACCCCGACTATTCAAAAATCATGGCAGGTAGCCCTAAAAATCATGAGATTGGCTTAAAACTAGTATCTTAAAAATAAAATGTGTTCTTCTCATTTGACTTCTAATTTTTGACATTTACTAGTACAGCTTGGTCAAGCTTTTCTCAAACACTGAGGGCTAGAATTCCCCCCCCTCCCCCCATGAAAGCTGAGGATTCCAAGAGCTATGGTTTCAAGAAAAACAAAGCAAGACTCCTTGTAAAGTCATGAAAGGCGGCAACAGTGTGACCCTTTCTAAAGCAGTATCACTATGTTGCAGTATTTAGATTGTGAACATTACATAGGAATGCGGTTTTTTCCTGTATAACTTTCCAATGCATCACTGTCTTCGTCTGGTCCACAGATATATTGTTATAGGAAGTCATTCACAAAAATTCCTGTGGATAAATGAAGCAACAATTATCCAGCTACACACTTACCTTGCAGGGAGCAGCAAAGCACATGTAGAACTGGAACGAGAGCTAAGTTATATTAAGTCGGTAATAGAACATGGCCCTGAGATTTACAAAGGAGCAGGGCATGATCAAGAGCCTCTAAGTTCTTATGCTGTTAGAAAAGTTTCAGGTTGAAAAAATTCCTACTTCTAATTCCCCCCAATTACCAAATATTAAAACAGTGTGCTACTGATATATCCCTTTTAGCCAGTGGTGCTGATGAGCTATTTTACTTGCTAGATCCTAGCAGAGAGTCTAGTCTGGTGACAGTCAAACACAGGCCAAATTCTTATTGTCAATGGGAATTATGCCTGCAAAAGGAATGCCGTATCAGCCTCCTCGTATGTGACAAGTTAGTGGTCATCAGTAGTCGCCTGGGCATGGTCGGGACTAAGCATTGTCAGCCAATACCACCTACATGAACAAGGGGATTTAACGTTTTGTGAATACAGAAGCAGAGACCATTAACTGCTTTAAAGTAAATTCTATTACAGATTTTCTACATTGAAATTAGTAAGTAGTGCTCATAAGCTGATTTTAAGTAACTTGGAGAGGAAGGTAAGTGACAGACTGGTTATTTGATTACTTCTGACTCTAAAACACACCTTGGGGCACTAGAAATACTTAAACTAGTTTATCCACGACCTCTACCCTGGACACATGCACAAACCATTAATTCATTAACAATCCAACTAAAAGCTAACAAATTGTGAAAGTGACATCAAGCTCACACCTTTGGTATGGTACTCCTACCGTACTGGGTAGCATGCTTTACTAATATCACTGCATAAATAAATTTTTTGTTTGAAGAGCAGAATTCCATCCAGTAGGATGCACTACATTACTAAACTGCTGTATATAGCTATTGGTGAGTCATGTAATAAGAGTACTGGGCAGGCATGCTAGAGCCAAAGGGAACACAAATATGAAATCAAGAAAATTATATGTATTAGCACAGAACCAGGGCTACACCTTTAAGCACAAACAAATTCAGAGCCAGTATGATCACTGAGGAAACAGGAAAACAACTCACTGCCAGTACATACAGCCCTACTGCATTCTGGCATAAGGCTTAAAATAAAAGGAAGCATCCTCTTAGTGCCTGCTTTCCCCCTGAAGTACTGGAACCTCCACTGTGACAAGCAAAATAAAAAAAAAAACTGATAAGGTTGGGAATATGCAAGTTCACACAGTTTTATTAACATCCTTAACAGCTTTAAAAAAAAGTCACCAGTCGTGGAGTTAAGAGTCTTATACCCCTAACCACAAACATCAAAATACATTCATTCAAGTGTAATTTAATGTTTCATACAAATCTGAAGTGGGCTGCTAATGCAAAAACCATTCCAGGCCGCTACCTTGGAATTAAGCCATTTATCCTTTTCTGTTGTGTGTTTGGGATTCTGCAACGCATACCTTACATATCAAGGCAGCTGTGTCATTTCTGTAAACACCAAAGCCTGGCAGAAGTGCAAATACTCAGAACAAAAAAATAAAGGGAGGAAGAAAGGAGAGCACTGGTAGGACAGAGGAATGTGTTCAAATGATTGTCACCTCAATATTGCTTTACGTGTTTTGTGGAGTGGGTGGGGGGGGACAAACGGGATACAACACTAATACAAATATCACTTACGGCCCTCTCTGGCTCCCAATGCAAAACTCATGAGAGCACGACAAGTTATTTCACTTAGTAGGTTTGTTCTAAACATTGGTTGACAACAAATAGCATGGCGTAACTTCCACAAAGTACATTTAGCAAGCTTTTTATAGAGCTGTTCACACCAAGGCCATTGCAAGGAAAAATACAGTGCATTGGAAGAATTCAAGATGCGTCTCATTCTGAGAATACACTTCACAACTCTAGGCCTCAGAGAAATAAAGAGGTATCTTCTCCATTTACAGATCAGATTTTCCCTATTGCATGTGACCTCTCATTGGTTCATTTAAAAAAAAAAAAAAAAAAGGTGTCCCCTTGTCTCTTGGAGTCTATAATTCAAGAGGTATTTCAGTCCTCAGCAATCAGCACAGGAAGCCCTCCCCCACTCTGCTTTTAATTAAACCAAGCAGTAATGTGTACATTTTAATGACAGGAATCACAGTACATTTTTTAAATTTAGACAGATGCTGTTCATGCAGTCAAAATAAAAGAGGTAAAAATACACATTATGCATATATTGGTTTTAAAATCTGTATTCAAATACAGCATTGAGTGAAACTCCAGAGCCTACTCACAGATATGGATGTTCTTTGGGCAAAATATGATACAGCATAGCTGGTCAAGCAGAAAGTAAAAATGTATGTTTGCATAATTAAAGTCAGAATAGAGCCCTAACCTAGAGTAATCCATAGAAGTGAAAAAGATAACTGATATACTTTGTGAAACATTTCACTTTTAAGCTGTTTTTTTGTTTTCTGTTGTTGTTGTGAGTCCTATTTGCAAGAGTTACAAGGGGGAAAACATTTCCAAGTACAAAAGTTGGTTTGTATTCACCTATCTTTAAAGCCAAGTTTTAAAAACAGCTGCATAGAATAGTTCTCCAGAGAGTCACACACACTCAGGTCCTCCACACCTTACAGAACGTTGGCTATGAGATACAGGCCAACACAATCTCCTAAGAGATTTGCCCTATACCCGCCTTCCCCTCCCCCAACCCTCCCATTTTCTAATAAAAATGTTCAAAAATTTTAAACAGTCCAATATTACATCCCTAACTGGGGGGGAGGGAAGCCTGACCTCATTCCTGTCCCACTCCCCCCTATCCTCCATTATTACTTCATATAAGACCCTGAAATATATTGTCACATAATTGTCAATATAGCAGAAGTTTAATCCCTTGATACTCTGAGTTGCCCAACGGCAACTAATGGGGGAAAAAAAGGAATATGGGAACTCCAGAAGCCAAAGCTTAATAGGGATAATAAATAACATTACACAATGAAGAAGTTTTTGCTCTTTGAAGGCTGGTCAAGGAGGTAGGATAGAAAGTTTTTTGGCCTTTGAACATTTAAAAATGCTTTGCCCAGCTGGTCCTTCAGGCTAAACTGGAGCATTCTACATACCCCCCGCCTGATGCTTACACATACAATGCTAATGTTTTCACAGCTCTAATTGTACATGTTAAAATCAAGTCAACTTACTCTATTTGAGTAAAATTTACTATCAGTAAACAGCAAGACTGATTTGTTTTCTACATACAACTTTGTGTCTTTTACAGTTTCTTAAAAACAAGAGCGGATGACTTTGTATTCAAAAGACTACCAAAGTGTATATTTGATATTCACATGCAAGACCCCAAAAAAACCCTTAAAAACGTTACGCATAAATCATGTGAAAGGACTCTGCAGCCTACCTTTAAATAAGGAAACATACAAAGTTTGCTAACTTTTGTGCAAAATATTAGTTTGCTAAAATATTTTACATGATAATGGATATGTGTAAATATAGATTGACAGAAAAAAGCTGGTTCTTAGGAATTTGTCACATTGTGGTATTTGTAACAGGATTTTATATTCCCTAGTACACATCAAAGTTTATCACTGAAGATAAAAATCCTATAGAACAAATCCAACAGGGATTTCTCTAGGCACCTTCTCATGTAGAACACAATGTGACTTCAGTTAGATCCATCTGAGAGTTGTGCACACAATTTTATGCTGAGCATCACATTTTCCTCATGTCATAAGGCAAAGACAACTGTTTGAAAAATGTCTAGATACAAAATGATGTAAAATAATTTATATTTGAAAACCCTGGTATAAACAAAAGTGGAGAGATGGACACTTTATACAATAGGCTATTTTTAAAACAAATTTGTGCACAGGCTGAAGATTGTAAAGAACCTTCAGAATTCACACAGTTTTGGCTTTTTTGTACAACTGTTTATAATACATTTTAAATCATTAGGAATGCAAAATAAAACTGCACACTACTTCAGAAGAAAAAAAGTTTGACTTTGTGCAATTTTCTGCCCCAATTTAACAGTGGCAGTAATCCCTGCATTTGTTGTGTTTCAAACAAGGATCTTAAGAAACACACATCAAAAGGAGGAAAAGAAGGCAAAAGTTGGCAGACATCCAGCATCTAGTTTTTCCTGTTTTTTTTTTTTAAACAATGTGGATGACAAATAGTTTCATGATTAAAATGATTTCTTTAAATAAATACACTGTATCTGACATTTGCGCTGACTTGATAAATCTAAGTAAACAAAGGCTTTACAGCACTCCTTGTTGCCTCAAGTCACTGGTGTTAGGTTCCAGAGTCCTTTTCTCTCACTGAGTTTCAAAACCTGCCATGCGATATCCAGTTTGATTAGTTAACACACTTCCATTCTGCCCCTGAGGTGGCGGAACTCCATAATTTGCACCCATCCATGCGGCAGAAGACTGTGTCTGACTGTTGTGGAAGGAGGGGGAAAGAGAGGTGATTACAGAAAATGTATCGTTCCAAGAGACTGAATTTACATAAAGAGATTGGAGAGGATAAGAACTGCCACACTGCAGTGAAAGCTAATTAGATACTTTCCAAGTTTTGGCCAACAGAATCTTAACCAGTAAATAGAAAAATTCCTAAATGTAACCCCAGCTCTGCGTACTGATGTTATGGCTTTGGGCAAGTCATTTAGGACCTTACTTTAAGGCATGCCAAGCACTATTGAAGTCAACTGGAACTATAGATGCTCAGCACTTCTGAAAAAAATTCAGGCCAATTACAGATGGGAAAACGAACAAGTTCAGTGGAGAGAAAATCCCTCACAACACTTGTCAGTTAGATTGGTGTTACTTAAATGTTTATAAAGTGTAGCTATGAGTATAAGCAAAAGAGGAAAACTGTTGACAACAAAGGGCAGTAAATGTAAAAACAAAGAATTCAAGCACGAATTCTGCTCCTGTATGTAGCTGAATTTTAAAGAGGGCCAGATTGTTTTATAAACAACACCTGTAGTTATATTAAGAGGAGGATGCTATACCTCCTTGTCTGGGCTGGCATGGGAACAGAGGGGAGGAAAGTGTAGAGCTCAAGTGGCTTGTTGCCACCAGACCCCTCAGAAGGGGTAGTTCAGTGGATTTCAGTCAGTATAGTAGATTTGAGTTTTACTACTGGTTAACAGATCCAGCATTTAAACCCTGAAGTATTCTGCGTAAGAAACCAATTTTCAGATACATACTTAATATAGTATCCATCATCCCAAAACATGAGTGCACACGCACAGACCTCACTTCACCCACAACTGGGAAGTAATGGCAGCTGTTTGAAATAACTAAATACTGATCTAAATTTAAAATTCAAAGGAATTGTAAGTTATCATAGTGTAATTACCAGAGTCAGAATTTGGCTAGGACAAAGGAACAAAATGTGCCTATATTTACACAAAGTTCAAGATGACCATTAGTAAAGAGAGAGTACTAGTTTGACCAGGACACTACATTTTAGAGTAGGTGATGTATACAGCAGTTCCGGCATTTTTCCCAAGGGTAGTAGTCCCTTACACCCTGAAAATATTTCAAGTATGGTAATTATTCTGCCAACCTAAAATTCCTCTTGTACTTTCAGATAGATATGGGACCTGATCTTTTTACACCAGTTTACAATGGTATAAAACTTCCTTGGACTTCAATAAATCCCAATTCAACTGATGATTTCCCCCAATGCAGCATCATTCTTGGCAATTTATTTATAGCGCACAGATCAGTTAGCGTGCATACTCACTTAAATCCCTGCTGATTCCATGCCTGTCCATACATTCCATATGCAGGGACTTGCCAACCATTAGGCATGTACTGACCAATTTGCTGTGCATTTCCATACCACTGGCCCCACTGGCCATAAGCCTGTGGATATCCAATTTGATTCTGCAAAGAAAGTTGAAATATTGAATACACTACACAGTCACCTATTGATGGAGAAACTCCTATCTATCAAGCTAGTCTTTCATCAAGAACTTAAAAGGTCTTATATTCTAATACCTCATTTTGAAGGTTATTATAGAATTTATCTGGGCAACTCCCTCTAACGCTATATATATGAAAAATCACCCCACCTCCTGCACACACACATTTTGCTGATTATTCTCTGGAGTACAGCAGTCTAATATTACAGATAACTCTTCCAGAAAGCACTGCAGGAAAGAGCAAAGTTGAGATTTAGTCAGAAACTTAAAGCTCTTCCCACTCTCTCTTTATCATTGACCAAAGCAGGTTTCCTCAAGTTCCAAAGAGTTTAATTTTGATCAAGTATCTTAAAAGGCAGATATCAGGGACCCAAGAATTAATTTGGGAGGTCACATGAGCCACGTGACCCTGAAATCCACAACCCACCACCCTGAAACTAATATGTATTTCCGTGCTAGAAATCTGTTAAGAATCTCATTAATAAGATCACACTAATCACCATCTTACAAGGCAGTGTAAATCTGTTCTCTGACCTGCTGGATTGGATTGATCATATCTGGTGTTTCTTTGCCCCAGTAGCATTTCACAACGTGCCCTTCTAGAGCCGTTCCATTGACAGAAACAATTGCACGTGCTGCGCTTTCATGAGAATTGAAGCTGTTAAGGTACAAAAGGAACATCAATATAAACCCACCCTCCATACACCTACAGACAAGACACTTGAAAGGAGACTGTCAGCCTAAAAGTGTGCTTGCACTTAAAACTTCTTAAAGAGTTTCCAAGTTTGATTACAAAAAAACCCAAAACAATGAAAATAATCGTTTGCAGGAGGAACTAGTCTTTGCAAGGGAACTCCAATACTGCAGCATTTATTTGTACAGAAGATTCAGAAAGCAAAACTGACCCATCTAGTTTCACTGTCTCACCCTGAGTGAGGGGCAAAAAGTAGCACACAGGTTAGGTAAAATCTGAAATTGTGTTAAGCTGCATTGTTTGATTATCTACAGCGCTGTCAGTGAAAATAAAGAAAGTGCATTTAAAAATAGGATTCTGAATCTGCAAGAATACGTACAGCTATGAAATGATAAAAAGAAAAGTAGTACATCGTTGTTAACTCAGATCAACATTACCACACAAACAAGATGAGACTATAGTTGAAACTGTAGACACTGAAGGATCTACACTGAAGGATAGTCTAAGTCTGTCTAGGCTAGTTTCCCACTAGAAACATTCTGAGGCCATCTGACACCAGTGCTTAACATTTTTGCAAGGGAAAGGTAAAAGTCACATTTTTAAAAGTGAGCAAAAATGTAACCTACCGTATAAAAGAGTACCCTTTGTCTGGGAAGACTCGAATTTCCATTATCTGCCCAAACGGAGAAAAGGTCTGGCGCATTAGCTGTTCTGCAGTGTAGAAAAGGTAGACAATCAAAATTAGGAAGTACTTCTGATTTTTAGATCGTTTTATGAGGAAACCCCAAAATTTAGAAGATGCCATACCTGTTAGTCCTGAAGTAACACCACCACAATATACAGTGCAGTTGCTTGGGCTGGACTGATTTACAACATCATCGTAAGACAGCTGTTTGGTGTTTGCTGTAAAAAAGGTTTTGTTTTTTTTTTTTTTGAAGTTTTTCATTTAAGCAAGTGATTTACTTTCCTCCTGTCTTCAGAAGTCTACAAAGAGCAAGGATCCTAAGGCTTTTTTGGGTGATGCCTAAAAGCATACCAATACATTTTCTCCTGTAAATCTTTAATTTTACCATTAGTCTTAGCTTACAAAATATACAGCTATAACATCCTCCCAAGTGCTAGTTTAGGAAGTGAGAGAGATGTAAAGCAAAGAATTGCAAGCATTAAAAGGGACATGAAAAGTCAGTGAGGTTTCCCAACTGAGTCATTTTTGCAAAATAAAGAAACAAAAGTGCACGCCAAAAGGAAAGCTACATTCAAAATACACGATGATCTCAAATAGGAGACATGTAAATCCCAAATGATGAATGGTATGGATTACTGATGCATAAAATATTTAAAGGAATGTCATTTAAATTAAGCCCAAAATTCAGGTTTATAAATCTACTTTTAAATACACTTAATGGAAATACTTCCTTCCATCAGTTTAAGTCTAAACACACTCCTCCCCCACCCTGTATCTTCACCACAAAAGATGCAACGCTGGCAGTGCATGAAAACAAGTTAAATCAAAAACACTACTTTCATTGTCCAAGGTGACTGAAATGCAAGATTGAATAAGTGCTGAAAAGTAACTGAAGGGTTTTTAAATACTAATATTGTTAAAATGTAAGGAAATGTGTAAAGTTATAATTTAACATATTTCTTCAAGCAAAATCTTTACTTCTGAATTCTACAGGGCATTGAATTTTTTCATGATAGAAGCGCTAATACTTAGAACTAATACGAGGTTTTATTTGTTCCTTATTTGGGTGGGGGCAAGGTGGACAAAAAGCTAAAAACCTACATTCATATGTACTCTTTGGAGCTGGAGGTTTTCGTGTTGCCCAGTTAGTTCTGATTTGTCTTCCACCAAGCCACTGTCCACCCATCTGCTGAATAGCATTTTCTGCATCCTGTCCATAGGGGAAAAACATTTTTCAAATTCTTTTTGAGCAACACCATATTAAAAGCGAATCATTGTAAGTCTGTCAGACTCAGATATTGCCAACTTATAACAAATATTGAAATAAAATCCGTGCTTCAAAAAGATGTTTAAAAGACAGGATTCAGGCAGTTATTTTAGGCCAAACTGAACGTATCCCATGAAGAGTTATGCACTCTTGTATAGCATGTTCGTTCAGTTGCTCCACTAAGCTGAAAGGCTGTAGGAACATTCCTTCAGCTGAGTCTCTAGCTCTCCCTCATCTGCACTTAGAATAAATCTCTCAGACCTAATATTTTAACCTGGTCTGGCCTAACACCAAGAAAAGTATGTGGGTTTTTTTCAAAACTCCCCCAATCTCCCATTGTCAAAATATACGGAGACCACATAATGGCTTGCCCTACTTATTCTTCCCTCCAAAGTGTATTATTTCCGAGTGACTGAGTGTGAGAGAGAGAGAGATTTGGAGCCATAACAAGTTATTAGTACCCTGCCCATAAAGAAGCTGTAAGTAGGAATGTTTGATTATTCTACGTTTAGTACTAAACTGGTTAACTCCATTTTCCTCACTTTATGTTGAATACCCTCCACTTCAGGCCAATAAGAAGACTATAAAAACTGACTAATGATGTAATACAAATCCTATAAAGGTAACTCCAAATAGAAGTTGCTCTAGAGATTAGTGCACCAGACCTTTAAGCACTAAAACACTGCCATTCTGTCAGAGCCAAATAACTCAGTCCAAAGTAATTTGTATTTAATGTAAGAAGAAAAGAGTAAAATTTTCAGGTACAAGTATCAGCCTCAGTGAGTATTCTAGTTTTCATCTCTGTACATAAATACTTTGCACTTACATAGGGATAATGCTTGGAAAGTGCTAAGTACTTTATAAACATGAATGAAGCCTTATGATATCACATGAAAGATGGGGATAATATTACTTACCTATTTACAGGTCGGGGCACTGATACAGTACCAGATATAAAAAAGGACCAAAAACGTTCATGTTTTACATAGCTGTTCTCTTTAAAGCAACTACCAAGATTTTACAACTCATACCATCACTTACCCATTTATTGAAGAAGGAAACAAAGCCATATCCTTTGGATTTCCCTGTTGCCATATCTTTAACCACTCGTGCATCTCTAAAAAGCAGAAGCAATAGCCAATTTAGCATTTTTTAAAAAAAACTTGATAAAATGAAAGTGAGTCACACACAGAGCTCATTTTCATGTTTCACCTTTATTAAAGTGAACTGTTTAATGCACCAGCAACATATTCAAAACAAATTCCTCCTTTTCTAAACAGAAACATTACTAGTGTTTTGTCATGTAGTAGCAAAATTAAACTTAATTTTGTAAACATGCAAATCAATAGTTTCTCTAACAAACACATATTTTACAATAGTTGGTTCCCAGTTCAAAATGCTTTTACATATTGTTAAGACACTAAGCATGGTCAAAGCAGCTATTCAAATGACTCACTTAAGCCACACAGCTGACTAACATTAGCTGAATGGCTCTCTTTAACCATGCAATTTATAGCTTGCTAATTGCCAACACATTCTACCTACTCATTAAAAATATAAAATAGAAAAATGAAAAATAGGAATTAAAAGGCATACGTCGCCTGTTAACTGAATTCTTTAAGTTTCTCAGGTCAATTCGTTACCCCCTTTTTGGACTGTGGGCAGCTGTAAATTTTGAAAAATTGACATTTTCAGAAATGGTTGCATTATCGAAGGAAATAAAACACTAAAGACATTTACGTTTTAAACTATATACTATTATAAAGAATTTAAAACTGCATTCGCAAACAGCAATCATACAGGATTGATTGGAAACTACAAGATATAAAGGCAAAATTTATAAAAGTAAGTAAGAAAACTACAACGTTTGTCCACTGTGAACTGTAGCTTGTAGTTAGCCATGGCAATTCTGTCCATTCTTCAGAGACACTCTGCAAAATAACCAGAGGCCTATTATTTGAGATTGAGTAAAAAAAAAAAAGGAGAGACCCGGCTACGATAGCTAAACCCCATTTGTGGAAAGTCTGATTTTATTAAATGGTGTTTCTCAGGCAAGTCGTGTACAGTTAGCCAAATATCAAGTACACACACACACACACCCCTATCCTGCCCTCCCCAACCCCACAAAAGCACAGGCACTTTTGAAAAAAACAAGACAAATAAAACCAGTCAGCAAGTCATGCAGTGTAAAGTAAAGTCTTTATAAAATACGCTTTAGATCAGCTAGATGCACAATATTCAGTACACCAAGGTTGGCAGAAAAATCACAATGAGAGTTCTATGATGCCAGTTTTAAAACCTTGTAATAATTGCATTCTGTATTAAAACCTAGTTCTTCTACATATACGGCTATAGAGAATATGTAGATCACTGAAAGACTCAAATTAAGACCACTTCCATACACTACAGAATGAAATGTACCTTAGCCCTTCATGAAAAAGTGTTAAACTGCTTGCAATTTTCTGTGTTAAGAAAGTTTGAATAATAAGTTACAAATTGCCTGAGAACAGTCATTTATGTAATCTTAGATCAATTTGCTCTGCACAGCCTAAAAAGGAAATAAAAAAACTATGCTATACTTACCCTCAACTGAAAACTTTGAAAATAAGACTTGAACAAGTGAAAACATGCACACACCAAACATAAAGGGAGACCACAATAAAGATGTATGTATTTACATTAGAGATTACGTTGTACAAAGCTACCAAAAATTCTTAAGTGCTAATCATGTGTTGGTTCAACTTTGATTATTTCACAGAAAACCAGGGGAAAAAAAATCTCAATCACATTTCCAGGAAATAGTCAATAACTAAGAAGAGTTAAATATACAAAAAAATATTTTTTGTTTCATTTTACAAATATGAAGCATTCTTCACACATTTAATTGAGTAACTGTGTGAAATCAAAGTCCCACTATTACTATTAACCCTTACTTCTTTAGGACAACAGTTTATAACAAAGAGGGCTCTTAAATCCTTTTTTTTTTTTTTTTTTTGCACGAAGAGTCAGCTTGAGCCAAGGTGACCTAAAAGCTTTTCAGATAGTTTCCCCTACAATTACATACTGAATACCCCAAAGAGAAAGGATAAGAGGGTCACTCACACAAGTTATTTGAAACCTGACTTTAAAAAAAACCCAAACCTTTCAGCCCTGCGAAGTCTGGATAATCAGCTCTCTCACTGCAGAGTAAATCACCACTACCAAAATCTCTCTTGGAACAAAGCGAATGATATAGAGGAACCCAGTAATCCTGTCGTTTTTCAGACATGTGGTACACAGGTTTAAGAGTTATTTTATACTATTACAAACGCCCCTCAGAGGAACTGATAAAAAATTAAGGAAGCACGTTTAAAATAGCCTATGTTTGGGACTAACCCCCCCTTTACACACTGAGTATCGGGAGAGAAACTACAGAGTAAGGCAATGCCTACACTTAAAACACTAGAGTGGCACAGCTGTTCTAGCACCACTGTAGTTCCTCAGGGTAGAACTAACCAGTGACAGGAGGGATTTTCTTGTTGCTGCAGATAACCCACATCTCCATTAGGCAGTACGCTAGGCTGTCTACACTGAGGGTTAGGTTGGTTTAACTACATTTTTCAGAGATATGGATTTTTCACACCCTTGAGAGATGTAGTTATGCCAACATAACTTTTCAGTGTAGACCAGCACTAAGCCAGCTCTCAAAAAAGCCTTGTGCAGTTGACTGCTAGAGCAATATTTTGGGGTGGAAAGAGGACTGCAGCTCTGAAAGATCTGCCTAAAAGTATCTCTCCTACATTTCAGTGTACCACTTCCTCCTTCCCAGACTCTAATCCTTCTGGACGAGGACAGATAAGACCTACTTTAGAAGCCATGTGTCATTCAGGAGAGTAGATGTTCAGCTATGTGAAGCACTGAACCTCCTCCGCAAGTAAGTATACTTGCTACCTCTACAGAGAGAGACAGTGATTAAAATAAAATAATCTAAAATATAAATTAGTGTTCTCTAAAATGAGACTCTCCTGCAGATCAAGTTTGAAAACCCTACCATAACAAGAAATGAAACTAGGATTTAAGTCCAATACATTGGACTTCATAAGAAAAACGTGTTTCAAATAAAAGCATCACTACACAACACTTCAAAGCACTCTTTTCTTGGTTACCCCACCGTCAAGGAGCAGCAATCCAAGTACAAGTAGTTAGTTACAAGTAAATGAATTGTTTAAAATTGGAGGAAGGAACAAAAAAGCTGCTCTTAGCCCTGCTACAAAGCATGTATTTTTCTATGCTTTTCAAACTATAAGCACTACAGCTGTATGTTAATACAGCAAATAGTAATGTGTAGGCAGATAAAGAGCTGTGATCACTACTATTGATCAGCTAAGTCTTTACACATATTGTTCTACTTGTTAACCCATCTCCCCACCTTACTGTAGCTCACTTGTTTCTCCCATCCACCTGTTAAATCCTGTCTTTCACACTCAGATCTTTGGGCCAGGGACTCTTATTTACTATGTTTGTATAGTGACTAGCACAATGAGGCCCAAACTGGTTGTGGCCTTTAGAAGCTACCACAAGACAAGTGTTGCACAATCACCAAACTGATTATTAAATTAGAAGTATAAACTATTTTATTTAACAGAACTTTCATATTAAATACCTAGACTATCATCAAAAAGCCAAAATCTGACTGAACCTGAATATGCACATGGAATTTGATTCATATTAAACTATTTTTTAAAGAATGATTACATGTATGATTACATTTAGTGGCAAAAGAAATACAAGACCCAAGTCAGAGAAACTACCCAGTATGTCACCCTCCAAGTTACATGAGGATTTCTACAGTATAAAAACAAAGCTAGATGTACAGTGAATTTTTCTAAAAAAATAGAAAAGAAAAACTGACTGCTGGTGGGTAATTTTATTATGTATCCCTACTTACTCAAGTAGAAGAACTCTGAATTCTCTTTATGAACACAAAAAAGTGTGTGTTGCAGTCATTTCAGCAACTTGACTGGACTTTTACTTACTGTAAACACAAGCTTGCCTCCAGTAAAAGGTAACGTTTAATTTATTTGCCCTAAGAAATCACTTACGATATTCTTCCAAATGGTGCAAAAGCTGCTTTTATATCTTCAGTTGTAATTTCTGGACTGAGGTCTCCAACAAAGACATGGAAATGGTCTTATTGGGAAAAAGAGAAAAAATAATTTACAAGTTTGAAGAATGTTCCTGGAAACACAAGTAGTATAGCAACTTTATATTGCATTAACTTCCATATATCTGAGAGCTACATGGGAAACTAAAATCCTTTACCTATCAAAGGTAACATTTGTCACTGCTTCAGATATAGCCATCACTTGATGACAGTACAACAAAAGCAATAATTTTAAGGATAATGTTGTGATGTACAGTATTTAACTCAAATTTTGTATTTTTGTAGTTATGTTCATAACCAGTCACTATTTTACCATAGAAAGATTGCAACTGTTTACTTAAAAGCTAAAGCTTACTTTGAAATCTAAATGTTACAATAGTAATGTTAAAATTCAACACATTTACAGATAGTTCATTAACTATCCAAAACTTTACCAACTAAAGCATTTAATGGTTTTGTGAGCAATGTAGAATAAAATTTGCTTTAAAAGTAGGATGGATATTGAACCTAGCTACAAAATATTTGGTGTAAACCATATTTTGTGAAGAACAAAGAAATACCTTGCATTGCAATAGTTTGATGTTAAAGAATTTGACAGTTTTCTCAAAAGTCAAACAGTTTTGGTTGCCCAGCCATTACATCATGTGAATCCATGTGTATTCAATATAAGTGAATCCATGTGCAAGTGAACTAAGACTGAAGGCAACAGATGAAAAGAGTAATCCTTCACTTTATGTCAGAGCCATTAAAAAGAGCACTGGAGAGAAATAAAGATCCCACATCTCAGGATTTTTTCCACTTTGATTACACAATTTTTCATAAAGCATATTTTAATAGTTAACACTATACAAACTAAATTGTATTAGAGCAGGTGTGAAACTTACAAATCCATTACAATACTAGTTTGGTTAAACCGCAAATTCTTAAAAGCAGTTTAAGGCTGGCCAAGTACAGAAGCAACACACTGGGTTGCCACGAAGGGGGAATTTCAGAAGCAATTTAAGTACTCCAAATGAGTTTGTATGGAGCAGCACAGACAACAGCCTTGAAGGCAGCTGATTATCTTGCTCTCATAGTGGGTGAAATTCTAGAATAGCAGTCATGACTAATGGGGTCAAAGGACTATAAGAAGCAGCACCAGAATGAAAGAGTGGACAACAGACCACATTCTGATGCAATGGGGAAAGGAGAGGGAAATCTTGCCACAAACGAAAGAACAAAACAGAACAAAAACCCCCAAAATAGCTTCAGCTGGTTAGTGAATACCCTCGAGAGATTTCATTTTATGTTTAAGAAGATACAATTACCTTGTGAACGCAGTGTGCTGACAACGGTACTACCTGATGACAAAGATTAGATTTGTTCTTAAGTTTATTAACACAAACACATTTAATATCATCTTAGGATAATGATCAAAACATTACTGCAAACATTTGTATGGTGCTTATTGCTTACATTTAAAAACTACTTGTGCAAATAAAAAAATTACTCAGAAGCATAAAGGGGCACTTACTGCTGGTATCTTTCTTCTGGCTGCTGGGGGTTGTTGCCCAGTTCACTTTGACCTCCTACAAATAATATTTGCTCAAGTTATATCCAAGTAAATTGGAACCATATTCCGATTTTATTAGCAATTAATTTCTATACTGCAGGTGGAGAAGGTACACAAGTTTGCAGTGAAAGACATTAGTGGCTGAAGTTTCTTGGTTAAATGTTCTATTTTCAGCTACATTAAGCCATTTTACAATGAAGATAACTAACTTATCTTGCTTTATTGCTCTGCTAGTCTCTCTCACCTTCAAGATCAATGGAATTAAAATATTTATTACAATCATTTTGACTTCTTCCCTGCCCCACTTCTGTGCCCAACCCTCCTATGAACTGTCACTATCCAGTTTCTACCACCACAATCAAAGCTCAAATGAAGTTAAAAGTTCTTCACTTTACAAGATAAAAAAACAGGAGAAAGTGTTTACCTTTTGTGGCTCAGTTCTGCTTGGGGTTTTGTTTATTTTCAAGATGTTTCATCCACATCATTGTATATATTATTTCCACTGCAACTCACCCTTCAGACATGACAGCTTACCTTACCCATTATCTTCCGTCCATTCATAGCAGCTAACGCTGCAGCCGCATGACGATGCTCATAAAACTCCACAAAACAGTATGGATCATTTCCAGCTGTCTGTTAAAAAAAGAACATCTTATTAAACATTATCACCCCCTCAAATTTTACCCAAAGTGTAGCTGGTGCCCAGTTATATTTATGTCTGAAAGTCTTAGCAATTTCGAGAAAGCTTACTGAAACAGCTTTAAGCCAGTCACAATATTAACAACGTATTAGAAAAATATTTTAAAACTATGCAATGGTAGGCATCTTGGTTTGCATGTTTTGTGCCTCCGCACGCCCTTATGATATAACAAAAAACTAGCAACCAACGTTTGAGTCCAATTACATCAAATGCTCTATTCCTTTTACAAAGTCACACCCATCACTAAAGTTATACTGAAGTTTGCATCAACAAGTTAAGCTCCTCAGCATCCTTCTTTAAATTTCTTCATTGTACTCATGAAAAGTTAAATGTTTGGGAATTTCTCTAAACTGACATGCTACAAGGAGTGGGAAAAGTTATCCAAGTAAAAGGCCCTTACATCCATGATCATTTTGCAGTTTTTGCATGGTCCAATCTGGCTAAACAGCTGGAGGATTAGTGCCTCAGTCACATCTCTTGACAGGTTCCCAACATATCTGTAAGATTAAAAAAGTTTATTTACACGTTCCTTTTATTTTCTCCAGTCAGCATTATTAAAAACGAAAACAGGAACTTCTTGCTGAGCCAAGCATAATCCCTTAATTTAGCAAAATATTTTACTACGAGTTAGCAAATTCAACAGTTGTTCTGAAAGCATTTTTAATATATTTACATGCAAACTACATTCTAACGTCAGATTATGAAGATACTCCAATATTAAGACGTTCAGATACTACACTGATGAGTACAGTATAAAAACCTAAATAGCATAGATTACATTTTCCCATTCAAACCTAATACTTGCAAGAAATGTTGGATTGATAGCTTTGGAGACTGTTGTCATCTGCTGATTAATGAACAATTAGGCCCAGATGTTGCAAGGAACTCCATATGCATATACTTGTGCCTGAGAACATCTCCATTGACTTCAGTGGAGCTCCATGTGAGCACAGGACTCTCCAAATGAGAAGCTCCTTGCAGGATTGGGCTGCCTCACCAACGTGCTTCAGCTCTGGCATGGATGAAAGCTACAGCCATCTCCACACGTATTATCTGCATTATTGTAGCGTCTAGTCCTCAACTGAGCCCCATTATGCCAGGTATTGTACAGACATATAGCAAAAATATAGCAGTCCCTGCCCTATAGAGCTAACCACTATAAATAAATAAAACAAAGGGTTGGAGAAATGGAGCGTTATCCCCATTTACAGATATGAGAAACACAAAAAGCTGTATCCACACTGTGGAGATAACCCCATAGCATGCAGACAGCCTACGCTGACAGCAGGGATTTTTCCCATCTGTGTAAGACCACCTTCTCCCTGAAGGAACTTAACTAAGTCTACAGAAGCATTCTTCCATCAACATAGCTGCATCTACACATGGGGCATTGGGGGGAGAGGTAGGCATAGCTATGTCGTTGAGGACCACTCCCAAATGGCCTAGCTTTGTCAACCTAACTTGTAAGAGAAGACCAAACCAAAGACTAATGCCCCAATTCAAAAAGGAACTTAAACAGGTGCAGTCCCAGGGTTTGTGAAGTGGGCTGTAGCTCACAAAAGCTTATGCTCAAATAAATTGGTTAGTCTCTAAGGTGCCACGAGTACTCCTTTTCTTTTTGCGAATACAGACTAACACGGCTGTTACTCTGAAACCTGTTACTATTCTATGATACTTCTAAAGGCCACAAATTTCTATCATCTGGATAATAATGGAAGACAAATTAGAACTTAAAATCATTTCAAATTCATTAAATAAAATCAACCTGCTTTTAATACATACTCAAATTCCATTAGCAGAACCGAAAATGGTTACTAATGTAACAGTTTAACAAGTTTCTCTATCAAGTATTTAATAGAGTATCAGAAAAACATAGGACAGGAAGGTACCTCGAGAGGTCTGCTAGTCCACTCCCCTGCACCCAAGGGAGGACTAAGTATTATCTAGACCAGGGGATCGCAACAATTTTTTTGGTGGCCTTGCTAGCTAGTAAGTCTACTGCTATGAAAAGTGATATTTGTATGTTTGTTATATCATTTTTCACAGTAGCAGACTTGCTAGCTAGCTAGGAGGCGGTGAAAAGTGATATTAACAAACATACAAATATAACTGTTCACAGCACATTTACAAAGTCCCAGCAAACTGGGGGACAAATTAAGCCCTGGATGGTGAGGTGACTAGTGAGGCAGCGGAGGCCAGGGTGATGGATGGGGCTGGAGGAGGCATTGGGGGCCAGCGGGTCCGCACTGAAGCCCTGCAGCCAGGGACCAGAGCCCACCGCCCCATGGCTGGAGCCTGCCACCCCAGGGCTGAAGCCAGAAGCCCGAGCTCCACAGGCCCCAGGAAGGTGGGGAACTCAGACAGGCTGCCTGCTCCTCCAGAGTTTCTTGCTCCAGAGTAGGGGGCAGGAATCAACCTTTTCTGGTGGCCCCGGGGCAGGGGCCGCTGCTTTCCTCTATCCCCCCTAGCCACCGACCAGGAGCCTGTGGCCGCAAGAAAAGTCCCTGGTGGCCGCAGGCAGCCATTGTGGCTGCATTTGAGAAACACTGATCTAGACTATCCCTGACAGGTGTTTGTCTAACCTGCTCTTAAAATTCTCCAATGATGGAGACTCCACAACCTTCCCAGACAATTCATCATGCTTAACTACCTTGACAGTAGGGGAGTTATTCCTAATGTCCAACCTAAACCATCCTTGCTGCAATTTAAGCCCATTTTGTCCTATTCTCAGAGGCTAAAGAGAACAACTTTTCTCCCTCCTCCTTGTAACAACCTCTTATGTACTTTAAAACTGTTAGATTCCCCCTCAGTCTTCACTCTCCAGACTAAACAAACCCAATTTTTTCAATCTTCCCTCATAGGTCATGTTTTCTCGACCTTCAATCATTTTTGTTGCTCTTCTCCGGACTCTCTCCAATTTGTCCACATCTTTCCTGAAATGTGGAGCCCAGAAATGGATACTACAATCCAGCTGAGGCCTAATCACCGCGGTGTAGTTCAACATAGAGCATAAGATCCATCATTCTGAACCAACAGCACGTGAACAAACTTTATGAAACACAAAGTATTTGCTTTTCTAGACAGAGGGAATAGATGCAGTATTGTGTTTTAGAACCTGACTTTGGTTTACATTTGAACAAAAGATGGAGATGAGCAGTCTACAGCACATGCTAGTTAAACAAGCCAACTAAACCTATCAGTTGATTTTTGTACTTACGTGTTTAATAAGGTAATTTTGTATGCTAATTGTTTATTTACTTCAGTCTTCCTTGGGTCTTAAACAACTCCATTTGACATCATAATCAAGATGATTATGCAAAACAATCAAAAATGATAAGATTTGTTAACTCCTTTTTGACAGGAGTCCTGATTTCCATAAAATTTGCTTCACAGCAGCTAGTGTCAACATATTAACACTAAAAAACCTGGGACTCCATCTTAGTTCTGTGTTTGAGAGGGCCAGTTTAAAACGTTCTTTATAATATTCAACTGTGTCAGTACCAAGTTTCTTTAGAATCGTGCCTTTATGGCATTTTTGCAACCTCAAGAGTTAAAAAGATTCCTATGACAGCACCTTCCCACAAACTATAAGTTAACGTGGCAAACCTTAGTGTCAGAAAATGGTGCCAGGCACAAAATACACTAAATAAAACACAGGCAGGCAATACAAACAGCAAATTTCCTGCTCAGTCTGGGTTTTTATACCAACAACTGCCAGCATTGCATCCGAGCACCACAATATGCAGGTTGTGTTCTATTAATGATCTGATGATAAAATGTAAGTTAAGGACAAAGTGACAGCCTCCTATTAAACTTCCTGCACTTATAGCAAACTCAAGATGGATTTGTAGCTTTAATTTCTTCATTAGGAATCCTGTATTAGAGTTACTTAAGGTAGGGTTTTTTGTTTTTTTTTTTACATTTTTCTAGATAAAAGGGCTTAAATAATTTATAAACCACAACAGAATAGGAGCTCAGTATATGAGACGTAGAAGGCAGACACTTTGTCCACTCAGCTACCATGCCTTTAATTAACTTCTACTGGAATTTAATGCGTTTTGGCCATCTGCAAGCATGAATAAAAAAGTAATACATTAAGAAAAATGGCAACCTTAAGTATGACCCAGGGACTGTATTTTAAAAAGCTACACACCTGGAAAATTTCATCAGGATCAGATTGTAATGTGTGTGCTGATGTTTTGACTAAAGCAAGGATTTCTCTGCATCTTAGTGATAAAGATTTCTCTTATAAATAGTGCAGCTATTATAATGTTTAAAGTGATATTAGGTGGAGTAATTTAAATAAAAGTTTTGGTAGAAGAGTCCAGATGTTCAGTAATCAGTTGAGCAACAGCCCCACCCCACATCAAATGTAGTCCTGCACCAATAATAGCTAGTGACTTATATAGCGTTGCATTTAAATTATTACTGTACATTAAATTCAGTTGTTTGAGAACTTATAGCCTTGCACTGCTTTCAAGGTTAGCTTTATTAACAGCATAAAAGTTATAATGTTTCCTAAAAACTGAATATCTACAAATTGAACACTCGGTGAATAATGTTTCCTTTTCACCTGCATAATTACATAGCAATCTAAGAAGTTTCTAGGATGTTGGATTTAGTTGTATAATCTCTTGGCAGCCATACAAAACTTTATATCAGCTGGAGCTGCAAAAATATGTTCCTGCAGGATCAATATCTGCAACATGAATGAATGGTGCTACAAGTTTTCTGACATCTTAGTGTCAGTGACGTCTAATATCAAAACTCAGTTCTTCGTGCATGTGTGTCTAGAATATCCAGTTCTTCGTGCATATATGTCTAGAATTCTGTATACATATGCAGAATGTCTTAATGGACATGCAAGAGGCATAACATCAGAAAAGCAAACAATGACCCGCTAAATGGTAGTGATGGTTAATGGAGAAAGCCAAAATGGAAGCTGTAAAACATGCAAGTAGTCTCAGAAATGTGAAGTAGAAGAATGGGTTAAAGATATCAAATTTCCACTTCCCTTACTTTTCAATATAGCTTAACTCCAATAGTTGCGTACCTCTGCTACCTAGTCTCAATGGCTAATAACTTTGCAGATGCTTTGCACTTATTGGCTAAAGAAAGGCATGCAGAGTTCTGAGCTGGTATCAAACATTCCTAAAATATTAAAAGCTCTGGTCAAAGAGTTAACAAGAAGCAAAAGGCTGAAAGAGTTCATAAATGTAGTGTTCATAAAATGGACCAGCTACTATCATATTATTTGGGAAACTATGCTTAAAAATTATGCATGCATAGTAAATCTAAAACCAGATTTGTTAGAGAAATATTTCATATGCATTTGAAATAAAAAATTCCCAAATTCTATTTTCAAAAAAACTGGCACTATGCCAAGCTAATCAATATAAGACATACTAGAATGGGTGGTTTTCCATAGCTGCTGCTTCAGTAGACCAACAGAGAAAAACTACGCTATTCTAAAGTGGACTGATTTTTTTTTTCATAATTTATTACTGAAGTCAAATATGCTAAATGAATTCTCTAACATGTTAACAGGGTGGTTTAGTTTAAGATTTGGGGGAGCAGCAAAGGTGTAATCATAAAAAATGTAGCTCTGAAGACAGATAGTATTGCTTGGTGACAATAAACTACCATCCTACTAACTGTTCAGCAGTTGTCAGTAGTGCCAAGTTTACAAAAAATTAACTTACTACTAGTGTTACATTTGTATGCACGTCAAATTCACAACAAGACACAAAATGGTAGTACTTTAAAGTATGTGAGGTGTATTACTGGGGGATGTGATGGCTTTATAGAAATAAATTAACAATACCTTATGTGGAGTGATTGCTGGCAAAATAAGTTGCTAGATTGCATTTACATTGAATACCCCTCACAAATACACTAGAGAAGTCATAATTTATTGGGCATCAAGTTAAGTACTGAATAACTAGTGAAATTTAAAATGGAACTTAACTGTGCTGTGTGCCTGCAAACTGAAAGCAGCATCTCTGATTTGAAAAGGACACTGTGCTTTCCTGCAGTGGTTCTCACCAATGCTGTCCACCCAAGACCCATCTCCCATTGAGCAAAATGAGAAGGACACAGTGGTTGTGACATCGCTTCACCCTGACTGAGAACCCCTACTTTATTGGCATTGCACATGTATACTGGAGTGTAGATTAGGCTCACCTGCTACATTATAACTCTTCATTGTGTTAATCTAAATATTAACAGTCATTACCCATTGATATTTCTATACTCCACTATCATTTCTACAGGCTTTTTTCACAGGGAGACAAAGCTACAGTAAAGCTACTGTGGAGAGGAAATGACAGATTAAATACATTAAGGGTCCAGTCCTGCACTCCTAAGTGTAACACAACTGAAGTCAGAAATAAGCATGTACATGCAACAATTCCAGGAGTAGGCACTAATATTAATGATTCTTCCGAGCTAGACTGGCTAACTGTTCCAGCAGAGGAGGGAAAGTCTCTCCAGATATGGGAATATTATGGTTTTTCATACCCTCCTAACTATACTCTTCATTAATTAACTGGTACTTATTTCCTCAGTGTAGGCTTCAGCTGCTTCTGTGACGTTCTGCAAGTGACCCTAAAACTTGAATGCTCAAACATTTATTTAAACAAAATCAGCGGTTACATACCTTACTATGTAAACATAAATAGGCTACTCAGGGATTGAGTTACTTAAACAATATACAAAAAGAAAAGGAGTACTTGTGGCACCTTAGAGACTAACCAATTTATTTGAGCATGAGCTTTCGTGAGCTACAGCTCACTTCAGCAGGAGAGTGAGTTTGTGTGGGGGGGTGGAGGGTGAGAGAACCTGGATTTGTGCTGGAAATGGCCCAACTTGATGATCACTTTAGATAAGCTATTACCAGCAGGACAGTGGGGTGGGAGAGGTATTGTTTTATGATCTCTGTATGTATATAAAGTCTGCTGCAGTTTCCACGGTATGCATCCGATGAAGTGAGCTGTAGCTCACGAAAGCTCATGCTCAAATAAATTGGTTAGTCTCTAAGGTGCCACAAGTACTCCTTTTCTTTTTGCGAATACAAGACTAACACGGCTGTTACTCTGAAACTTAAACAATATAGCTATCAAGCCAGCTCAGCAGAGCTTCAAAGTATCAAGGCTTTAACAACCTCATATCAAAACATTAAAATTACATGAATATCTTTATAAAGAAAAGGCTGTTTAAAAACAACCTATGTTCTCCAAAAAGAGCTACTAGAAACAAGTATTCTAAGAAAACCAGAAAGATAAAGTTTAGAAACTGACAAACACCCAAAGACATGAGTGTTCAATCACACTGTCTTGCTGCAGTTGGATAGAACACTAATTTAATCCTTCTATGAATGAAGATTTTAGGATTTTTGTGTACAGTTTTACTAACGCTATCAGCTATTCCAAATAAACTCCAGACTCATATGCTGGAAAGTGTCCTTATAGTCAATATCTTGAGCATGTGAATATTGCAGACTGAAATTTAAATTAATGGCACAATATTCCAGATGATCTAACTGTAACTCCCCTGAAACTGACTCAAAAAATTATTATTCTCAGAATATTGCTCAACAGCTATTTTTTGCAGGTCAGAAACACATTCAGGCTTTTGCAATAAGCTGCATGTATTGAGTGCAGATAATTCATTCTTTAAAGCAGAAGCAGTACACTTGAAGTAACTGGTGAGACCATTAATCAAGACTCCATATGAAAAAAATCAGTTAGCGGAAAAATAAGAACAATAGGAAGTTAAAACCTGAGTATGGGGCTGAGAATGTTCTGAAAACAGATAGATCACATGTTTCAAGCAGTTGAAATGGATAAACTGAAAAGATAATGGGACCTTAGTATTTTTTAATAGCATGTTTACTTTATCACTTAGGAAAACAAACTAGAAAAGTTAGCGCAGGTCACAAGAGTCCCGTTTTCCTGAGCAGCAAGTCAGCCAAGACATTTATCATGCCCATGGGACATGTGCAAAGCATCATTCAAGGGCAAATGCAGGAACTTTACCCTCACTTTTGGAAAGATCCCCTCCTTCTGATTCCCTTTCACAACTCCTACCTAAACATCAATACACCTAAAGGTAAGACATTATAGATGGTGGCAGCAGCCTAGCTGGGAAAACAAGTTAATAGAACAGCAAAGCTAGAGATCAGTGAAATCATGAAGTCTAAGCATTAAAAATCACTCCAGATAAAAATCTGTCAGGAAGAGGAAGGGGGGAAGAAATGTAGACAAGAGTTATACCTCCAACTCTCCCATGTATTCAAATGGAGCCAGTTGTGTGAACTGTTGATTGCTTTGAAAAAGCTACCAGATTTTCAAAGCAGTGCGTTAACAACGCCCACATTACAAGGAAAATTCCTCATAATTTACAACCACCGCCCCCATCTCAGTTTATTTTAACAGTACATTGCCCTAGTATAGCAAATACCTCTGAATTTATGCAGATTTGCCCCTCCTGTACATTTCCTGAACAGCTTTAGGGTCAGTCTTCATGAAATGGAATCTACTGCAAAGTTGGGTGGTGGTTGTAGTCGTTTTAAACTATAGATAAGCTATTACCAGCAGGACAGTGGGGTGGGAGGAGGTATTGTTTCATATTCTCTGTGTGTATATAAAGTCTGCTGCAGTTTCCACGGTATGCATCCGATGAAGTGAGCTGTAGCTCACGAAAGCTCATGCTCAAATAAATTGGTTAGTCTCTAAGGTGCCACAAGTCCTCCTTTTCTTTTTGCGAATACAGACTAACACGGCTGTTCCTCTTAAACTATACAGGCATTTGATTACTGTTTTGGGGTTTTCGCTCAATTAGAAGTCAGGATTATTTTGAATCCATTTAAAAGGTCAGGCTTCGCGTTTGCAAACTGGGTTAATACAACTGTACAGATACAAGCAGACACAGATTAAGTGATATGCTCGGGAAAAGGTACACACACAATCCACACACACACAAAAGCCTTTCAGAGAGAGAACGAGAAAGAAAGAACGAACAGAGGGAAAAAGAGAGAAAAATAAAGAAGACAGAAAAACCTCGACTGGGAAGGAACAAAGCCTTAAAAACAGGAAGGGGAAAAAATCGGGGGAAAAAAAAATCAGATAATCAATGGAGCGAGGGCACTGGGCGGTTTGGGTCAATTCCTCAACCCCACCTCCCCCGGCCCCCAAGCTCCCTCTGAGGGAGTGGGGAATGAGGGACCCACTTAGCCTAGGAAAAAACACCCATCAGCCCCCCTCCCCCCCCAGCCGGCCCCCCAGCCCTTCCCCCTCCCCCCCAGCCGGCCCCCCAGCCCTTCCCCCTCCCCGAGCTGCCCGAGGCGGCGGAGATGGAGTAGCCCTCGCCCGTGACCGGTGGCGCCGGGGGTCATATATAAGCCCCTGCCCAGCTCCCCCGGCCCGGCGTGAGGAGGGGGGCCCGGCCCGGCCCGGCCCCTCCCCGCGCAGCCGAACAATAGGCGCGATCGCCCCCTCCCCACTCACAGGGTCTTGGGCATTTCGTCCTCCATGGCTCCACCGCTGCCCCTCCCACCGGGGTCTCCTGCCGCGCCGCCGCGGCCCAGTCAGCGCCTGGGGAGCCCGAGCGCCGCCGGCCCCGCGAAGCCCACACGGCGGACAATAAGCCCCGATGCGCCTCTCAAAATGGCGGCGGGGGAAGGGGTCCGGCGCGGCCGGCTCAGAGAGGGGGGGGAGAGAGCAACAGCGCATGCGCAGCGGGGGAGCCCGCCGGCCGGCAACAAACGCAGGCGCATTACTAACCTCTGAGGCCCGTTCCCTCCGCCGGCTCGGGCATTGCACACCGCATGCGCGCTACGTCATACGTGAGCCCTCTCCTTCCGCCGGTTTCTTTTCTCTCCGCCTTCCCTCGGCGCACGCGCACTACCGGCCGGTGGCGGTTCCTTCTTTTCCAGTCGCCTAAATGTTACCGCAGTCTCCGGCGGTGCGCTGCTATGGTTGACTCCTCTGCTGCTATAATTAAGCAGGGGGGTGGGGGTGTAAAAAAAAGTTCCCTGCGCCGCCCGGGAATCGAACCCGGGTCGCAAGAATGGGAATCTTGCATGATACCACTACACCAGCGGCGCGGATGGGAACCTCATCTGGCTGCAGCACTGATGAGCTTTGCAACCTAATTCTGTGGTCCCTACTTAATACCATCCACGTAGATCAAATATCCACAGAGAATAAATATGCTCAAATAAATTTGTTAGTCTCTAAGGTGCCACAAGCGCTCCTTTTCTTTTTATAGATCTGTGTGCATGCCATACAGGCACAAACAAGGTGCCTGTATTTGCGTAGGTGTGTTCACACGCCTTACAAACACTAATAAACAGTGCCTATATGCAAATTAACCATTCAGTATTAAGTACAAGATACACATGCATTGCCCATAAATATAGTTATGTACGGTGTGAACGTGCATTAGAGCAGCTATTTAGGTAGCAAATGTTCCTATATGCAAATACAGAATTATGTATATGCATTGTGCAGAAAAGGCACAAACGTTAAAGCTGTGCATGTGTGTACAAATGCCTAACTGGCATTGCATATTCACATATATGCAACTGTATATTCACAAGCAAACAGATTATACTGAATTCCATACAATATTCACATGTATAGAATTATACTTACAAAAACATCCATTGCAGATACTTATGTACAGAAATAAACATGCAAATGATAGAATGATTACATATTAAAATGTAAATGCACATTATATTTTCAAAGGCACATGTAAGATATAATGAAAATGTAGAAGTACATCTACAAATGCATTGTATGATATATTCCTATTTATTAATAAAGTATTATTTGCCTATATATGCAGAAATATATCTGGTATCTGTTAACGTAGAGGCATATATCTCACACACACACATACACATGCCCCAATCCTGCAAAGATACACACATAGGCTTAACGTTATTTACTGCCTATAATGTTAAATAAGTGTGTACATCTTTGCAGGATTGGGGCCCATATAGGTATGAAAATATGAAGATTATATGTGCATAGACACTGGATAATTGCAAATATTATATTTAATATGTATAACATTTAGGCAGATATTTTGAATATATTTATTTTATTTCATCCTGTTCTTTCTACAGGCCATGTAGGCCCAGATCCACAAGGCTGTTAACTTGTGGACCCTACTGCCATGGCATCTGGGCGCTTCACACAATTTATAAACATGCACTGTATACACCAACTATGCGAGATACAAATATACATACATATATGCACATATATGGGGAGGTTTAGATTGGATATTAGGAAAAACTTTTTCACTATGAGGGTGGTGAAACACTGGAATGCGTTACCTAGGGAGGTGGTAGAATCTCCTTCCTTAGAGGTTTTTAAGGTCAGGTTCGACAAAGCCCTGGCTGGGATGATTTAACTGGGAATTGGTCCTGCTTCGAGCAGGGGGTTGGACTAGATGACCTTCTGGGGTCCCTTCCAACCCTGATATTCTATGATAAATGCAAATATATCAAACAAAAACAACACATCTAGTTAAGACAACAGTTCTTCAGAGCTTGGCACTCAACCCAGTTAGGTTCCGTGTGGAAAACTAGCAGGGTGTTTATAGGGAGGGTGGGAGAGAAGGATGGAATTCACACCACCACCTAGACAGGGTTTTGGACCTCAAAAGCCACATAATCATGAATCCTGCATTATCTCCGCTACCTTCCCTCCGCTACATCAACCCTTGGGGCCAGATCTTCAGTTTGTGTAAATTATGGGAATTCTCCAGCTGTGAATCGGGCTCTGAGGCTTATTTTTTGTGCATCTGAAGAAGTGGGTTTTTTACCCATGAAAGCTTATGCCCAAATAAATCTGCTAGTTTTTAAGGGACCACTGGACTCCTCATTGTTTTTGGGACAGGAACAACTGCCCACTGGGAAACAGCCAAACACCCACCTATTTCACACAGCAGATGAGGGGAAAAAACACTTTCGTTCCCTACCGGAATTCAAGTCACCAACAGGCACAAGGGCTAGACACGGTGAGGATCGGTGTCCTGGCTAGGTGTACACTGAACAGAGTTATTACCCATCCAAGTGAGGCCCAGGCAGCAAGTGTGAAAATTCAGGACAGGGCGTGGGGGGTAATTGGTGCCTCTATAAGACAAAACCGTGGATAGCGGGACTGTCCCTATAAAATCGGGACATCTGGTCACTAGTAGTTTTCTCTGAGGGCCCTGTGCTGTGCCTGGAATGCCCCCATGGGACATTTAGGGGCTCCCCTCTACCCCCCACTCATCCCTTCCCTAGATCCCGCTGTCTCCCCGGCTCTCTCGCCTCGGCCCATAGAAAATCCTCCCCCCCCGCAGCATCTCCCCCAGGGCACCCCCGCCCCTTCGTGCCCACGGGAACCCCCCTCCTTCCAACACCTTCCCCCCAGCATCTCCCCCAGGGCACCCCCCGCCCCTCAGTGCCCAGGGGAGCCTCCCTCCCTCCAACACCCTCCCCCCAGCATCTCCCCCAGGGCCCCCCCACCCCTCAGTGTCCAGGGGAGCCCCCCTCCTTCCAACACCCTCCCCCCAGCATCTCCCCCAGGTCACCCCCGCCCCTTCGTGCCCATGGGAACCCCCCTCCTTCCAACACCCTCCCCCCAACATCTCCCCCAGGGCACCCCCGCCCCTCCGTGCCCACGGGAGCCCCCCTCCTTCCAACACCCTCCCCCAGCATCTCCCCCAGGGCACCCCCACCCCTCAGTGCCCAGGGGAGCCCCCCTCCTTCCAACACCCTCCCCCAGCATCTCCCCCAGAGCCCCCCTGCCCCTTCGTGCCCACGGGAACCCCCCTCCTTCCAACACCTTCCCCCCAGCATCTCCCCCAGGGCACCCCCCGCCCCTCCGTGCCCAGGGGAGCCTCCCTCCCTCCAACACCCTCCCCCCAGCATCTCCCCCAGGGCACCCCCACCCCTCAGTGCCCAGGGGAGCCTCCCTCCCTCCAACACCCTCCCCCCAGCATCTCCCCCAGGGCACCCCCACCCCTCAGTGCCCAGGGGAGCCTCCCTCCCTCCAACACCCTCCCCCCAGCATCTCCCCCAGGGCACCCCCACCCCTCAGTGCCCAGGGGAGCCCCCCTCCTTCCAACACCCTCCCCCAGCATCTCCCCCAGAGCCCCCCCGCCCCTTCGTGCCCACGGGAGCCCCCCTCCCTCCAACACCCTCCCCCAGCATCTCCCCCAGGGCACCCCCCGCCCCTCAGTGCCCACGAGAGCCCCCCTCCTTTCAACACCCTCCCCCAGCATCTCCCCCAGGGCACCCCCCGCCCCTCAGTGCCCAGGGGAGCCCCCCTCCTTCCAACACCCTCCCCCAGCATCTCCCCCAGGGCACCCCCCGCCCCTCAGTGCCCAGGGGAGCCCCCCTCCTTCCAACACCCTCCCCCAGCATCTCCCCCAGGGCCCCCCCCGCCCCTCAGTGCCCAGGGGAGCCTCCCTCCCTCCAACACCCTCCCCCCAGCATCTCCCCCAGGGCCCCCCCACCCCTCAGTGCCCACGGGAGCCTCCCTCCCTCCAACCCCGCCCCCGCCCGCTGGGCGCCGCCTCCTCGAGCCACCTGAGCGGAGCGCGGCGGCGGCGGCCGGGATCCCTGCCCGGGGCGAGCATGCGGGCCCGGCTACCTGCGCCCCTGCTCCTGCTCCTCGCCTCCCTGTGGCGGGGGGCGCCGGGGGCCAGCGAGCTGCGCTACCCGCCCGGCAAGATCGGTACTGGGGGGCGGGGAGAGGCCTGGGCCCAGCTGCGGGGGAGAGGGGGGCAGGGGGTCTCGGCTGGGGGCCCAGTTGCTGGGGAGAAGGAAATAGGGGGTTCGGGGGGGTTGGGGCTCAGCTGTTGGGGAGAGGGGCAGAGGGATGTGGGGTTTGGGGAGGCTGGGGCCCAGCTGCTGGGGATCTGGGGTGGGGGGTTCGGGGAGGCTGGGGCTCAGCGGCTGGGGATCTGGGGTGGGGGGTTCGGGGAGGCTGGGGCTCAGCTGCTGGGGAGAGGGGCAGGGGATGTGGGCTGAGGGGTTCGGGGAGGCTGGGGCTGAGCTGCTGGGGATCTGGGGTGGGAGATTCGGGGAGGCTGGGGCTCAGCTGCTGGGGATCTGGGGTGGGGGGTTCGGGGAGGCTGGGGCTGAGCTGCTGGGGATCTGGGGTGGGAGATTCGGGGAGGCTGGGGCTCAGCTGCTGGGGATCTGGGGTGGGGGGTTCGGGGAGGCTGGGGCTCAGCGGCTGGGGATCTGGGGTGGAGGGTTTGGGGAGGCTGGGGCTCAGCTGCTGGGGAGAGGGGCAGGGGATGTGGGCTGGGGGGTTCGGGGAGGCTGGGGCTCAGCTGCTGGGGAGAGGGGCAGAAGGACCCCTGGCACAGGCGGGCTGGGGCACAGTTATTGCCGCGAAGGGGGTGACGGGGAGCTGAGGCTCAACTGCTGGGTGAGAGGGTCTGCAGCACAGTTACTGGGGAGATGGGGGCAGGGATAAAGAGTCTTGGGACAAGCTGCCAGGGAGAGGGGAAGTGGGTGACTGGGGACATTTGGGGTAAGAGGGCAGGAGGTGGACCTGGAGCAACTGGCTCCAGATGGGAACCAGTGCAGTAACTGGAATAAGCAGAGCAGTGGGTCTGTGCAGTCACTCCTCACTTAATGCCTTATCTAGGCTCTGTCTGCCAGCCTATCTAGCCCCATGGGCCACTCAAAGCCATTCCCTTCTATAAGAAGCAGATAATGGCTCTTAATCTTGTTCTCTCCCATCTGCTCACAACCCCCCCATTATGGTCTGCAATCTGCAGTGCCAGATGCTTGTGCCTAACTTGACTCCCTTCAGAACATATTTTTTAAAGCAAACCCAACAGTAAGCAAAACAGGCCATTTTCATTTCTAATAATTGTAAGATGTTTAAAAATATAGATTAATTATTATTGGAGACATGCCTGGTGTTTGGGACAGTTTGGAGCCATGTTTTTTTTTTTTTCCCAGCTCACTAAAATCCTGTAGGTAGCCACAAAGTTCAGGAAACTCCCTAACGTTCATAGACCCTTGAATTTCTGTGTTTGGCATAGGTCCGTCTGTAACAAAAGCCTAAGTGAAGCCCATGTGATATTGATTGGATGTCTAGTTTTGAAGTTTGTGAGAATCTGTTACTGAGCTTTAAAATACTTCCCAGATTCACAGTGGCTCATTACTTTCTTTGCCCTTAGGAGTCTATGTTCTCAATAGTTTCCCACCACACACACAAACTTTGAAGAAATGAGTCTTGTGTCTCTGGTGCCTTGCACCTTGTGCAGTCATTTGCCCCAGTGCAAGGTGGTGGAACGTACGACCCTTCTAGTGTGGTAGCATTTTACACCCACTTTGCATGTTTTTCTGCTGGTGCAGATGACTACTACTGAAGGAGCAAGACCGTGCAGGCCCAAGATGTAATTATGAAGCCTAGCTGACTGTAGTATAGGGATACCTTGAGAAACAGAGAGCCCAAGGTCCAGGAAGTTAGGAGCCTAAATACCTTTGTACCTAAGTGACTTGCCCAAGTCCATCAAGTGCTTGCAAGTCCCTTATTTTGCTACCACAAATGATAAATATGAATTACTAATTGATGCTGCAACCCCTGCTCTGCAGCAAGATTTGCCAACGTTCCTGGAATGCTAAACCAGCTACTTGACACAGCCAGCTATATTACATACATATTACGTGTTACCATGTGGATGTGAGCAACTCATAATCTTTGGGCTTGTCTACACTTGGAATGCTATAGTGGCACAGCTGCGCCGCTTCACGCGCTTCAGTGTAGACACTACTTCTTCCAGTGGGAGGAGATCTCCCATCGGTATAGGTACTCCACCTCCCGGAGAGGCGGTAGCTAGGCTGATGCAAGAATTTGCTGTCTACACTGGGGGTAGGTCGGCTTAAATGCGCCACTCACGGGTGTGGATAGTTAAGTTGACTAATTCTGTAGTGTAGACCAGGTTTCCTGCTTCTCCCAAATTAATGTTCATCTGAAGGATTGTGGTTTTAAAGAATTTAGGGTGGGATTTTCAAAAGCACAAAAGAGATTTAGGAGCACAAGTCACTTAGGTGCTTTTGAATATTCTACCCTCAAAATGAAAACTCGGTCTCTGTCGTCCCAACGATAGAGACAGCACTGGAGGAAGAGAGCCACAATTGACACTCGCGTGAGGGCTGCCTGAATTCAGAGACTTGGGACGTATCTGTGTAAATTAACTAAAATGAGGAAAATAACTTCCTTTCAAAATGTATCTTCAGCTGTTATCGGAGCTGGTATTGGGGGCACCTCGGCAGCCTATTTTCTACGCCAGAAGTTTGGGAAAGACGTACGGATTGACGTGTTTGAGAAAGGAACGGTGGGGGGCCGTTTGGCAACTATAAATGTGGAAGGAAAAGACTATGAAGCAGGAGGAGCCATCATCCATCCTCTTAACCTGCATATGAAGCATTTCGTCAAGGTGCTAGGTATGTGACTTTTCCCTAAGGAGCAGAAGTCGCTGGGCTCATTTCTCCACTCACATCGATGCAAATACAGAGGAACATCAATTTAAGTCAATGGAGTTACATTGGTATCCATGAAAGGACAATCCATCAGGCTGCTGTGACATAGTGGGGTGCAATCCAGACCAACGGGGGGCTGTGTCACCCCTGCCTTCTTACCTGGAGTCCCTTGCAATGTCTTAGAATCATAGAATATCAGGGTTGGAAGGGACCTCAGGAGGTCATCTAGTCCAACCCCCTGCTCAAAGCAGGACAAACCCCATCAAAGCAGGACCAATCTTGCTGATATAGCCTCCAACCTGGACTACTCAAAAACAACCTTCCAGTATGCAGGTCACTCCCAGATGTGTTTGTGTAATTGCAGCTTGCCAATCACACCCTGGCTCTCACCAGCCTGGGTTATACTGCAGGGTGATCCCACCACACTACCAGTCCTGGATTTCCCCTCAGAAACGTATGCCTTGTACTGCCCCATCCTCTCCTGGACAGTCCAAATATACTAAGTCTGTTACTCCTTTAAGGGAATAATATACACTAGCCTTACCCAGACACTTTAACGTAAACACCCTGGATTAGAAAAAACAATAAAACAAGATTATTAACTACCAAAAGAGATTTTGAGTACAAGTAATGAGGCATAAAAATTACAAAGTTTACAAGAAAAATGAAGATAAAATGCTTTCTAGTGCCTAACTTAACAAATGATATTAGATTCAAGCAAAGTTTCTCAGCATATGCTTTGTCAAAGTCAGATTCAAGACTCACTGAATTTGTCAGACCACTCTGTTTATTAGCAAAGTGCTTTGCCAATGCACCCAGATATATGTGAGCCTTCTGCAAAAGCTCAAGCTAACTTATTTATACAGATAAACCAAAGCCAATTTAACATAGGAGACAAAAGGAAGCAGAAACTGACAAATATACATACATATCTTATTTACCAATCTCCTAGCTCAGTAAGAGCTCTAAGTTAATTATTTTGAGGACCCATTGTCTCACACTCCTTAATGTTTCTCTTCCTGACAATTATATTTCAACAAACCTTTCAAGCAGCATTTCTTTAATGAATTATAATTTCAATATAATTCATTCTACTTTCACAGCTTCAAACAGTTTTATTGACCAAACTCTTCGGGTCAGGACTCCTTCCACAGAGTCCTTTCTCTTCTCATGTGCAGAGAATGAGGTGGGTAACGGTGTGTTTGCTTTTTATAGTTTCAGCCCGCTCTTGAAAAACATTTTCAGCTGAGAACCAGGAGAGAAAGTGTGTGGAAGAATGTTCTCTGCTGGTCTTTTTCACTTACGTGAGCTTTCTTTCTTTCTTTTCTCTGTTTCCCCCCTTCTTCTTGATGACTCTGTTTACTGCTTAAATGCAAATTAAGACAAGCATACACTCTTTTATTCAAGACAGGTCTGTTTGACCAGTTTGGTGCTACGTGAGTCTAAACATGTATTTTTAACGTAATACAGGGGAAATGTATAACTTTAGTCCTGTCCCCTGAACTTCATGTATAGATGACCTCTCGAGGTCCCTTCCAGTCCTATGATTCTAAGATGTTACACACATTTTACCATGACATTACTGATCCGCAAGTAAAGAGTTTTCAAATGACACCTCACAAGGCATATCTTGTAAAAAGATTATTACAATAGTGTGTATGATGTGAACCCAGGGGTGTATTCCATTACATCTGCCCAACTAACAAAACTGTTATTAGAGTCTCCTTGGGTTTGGAGGCTGGCAAGCTTCAGTTTGGTGACTGTAATAAACAAAACAAAACAAAAGAAAACAAATCATATGTATTACTCACGGCTGCTACTCTGAAAGATGTTATTTTAGAGGGTTGAAACGCTTGATTTTTGTTTCTAGGCTTTTTTGCAAGATCCTTTTGTTCCTTCTAAGTGTTTAGCTGCTCTTGACTAAACGGGATGACCACAGCAAAATATCTAAGGTATATTGTAATAAATCCATGAACTTCCTGGTTATTGCTATACTGTATACCACAGCCACTCTGAATTTTAAAGCCAGACAGCGACTAGAACGCAGAGCTTCTTGATTCAAAGTACAGGTTCATAGTGCTTGAGCTGAAAGGAAATCTCTGTTAGCAGCTCGTGGCCTGTTTGAGTAGCTTTGATTCTCTCCACTCCAGGACAATACTGAACATACACATTATCCTGCACATTACATTATTGTTCACTTGAGTTGAAATAATCCTGGTATAATCTTAGAGGAAGTCATTTTGAACTCCTGCACTCTTGGGGCACCACTCAAATTTTTCAGAGCCAGCTTTGCTGCTCAGATTTTTAAAAGGAAATAATAAAAATCTAGACAGTTTGGACTGATAAGTCAGAATTATTGCACTTGTCATTGTTTATAATGATGCACCTTCTATGCTTCCTGAGCAATACTGTGCAATAGATAGACCTGTTCCTTTTTAAATTATGCCAGCAGGCCCTGGTAGCTTATGGCAGATATTTCTCTCCTTTGCAGGACTCTCTGTTCCTGAGAACCGAGATGGCCTTCTGGGCATTTACAATGGAGAAGAGTTTGTATTTGAGGAGAGTAGCTGGTACATTATCAGTATCCTGAAACTTCTCTGGCATTATGGATTCAACCCTGTGCGAATGAACATGTGGGTGGAAGAGATCTTGGACAAGTTTATGAGGTAATGATGTAAAGCCTGAACTAAATTAATTCTCCTAGTGGAGTGATTTAAAAACTGGTGGGTACTGTCTATGACGATGGATGCTATGGAAACATTTATTAATAAAGAGGTTTGTTTTTTCTTGGCCCTCTTTCTGTTTCTCTCCTGTGATCTTCCTGGGCCTTTTTTCCAATGAGGGTATATCGCAATATAGCTAGGGCAACCCAGGATTCGTTCTTCATGGCAGTGGGGTGATCTCTATGAGTAGTTTTTGTTGCCTGCCCTTTTACTTTGTAAACTGTTCTAATTAAAACAGGATTACTGTTTAAACAGTGCAACTTTGTAGCAGTAAGCACAAACACAGCAATCGCCACTTGTACATTGTAGAATGTAGACCAGACAATATAATTTTGAGCCAAAGGAGTCATCAGTACAATTTGCCCTAATGTAGTGTGTCCATCACGCTGGCATTTGGGTGCATAAAACACAGAAACAGGTGTTAATTAATAACTGCCTGCAGTGACCAAAAGTACCCACCCACGAGGAAAGAAGTCAGAAAAGTTATGAAAAGACCCAACAGGGCTTTGTTTTAGATGGGTTAGGCTATGGTTTGGCTGGCAAGATGAGCCTTGTCCCTTGTTCTGAAGGTTAAGAGATTCTGATGGTCCCATTGAGAATCCCTTGTCTCCAGTTCCCAAGAACGCACTTCCAAGGACTATCGGCATGAACACCACAGCTGATCTCAGTTGTCAGGAGGGAGCAGTGGAACAGAGACAAAATCTAAAATGGTCAGACCCCTCCGCGCACTGGTCTTTGCCGAGAAAAATGAAAAACTGGAAGTGCACTGAGAAATTTCGCTATTTCTGTAAATGTTTTTCATTTACATTGTCAGTGACTGCAAGTCAATTGTTCTGTGCTAATGTGTATAGTCAAGATTAGTCTTTTATTAATGTCTTTCTCCTTTTGGATAAAGAATCTACCGCTATCAGTCTCATGACTACTCCTTCAGCAGCACAGAGGGCTTGCTTCATGCGCTCGGAGGGAATGACTTCATCCAGATGCTGAATCGGACCATCAATGAGACTATGCAGAAGGCTGGCTTCTCCCAGAAGTTTATCTATGAGGTGGTTACTCCAGTCATGAGAGTCAATTACGGCCAAGGCGCCAACATTAATGGGTTTGTAGGTGCGTGTTTAATTGTCTTCCCTTACTTACATGTTTCATCTGCTGGCAGATGAAACTATCGTTAAAGGGCTGGGTGTTGTGACCTCTGCTGTGTTGTAATGGAAACTCATTCTTAGGATTCTTGCTCCCTAGGCGTGGGTAGGCTTTGAAGGCGATGCATTCAGCCCTAAGGAAAGGGGGATTACTTCTATTGCTCACTGTGATATTCCGATAGCTACTGAACAATTTTCTTTCCTATTTGGTACCATTATTTTTAGCAAGTTTTGTGTGTCACTTTCCTAGAGACCTATAGTTTTCTTAGCTCCATTTTACTATTCCAGCCCTGAGTGAAGAGCAATCCCCTGCTTAATTCAGTGAATGGGATGTTAGAACAGTATGTTTGGAATATCATTCTCTTCCCTTGCAGGTGTGGTGTCTTTGGCAGGTGCAGACTCTGGACTTTGGTCAGTAAAAGGTGGCAACAAACTTGTCTGCACTGGCCTTCTTTATGCTTCCAAAGCACAACTTATCTCTGGCACGGTTACCTCTATAGAGGAGAGAACGCGGCCCAAACGCACAGGTGAGGCGCACTCGCTTTCTTTGGACTTAAGAGGAAAAGGCTTTAAAACTAGAGGTTGGCATACGCTGAAACATTTGGATGCCGATCTCAAGAGCCCTGGTATTCAGGTCACTACGTACATATAGAGCCCATCTGATTTTTAGGCCCCTTATAAGGAATCAAATTGAGCACCCAAAAATCACTAGTCTTGTGATTGTTCTAAATTATGTCAATAAAGGATCCGGTGTGCAACATGTGATGCAAAAGTTCTTAGTCCAATAAGGGAAAATTCCCCCTTCCCCTCCCCCCAAAAAATTCTAGTTTACAAAAGCATTAACCCAAAAAAATACACTCATGTCCTGTTGCCAGGAGGATTCTGCATTCTCTCAAATACTATCTTTTTTCCAGGAGGTACAGTTAAGTTGTATGAAGTGAGCTACAACTCTGCATCAGGGTCAATGACAGACATGTATGATATAGTTCTTATTGCTACACCATTGAATCGTAAAATGTCCAACATCACCTTCCGGAATTTTAACCCGCTCGTTGCACAGTTCTCAGACCATTACCATCAGACGGTGGCAACTTTTGTTCATGGGCGCATAAATGCATCCTTCTTCGGCTACAAGGACCCATCCCGCTTTCATTTAGCTAGCATTTTCACAACCGAAAATCCCAAACTGTTTATCAACAGCATAGGTGTTGTCTCTCCTGTCCAAAACACACACGAGGAAGTGAAGCAACCCATGGGACCTGCTGTTTGGAAAGTGTTCTCGAAAGAACCACTCACCAAGGAGCAGATGAATTTGCTTTTCTCATCCTATGAATCTGTGAAAGAGAAGAAGTGGCTGGCTTACCCGCACTACAGTCTCCCAAAGAAATGCCCACCTATAATCCTCCATGATAGAATATACTACCTTAATGGCATAGAATGGGTGGCAAGTGCCATGGAAATGAGTGCAATTGCTGCCAAAAATGCAGCTCTCCTTTCTTACCATCACTGGTATGGAAACGTGAACATGATCGACCAGGAGGATTTAAATGAGAAACTCAAAACAGAGCTGTGAGTTTTATCCAGGTATGAGCGGCAAACCCCCATCACTGATGGGAGTCTAGATTGTCCAGTGTTGGCCAGAGGAAATTGATGATGGTATTGATCAAATGCTACGTCCTTCTTGCCCACCTTACTGTTAAAAATGAATATATGGCAATGTTTTTCCCTCTAACCTGATACAGTAATCATAAGTGTTACCTATCACAACAGTAAAGGTGGAAAAAGTCCAGAGGGGTGTAGGATTTTTAAATGGCTCCTTCCCCTATGTGTTCTGATCCCAGCGCAGGAAAGCACTTAAGCATGTGCTAAAGCCCATCCCTATTCAAGATAAGCACTTAAGCAAGTATTGAAAGTTAAGCATGTGCTTAAGTGCAGTCCTGACTAGGGACCTGTTTATATATAATTACCTAGTTCCTGATCTGGCGAACAGGTAAGCATGTGGTTACGTATTTGCAGGATAAAGGCCTGTGTCTCCTGTGTTGTGTGTGATGGTTTTACACAGCAAGGAGGGAGGAAACTCTTAAATATAGGAAAAAGGCAGGTGGATGTGGAGCCAGGTGTAACACACATTAATTTTATTTTAAAAATCAACAAAATCAAATTTTGAAACTAGCCTGCAAGAGGCTGTCTGATCACATGTTATTCGCTCACCTCATTTCCAACTGCTCACTCATGTTAAGTTCAGTACAAATTAATTCCATGGTTTCCTAATGTAGTATCAACTTTCCATGTTAAGCAATTGCCTTTGTTGCCACAGGGTTCTTATGTGAGTAGAAAGAGGCAATGCCCTACCATCTGAAAGGGTTTGAGAGCCCTTCTACTAGATTTGACTTTGCCTCTTTCAAGGAAAATAATTTAAAATTGGTTTTAAAGGGTTTTTTTGTATTTAGTTTTGAGGTGTGGAGCAGTCTGGGTGCATGTTCTGTAATAATCTTGATTTTTTTTCTTCATTCTCCTAGTTTTATTGTAATCTTAGCAGCCACATTAGATGGCCTTTCCTTTGGGAGACTGTAGTGTTAGATTCTACAGTAGAGAACCTGAATATAATTTGGATAACAGTGAATGTGGCTTCTTCCCAGCTGAGGTTAATATACAGCTCTGAAAAAGGCCATAAGTCACGGGATCACAAGGAACTGCAATTGTATTTTTTAAAGTTTGGTTATTCATACATTGGAATCTTACCTTTTTTTGACAATCTCAGTACAGAGTATTGGTCTGACATAGCATGTATTAACAGTACTGTAATTTATTTTAAAGCATGCTTTTCAGGTGAGTGAATACAGAGGGTATTTAAGAGGAGAGAGAAATAGAAATATTTATAGAGGGCTACAGAAGGAGAATGGTAGATGGTATAAATTCTACACATGCTGATGATAAACACATTAACGCAACAGAATCCTAACTAGTCAAGGTGGTTGAGAGACACCAGAAACGTTATGAAAGTCAGCAGTCAGTGAACTCACAAAGACATGCCAGCCACGCAGTAAAAAGGAAGATTTGAATAATTTTGGGATTTTACTTTCTAAATAATGAGGTGGGGGGGGGGGGGGTCTCTTGTTTCTTTTGATTGCACAACTTGTGTAAATTCTTTTGCTTGTAGGGCACTAGGGCCATATTTTTACACGTGAGGCTAATTTAAATGTTTGTAATTCTTGATAGTTTTACAGCTTTCACAGACCGATCAAGCACAGTAAATCTAACAAGTCTTAACTAAATCTTCTTTTGCTTTAAGTACCAGCGCTCCAGCGAGATTATGAAATATTTGCAGAAATACGTGGTTGTCAGTGGTCAGTTTTTTTTTTTTTAAATCAGGCTGCTTTAACCAATTAGTGAGCTGAAGTCCTGCAAGTAGTGATACTCAATACTCAGCATAAATTTGTATAGGTTTTTACTTGTAACTCTACCTGCTGTCTAATTTCAACAGAAATTCAAGGTACCTAATGAAGCACTGTTAATTTGGGGAAGGGATCATATTTGATTGAAACCTTTGCATCACCTATAAAAGCTAAGATGACTAAACAGGAAGTATTTCATTTTGAGTTTTACTGTGTGATTTGATACTTCACCTATCCCCAGGCAATGTCTTGCTGAAAAGACATCAGCAAGGAAACAGAAGCCCTCCCACCACCACCACCCCTTTCTTTTTAAAGGTGCTCTATAAAAAGAATTTTGTTTTAAATGGATGATGTTTTTAATTTGGGGCTATGGTAGTTTGTAAAATTAAACTTTATGGAAATACTTCATTTGTCTTTAATTTTTTTTCACTAACGCCTGTTCTTCAACCATTAACTAGTCCCAATAGTTTTCAATCTTTTCAACAGTAATAACCTGAGACTGGGCTCCTGATCTTGCAAACACTTTTAGATGTTATTAGGCCCATTGACTTCTCATAAGACTACCTTCCACTGTTTATGCCCGATTTGTTGCTTGCATTTCTCTCCGTAATCTGTGCTTTTAAAAGTCTAATCTGCAGTGTTGTTAGCAGTATAAGTAAAGCCTTCCAACTGAATTTTCTATGTTTAAAGGGAATTATATATAAAAATGTCCTCTGAAACAAACTATCGGAGTAGAGGGTGGTATTGAGAAGCAAACTGCATCAAGGGTTTGATCATCCTTTAAACAGTAGCTGCATCTCCTGGGAAGATTAGGTTGTTTCCATGAGTCATATGTCTGTGCCTTCTACTCTGCTGTGGAGAAAAGTATAAAGCCACAGAACCTTCATACCAGAAAAGTGTCAAGTCTCTATACAACCATTTTTTAATATTTATGTACATGCTAGTTATTGATTGTTTAATCTTTTGAAGATCCTTAGGACTGGCCTATTCTTTCTTCAGCATTTTTAAGGCCTGTTTCTAGTAGCAGTAGACAATATGTCTGTGAAAGTTATTCAGATATAACAGAACTGTTTTGGTTTTTATATAATTAAATAGGTGCCACTCTTTGTAAAGCAAAAGGTGGGGCAAATGCTTTAGCCCAAGCCTATTAAAGGATTTCATTGTTAGAGAGGTTTTGCACTGCAGTAGCAAAATTGAAATATGAATCACGTGTCCAGAGGCCAAATTATCTGCTGCTGTAACTCCACTATCTATAAATGTTAGTTCCACATGAGGGAACAGCTCACTGTGCAAGGAGTTCATCTATTGTACTGTGCTAGAGTTGTTCACTATAGTAAATACACTGCTGTTTTACTATCAGAACCAGCTGGAATGGTTTGAACTCCAGAAACATCACAATGGAGTAGTTTTATTACCATGTTTAGTGTTTGATTTCCCAGTAGCCTGACGCACCCAGCTCATGAAGTAATCGCTGAAGGCGAACCTGAAGGCTTTCCTGGAGAGGTGTAGAGTCCGGGGGCTTTTTCACATCCCCTCTGGACTCCAATAGCTGGACTTGTGACCAGACCAGGATAGCCTAAATCCTTTAGGCCATCCTGCCCCAGCTAAGGAAAAAGATTAGTAATTCAGTACCTTTCTGCTCTAAACACATTTTAAAATAGGCCAAAATGGATGGGAAAGAGGCAGACTGAAATTCATAATGCTACCACTAACAATGTGGGAAAAGATTCACAGTCCATGATTCTGGCTCTTTTCTGCTGTGAAGACTGGAGACCTGTTCCTAGACATTTTTCACTTGAAATAATGAAGGGGAAAGATTAAAAGTGTCTAGTCCTGCTGGCCTGAAAGCTTGTGTATTAATAAAATGGTGAAATAAAAATGGTATAGATCACCTATTGTGCTACCACAGAACTAAAGTCTCTCAGTTACTTCTGGTGCACTCCAGAGCCAAGACTTTCTGGAATATGCACAAGATACTTCAGCAGGCAATCGGCACCAGTTTTAAGAGGAAGTTACATTAATTTAATTTACTCAAGTTATGTTAACCATTACAAAATTTATTTAACAAAAATAAGTTTACATGAGGAATGTACAGTTCCTGAAGACTCCTCATTCGTTAACAAGACAGCTGGAGTTAAGGGGAGGTTTATCACAGCACTAGGCAGGAGTTCACTGGTTAATCTATACTCGTTCCAAGGCTTCTAACATAATGATGCTGTTTCCTCGTATTACCTAAAAATAAGGAATATAAAAAGATTAGAATTCTTTCGCAACCAATGTGGTTTAGCAGAACTGGAGATGGGACAAAGATCAGAAGTATTTAATGCTAGCAAACAACCCAGCTAGGAAGTAGTCTACAGCATGTATATTTCTCCAGATTAGCTCTTCTAGAAAGATGAACAGCAATTAACTTTGACTCATAAACCTCCCAGAGATTATTCAGTGACAAGTATGGTGTGGACTATCTAGTTTCCTAGAATTCACCTGGTTCAGGCACATTTGCTAGAAAATAGTGTGCATCAAGATACTGGAATTATGGCAACAGGTGGGGACTGGGGAAAGAGTCTGAAATAAGGAACCCCCCCCCCCCCCCACCACCACACACACACACACTCGAAAAACGTTTCAACCCATACCATCCAATAGGGGTGAAAACTCTCTACTTACCACCATCCCTATAGTGTTCTGTTGTCCACCTTGTGCCATCTCCACACACTCGTCTATCACTAGATTCATGAAGGGGTCAAACCCTCGCAATATCCCTTGGACATGTCGGCCACCATTTAATTTCACTAGAAGAAATATTTGGCAAATAATTAAAAAAAAAAAAAAGCTACTGGCACGCAGCTGTAGTATTTAGCTTTCTTGGTTAGAAAGTGTTACCTTTGAGTCGGGAGCTTTAGAACCATCTTTTAATGCTATGACGGTTTGAAACCTAGGCATACTGCATGTGAATGGACCATTGCTTACTAGAACTAGTATTCCCTATTCCACGGGCTTCATATACAAAAATGCAGTATAATAATGAGGAAGTCTGGATGGTGGTCAATATTAGCAGACTGTAGGCTGATATCACACATAGTACCCCTCAAAATGCAGGAATAAAGTTACATTAGAGCTTCATAGTGGTTAGGCATTTAGTGTGCTGGTGATTGTTCTTCTGCATTCCTGTTATCCTTGGGGACTGTTTTTGTACCATCCTTGATATAAGGATGTTTGCGTGAGTACACAGTGACTAGCACTTCTTAGGAATGTGCATTTCTGCAATATCATCCCTGTTCTTGCCAGATTCTGTGCGCAGGTCCTGCCTCATACCAGGCTTCTAATACAAGGGCTTATGTCTCAGGCTCTCTTCCTGCTACCATGGGAACTTTAAAACGACAGCGATGCTCAGAATAAATCTAGGCGCATAAAGAACTCACGTGACAGCTTCTTGTCCATGAATCTGAAAGGCATAAGGGGGAAGAGCCGCACGTTAGCAGGGCAGAAAGACGGTACGCATTAACGCAGAACACGAACGGCGCGGCCCATCGGCCCGCTCCCGGGCATCCCGCTGGCGTGCACGCAGGTGTCACGCCATGGTCAATGTACCGGCTCAGTGCGGGGCTCTCTGGGCACGGTACCCCGGCCCGGCAGCCTGACCACGGGCCAACAGCGCACTGCTACTCTGCGTGTATTGGGGGGGGGGGGCACAGAGACGTGAGTCAAGCTCTGCTCTGGGGCACCCAGCCTGATGTCACCTAGAATGGGGGGGGGGTCCCTACGCACGTGCCCCTTGCCAGGGTGGATGGGGCGGGGCTGCCCCAGGGCCCTACCCGAGGTGGCACCACGTGCCCAGCACGAGGGGGGGCGGGGGAGGAGTTACCCCAGAGGGGGGGTCTCGCCCGCCCCGCGCAGAGAGGCCCCGCTGGGCAGCGCGGTGCATGCCGGGACACAGGGGGCAGGAGGCCATAAAGGTGGGTCCTACTGAAATTCTGGCCCAGGGGCTACCCCCCCCCGCCCGCTCGCTCCACATCCCCCGCGGGGCGATCGCCGCCGCCGCCGCCGCCCCCCGGCCGCACTCACTTCTTCAGCTCGGGCGGGTGCGCTTTACTCATGGTGCCGCCTCAGTCAGCCCCGCCACAACCGCCTGGCGCTCCTCCGCACGGCTCCGGCGCTGGCGTCACCCCGTCCGCGGCTCAGCGACCAATCAGGGATTACGCCGAGGCCGCGGGCCTGCCCGCTTTCAGCCAATCAACAGTAGCGCCGGGAGCGCATGCGTATGACTTCAAATCACTGACCCAATCAGCGTGATCGCCGGTATCGCCTGCGGGTGACCTCACTGACCCGCCAGCCAATTGCGGGCCGTGCCGCTTCCTCCCGGCAGCGCCACGGGGAGGCCACGCGACTCACTTCCCCCGTATTCCTCAGAAGAGCGGCCCTATCTAGGTAGCGGCAGCTCGGGAGCAAGATGGTTGCAGAACGGGCACTGAGAGCGGATGACAAGCCCAATTCCCCACCCGGAGCCGCCCGCAGCGCGCTTGCCGGGGCACACTGACGCGCCAAAAATATCGATGCGCGGCTCCCCGCGGCAATACGACCCTGCTCGTCCCATTTAGTGGGACGCTTACAGCAGATTAGCACCAGGGACAACGTTTAGATGCAAATTCGGGTCCCGCTCTGATTTCCAGGGGACCACTTTTGAAGGAAGTGGTGAATCAGAAATTCCAACGCAGGAGAAACTTTCCCTACCTTTGCTGCCAGCCCTTTCATGACTCTAGGTTACATCCCCTTTCCCCTGTCTTGTCTATTTCGCTCGTAAGCTCTTTGGGGAAGGGGCTCCCCACTTTTCTGCTGGCAAAGCCCCTAGCACCCCCGAGCTCCATTGTGCCTTGCCCCCCGGAAGGCGCAAAACAGCCTTACGGATAAGCTTGCCCTCTGGCTCCCAAGCAGCGAGTTGGAACGAGAGCTGGTTTCAACGTCAGCCGTGAAACCCACGAGCTCCGATACAAAATGAAGCGCTGGAGAGAGGAAAACGCGCTAGAACACGTACAGTCAAAATCCAGCACTTCTCGCAGCGGAGCCATGCCAAGCCTTGTCGTAAGTAAAAATACGGAGGAAGCTGTCATCTAACATTTATTTTTGAATCAAACTTTCGGAAAATAAATCAGTTTTTAAAAGGACAGAACAAAATGGTTGTGTTCATTATAGCTGTACGCAACAGGTCATTCAGCTCACAATAAATAGAACCATCCTAAGATACTCGCTACCGTGTCTCCAGCCACAAGGACAGGACAAGGTGGTGCTGCCGTTTACCGGATGTCGTTTCCCCTTTTTATTTTGGCGGTGATCATCTCTCTGTATTGTGCTCATTTACCTTGAGGACCACAGATTCAGAACTGTCTCCTCCTGCAGCTGAGTAGCTCCACAGCTGAGGCAGCCAGTAATGCTGCTCCATGACTCACGCCTTGCCCCAGCATTCAAGCCAACCTCCTCTGCATTGCTCCCTCTCCCCGCTGCTCCGGGGAGGAACAAGATGTGAAATCCACCTCAAGCCTGCACTGCAGCATCCTGAAGAATCTGATTGTGCACTGATTTACGCTGCTGTAAATCCAATACTTTAGCAGAAAAACTGATTTATACCAGGATGAGGGAGAACAGAGACAGACTCTCTGTGTGTTTAATTAGGAATATCAGGTCAAAAAGAAGGACAGAATCCTTAAACCTTAAATCTTTAATTTTAATATTAAAACCTTCAGTGGTTGTTTTGCAGAGGCTCAGGTGAGGACAGTTATTTATGCCACACTGCATGGAACAATGTACCTGGTATAACTCTTAAAGACAGACTTCAGGCCCAACGCTGCTGTTCCTTACACCGCTATAAATCAGGAGTAACTCCACTAAAGCCAATAGAGTCATACTGGTGTAAAACCATCAGGAGTGGATCATTAAGTGGTATTGGCCATCCCTTTTCAACAGAGCATGCTACTTCTTGTGAATCATTGCTCCAGAGAACCCATACTGGGCTGGATGACCTTGCTCTCTTAGTAGAATTAGACACTGCAGGGTTGGTGGCCTGATAAAGACAAGGGGCTGATTCTCCACTCAGTCACGCTGGGTTTACACACAGGCATATCTCCATTTATTCCAGTAGCATTACTCCTGATTTATACCAGTGTGAGTGGCAGTAGAGGCTGAAGATGTTTTAACTGCAGAGACTTGACCAACCAATGCAAAAATGTTCTCCCTGATTCCTGGTGCAAGAAACATTGTAAGAGAAACAGACTTATTATCTAATACATTGCACACACTCCCTTTTGCATTGTTTCTTCCACGGCAAAAGAAATCTGCACAAGAGGGACCTGTCAGTGCTAGACGGTAAGTTCTGCAGATGTGAGAGCAGCTGAGGAGGAGAAAATCCTGTCCCCAAAGCATTTTTTTGTAATCACAACAGGCTGGAGAACAAGTGAGGCAGGAATACTGGCCCTTTGAACTCTAGGGCATCAGTTCAAACCCAACCCAGTGATAGTTTCACTTCAAATCCTCCTAGCCCATCACATCACCACCATCAAAAGGACACAGAGACTGGCCTTTTGGAGCCAGATCCTCAGTGGGTTTACACTGGCAAAGCTCCACTGTCACTAATGGGGCTACACTGATTTACATCTGCTGAGAACCTGGCCCTTAACTCCTGCAGGGCACTATTGAGGAATATTGGTTAGGCAGCACTGGGGAAGCTTGCATTGCTGTTACCCCTGTCTTAGGGACAAAGGCCCCTCAGGCTCCGGGCCTGTCAAACTGGTGCCTTCCAGCAGGCCTAAATTCAGAGGGAAGTCAAGGTCAGTGGAGGACACTGCTATTATCAGCATGATGTGTACATACACTGACCATTAACCCTTTGAGAACTGGGGTCTGTCCTCTCCACAACTGGTGACATCCCTCAAATCAGCCCCAGACCACCAAGCCCTTAAACCAAACCAGCTCTCGAATGGACAACTGCAATACTTGGAAAATACAAAAATCACCCTAATCATCCATTTTCATTCCTCAATTTCCAACACGAATCTCCGTGTACATGTCTCTCTTTTAATAGGAACTACACTTCTCCCTCTCTCTCCCCAAACAGACGCAGCTTTATTGTGCAATGGCTGCCAAAGTCTCCTTCATTTTCTTGGTCATGCTGGGGATGAGATGCACGTGATCGTCAACGCACTTCGTCACGCAGCTCTCCAGCTGTTGTTTCACCTCCTGCTCCTTGCTCCCTGAATCCAGGGAATCTTTGGCTTTGTCATTACAGTGCATCGTGCAGCGAGCCAAACGGTCCTGCAAATGAGAATTCCGGACAGTTAGAGTTCACGCAGCTGCGAGCAAAATGCATTGGGTGGTGTAGTAGCTGGACAAACGAGCTCTTATCCACTTCTTAGATGGCAGGCCTCATGCCTTTGGCCACAGAACACAATTATTTGTAATGGAGGGGATGGATGGAAGAAGAACGAAGCTTGCTGCAGGCTCGAAGTTTACCACCATTTGCAACAAGACCTCCAAAGTCATTTTGCTATGTGGTGGTCTACATGCAATAAGTCGGGCAGGGTGTCTCAGCCTAGCTCATTGGTTCCAAGGCCAGAAGGGACCACTGTGATCATCTAGTCTGAGAGAACTCCCCAAAATAATTCCTAGAGCAGAGTTTTCTGCAAAACAACCAATCTCGGTTTAAAATTGCCAGTGATCCATCAGAACTGGAATGCGTTACCTAGGGAGGTGGTGGAATCTCCTTCCTTAGAAGTTTTTAAGGTCAGGCTTGACAAAGCCTTGGCTGGGATGATTTAGTTGGGGATCGGTACTGCTTTGAGCAGGGAGTTGGACTAGATGACCTCCTGAGGTCCCTTCCAACCCTGATCTTCTATGATTCTAACTCTTGGTAAGTTGTTCCAGTGGTTAATTACTCTGTTCCACATGGCCAGCAGTTTACACTGAGACCAAGGACTGAATGATGTGTATTTGACACAGGGCATTTCACCTCTAGGTCATCAGTATTAACCAAGCTCAGGTCAGCAGCAGCTTAGAGATGATGCGATGGCTGCTTGGGGGGTCTCAGCCCAGATCCTAGTAGGCATCTCCCCTGCATAATAAAAGCTGCAACACAGCTGGGACCCCTATTGAGGTTCTCAGGAGAGAGGCCCTTGAAGATTACATTGTTCTTTTGACCCCCAAATGCCATCCTTCTGAAGCAGGACGGAGTCAAATTCAGTGTGTGACAAAGAGAGAAAGGACGGTCCCGGGGTTAAAACTTGGGAGACCTGAGTTTAAGTCCCTGCTTGGCCACAGCCGTCCTGTGTGATCTTGGGCGAACAATACCGACTCTGTGAACTGAGAACAGCACTGCCCTACCTCCCCGGGTGTTGTGAAGGTAATTACAGACCGTGTGAACAAGACTGCGAAGCTCGTAAGGGGGGGGGGGGGGGGCATCAAGCCTTGTGTTGCACAGTGAGCCTGGATTTAACGCAGAGCAGAACCCTGAGTATCCGATACCCCCCTCCCTCAAAGTCGTCTCTTCTCCAAAATGAGATGCCCCGTTCATGTTACCAACTCCCTGCTTGGGTACATCTCCTTTTGTCCGGGTTACTTTTGCAACGGGGTTTGGCCCAGCACTGGCTCGCCCCACACCCGGGTGCATCCACGGCAAACCTCTGCGCCCGGCTTGAGACTAAGCCGGGATCAGATTCCGTGGGGAGCTGGGGCCCGAGAGACCGCCGCCGCCGATGCTATTTCTCTACGGGAACGCCAGGGCTCGCCCGCACCGGGGTCCACCGGTCGCTTTCTCCTCACCTGGAACCTCTCCAGCTCTTTGGTGACGACTGCCTGGGCCTGGGCCAGGGGCGCATGGCAGCGCTCGATGCAGTGGTGCACCTGCTGCATGGAGGCCAGGTCGTTCTCGCAGCAGTCGGCGCTGCACCGAAACATGTTACCCTGCCAAGGGCGGGAAAGAAAGCTGGCTTTTCCAAAGCCGTCGCCTGTAGCAACGCACATCTGAACCCCCCCGCAATACACCTGTCCCTTTCAGTGGGGGGCCCTGTGCAGAGAGTGCTGACCTCCCACAACCACCTGGGCTTTGCAGAACAGCCTGACTTTGACCCCCCCCCCCCCCCCAACTCTCCTTGAGAGTAGCCCTGACCCACCCCCACCGCGGTGCGGGGCCCAGAGCCCTGCGCACAGAGGGGCCCAGATCCCTGCGCACACACACACGCTCCAGTAGGCATGGGGGCAGAGCTCACTGACCCCTTCCCCCCCTTCACTAAGGGTCCAGGGCCCCTCTACAGACACACCCACAAGGAGGGGGGGGGGGGGGGCTAGGCTCACAGGTTTGCTCCCCGCATGGCCAGAGGAGCCCGGGCCCGCATTGCAATGGGTCAGAAAGCAGGGTACTGCTGGGGGTGGGGGGGGAGAGGAGCAGGTAGATGGGGGGGGCTGGCAGCACAGAAGGGGGGGGGGGCTAGGCTCACAGGTTTGCTCCCCGCATGGCCAGAGGAGCCCGGGCCCGCATTGCAATGGGTCAGAAAGCAGGGTACTGCTGGGGGTGGGGGGGGAGAGGAGCAGGTAGATGGGGGGGCTGGCAGCACAGAAGAGGGGGGGCCGGGTGGGGGGGGGGCTAGGCTCACGGGTTTGCTCTCCGCATTGCCAGGGGGGCCCGGGCCCGCATTGCAATGGGTCAGAAAGCAGGGTACTGCTGGGGGGGGGGAGAGGAGCAGGTAGATGGGGGGGGGCTGCAGCACAGAAGAGGGGGCCTGCGGGAGGGGCCGGCGGGGACCCCCTCCCCGTTACCTGCATCTTGCGGATGTTCTCCCGCTCCAGCCCCTGCACCATGCTGTCGATGGCCTCCTGCATCCTGCTCTGCGGAGCCTCGGCCATGCCGCCCGCGCCCACATGGGCCGCAGGACCCCGGCCGCCGCGCGCGCGCTCACTTCCCGGGTCAGCGCTCCCCGGGGGGGGGGGCCAAGCCGGCTGCGCCGAACAGCGGCCCCTGCTGCCCGGCGGCGCGCACTGCAGGCCTGGGGCGCCCGCCCGGGCTGAGAGCGGCCGGCGCAGAGCAGGGCCTGCGGGGAGATAGATCATAGAATCTCAGGGTTGGAAGGGACCTCAGGAGATCATCTAGTCCAACCCCCTGCTTAAAGCAGGGTCAATCCCCAATTTCCCCCCCCCCCAGATCCTTAAATGGCCCCCTCAAGGATTGAACTCACAACCCTGGGTTTAGCAGACCAATGCTCAAACCACTGGGGACTCTGCTCCCGCTGCCCGGTGGGGCCGCGGTCTCTGGCCGGGCTGGAGTGGAGGGAGTCGCACGGTGCGCGGCTGCTCGCCGAGGGGAGCACCAGCCAGCCCTTGGGGAAGGATGTCTCCCGCCACAGGGGTGGAGGCGTCTTGCGTGCTGGAGGGCAGGGAAGGGGAGCCTTGACAATGGCCCTGTCGAACCAATATGCACCCTGATCTGGGGGCGCCTTCATGGCGTCCCCCGGGGTGGTTCCTCGCCCCCAGCCAGCCCCTGCATGTAGCAAAGCCCTTGGTGGAAGGGAAGGAGCAAGGGCGAGAGCAGCCTGCTGGTGATCCAAGGGGGAGCTGGTTAGGAATTGTCCCATGGCAGAAGCAGTTTAGCCGGAAAAGGGCAATTCATTAAACCATAAATGTCTGATGGAAACAACTGCTCGTGCAAAGGGAGCGTGCAAGATGCCCTGCCCCCCCCCCCCCCCCCCCCGCGGCACACGGCGGTTGTGCATGGTGACTGCCCAGTGAGGAGGGACAGTGTGAGCAGAAGCTCTTGCGTTTGAGACCTGTTGGCTGTGCAGGAGGTCAGACTAGATCATAATGGTTCCTTCTGAGCTAAATATCTATGAAAAACTCAAGCAGGACACTGCACAGAGCACCGTGTTGCTGCCCTTTGGAGAGAGAGGGAGCCTAAAGCTAGATACAGATTCACAGCGAGCGACTGAGAAACCGCTGGGTTTCCATCTCCAGTCAGTGCCATGCGCCGCATAAATAAGTAAAGAGCAGCTATTAATCTTAGCATGGCTTAAGCACATCCGAGGTGACAGAAACCTCCCCCCCCCCCATCTGTGGGAAACCCCAAAGCAGGGGTGGCTAACGTCTGGCTCCAGAGACACATGCGGCTCCTTGTGCAGTCACCAACTTTCCAATGTGCCGGGGGGGCACCCACTGCTCAACCCCTGGCTCTGCCCCAGGCCCTGTCCCCACTCCACCCCTTTCCACTCGCTTCTCTCCCTCCCCCCCTCCCCCCCAGAGCCTCCTGCACACCACGAAACAGCTGATTGGGAGGCGCTGGGAGGGAGGGGGAGGTGCTGATTGCCGGGGCTGCCAGTGGGTAGGAGGCTAGGGTGACCAGATGCCCCGATTTTATTAGGGACAGTCCTGATTTTGGGGGCTTTTTCTTATATAGGCTCCTATTACCCCCCACCCCGTGTCCCGATTTTTTACACTTGCTATCTGGTCACCTTATGGGAGGCTCTGGGAGTGGCGGGATGGGGGGGGGAACGGATGGGAGGCTGCTGACATATTACCGTGGCTCTGTACATTGGTAAATTCTGGCTCCTTCTCAGGCTCAGGTTGACCACCCCTGCCCCAAAGTGTCACAGTTGTCAATGGCCGGGTTCAGACTGCAGACTTCTGTCTCTACAAGCATGCGCCTCTGATAATGAGCTAAAAGATTCACCTTTGTTAGCAAGAAGCAGGCTCAAAGCTCTGTGTGGTCCAGACACTAGGGGAAGACAGAGAGCTACACTACGTCTGCATGGGTTACAACCGTTACACTAAGGAATATTATGAGCAGGGATCACAAAGGAAATTACCCAGACAACGTTCATCCTGGAAGGGGTGGGAAAATAACCTCAGGTGGCGAGCTCAGTGTGTGCTCTGTCCCAGACCCCTGGAAAGAAGCATTGCATTCCTGGAGAAAATATTCCCTTGCATTCAAACTCAATGAAACTAGAAAGAGAAAGATCTGTCCCATGCTTCATCATGGGGTGGGGGGCATTTCTAAAGAATGGAAATTCTCCGCGTTTCTTCAGAGCAGCCAAAACAATGAATGTCAGCCCTCTGGTCAGGAAGGAAGCTGCCTCTTTCTAGAAAAGGTTTGGGGCTCCAGTTCCACAGAACAGCAGGAAATGTCTTTGCTTCCGCACGCAGATCTATTAATAGCGGTTTTGTTCCCATTGCAGCGTTTTGGTGGGCTGCTGGCCGGGCACGTAGGAGTGGGAAGAGAACAATGAAAACAAGCAGCCCCAAACATTGAGCTAGCAGCCTAAACATGGGGTAGAGGGACTGGGTCAGTGGAGATGGCCTCATGGTCTACAGCTCAGAGGCTAGAAGGGCTACGTGGTAGGGATGGCTTCAGCAGGAGTTCCCAAACTGTGGGATGCAAACTTGATGTTCCAGGCATTCACTTCACACCATTTTTAAGGTGGTGGTACCTGAACCAATCAAGTCTGGGAGCCACAACGGTCTGAACCTCCATGGATGGCCTGGTGGCGATGACCTAATAGCCCAGCCCTCAGTGGATAGGGGACAGCCTGGTAGTCCAACCCTCAGGTGCCTAATACCTGGACTGCCTAGAACCACGGGTTCCAATCCAAGCAGTATCAGCTCAGCCCTTCGGCCCACCAAGGTAAATGAACTAAATTCCACGCCGTTTAGCTACGTGCATGTGCCTTTCACAGAGGCTCTGGGCAGACACGGAAGCCCCCAGTTCATTCCAGTGTTTGCCTGGGTGTCCTTCGCCTAAAATTCCCCCCACCCCTGCCATTGACAACTGTAACGCTTTGAGTAGGGCTCTGGGCTGCAGTTGGTGGCTACCCTCTGCCTGTGCCGTATACTCCTCGGGCTGGCCCTCTGGAAGGGGGGAGTTTCATGCTGGGTGCACAATGTTCTCTGCCTACAGCAGCTGGGTTAAATGAGTTTTCTGGGAGTGGTAATGAACGCTTCCCTTCTGCCCCCACCCAAGTCCCCACCTTTATCTGAGTCTCTCCCTTCCTTGTCACCCTCCTGCTCTTCTAATGATCAAGGTCTGCTCACTGGCTCTTGCTTGAGGGGTGACATCCCTTATCCTCACTGAGGGCTGGGTGCTCTGGGGATGGTGAATGGAGGATGACTGAATGACAGCCCCTGACTGTCCTCTGAGGTCAGTCAATGCACCGAGCAGCAATAAAGGAAGGGTACAGTCAGAGAGATGCCATCCCCATCTCATGGCCCTTTGGTGGGTTATGTCAGCTGAGTGGGTCGTTCTCAGGCCACTGTGTCATGCAGGCTCACTAGTGTGTTAAACAAGCATCTACAGCACAAAACCACCATCACACATAGCACTAGATGGCGAACTCATCTCAGAGCCCACAGACCAAATGGACCATGGAGACCAAAGCACCCGCTGTGAGCTCCCCTCACACCCACTACTAACCCAATAAACCATTAATTGGGTCTTTTCTACTTCCCAAGGCCAGAAATTAAGCTACCTTAGACCAACCGGTGCTTAAATTGTCTCTGGTTATGAAATGACTTGATCACTCACGTTGTAATAGAAAGAATAAATTAGCATCAGCAGCAAGAGGCCTGAGAAATGCATCGGAATACAAGACTTCCTGGGGGAATTCTTTGAAGATGAACTGTTGTTCTCGTTTCCAGAACCCCAGGGTCATGCGGTGGCAAAGAATAAAGGAACTTCAAATTCCAACATGTTTACGTAGCGTCAGCGTCTTTAATTCCAGCTGCTTCATCGGATGTTATGGAGCTGTTTGAAGTGAGGGATTTCAACATGTCTCACTCGCCAATTCAAAGAAGAGAAAGACAGGCCAGACCAGACCACCACAACTGCTACGATGGCCCATGCATGATGCAAGGAGCATGCATGGAATATGCAAGAATGGCCCACCCGAGGCATGGGCCGTATATTAAACCTTAAATAACTGAGCCTTGCACCATCAGTTTTATTTGTATGGAGGGAGGGAGAGACTGTCAGGGAGATGAATTGTTCTAAGAGCTTTATAATGACGAACCCAAAGGAGTATGTTTAGATGTCATTGACAGTTGCAAAATAGGTGAGCATACCTGTTGCATGCCTGATACGTGCGTTTGTCGGGCCCCGTGAGCTCCTAGGTGTGCAAGGATCCATTCAAAGACACCCAGTGTGTGTGAACCTCTTGTGGCCACCACTTGCGTGCCCATGGTTTCAACTGTGACCTGGAAAGATCCCCTCTGTGTTCTGAACGTAGAGCTCCCACCCCCAAGATTGGCTGTAAGTGCGAGGGGCTCGACCTTCCCAACTGGAGTCCTGTTGCTGGCTGGTTTCCTGTCACGTCATTGGAAACAGCCAGGCTGTGCCAAACAGACCCACTTCCTGCCCCAGGCCAACAAGATCCACCCTTCCATTAAAACCCAACTAGAACACGGCCCCACCCTGCTGACTACGGTACTGCTTGTACAGTAATGTCCAGGCCCAGGGTTAATGGCTGCCGTGCATTGGACTGAAGGAAAGCCATTGCTTGCACGGGAGACATTTTTAAAATGGCTGAGATCTGACCTTCCTTTTAGCAGGTACAATGGACCAGGTTTTCAGAAGATCCGAGCCCCTATAACTTCCAGTGGCTTCAACTGGAGCGGGGGTGCTCGGTACCTTTGAAAACCAGCCTTGAGATGCACCAACTATTTGCACACATGGCTGGAAAGCTGAGTACTTGTGCCTCCAGCTACCTAACTTGCACCCACTGTCAGGCAATTTGGTCCTTACAGCAGGTGCCAAAACATTGGAGCAAAAGGACAGAAGCCGTTTGAAAAATGCATCCCTCAAGAGAGTGTCATCAGGGAAATATGGAGCCCAGAAGAGGCATAAGGCATTCAAGGCAGAGATGGACATGGGTTGAACACAGAACAGCGTAACCCCAATAAAGACACATCTGCAAAGTTTGATTCATTGGTGCTACTGCCTCTGGACCTATACCTATCTGCGTTATAATAGAACCATAGAAGGTTAGGGTTGGAAGGGACCTCAGGAGGTCATCTAGTCCAACCCCCTGCTCAAAGCAGGACCAATCCCCAACTAAATTATCCCAGCCAGGGCTTTGTCAAGCCTGACCTTAGAAACCTCTAAGGATGGAGATTCCACCACCTCCCTAGGGAACCCATCCCAGTGCTTCACCACCCTCCTAGTGAAAAAGTTTTTCCTAACGTCCAACCTAGACCTCCCCCACTGCACCTTGAGACCGTTACTCCTTGTTCTGTCATCTGCCACCACTGAGAACAGCTGAGCTCCATCCTCCCTGGAACTTCCCTTCAGGTAGTTGAAGGCTGCTATCAAATCCCCCCCTCACTCTTCTCTTCCGCAGACTAAATAACCCCAGTTCCCTCAGCCTCTCCTCGTAAGTCATGTGCCCCAGCCCCCTGATCATTTTCGTTGCCCTCCGCTGGACTCTCTCCAATCTGTCCACATCCCTTCTGTAGTGGGGGGCCCAAAACGGGACATTATGGGAAAGAGCTGTTCAGAGTAAAGTAACAACCAAATGCTTCCCAATCCTAGTCAGACAAGCGGGGGCAGCACCATCTTTTAGTTTCAGATTACTGGAAATCGACAATTATTTTTAAAAGAGGTGGAGGTTCCACTTTGTGAATACAGCCAAGGAATTAATGGAATGGAGCAGTTAATGGAAGGGAGGAATTAATGGGGGAGTTAGACATTTGAAGAAACCCTTGGTTTCCTGTTCTGCATTTGAGATAAGGAATCCAGCTGGGGGTTCTTCACCCCTCTAGATCTGGAAAGAAAATTAGATGATGCCATGGATTATAGAGAGCAAGTTGTTGATCTACAGACGACCTGTTTCTACAGTCTTCAGAAGGCTTAGCTTTACTTTTACTGCTGGTCTTTGTCTGGGCTGATATTGAGTATGATGCAAGGTCTTAAGCCCCGATACCCCCATTAGAGCCATGATGGTTCACCCATATGGATCCAATTCCAGGACTGGGACCTCAGTCTTGGATAATTTCACTCACATCCCTTACACAAAAGGCAGGCTGTTTTCCTCTCCCTTTCCTTTCTTACCCGAATACCCACAATAGTTGGCACTCTGCTGGCATTTGTCATCCAAGGACCTCGCTTTGCAAACATCAATCCATTAAGTCTCATAATATCCCAAGGAGATAAATACTAATTATTAGGCACAGATGGGCACACTGGGGCACATAAAGGCTAACTGACTTGCCCGTGGATACGCTGTGAGCGGCAAAGCCAGGAACGGAACCTAGGAGTCCTGTCTCCAAGTCCTCTCTGTATAATACACCCTGTCTCACAGATTACTGTGGAGATGCTGATGGTACTGGACTGATGGCTCATCATGTAACTCAGTAGGTTTAATACATAAAACCAGCCTTGGAACTCTCAAAGCCCCCAGAGCCCCCAGGGACTGCAAGCACCAGGGACAGTTGAACCGCCGGCTCTGGGAGGCTAGCCCCCAGCCCCACCCCTTGCGCGCTCCCCACCCACCCTGCTGGAGCCCAGAGCTCCCCCACCATGGCTGTCGGCCCCAGGCTAGTGCTCCCAGCCCAAGAGCACCGGGTGGGTGGTGCGGCCCCCGCGCCAGCCCTGCCTGAGCCGGGGCCATGACACAGGGACAGGGGAACTGGCAGGAGGGGACCTGGGGGCGGGGCCACGCCTGGCTGTTTGGGGGAGGCACAGCCTCTCCCAGCCTATGCTACCCACCGCCCGTGTGCAGAGTGCTCAGAGTCTCTCTATGGGTACATCTAGAATGCACACGCCTTATGATGGTGTGTAGCGTTCATACACCTCATGCCCTCCTAGCACCCTGTATAAATAGCTTTGCAGAGGGTGGGGCACTGCTTAAAGCCACAGCTGCACCCTAGCGGGAATGTACCCTACAAGGCTTGCTACATGCCCAAGCAGTTCCTCCCATGCTGTTTTTAGCAGTGTCCTCTCTCGCTGCCTCCTGCTGCCAGGGCCTTTTCCCTGGCAGGGGTGAGATAGTAGGGAAAGGCTCCAGCAACTTCCCAAGGCAAGGGAAGGCTCCTGCAGCAGGGAGCTGCTGGAGACCTTCCCTGCTGCAATTAAAGACTTCGGCAGCGGGGAAAGGCTCCGGCTGCTTTCCGCTGCCAGAGCCTTTCCCCGCTGCAGCTACGCACCGCAGTGTGGATGTAGCCTACTTTTCACTGTGGCAGGTAGCAGCCCGTACTCTACACGTCGCCGCGAGTGGGGTGCAGCGTAGACGTACCTACGTTGCTTATCTGAGCACATCACAATCTGTAACGTACTGATCCGCAGAACACCCCCTGTGAAGTAAGGCAGTCCGATTATCCCCATTTTACAGCTGGGGAACTACCCAAAGGCACACTGAAGTGGGCGGCAGAGGCAGGGAACTTCACAGGGGTCTCCCAAGTCCTAGGTTAGTGCCCTAACCACTGGACCATCCTGCCTCTGGTAGTAGCTTTCAGACCACACAGACCAAGCTGCTATTTAATCCCTTTTGGAGCCTATCTACCATCTTGGCCTTGGAGTTAACGCTGCATCAGTGACTGCCGGACGGGGGCCAGAAAACCTGCAGCCCCCCCAAAATGAATTTTTGGTTTTGGTTTTGGCGACCAAAACCTGAGAAATTGTGGCTGAAAACTGAGAAATTTTTGGTCCAAAACAAAAAACCCACTGTAGTGGTTGGATACCAAGTGTTTTGCTTTGGGGACTTGGGGTTTTCAGAATAAAGAAATAATGAAAATTTTCAAAGACGACACGACCCCGTCTACACACATTTTTGTTTGGTCAAAAAGCCAATTTTCTGCTGGGGGGAAAATAAGTTTCAGTGGAAAAATTTCAACCAGCCCCTGGGAAACCCTCCCGCACTTCTGAGCTGCCTCCCATTCTGAGACTGCCTTAAAGGCTTCTCTAGCCGGTTTCACTGGTCAGAACAGCGGGTAATGGAGAGAGCATGTCTGAATGCCCAGTGCCTCCCCCTCTGAAATGGAAGCAATTATGATCAGGCGGCCTACTTCTATCATGAGAACAGTGTCACCATGCATCAAGTCTAGACTTCTTTGGCCTAATCCAATGTTGAGTGTGATGACTCATTACATCAAAAGCCACAGTATGTATGACTCACTTGATCTCAGTAAGGATGGAAAATTCTGTTCATTTTTTAAATCAAGAATAGGTTTCCAGGAGCTCTGTGGCCCAGACCCTCAAAGGAATTTCAATACAAGTTAGGATCCTAAATGTGGTGTATTTAGGGTGACCAGAGGTCCCGATTTTATAGGGACAGTCCCGATCTTCGGGGCTTTGAGTTATATAGGTGCCTATTACTCCTCACCTCCGGTCCTGATTTTTCACATTTGCTGTCTGGTTGCCCTAGGTGTATTAGAAACGGTTAAAAATGACAAGCTATCACTTTAAGAGTGAGGGCCTTCAGAGTTCAGTCTACAGAGACCCTGCCTAGGACAAGGCGCGGTGAGTTCTGCCTTAGGGAGCAGCCTGCTTTGTCTCTCTCTGTTTGAGGGTTCTGAATTCTAATATATAAAGTAGTATTACACGGCAACCTTCTGGAAAGAGTATTTATCTAACTTTTTTGTGTGTATGCTGTAAAAACACAGCACTAAATACCTTTATTCCTCAAGCATCCAGCAGGAATAGTCCTGCGTTTCCACAGCTGAATTGCTTCAGGCTTGCAGCTGCTGGGTGAAGGGGAGGGGACACACACACACATAACCTTGGAATGACACTTATGCAAATACAGGAGACGCCATGATGTTTACTCCCAATCCTACAAGACCAGTCAGGCGTACTTCATGAATAGAATTCCAAGTGAGCTGTAGCTCACGAAAGCTCATGCTCAAATAAATTGGTTCGTCTCTAAGGTGCCACAAGTCCTCCTTTTCTTTTTGCGAATACAGACTAACACGGCTGCTACTCTGAAACCAGTCATTGTGTGTAGTTTTGGTGATCCCTTGAGACAGTGGTGGATTTAGAGTTAGCGGGGCCCTGTGCACAGATTCATTTTCGCCCCCCCTCCCTGGGACCCAACCCAGGAAAAGAACATTCTCTCTTATTTCCCCCTCCCCATTTTTCATTTATTTTCTTCATCCTCCTCCTATAAGTAAGTGAAAATAAAATGAGGGACCTTGACTGGGGCAGGGGGTTTGGGGTGCAGGAGGGGTCTGGGAGGCAGTTTGGGTGCGGGGTGTGGGCTCTGGGCTGGGGTAGGGGGTGAGGGGGTGAGGGGTGTGGACTCTGGGAGGATGTTTGCATGCTGGGTGTGGGCTCTGGGCTGGGCCGGGCCGGGGGTTGGGGTGTGGGAGGGGAGCAGGGGGGGTGCTTACCTCGGGTGGCGTGGCTCCCAAAGTGACCAGCACACGCCCCCCCTCCCCGGCAGTGGCTCCTAGGTGGGGGCAGGGCAGAGGGTCTCCGCGTGCCGCTGCCCTCAGGTGCCACCCTCACAGCTCCCATTGGCTCCTGAAAGGAACATTTCCTGAACCCCCTCTTCTGGCCTTCAAACTCCCCCAAACTTGCCAAGAAGTAAGCTCCCAGAGGCAAACTCCCTGCAGACATAGCTCCACTGTGAAGATGATACGACACACCTTTCAAGATCCATGGGTCCTACACCTTTCTATCACAACACGTGGGGTAGGGCACTAAATGCCCCCAGAACAACTGTATGGATGAAACCAGACAATCACGATGCTCTCAAGTGAACTCACACAGAAAAATGAGACGAGAAAAACACCTATTACCTACGAGCAAACACTTTTCACAGAATGACCACTCCACATCTGACCTCTTATCTTCGTCCTCAAAGGAAACCCATGAAAAGACGAGCCTGGGAGCTTAAATTCATAACTTTGCTAGATACTAGAAATCATGGATTCAATAAAGGCGCTGGATTTATGGCTCATTACACCAATCTGTAACCCACTAACCTTGCTGTGTCCTATGATCCCAGAGGTGTTAACAGCCCACTTCACCTTGAATGGTCTCTTGCAACATGTGCTAACTGCTTATGCTAGAGAATCTGTTCCACCTTGTATTTAGCTGTGACGCTCTGAGTCCCTTTCCCACACCCAAGGAAGAGTTCTCTGTAGGCTTGGAAGCTTGAAAGCTTGTCTCTCTCACCAACAGAAGTTGGTCCAATAAATATTACCTCATCCACCTTGTCTCGCTAATATCCTGGGACCGACACGGCTACAATGACACTGCAAACAACAGGTGTGTCGCTGATTGTCCCTAAACAGCTTTTGAATTTCTATCTTGAAACTTGCATTGATGTTTATATGGATGCATATTTGCTGGTGTAGAAAAGGACCCTGGTATGTTTATTTGTGCTTGCTGGACCATTAACCTTTTGTGATCTAGACAAAGATAATTTCAAGGCAGATTTTATTTGTGTGAGCAGAGGAGAACTCAGAAATGAGGTATATGGACAGACAGCAATTGTTTGTGGTCATTTGTGGCAATGACTGAACCTCAATCCTGCAGCCTTCACTCAGGCCTTCACTTAATCAGTGTGAACCCCACTTTGTGCTTCTCTGCACCTAGGAGTGAGCATCAGTGCAGCTACATCAATGGCTAGCCACCAATTGCTGGAGCAGGGCTGTTCCCGAGTGGAGAAAAGCTCTGATGAAGGAACGGGAGCTCCATCAAAGGAGATGACTAGACTTTACAAGACAACTGAACATGCTTGGTAGGAACCAGTCTTGCCCTGGCAGGGAAATGCAGTTGATAGTGTAAATCAGTGTTTGTAATCGGTGGGTCATGACTCCCAAGGGGGTGTATGGGGTCATGGAAGGCAATTGGTGCAAATGAGACATTAACAATTTTAGTGCAAAGCAAAGCAAATAAAATTTCCAGAATAACTTTCAAAATTTAGCAGGCTAAATGGAGTAGCAGTTATATTACATAGGCTTAGCATTGTTATAACGGATACATTTTTTACCCTTCCTTTTATTGTAAATGTAAGAGTGGGGGGGAATCATTACAATTTTTGATGTCTAATAAGGCACTGCCAACCCAAAAAGGTTAGGAAAGCCTCATCTAACTGGCCTTTTCCATCTCTGATTTATATCATTCTATCTTATCTCCCCCCTGACTTTGTTATTCAGCTGTTTCCAACCATACCCAGCGCTGAGTACATTTCACATTTCTGCCAACCGTTTGGGTTATTTCTCCTGGAAGGAAATAAATGGCCCATCACATCTACAAAGAAATGTGCGGTTCATTTCATTGCTGATGCCACCTTTTGCTCATCACAACACAGATGGCGTGTGAGCACCCTGACCAGTTTCGGCCAATAGCTTGTGTTTGTAATACTCATAAGATACTCACTGATGTCAGTGGGAGCCCGGTGCAAGGAATTACCCCAGGATCTGGTCTGAATCCAGAGCTGGACGTATAACACTTTACAGTACTCTAATGTACATTTCGGATAGAAACATGTCACCAAAATCTTCTTCTGCTTGGCCACGACTGGAGCAAATTTTTGACTTGTTTCCTCTGTTAAAGAAGAACTTACTGTTTCATATTTCAAGCAGCACAAAAACCAAAGCCACCAAACAAAACAGAAAAGCAGTTATTTATGTAAAAAATAAAGACTCTTTAAAAGTGAAAACAATTACATCAACTCTGTGACACCTACAGCTTTGCACTTGTGGCTGGGCTGTACAACAAGGCTGTTTGCAACTTCAGAGTCACAGCAATGAGAGGGCTCAGCTCCTTCTGCTACAAAATCAGAGACAGCTGTCGTTCGCGCCAAGGGAGAGCCTTTGTCAGCTGTTTATACTATAGGGCCTAGGCGGACATGGAGTTGCGCAGTTCTGATCCCATCCAGTAGAGGGCAGCGGTGCACAAGCCAGCCAATTATAGTAGAGCTAGTAAGAACAGATGAACACCTGCAGGGCGTTAAGAAGAAAAATACCATTGTCCTTGTAATGGAAAAGCTTTCACGCCAAGTATGTACACAAGAGAAACACCAAAAAGAGGATCAGTATCTAGAAGTTTGGGCACCCCTTTTAGCAATACTCAGAATTTTTAGCCATGTTCCTTGACTATTAACCTGCTCCTGAATAAGTAACGTACAACGTAGTATGTTCACCTTTCATTGTAACTTTGCCTTAATAAAAAGTTTTTAAAAAAATCCAACCGCATACAGCATTGCACTATAGATTGGCTACAACAGATTTTCTTTGTTGTCTTTGTGAACTGATGGTCCGATCTGGGCACATGACAGAAATTACTCCTCTGTCTATTTGGCCACAGCAAAAAATTCAGCCTGGAAATCACAACAATCGCTTCCCACTGCTCTCCACAGCCCTCCGCCCCAAAAGTACACTGTCTTCACATTGCAAAGTCTGGAGTTGGTCACAAAACAGATTTTCCAACCGGTGAAATATGTCAAGAGTTTGATTTCCACCCCCATCCCCCCCAGAATGGGACAAAAAAACCTCAAAATGTAGACATTTTCCAGAGAACCACAGTCTGTTTTTTTCCCCCATTTTCAGTCAATGGCAAGGTTTCATTTTGACTTCAACTATATTTTACATCATTTTTATACAAAATAAAAGTACATTTCAAACCAGAAAGTCATTTCAAAATGAAAAACGTAAGCTGTCCATTCTGAAATAGTCGAAACAGGAAGTTTTCACATTTTCAAAGCCTCAAAAAATGTTTTTAAACGAAACGTCATCAAAATTGACAAAAAAAAAAAAAAAAAAAAAAGTCGACCGGCTCTCATAAATACAAAGACAGGTGTAAGAGAAGAGATACCCTATATTACTTACAGCCCATAGGGGGAGATGTTCCCCCTGCTAGATATACAGCTGCTGCTATGCACAGCCCTAGCAGCAGGTCCAAGGTATCTGCTTAGCCTTGGGAGTGGCTTATGTAAATCACTGGATTGCAGCCACTAACACCATGGATAACAGCAATTCCAGGATCTCTTACTGTACAATATGTGTCAGCTCAGAGTAAGAGCAGGTGGAATTGCTATTTACAGAATAATGGTGAGTGTGGTTAGCCTACTCCAGGGACTCTCGGCAATACCTGTCATGAGCGGGTTGGTGCTCAGGTGGGCTAATGTCTAAATAGCCCTGATAGGAATCACTTCTTTTTCTTCCTCTCCTGCCTATGGGCTCAAACCTACAGGGTGCTGAGGCCCCTTGGCTCCCACGCACTGCCCCAGGAGTTGAGGGCGCTCAGCAACTAGCAGAATAGCGAAGGAGAATGTACCTTTTCCCACTGGCTATGCTAACTAGTGAATAGAAACGATTCCTGCTCTTGTAAAATCTCTTGCTAAGCTGATATCTGATTGAAACAAATGAGTCCAGCCGACACTTTGATTGGCCGCTGTTTGTCTTCGGCGGAGAGGAGCCCTGGTCGCTGTACCTCTTGTGGGATTTTAATAGCAGGGCAGCTGCATTTCCCCCTACTTGGATCACACAGCTACCGCTCTGATTTCCCAGGGCGGGGCGCCCTCCTGGAGACGCTATCTTGCCATCTCTTTGGACCATGACTCACTCGTTCCGTGGCACAAACAAGCTCCCTGTTGCAAAGTGGCATGTCCTTTCCCCTCTGATCGGGCAGGCCAATGTTAACAGCCAGCGTTGCCATGTACACCCTGGCAGGAGGAAGAATGGTACTTCTGTAGGCTTGGGTCCTAAATTCACCTCCTTCAGGAGTTAGGGGCCCAACTCCTATTGGCTTGCAATAGGATCTGAGCACCTAACTCCCTTAGACTCCTTTGAAAATACTAGCCGCAAACATTTTTGGAGAGTAAACTCTTTGAGAGATGGTCCACGGGGGAACTTCTCTATAATTAATAGGGGGGAACTGGTTGTGACCCCTGTATTTAAGTTGCTTCACGCTTTTCATGATAAAAGATTCTTGCAACCTTTTTTTGAGAAACTCTTGCATCTCCATGGTTTGCAGCAGGCCTTTGAAATGCTGGGGGGAAAGGCCCTTGCGGTGGGGACTTGCCTTTTCTTTGGCCTAGGAAATTATTTATATTATGGTTGAAGCTTCAGTTGAAAACAGGGTCACATTGTGCCAGGCGCTGCCCAGACACAGAGTCACACAGTCCCCTGCCCTCAAGAGCTTACAGCTTGAATAGATCCCCATTTACAGACGGGAAACTGAGGCACGATGAGATTAAAGTGACTTGCTCAAGGGCCTACAGAGCTGGAAAATGAACTTGGATCTCAATCCCAGCACAACGCGTTAACCATAAGACTATCCTTCCTCTCCATTCAGCAGAGACAAGACTCAGGGGTTTTGCGCACAGCTCTGAGTGGGATGAGACACCCTGATGGGTCGCAAATGCCTGCAGCCCCACCGGTGCTGCCAGCATTAGAGAAAGGAGGAGGACTGAGCTGACAAGTATAAAAGGAACAAGGAGGGGGCACCGAGGTTTCTCTCCTGTGCGTTGAAACACTGGACACCGAGATACGAGCAAACGATGAGGAATGCAACAATTTCAGCACTTTTTATGAAAAGTTTCTCACAACAGCATTCTTGGCTAGCCTGGACCCTGGAGCTGAGGGTAACCCTGGCCTATTATACCCGCCGCCCACGGTAATGGTTTTCAGGTAAATGTTAGCAGTACAAATTCCCTCGAAGAATAAACAGAACATCATCTCCTGGTCCCTGACAGCAATGTACAGTGGAGGAAAGAGCAAGGGGGGTGTTGCTGGGCCAGTTCCACAATAGATCCACTTACCATGGTGCCTTTTGGATCCCAGGCCAGCAGGTGTCAACCTTTTCCATGTCACAGCAGAAAAAAGTTCCAGGGGCCTCTTCATAGAAAGGAAAGGAGACTAACAACGACCCCCTGAAACCCTTTCTTAGATTGCAAGGACCTTGGAGTTGGGGCCGTCTTTTTACTCTGTGTTTGTCCCAGTGCCTAGCACAATGGGGCCCTGGTCTGTGACTAGGGCTCCTAGATGCCATGGAAACACAAATAATAAATAATATTTGCAACCCCCAGTTTGAAAACCTATATCTGAGGCAACTCTCTAGGTATTTATATGACTCTCATCACTGTAATATCTGAGTGCCCAGCAATCATCAATGGATTTTATCTTAACAACTTTTCTGTGAGATAGGGAAATGTTATCTCTGTTTTATAGAGGGGGAAAGTAAGGCTCAGGGATGATTAAGAGACCTGCCCAAGGCCACGCAAAGTGACTGCAGATGACGCAGGAACTAAACTCAGCTTGTCTTCTCGGCACTGGCCCCTCCTTCCTTCCCTAGCCCAAATGGAGCAATCAATGGTGTTAGAGCTGGGGAGACTTTGGCTCTCCATGAAAACACATGGGGTTTTATTGGGAGGATGTTTCAGAAGTGCTCCGTGACCACAGCTCCCTCTGACTTCTCTTGTAAACTGTGGGTGCTCAGCACCTCTGGTAGTCAGGACCTAGGTATGACCCAGTAGATCGTCCCCACCCTTCCAGGATAACCCCAGGGCTTTTTCCTCCTCACTGCAACCCATACTGAGAAGTTATGGATGATGTGGTATGATCCTGCTGAAGGCAGAGATTTTTAAAGACACCTACAGGATATGGGTGCCCAATATCCATGAATTTTAATGGCACTTTGGAACTCTTAATCTAAGAATACGCCAGGGCTGGACAGAAGGTATAGGGGCAGGGCTGGGTTAAATCCTTGTGCAAACCTCAAGTACCTAGTACTGAATCTTACTGTTCTATGGTAATTCTGCTTCTAAAGGCCACACATTTCTATCATCTAGATAATAATGGAAGACAAATTAGAATTAAAAATCATTTCAACTTGCTTTTACTACATACTGAAAATCCATTAGCAGAACTGACCTATAGTAAATGGTTACTAATGTAACCGTTTAACAAGTTACTCTATTCAGTACTTGATATAGAATCTTAGAAACACAGGACTGGAAGGGACCCCAAGAGGACTTCTAGTCCAGTCCTCTGCCAACAAGGCAGGACTAAGTATTATCTAGACAATCCCTGACAGGTCTTTATCTAACCTGCTCTTAAAATTCTCCAGTGGATGCTGGTTCTGTGAAGGGAGTGTGATTGACCGGTCAGGATACCTGCATTCCCATCCTACCTCTGCCACTGACTTGCTGTGTGGCAAGTCGATTAACTCCCTCAGTTGCCTCATCTGTAAAATGGCAATAATAATACAGGCCAGCCTGCAGCCCTTTTTATCTTCAAATCACTTTATGGACATTGTCCAGTGATAGCAGGGTAGAACCCCTCTTAAAAGTTCTGGGGGCCACCCAAAAGTGGTGGGGAACCAGCCTCGCTGTGTCAGCAAGCAAAGCCTGTTGTCCAACTCAACTGCAAGACAGCTAGGCACCAAAGCCAGGCAGTTAGAGCCCTGCTGAGCTGGCTAGCCTAAGGCAAGCTGCTGACCTGGTGATCTGAACCTTGTTTATTCACTCCACCTCCATTATCTGAAATGGGATCATGTCCCCAGCGTGCTAATGGATGTCAGGGGTGGTGGCTGATTGAGGTTGCCCTCCTCACAGCAACTTGAGCATCTGACCAAGGAAACTTCCAGGTAATGAGAATTCCAGCAGGGCTGTGGGAGTGAAGCAGGCTGATAACAAATGCAGCCCATCTCCGAAGTCTCTCATGCTTTCACGGTGTGCTGATCATGCCCCTGGTAGCTCCTTGGAGTTTCCCACGACCCCCGCCAGCTGGGCTGGCTAGTCCCAGACTCCCTAGGCTGCATGCCTCACTCGGTACATCTTAGCTGGTCCCAGCTTCCCCAGTTCCTCACTTAATCAGGCCCTGGACTGACAGGGCAAGCACAGGGTTTGATGATTTACGCTTTACTGTTTGTTAACAGCCACTTGCTCTCGTCTGAGCAGTAGAGGGTCCTGGGAAGCCCCCTCTGTCCATCCACACAGGATATGAGATGTCACAGCCCTCTGCTCCGGAGGCACGGGACTGTAGCAGCTCGTGCGTTTGGATCTGCAGCTTCCTGTCCTCATTCCTGCTGTGCCTGCCGCTGAGAGGACCCGCGTATGGGAGGGAGAATCACGGGCTGGGCAGCTTTCCCCCCGTGACTCCCGATGGCTGGCTCTACTGTGGTATAAATGGCCACAGCCCAGTAGGCTACATGCTCAGCCAGCTAGATAAGACAGGCACTGAGCACAAATACAGGGCCTCACTGCCAGGAATATGGGGCCGCTCCCATTAAATGAAATGCCCAACTCTCACTGCCTTTGGCACGGGCAGAGCAGGCCCTGAGGTTGCCAAGGACAGTCATAGAATACAATAGAAGATTAGGGTTGGAAGAGACCTCAGGAGGTCATCTTGTCCAACCCCCTGCTCAAAGCAGGACCAATCCCCAACTAAATCATCCCAGCCAGGGCTTTGTCAAGCCTGACCTTAAAAACTTCTAAGGAAGGAGATTCCACCACCTCCCTAGGTAACCCATTCCAGCGCTTCACCACCCTCCTAGTGAAATAGTGTTTACTAATATCCAACCAAAACCTCCCCCACTGCAACTTGAGATCATTGCTCCTTGTTCTGTCATCTGCCACCACTGAGAACAGCCGAGCTCCATCCTCTTTGGAACCCCCTTCAGGTAACTGAAGGCTGCTATCAAATCCCCTCTCACTCTTCTCTTCTGCAGACTAAATAACCCCAGTTCCCTCAGCTTCTCCTCATAAGTCATGTGCCCCAGCCCCCTAATCATTTTCGTTGCCCTCCGCTGGACTCTTTCAATTTGTCCACATGCCTTCTGTAATAGGGTGACCAAGACAGGATGCAATACTCCTGTGGGCCAATACCAGCAATCCTTCCTCAGGCAAACTCTCCATCAAGCGCCGATCCTGCATTGGCAGAGGAGCTCCCAGAGCCCCATTGGCTTCAGCGAGAGCCCACCCACCTCAACCAGGCTGCCGGATCAGGGCCTGAGCAAAGTGTGTGACGTGCACCCCACTCAGGCTTGGAATCCTGCTTCGTCCATCACCGGTTAATGCCATAAATCTGCATTGAAAGTCTCCTCAGGCCTCCGGCAGGACTAGTCTGGCTCTAAGGAGACTTTGAAAACCCCGAGGATTATATTAGCAAACCTGGTAATGTGATCTCGCGGTGCAAGGCAGCTAATTTTTCCTCCAGAGAGGCTGAGCGCCAAAGGCTGCTTTACCACCTGCCATTTGCCTTTGCATAATTCACTTCAATTTAGTGGCTCATAGGGATGGCTGCATTTATCACTCCCTGCCCCGCTCTCCTAGCCAATAAAATAGTGACCGAAACCAGTCACCCCTTCCGCCTGCTGCGCAGATGGTAACTCACTGCAAACGGGCCATTGAGGTAAAATGAAACCACGGGAGGGAGGCGGCTCGAAATGGATGGAAAGGTTGCAGTTAAACGGCCACGGTGTGTGAAACTGGGCTCTGAGAGTTTGAAGGCTCCTGGACACACATGGTACATTTACCGCTGGAAAGAGCTGAATGAAGCCAAGGCAAGGCAAAGATTTAGTCAGGGCCAATGTAACGAGTTAGTTCTTTGACCCTCATCCTGCCACGCCCGGGCAAAAAGCCTTCAAGCTGCTTCCACTGATGCAGGGTCAGGCCCTGGAAGGAAGAGCGCAGCACCAGCTGCAGCAGGGAAAGGACAAGAGGTGATAGGTCAGTCTGTACTTCGTCATCAGAGCATGGGTTGGCTCTGTACAACTGTGTACTCTTCGGCAGCTGGCATATCTCCTCCCCTGCCGCCCTGAGGTGGCTGCATTTCAGTGGTGGGTGAAGTGAGCACTGCAGTTAAGAAAGGAGACAGCGGACCTGATTGTTCTCTTAACTGTCCTGGTGTAAATGGAGGATGTTTCACCAGTGCAAAAGCAGTGTGAGTGATGGCGAACCAGGCCCAGTGTGAGCAAAAGAACCTTCTCTTGCTAGGCTTCTGTTTAATCTCATTGCCTCCCTTCCTTCTCCAACCCTCCCGTTTCTGGGGAGCTGGATGGGCTCTTGAGGCTCCCAATGCAGCAGTTATACAGTACTCAAAAGGTTTAGGCAGGTAAGGTTTCTCATACCCAATCAGGCCATTGGCCCATTAAGTGTGGCATCTTGCCTCCAGCACTGGCCATTAATGCTTCAAAGGAGAGAGAGAAACTTTCCTAGGGCACCGGGCCCATATGCCAAAGAGGACACATCACTTCCTGACCCTTGCAGGTGATCGCCCAGTGCCTTGAAGCATGAGATTTGACTATGGGTCAAAGCTTGTTCTCATCAGTGTGAATACAGGGCAATGACTTGAGCGGAATTACTCTGGATTGACACAGGTTTAAATGACTTTGGCCCCTTAAGTGTACATGTTATTCTTAGTCACAGCATTCTCAACCCCTTTTAATTCCACCACTGGGCATGACTCAATGAATTTCTGCATTAGGACTCCGCTGGACAGAAGCAGCCAGATAAGCCTGATCTTAATTTTGGCTTGCATTTCTTTAGCTCTATGAAAACAAAATAAAGACTCCCCCAATGTTGCCTGAATACCACTGACAATTCTTCTCCACTGAGCGTTTGCTCTGTATTTCCCAAGATTCCCGTAAAGCACTTCAGGAAGGTCAGCCACAGCCAGCAAATACATTTGGATGAATTTTGCTCTACATATTTTTTTTTCCGTAAAGGAATTACTTTGTTCATCATCATCTCAGGAAAGAAGCAGCAGGATTCCTGGCTCACAGCTAAGAGAATTACTCTGGTAATAGAGTTAATAGACACAAGGCCCTGGTGTAAGTAAATCATTAACCTGATGTTATCAGAATGTAGCAAGAAAAAATATCCATTGCACAGCATCACAGAGTTTAAGGCCAGCTGGGACCACCAGATCAACTAGTCTGACCTCCTGTATTGCAACATCACCCAGCAATTGCACACTAAACCCACCACCGAAATTAGACCGAAGCATCGCACCCCTCAGCAGAATAAACTGTCGTGTCCCACAGGCAGAGAAAAAGAGGGACTGAGGGGCACCGGTGCCCGAGGCCCCCGCAACGACGCTGAAATGTTTACGTGAGATACGCTCAGATAATCCCGAGCAAGAGACACACATCCCACGCCGCAGAGGAAAGTGAAAACCCCGCAATGTCCCTGCCAATTTGACCTGGGGGAAAGTTCCTTCCTGACCCCCTTTTGGTGATCAGTTAGACCCTGAGAGAGAGGAAAATCAATTCCACCTCAGAGCCCTGGCCCACCGCACCCAGTGTCCCATCTCCAGCTATGGCCATCCCTGATGCTTCAGAGGAAGGAGACAAAAAACAACCAACTAGAATACATCGGGGGGGTGGGGGAGAATGTGTCACCCAGCAGGCTGAAAGTGAAGCATGAGCTTTCAGAAACATAAGACATAAACCGGAAGTGAACCCCCGGGCTGCCAAGCCCAGCCCCCCACCATCAGAAGCAGCCCTGCCATACAATCACACTCATTTGTTTGTCCATCTCTCTCTCTCAAACTAATTAAGTTGTTTGCCCCTACAACTCCTAGAACAGTGGTGGGCAACCTGTGGCCTGTGGGCTGCCTACCGCTGTCCTAGAGGCTTTCCCAGAACCAACCTGCACTGATAGTTAGAAACCTTCCTCTCCCATCCAGCCTCAATTTGCAAAGAAAGTTTCCTCTAACTCACTTTGCAGTTGGGCTTGTTCAGATCCTTTGTCTCTACTTGTAAACCCGTTTTCACATAGCTAGGTCATGGGGTGAGCACCACAGCCAGCTTATACTCACATCCACGAGCAAGGGATACAATCAGGGCACGGACACAAGATTCCACGGCCACGACAGTTTCGTACAGAGAAGGAAGTACGCTCTAACGGTTAAAACAGGGCATTGGGAGTCCAGATGCCAGGGTTCTATTCCTGGTTCTTCTACTGACTTTGCGCCAGATCCTCAAAGGGAGAGAGGCAACTAGTACCTTTGAGGATCTGGGCCTTAACCCCTCCATGCCTGTTTGTGCTCCGTCTGTAAAACAGTGACTTAACCATCCCCCGTCCCCCGGAGTGCTGAGAGACTTAATTAACAGTTTGCAAAGAGCTTTGCTGAGGAAATTGTTAGCGTCTAGCTGAGATCAGCGTTGTCACTGGAGCTGCTTGACATTTTTGTCACGACATATTTTGGGGACCAAAAAAAAAAGCCTTTTCAACCCCAGTGAAAATGTCAGCCGATTTTGTAATGTGGGTGCGATCTCTGCCTGGAGCTGCCTATGCCTGGAACCTCTGGATTCCTGAGTCAGTAAGAGGTGCCTTCTCCCAGTGGAAACTGGCTTGAAATCACAAGTAAGAAGGACACAGCACGATGGGTGAATTCAGGGCCCCTGCAGATATACCAGGGAGCTGGATGTGGTATATTTGCATAAGCAAGTGCACAGTTTGGGGTCGTGAACTGTGTCAAAGTCCAGCTTCCTCGCGCAGCGCTGCGGTTAGTCAGAGACTCTAGGGATCAGAGTACATGTGATATTAGCATCGATTTCAGGGTAATGAAACCCACCCACAGAAATTCAGTCCAGGTTCCAAAGCGGCATGAAAGACCCCTCAGCCCCGTGAACTGGAGTGTTTAATTTGACCAGTTCACTCATTCATTCACTACAGAATTATCAGCACTGATACAGAACTATGGGTGTGCCAAGCTCTTCCCAGTGCCCAAAGCAATGCTGGGCAAGATGGGTCAGGTGGTCAGACACCACAGAGATGATCAGGGACTATGGTGATGGGTGACCTTATGAGAACTTACATACAAGGACCCTGGTGTGTCTAGACAGTTCCACCGAGTTGTCTGGTTATTCAGAATAAACAAGCAAACTGGCAGTATATGGAACTCCTCAGACTTTCTAGGATCTGAGGGACTGAGGCTGGTATATCATAAATGGTAGCTTGTGTGGGAGGGATAGCTCAGTGGTTTGACCATTGGCCTGCTAAACCCAGGGTTGTGAGTTCAATCCTTGAGGTGGCCATTTAGGGATCTGAGGCAAAAACTGGGGACTGGTCCTGCTTTGAGCAGGGGGTTGGATTAGGTGACCTCCTGAGGCCCTTTCCAACCCTGATATTCTATTCTATGATTGGTTCAGTTTCAGAGAACCCCCCCCATAGTCATGCTTTCTCATGCCGGTCTTTCCCAGCAGGGGGCGCTGCACAGAAAGTTATCCTAGCAAAATATGCAAGTGGCTGAGTGCAGCCTGGATTAAGAAAAATAGCTTAGCTCAGCCTGTCATCAGTTCTGCTGCTTTTGTGCCTCTTGGGAAAAGAGTGAGCAGATAGCAAGTGGGAAAAATCAAACACTTTTTTGGGGGTGGGTGGGTGTATAGTTGTGTATTTAAGACAAAGGCCCTAATATTGGAATGAGCCCGGTATTATCAGGACGTCTGGTCACCCTACTTGGGAAAGCCTCATCACAGGGCTTTTATTTCCTCTTGGATTTTACCTTTAAGGGTGTAACTGACCTGCAGTTTGGGAGCAGGGGGGCGGGCGGGTCCTTGTTCCAGGTTGAGCAGGAGCTGGATATGTTTTACTTGCAACTTGTCTCAGGTTTGGCAATATTTGGGAACAAGGGGTTGCTTGGCCATGCAGCTGAGTTTTCAGCAACCCACCTCCCTCCCCTGGAGAGAGACCAGTAGTTTGAAACAATTAAAAATATGAAGATCTAGACATGGGCCCAAATCAAAACTGCAGATCCAAAGAAACTTAAGCCCTCCAGATTTTTTGTGGCTTGAGTCTCTCTCTGGTCACAGGAGACAGACGTTAATCCAGGCCAACTCCATGGCTTTGACTGAGCCTTGCTTTGAGTTTTGGGGTGTGTTTGATATGTGAGTGAAATGGCAAGATCCGCGTCAACAGAATGCAAAGGGAAAAGCTGTCAATCAGCCCCACTCATTGAAACAGCTGAGGTCAGTGTCAGCTCTCGACAAAGACCATTTGCCAAGCTGGACAAATGGAAACAGCAGCTAGCCCAGCGGGATCATGACCATAATAGAACCACCTAATTCTTTATACTTGCGGACGATTTAGGGCAGGATGTACCTTGTTGTGACTGATCCTGCACAGAGTTATGGGCATGCCAACTGTTACTCTTGCAGGGAATTCCCGTAACACAGAAACTGCCAGACTGGATCAGGTCCATCTATTCCTGTACCCTGGCCAGCACCCGATGCTTCAGGGGAAGATGCAAGAAATTACTCAACCTCCCTAGGGGAAGCATGATCCCAAGCCACGCAGAGCACCTGAAACTCCCATATACAGAGGTGTCCCCATTTTTTTCTGCCTCATTTCAGCTCCTTTCTACTGACAGCCCTCTGCCAAAGGGCAGACTGCCATGTGGCTGAGCGGGAATCCTCCGCCTTAACCTGCAGCTAAGCCCTTCATTCCTCTGGCAGCTCTGCGGGCAGCCGAGACTAGAGTGGGTAAACACCGTGGCAGAGCAAAACATACAAAAGGAAACTGGTAGCTCAGCTGGAAAACATCTCGAAGCAGGTGAGGACATGCCACTCCTCTCCGCAGTGCCTCTCCCGCTTGGCTCAGGTGGCATGTATCTTTCTGCTCTCTTCTGCATCCACCCTAACAACAGCCCTTCAGTGAAAGGACTTGCATGAGCTTTTTCCCCAACCAGCCCTTCTGAATCACAACTGGAAGCTGTAAACGTCCAGGAGATCCTTTCAGCTCAGCTAGGGAATGAGCACCAGCATGGAGCTGCCGGCATGCAAGCATACTTGGCCTCGGTTCCAGGCATTATTGCGCATGCAACAGATTTTACTTAAGCACCGAATTTTCTGTTCGTACAGTGCCTAGCACAACGGGGCCTGGTCCGTGACTGGGTGTGAGGCTCTGCAGGGATTAGAACCCAGGTCTGCAAGATGGCCAACGCCTCCACACCGCTACCCGGCAGCCATGATAGGGCTGTGTGCATCACCACAGAAACCCTGTGGAGATAAATACCACCTCAGAAGACCAGGCTGACAGCTTCCCTCCTGGCCCCTGATTGGTCCAGGTGCCCTATTTAAGCCTAGGAGGAGTGCTAGGAAGTGTCTGTGCAACAAGGTGGATTCCCCTGCAAGCTGTAGTGACGGACTTGGCTCTGGTTCCTGACCCCGGCTCTGACCAACATTGCTCCAACCACTAGGCCTGACCTCCCAAGCCCGCATTATGACATTGGGGCTCCTAGGTGCTACTAGGGTTGCCAATTTTGGTTGGACGTATTCCTGGAGATTTCATCACATGACATAATCTTTAATGAAAGATTAATCTTTAATTCCTGGAGGGTTGGCAACCCTAGGTGCTACCGCAGGGCAAATCATAAATAATAACAAACAGACAGCGAGGTAAACCCTGTGATATGACACAGAAATGATCTTCTTCTCTATCTTCCTCCCAAACCCACCAGGATTCCGAGGAACCATCCTCACCAGAGAAAGCTGCACATCTGGATCACGTGACCAGTGGGAGCCCACCCTTCTTGGAACCGCTTGCCTGATGGCCTCCTATCAGATGGGGTGAAAAGTCACCCTAGGGAAAGCCACTGTTATGCTAACCGTCCACTTGCAGAGCAGATGGGAATAGCAGAGATCCCAGGGCACTCGCGGCAGCACTCTCTATGACCGGAAATAGCCGATGAACTGTGTCCGCCCTGGGTGAGCCCTCTCAGTGGACTGTGTCTTCGCAGCATGCAGTGCTGGTTCCAGGGGGCCCTTGCCAAGAGCGGCGAGTAGGAATTCTTGCTGCCTGGTGTTTGCCAGGTGAACAGAATGAACAGAAGTCTGCTCTGTCTGTTACATCTGGGAAGTCCTGAATGGCTGTAGCTGCAGTGAAGTCAATAATTGAGTGCTGATTTACCCTGGCTGAGGTTCGGGACCCATGAACCAAAGTGACTGTGATGTCCCCAAGATATCAGACATCCTGCCGAGGAGGTGAGTGACTCAACACAAGGCAAAACAGTTACATCTTTAGAAACCTTCTTCATTACTCTCTAGATGAGCACGCTAGCCTCTCAGGGGGCTGCATAATTAAGCCAAATGCCCAGTGGTCAATGGTGAGTAATTTTCGTGACTAGATCCTTGGTCTGCAGCTTATTCTTAACAGTCCATTGCAAGTGCTGGATATCCAAAATTCAACCCAAGCTGGTTGGTTCTGATGGAACACACAGATCTCCTGGCATTGGTACCATTCCATTCCTTGGCCGGATGAGCATACGTCTAAGCATCAGGTTTCCGACAAGAATGTTCAGTGCAAACCCTTTAATATTTGCTTGAAATTCGCAGTTTCCACCAGCCACTCCTGCCAGCGACCTCAGGCACTAAAATATTAATGGAGGGTGAAATCCGCTTTGTATAACATGATGTCTGTCCATCGCTGAAGGCCCACCTAACCCTTCAGACCAAAGGTCTTAAGTAACACACAGACCTTGTGCTAGTTCTCTGCACACGGGGTGAATTTAAGGCACCAACGATGCATCCAAACAGCCCAAAACAAGGTGATTTTTTTTAAATGTAAGCAAATAGTCACAGAAATGGGTTTTGAAGTATCTACCCAGCTCTGCCTCCAAATCTGAACCCATTACAGCTGTTAACTTTCCCCAGAAAGGCCCGAGGTTAGAAAATTGCTAAGTAACTAGTATTTCATCATGGTAATTCCACGTAAGACCAAAAAAAAAAAAAAAAAAAACACCACACATCCCAATGTAACCACAGCCTGCTGGACACCCACTGAAATAAATACACCATATTAAAAGTGGCAAGCACTCTGCTATTCCCCCTGACCAACAGCACTCTGCTGCCTAACCAAATGCAATTGTAAGTGGCACGTAACCACTCCTACTTCCTCCTCCAACCCATATCCTCAAGCTTGAAGCCCATATCCTCTGCAGCAGATGCCCATGCAAGATTCCAGGCCGAGTGACCTACAGGTTAGCTGCAAACTGGGCATGCATCGTACACGCTTCCTGTCTGCTCCAATGCCTTCAAAGCATGTCCCACTGGTTCCAGTAATGTGGTTTCTGCAGTTCATCCTGGATCTGCTTGGAGCCGAACTGCCCGTGACGTTACCCAGAGCATACTTGGTCTACCATAACTTGGCCAAACTAGTAATTTTCCTGTAGAATATGTTACTAGCTGCATAGTGCCAAAACCACCCTCGCACTGTTTGCTATGACTTTTGCCTTAAAGAAGCTGTGATATATCTTGACATTTAAGAGGTCAAAGTCATAAAATTACAGAAATTGGAGATGGAAATGGCCTACTAAAGTCATCCAGGCCATCCCTGATCCAAAATGCGCAGGGCTGTAGTCTGTAGTATATTCCCAAATGCTTAATCTACTCCTCTTTTGAATTGTTCAAGCAAAGGGGCTTCTATTTCTTTAGCATGGAGCAACCAGTCAAGCCCCAGGCCAATACCAGAGGCATGGAAAGGGGCAAGGAGAATCACACTTAGTAGCTTCAGGCATACACAATTTAAATCTTTATATAACCAAGGAAATCTAAAAGAGATGGAGAACCAGACACCTCCAGGAGTTGGTAATTGGTTACAGAACCTTTTGCCTATCAAGCAATGGTTCAAATTTGTCCAGTCCGCTAGAGACTAAAAGCCAGTGAGGCAAATTCCACAGTAATGAACGTGGCAAAAATGCCTTGACAGATAGCTCTGATGATTGGCCCATGTGAGATAAATCCAGCTGAGTTCCTAGTACATTGCCATATCTTACAACTTTAGGCATTTGGGGTATTTCTTAAAGCCCCAGTTACTGGAGTCCTGTGATTACATGAGAACATCAGCTTTTATTTAAAACAAAAAGGAAGTTTCTAGCCATTGGGTTGCCCGAGAAAAGCTTGAAAATCCTAAAAGGCTCACACTAAAAGCTAATAATTTATTAGTTATTATTTTGTAAAAATCTCATGATTTTAGGGAGCCTGACTCATGACATTTGGATGGTTGGGGATGGCAATACTGCAGCTGTAATTGGATTGGAGAAAGCAAAACGCTAATAACAGTATTTCTTTCCCCTTCCTATACCTCTGTTTACCTTTCTGCTATGGTAGAGACCACAGAGTTTGGTGTTTTCAGGACTTATGGATAGATAGATAGATAGATATTATATAGAGTGAAATTTATGATAGGAGAGTGACGACATCTCTAAAGGAGAACACTTACTAAATATATCTCCCTACCTATCGATATCTGATACATAACAGGTTTCTTATAACCCATGAAGCAATTGTGAATATTGTCCATAACGACTCTTTTAAAGACAACACTTTCAGGGGGTTGCCACACGTTTTAGCACTTGTTGCTACCGCAAGTTCAAAGCAAAATATGTGTACGTGCACACACATACACTTCCTCGGGGCACTTCACTGGGAGGATTTAACCTTCTTGGTCTCTGGGGAATGGCGGCCAAACTGTCTCTAGGCCAGGGCACGCCAGCTCCTTGTAGTCTGGGAAACAAGGGATAGCCCACAGTCCTTCAAGCTTCCTTTGAGTCTCTGCAATGGCAATCTGTAGTTTGCACAGCCTGCAGCAATTGCAGGGGTGTGGGGAGGGGAAGCCCGCAGTCTATGTCCATCAAAGTGGAAAAGTCTCTGGAACACAAACCTTACTGCAGGCCTTCCTGGTCTTTGCATTGCACCACAGCTGGGTTCTCCAGCATAGCTCCTGCTCTGCCTATTTACAAACCCCTCCTCCTCCCCTTGAGTTCCCATTGGCTCCACTCTCAGAGAGTGATCCTGGGTGAGTCCTGCCAGGCTGCTTGCCCACAATGGAAATCACCCACATCACTTCAAAGAGCTAATGAACACACCTCGTACCCATCACACCCAATTTCTGGATGAGTCTGGTCCATTCAGCAGAATCATCCCACCCATCTTTGGCACTGCAGAGTTCTCTGTTACAAGTTCTCCCCCATATATCCTTCCCCACTGCCTCTTCCCTTATTAGAATAATAGAATCAAAGAACTGGAAGGGACCTCGAGAGGTCATCTCGTCCAGTACCCTGCACTCAAGGCAGGACTAAGTATTATCTAGACCATCCCTGACAGGTGTTTGTCCAACCTGCTTTTAAAAATCCCCAATGATGGAGATTCCACAACCTCCCAAAGCAATTTACTCCAGTGCTTAACCATCCTGACAGTTAGGAAGTTTTTCCTAATGTCCAACCTAAACCTCTCTTGCTACAATTTAAGCCTGTTGCTTCTTGGCCTGTCCTCAGAGGCTAAGAAGAACAATTTTTCTCCCTCCTCCTTGTAACAGCCTTTTATGCACTTGAAAACTGTTATCATGTCCCCTCTCAGTCTTCTCTTCTCCAGATTAAACAAACCCAATTTTTTCAATCTTCCCTCAAAGGTCATGTCTTCTAGACCTTTCATCATTTTTGTTGCTCTTCTCTGGACTTCTCCAATGTGTCCACATCCTTCCTGAAATGTGGCACCCAGAACTGGACACACTACTCCAGTTGAGGCCTAATCAGTGCAGAGTACAGCGGAAGAATTTCTTCTTGTGTCTCGCTTACAACGCTCCTGCCAATACAACCCAGAATGATGCTTGCTTTTTTTGCAACAGTGTTACACTGTTGACTCATATTTAGCTTGTGGTCCACTATGACCCCCAGATCCCTTTCCGCAGTACTCCTTCCTAGGCAGTCATTTCCCATTTTGTATGTGTGCAACTGATTGTTCCTTCCTAAGTGGAGTACTTTTCATTTGTCCTTATTGAATTTCATCCTATTGACTTCAGACCATTTCTCCAGTTTGTCCAGATCATTTTGAATTTTAACGCTATCCTCCAAAGCACTTGCCACCCCTCCCAGCTTGTTATAGTCTGCAAACTTTATAAGTGTACTCTCTCTGCCATTATCTAAATCACTGATGAAGATATTGAACAGAACCTCACCCAGAACTGATCTCTGTGGGACCCCCACTTGTCATGCCTTTCCAGCTTGACTGTGAACCACTGATAACTACTCTCTGGGAATGGTTTTCCAACCAGTTCTGCACCCACCTTATAGTAGCTCCATTTATGTTGCATTTCCCTCGTTTGTTTATGAAAAGGTCATGCGAGACAGTATCAAAAGCTTTACCAAAGTCAAGATATACCACATCTACCACTTCCCCCCTAGTCACAAGGCTTGTTACCCTGTCAAAGAAAGCTATCAGGCTGGTTTGACATTATTTGTTCTTGACAAATCCATGCTGCCTCTTATTTATCACCTCGTTATCTTCTAGGTGTTTGCAAATTGATTGCTTAATTATTTGCTCCAATTATTATAACTAATTACTGCAAAGCATGCCTGTGGGTCACACAACTATCTACAGTCACACACACACACAAATCATATACGGTACTAATTGCTGCTTGCTGGCCATAGGAAAACTCAACAGCAAGGCCAAAGATTGAATGCACCAGGCAAGCTGATATCCTCTCACACTGCTGGAGGCAATGGCTTCCCACCACAAGAACAAGCTCTATAATTGGACAGCTGGGTCTCTTGTACTCCACTCTGGGCTTAACAACCCAGCTGTGGCCTGTGCGCATTTATAAAGCCCTCAGCTGCTGGTGGCTAGGATAGATGCATCCCAGCACCCTGAGGTGGGAGATCGCCTCCGTTGGACTTGGATATTTGGTGAGATCTGACCCTTAGGCATCTCTCTGGCTTTCAGTTTGAGCAGGGAAGCTCTGAGTCTTCTGATGACTGAGTCTGGAAGTTGTATGCCCGGGATTGGACTTGCAAGGGGGAGACCGCAACCACAACTGGGGCCAGTAGGAACTGCTGGAACTCAGCACCTCGGAAAATCAGGCCTGTGGATACCTAAGTCACATGGTGTCACTTGTAATCTCTAATGAGATCGTTCCAGTGCTACTCATCAGAACAAGTTTCAGAGTAGCAGCCATGTTAGTCTGTATCAGCAAAAAGAAAAGGAGTACTTGTGGCACCTTAGAGACTAACAAAATTAGAGACTCACAAGCCTCCTTTTCTGTCTGCAAACCATTTGCTAACACTCATCCCTGGATGACCAATCTCTGCTCGTTATCACCTTCAAGCTGCTCTTCTGATCAGCGGTAGCGCCCGTTAAAAGGAAGTGTCGGGACTGAGCTTGCAGAACCTAAGACCTAGAAGTTTGACATCTCCACTTATCCGAGACACAGGGCAGAATCTGCAGGCTGGTCAATGAGATTGTGAAGAGAGAAATGTGAAGATTACATCATCCAGGGCATGCCTATAATTGATTTCCCCCCATGGGAAGAAGAGCTTGGATGCAGTTCTCAGGGAGGCTCCCCCTGCTTCTTGCCCACTTTTCTGGTTGGTTTAACTGATACACAAGGTGGGGAAGTAACTCCCCCAAGGTCACAAGCAATTAGTGGCTCAACCACAATGAGAAGCCTGGATCTTCCTGGCATCCCGTCACACTGGATCCTGAAGCCTTCCTCACTTCCTAACTCAGGAGAGAGGCGTAGCCAAGACTTCCTGGCAGGCTGCATGCGAATCAGGCAGGGAAACAGCCAGGTTGGGAGGTGCGGTAGCAACCTAAACTTGGAATGCAGCCATTTCTCCAGCCGGGAATAGATTTTCAGATGTTGGTTTCTTCAGACTGGTTGGAATAGCTTTGCACATTGCTTCCTGAACAGTTCAAGTAGCTGGATGTTGGGACTGCATGAAAGGAAGGGTGTTAGGTAGGAGCGGCAAGGGTATGATCATCATCACCATCATCCAGGTGATTTACCACCAGCACCTTGTGGAGATGTATAATTCCCTCAGTTGTAGCCCAATGCAAGTCAAAGCGTTCAAAAGTCACCAGGTGTCTCCATGCAAAGAGCAAACATTCACTGAATTCTGCGCCTTGCTTATTTCTGGGTGGGTCATCGTGGGGGTTTGAACCCAGGACCTTTCCATTTAAAAGCACGAGCTGCTACTGCCTAACCAAAATATCCAAGACTAAAAGCCTACCCCCTCTGAAATCAATGGAAGTTTTGCCATGGACTTCAATGGATTTCACCCTAACTCTATTGTCTTGGAATTTAGCAGCTGAGCCATAAACTTCCTTATGTAACTCTTCTGCCAGGTGAAGCCTGCAGCAACAAGAGCCAGGTTCAGTATCCAGGGGTTCCTTTTCACCAATACAACACAAAACCGGCTCGAGCCCCCGCCCAGTGACCTGGGACAATTACACACCATCCCCTGGGCGCCTCTAAGAGGCAGTACTTCCCCTCTTTCTAGCACAGAGTCTGAGTGTAGCAAAAACTTGTAATAAAAGGAGGGAAGTAACTCAGCATTAATTTGGGAAAACACCGCGAACAGGATTCATAAACAAACCATGAGCAAAACCATGATTCCCCAAGGCTGCCATCCCACTCAGGAGTGTAGCATCACATCTATCCTCCAGGAACTGAAACATCATAAGGGAGACCAGATCTCCTGGCTCCCTGCGGCATTAAAAACGTCCATAAAGCAAATAAACAACAGCAAACAGAAATAAACACAGATGCTGGAACTTGCCATGTTACGTTCCATGTGCTGGTGGGAGCTCCATATTTAGTGTGTCATGAAAATTTTCCTGGCAGCCTAAGTAAGGATTAAACTGGTACCTGTCAGTGGTTTGACTTGGCCAGCACCAGCCAGGGTTGGTGACTGCTGTCCTGGGAAAGGGCTTTGTAAAAGGGAATAGTGGTTATATCTGGCAGATGTCAGCTATTATAATAACACGTTCACCGTGTTTATTTTTATTTAGTTAATTAAAATCAGGGGGAGGAGGGTTTGCGTAATTTATCTTCTGAAAGGTGGTGAAACCAAGGAAGAGTGCAAGGGCTGATCCTCTATGGGAATAAGAGCTGGTCGAGAATCTCACTGTTTTTCCTTTGGAAGATGCTGATTTGCCGAACTCAAAACCTTCTATAGGAATGCGTCAATTTCAATGACGTTTCATGTCTATGAGACATGAAGCGATTTCCTAAGAGCCTTATGGCAATAAAACATTGTGATTTTTTTTTTTCATTTGGAAGCGACCTTTCACTCAACACATTTATATTATAAATTATCATATAAAATTAAAAAAAAAAAAAAGTCAGAACAGAAACAAACCATCTTGGCTGGCCTAAAACAAAATTTGAAACTTCAAAATTCTTTGGTTTTGTTCCAGTTCAGATGAAACCAGACTTCAACACTGTGGAATTACCACAAAATGGAAACACTGGTTTCTGCACAGCTCTATTGTGAATCTTGCAGTAATGGATGAAATTCACCCTTGCGTGATTACATCTCGTGTAGGTCTTGTCCTGACCCCAGATTGGACACAATACTCCACTGAGGTCTCACCAATACCAAGAAGAGCAGACCAATTACCTCCCGTGTCTTACTGATGGCACTCGTGTTAATCCAGCACAGAAGTACAGGAACTGGAAGACAGGCCTCCTGGGTTCTGTTCTCAGATCTCACTCTGTAGCCATGGGCAAATCACTTACATCTTTGTGCTTCTGTCTCCCCATCTGTAAAAACAGGGACAATACACTTTTGCAGGGGTGTCACGAGGCCCAGTTCATTAATGTCTGTAAAGCTCTGTGGGAGGTTCAGTTACAAGGAGCTTTAGAAGTGCAAAATATGACTAGAAATTCCACAAAGGAAACAGGGCTCAGAGGTCCAGTCATCGTATTTCACTGTCCCCTGAATTTGGCTTGGGAAGGCCATGACAGAAAACGGTTAGGGTCTGAACACTGTTGGGTTTTGTGGATATTAGGTGTCCTTCTAAATACAACCCCAGCACCACAATCTAAGACCTTTATTTCCCATTTCACAGACAAGTAATGGACTGAAGGGGCGACTGAGAATAACCTTTACTCTGCCTCTATTAGTGGCCTGTCCAGCTCACGACTGGGACCTGGCTGATGTGATGAAATACAGTTGCTCACTGGGCATGGGCGATGTCTGTTCTGTAGATAAACAGGCCACCATAAAACAGATCAGAAGCATCTATACAGGGACCCGTCCCCTTGATGATTCTGCCGCACGTGCAGCAGAGTGTACCCCAGAACCTAAGCTTTCATGTGAAAGTTAGAGGCCAAATTACCTGCTGGTGTAAACTGGTTTCATTGACTTCAATGGTGTCACACCAAGTGACCCCAGCAGAGAATCTGACCTTAAATTCCTAGCTCTCATGACTGCAAGGAAACGCTTCCAACTATAAACTTAGCGCAAACCGCTGTCAGACAGCCTGAAATTATAGTCCTGGAGGAGGTGTGTAACGGTCCCACTCATTCTAATGGGCGGTTAAACTTTGAAACCAACTGCTAAACAGTTAGATTTCAACTTTATTAACTATTTCACTGCTGATCATTTTAGCAGAAACATCCAGTTTATGTGCTTACCGCAATCCCAGACGGTCTCACGCACAATCCAAGTTGCTAAAAGCTTGTCCCCACCCAGCTGCTACAGCTTTCATCTTCACCTCCCACACGTCACGGCAACTCCGGCAAGGCGGTTTCGATTTCAGTGCTAATTTATATACCGCCTTGAGAAGGAAGAATGTAAGGACGAATTCAATTTAATATCAAATTAAATAATACAAGGAGCACTGCCCAGATTGTATTCAATCACAGTCCTATTTAATTCAATCAAACCATCCCAGTTTGTAATAATCCCTAGCTCTTATACGGTGCTCTTCACCAGTAGATCTCAAAGCGCTTTATCAAGGAATCAATATCATTAGCCCTATTTTACAAATGGGAAGCTGAGGCACAGAAAGATGAAGTGACTTACCTAAGGTCACCAGCAGGCCAGTAGCAGAGCCAGGAAGTGTAACATAGCTGAAGTTGCTGTAGAGTTTGCCATCTGTTGGGCTGGAGTACTGAAATATCCAGGAACCTTGGTGCAGAATTTAGGTCAAGCTCATGTGGCAGGGGGGTGGTGGGAGGGCTTTGCAGAGATGGGCTTTTCTGAGCCATAAAGACCTGAAGTATGGCAATGGGCGTCTCCTCCTCCTCCACTGCAAATGGGTTGTATTGCCAATCTCAAAGATCAGGAGATACGTCCTGCAAAATAAAAAAATCACAAGACTGGCATAAAAATCATGAAGGGTTTATTTGCCTTCTGGGTTCTGAGCCTTTAGGCTGCATATTTGCCAGTTTTCTTCTGAAGCCATGAGGGCTAGAGATTTTTTTTTAAAAGAAAGCTGAGATGATCATGTAGTCACATGACTCCAGGAGGTGGGGCTTGAAGAAAAGCCACCAACTTTATGAGAGTTGTCAGCACCCACTGGGCGAGGCTGGAGAGAGGCTGGGGAAATGGAAAGCAGCACAAAATGTCTTTGGGCAGTGGTGGCAGCTCTGAGAGGGGTGGGCGCTGCTATGCGTAGGCTATGACTGGATTTTAAGACACCCCACCCCCACATTTGGATCCCCTCGATGCTCCTGTAGATAGGACCAGATCCTCAGCTGATGTAAATCGCTGTAGCTCCATGTGACTCTAAGTGACTCTTACCAGCTGTAACTAGTACAACACGGACCCTAGCCCAGCACCCCGAACTCTAGGGAAATTTCAGTCTCCAACCCTGGATCTAGATTGAAATGCACCTGGCTTTTCTCTCGACAGTGAGCTGCTGAGGGTCACGAACCCCAAATCCAAACACCCCCGAGCCCTGGGATGGGTTGGGCTCTGAAATCCTGTGACTTATTTCTAACCTATTTGAGCCTGGTTCAAGGGGTTTCGTCCACTGGCCTAGAGGCAAGCTATCAACTGCTCTTCTCTGCGACGTTCTGCTGCCCTAAGTGGCCACTCGTTCTGGCTGCATGGTGGGGCTGGCACATATGTGCTACCCAGTTTAAAGGCGTCTGCCTCAGCTGGATCCATCCCTTGGGACGCCATGTGCCTTTCACCCACTCAGTCTGCCCCTGCTCTGGGTTGTAATACAGAATCCAACGCTCCAGGGATAGTTGGGGGGCATGAATTTACCTCACCCACCATCTCACATTAGACATTCACTACCGAGCAATCTGCTGTCACCCCGGGGTGGTTTCAAGTGAATCTAGTTTCTTTGCGCTTGGGCTTGCCCAGAGCCTCTGCAGGTTTTTGGCGTCAGCAACTCCCCCCTTGCAAAAACACGGCTTCGATTTCAATGTGGGGCAGGACCCCGAGACTCAATTAGGGCCTTTCCCACAGCATGGAGATGATAAGTCTGCATGTAATTTGTTGGGCCTAATGGAGCGTCACCATAGTAATGGAGCGTGGTGACATGCTGGCAAGGGAGAATTTGCAAAGGGGGCTGTTGCTTCCAGGCCTCTGGACAAAACAGACCCTACAATACAGCGACTCAGCCTTAATGAGGCTGTCAGGCAAAATTCCCATTAGGCTGGAGCTGCTGCTTGAAGTAGACTGTGCTGTAAATGGCCCCTGCCAAAGAGGATGCATTTCGGTTACAGGGATCAATCCTGTGCAAGGTTCTGAGGCCTGGATCCTCAAGATATTTAGGCTCCTAACTTCAATGGAAGAAGGGCAACTTCCACAGACATTAGGAACCTAAACACCTTTGAGGATCTCTCCTCTCCCACCGACTTTAAGGGGAGGGAAGATGCTTGTCCCCTTGCTGAACCAGTGTTTTTTTCACCATCTTTTCCTCAGTGGGATTCTATTATGTTTTAAGCTGGGACTGTCAAAGGGGCCACTGGGAACTGGGCACCTGACTCCGGATGCTCCTTTGAAAATCCCAGCTTGAAAGCATTGATAACACAGGGCCAACTCTGGAGATACTTCTCTCACCACGCTGGCTTCTCCTCTCACCCTGCTGTGAGGCACTTATAGAATCAGGGCTGGATGGGACCCCCAGAGGCCTTCTAGTCCACCCTCTGCATGCCCGAGGGAGGATTAAGTACTCCTGAGAACTGCTTTGATTTCCAGAGTCACTCCCCATTTGCACTCCTGGGTCAAGGAGATCAGCATTAGGATCAGGGGCTCGGATTATTATTTTTCCAGGAGCCAAAAATGTGCTGGGAAAGGAGAATTCTGTCTTGGAAAGTACAGCGTGAGGGTTTGGGGACATGCTTCCATCAGGAAACGTTCCAGCTAGACCACGCACAGAGTAAAGTACTATTCAAAGTGTAGCAGGCAAAGGGGACAGGAGCAGGTCCAAAATGAATCTAGGAAACAATGGTAAAACATACCATGATCAAATCTGGCTCTCAGTTACACTGGTGTAAATAGGGCATGACTCCACTGAAGTCCAAAATGGAAGGATGGTCTTGGGCCAAGACAGGGACTCAGGAGAACTTGTCTCTATCTACACTGCAAAAAAACTCTCAGATTCTGGGTCAACTGACTGGGTTTACGGTAGGGGGAAAGGGTCAGAGCCTGTGCTCCAGCCCAAGTCCAAACATCTACACTGCTATTTTCATCCCCATAGCGTCAGCCCCGTGAGCCTGCATCAGTTGAGCCGGGCTCTGAGACTCACGGACACAGGGTTTGTTGTTTCTTCAGTGTAGACATACCATAGACCCCCGGGTGACTTTGGCCAAGTCACTTTGGGCCCTAATTTAAAAAATGCTCAATGGGAACCCGTGGGGGTGGAGCACTTATGAAAATCAGGGCCGTTCGTCTCTCCGTGCCTCAGTTCCCATTTGTAAAATGGGGATAATAATCTGTCCTTCATCTGCCTTGTCTTCTTCGGCTCTAAGGCCCAGATCCTCCAAGATATTTAGGTGCCTAACTCCCACGGGCATTAAATTAATCCCTATGCAGAGAGACAGCACAAGGCTTGTGCACCCCGGAAGCCCTTGTGCCTGGGTTTAACTGGTGCCAGCTTTCTGTAGAGGGGGGGATTTGCACCCCCAAAATACAGTGAATAATAAAAACAGGCTTGCATTAATGGCTACAACAAAAATGTAACACCCCTCAAAAGTAATGAAAACCATAGAGGGCATGGAGGAGAAAAGAAAACAAAGGAAGAGGGAAAAACAGGGATGAGGCCCGTCACCAAAATAACTTTTGCTGGGGCAGCTAGTTAGTCAGGAGTAGGTCAATGCAAGCAATGACCAAGTGCCCATGCTAATACATTATTGCAATCGCCAGAGAGTTGTCTGCTATGAAACCACAAGGGATACACATATTCCATGCATTGCTGGAAATAGAGCGCAGCCAGATCTGGCTGTAGACAGTCTGCAGAATACCTTTAAAAGAATGAGAGAGTGTCATGTTGGCTGCTGACAGCCGCAACAAGCCTACGACAGTGAAAAGTGAAGCCGAATGTTTATCTGCTCAGGGTAGGAGTGGCCCTTGAACGGCACAGCTCTGGTTACCCTCTGGCATTTCATTCTGATCGTACAGACAGGAGCTACCATGCCTAAATTTAGTGCAATGAGGTGGCCCCATTAGCATCCCGCAAATCTACTCTGTCTGCGGATCCTCGTGCCCCAGCGGCCTTGGCCTTACATGGGATGAGGCTGGACCCGTTCCATCACACTGTTCACACCATCACGACATTCTCAGGGCGTGCTAATTCCAGGGCTTTGCAGACCGAGGATGCTGCTTGGTGGTGTTCTCAGACGGCGGCAGATTGGAAAGGAGGAAGAAGAGAACGAAAGAGCAGAGAGCCTTCCACTGAGGGCGCTTTCCCAAGTCTAGTTAAATTCGTCCACTTCCTGGACAAGCGCTGCAAGAAGACAACGTAGGCTGGGATATACTGTCCAGCGCACGGGAGAACAGCTGATAGGTGCATAGATAACATAGTGATGAGTGCCGTGCAAATTCGATAGATTAGATGGCTACGTATGGGAAGATGGAGACACAAGTGAAGTTAAACGCTGTGCAGTGGGCCAGCAGGATGTCAGTGGCACATAGACCTTTGCACTGGCCCTCTGCACAGGGGTGATTGTTTCCCATAATGAAGGAGGGAGAGAAAGCTTAATGGCTGGAATGGGTTTAGCGGAGGAGAGGGAGAGTGGCTGGTGCCTGGGGTGTGAGAGGATGTTCCAGGCAGCAGGGACTGTAGGACAGAAGGCACAAAGCCAAAGGCAGGGCTAACAGGATCAGCAGGAGATGGGAGCCAGATCCCTAGTTGGTGTAAATCACTGGAATTGATGGAGCTATACTGATCTACACCAGCTTAGGATCAGGCCCCAGGCCCACTGGGACGTGTTTGCAGGAACGGGCCCTGCATTAGCAAAACTCAGGTATGATTTAGAATGGTCTGTCTGGAGCTGCCAGGGATCGGGGCATGGAGTGGAACTGCACCCCCATCCCAGCACCTAGCAGGGGCAATAAAAGACACACAGTGCGGCCGTGGCTGGCCCAGGTCAGCTAACTCAGGCTCGGGGTATAAAATTGCAGTGTAGATGTTTGGGCTCAGGCTGGAGCCTGGGCTCCGAGACCCCGCGTGGGGGAGAGTCCCGGAGCTCGAACGCCTACACTGCTAGTCTTTAGCCCTGCAGCCGGAGTCCTGCGAGCCTGGATGCTGAGACTCAGTGCCAGAGCAGACATAGCCTTACAGTTCCCACTATGTTGGCCTCAGCATCGGTAGCACATCTGTCCCATCCAGCCCATTATTTCATTACATCATCCTTTTACTGCCCTCTCCCGCTCAGTCAATAAAAGGAGCTTTCAGCTGAAAGGCAGAGGACAAGTGACTTCTCCCTCCGCCTCACAGTCCTGGCAGACTCACTAAGGTCAGGGTGGGTGGTAGCAGTGGGTGGCCCAGAGCAGAGGCTGATCAGAGGAGGAGGCAGGAATCAAAAAGAAACATGGAATGCGCGAGTTAATCCCTAGGAAGGCGTTCGAGGAGCCTGACACAATCCTGGAAGGAGCGTGGGACGGCCCAGTGCGACCTATGTCGTGTGCCAAGGTTATTCAGCAAGTTCATGGTGTCTGGTGAAAGCATTTTGATCTCACCTAGGGGCATTTTTCTAAGTGACCTTTGCGATAGCAGGGTGTGGGGGTTTGGAGCAGAACCCAGATCCAAACTTTCCAGCTCTGGCTGGCCTCTAAGACAAACGGCACTGGGCCCAATTCTCCAACGCCCCACACCTCAGGCAGGATTCTCCACTCCAGCCGACCTTCGCTTCGCAGCACACCGCAGCCTTGAGAATTTGGCAAGTGAGTACACACTACTACCCAGCCGGAATGCGAGCAATGTGCAGCAACCCGGCTCCGGTGCAAATGCCAACACAAGGTGCAAGGCGGTGGAGAAGCAACCCAGGGTCAGGAAGTTGTCTCTGGGCCTGATTCTGATCCCCGCTGCATCCATCTGACATTAGTGCAGTGGTTCTGAAACTTTTGTACTGGTGACCCCTTTCACACAGCAAGCCTCTGAGTGAGACCCCCCTGATAAATATATAAAAAAGAGTTTTTAATGTAACACCATTATAAATGTTGGAGGCAAAGCGGGGTTTGGGGGTGAAGCCTGACAGCTCGCGACCCCCCAGGTAATAACCTCATGACCCCCTGAGGGGTCCCGACACCCAGTTTGAGAACCCCTGCACTAGTGTAACTAATTCCAGTGATGGAGGGTATGGCCACACTGCAATCAGGGGTGAGACCGCAGCATGCGTAGACATACCCCAGCTCACTTTGCTCAAGCTAGTTTGGGCACCAGTAACAGGGCTGAACAAGCCCGCTTGGACCAGACGTCTGTACTCGAGCAGCTAGCCAGTGTTGCTGCAATTTCTCTGCTGTTTTTACTTGATCGAGATCAAAGCTGTAGTCACACCTCTGGTTACAGTTAGACACGGATGGAGCTACTCTGGATTTACACCAAGGAGAGTGTGGAATCTGGCCCTCTGGAAAAGTAACACATGGGGCCTGATTCTCATCTCACTTGAACCTGTGCAGCACCATGGAGCCACACCTGGTTTATAGAAAGAGCTCGCGTTTTGTTCACTGCAAACCCATGCCGCTAATGAAGGGAGCGGGTTTTGAACACGCGCCTTTCTCATGAGTTCACCCTCCACAATTACCGAGCTGCATTCCTAGCCTCTGCACACAGAATGACTTCACTGGCAGACGTCCGCTTGGCCCTCCCCTGGCTGCGCTTGGCCCGGAGGCTGAAGTGAAGTGGGAGGTAGGCTTTCAAATGTCAATAAAGCCAGCAGAATGCTGACTCCCAGATGCCAGGCATATCTCGGGCAGGGACGCTGGCCTCGGGCTGCTTGTGCTCCTCAGCTGCTAAAAATTCTTTGTGCACGGCTCCCCCCCACACTTCGATGGCCACGTAAACAACCCGCACCGCGCTGTCCCAGCTCTCGACGGGTTAGCAAGGTGTGAGCCCGCACTAGGCTCAGAATCTCTGTGGAGAGGAGTTTAGAGGGGGGTTCGGGGCTACATCCAGAGAGGCCCTGTTTTAGAAGAAAGATTGGGGCCCAATAGCTCTGCAAAAGCCCAGCTTTTTTTCCATTTCTGCGCCCAGAGCAGGGATGGAGAAGGAATGGACTCTCAGCTCCCTTTGTGGTTCCCATATTCTGGGGCTGGTCAAGGCCCTGCCTGGCCCCTGTGTAAGTCCCACCAGCTTGAGGACTCCTCTAAGGTATATTCCGTTCCCCATGGGACCTGTGAAACAAAGAAAAGCCATGGGGTATGCTGCTGCACCGTCCTCTGCACCCTATGCTTGGGAGGGCTTGGCTCCTGCTCTGAGCAATGACCTGTGCTTAATGCTGGCACTAGTGTAACTCCTGAGAGAGGTGCCCCCCTGATCCCAGCATGTGTGGGAAGGTCCCCATTTTACCAGAATGATCTTGAAGAAACTGGGTGTTCAAATCTCCATCGGGATCCATGAGCCATCACGTTGCATTGACGCCTCTGTGACACAGCGTCTTTCGGGTTGCATCCAAATGGGTCACAGCATTACACAGGGATGTGTCATGGGTGGGATGATGGGACCCAGGGCTGCCCAAGGCAGGCAAAGACCGAGCCTCATCGTGCTGAGCCGTGGCAGGCTGGTGGAAGGGCAGGATGGAAGCAGCACAATGTAGCGATGGCCAAGCAGTAGGCTGGCAAGGTGGCAGCTCTGCCAAGGAACATACAGAGGGCCGGATTCATCAGGGCATTCCTCCTGTTACACGCAAGGAGAACACCATTGATTTTCCTAGCTTCATAGCGCTCAAGCCAGGAGAAACCACCGGACCATCTATTTGGACCTCCTGTATAGCACAGGCCAAACATTGTACTATCCTGTGCCCAGTAACTTCAGCTGAGGTTCAGCCGATCAAGAGGAGAAAGCAAGATTTTGGAAGCCCCTGCAAGGGGGAAAGTGCTAGGATGCCCAGCAGCAGTCTGGATCTGCATCGGCTATTGCCCCTCGCAGAGGGGTTGTAGCCTCTCTGCCAAGCCTAAGGGCTGTCGTAGCAGAGCAGCTACACCATAAAGCATTTCAGTCTTCAGGAAACTCAACAGCTGCATGCCACAGGCAGAGAAAAGTAGAGACTAAAGCACCACCAAGGGCCCTGCAATGTGTGTGTGTTGGGGGCGCAATTTGAGAGCGTAAGGGGCTGGGTTTGAAACAATGGGAGTGTAAAGCTAAGGATGAATCAGGCTCCAGATATGGCGGGTCTGATTTCAAGAGGTCAAGCCCTGTGTTATAATTGGCCATAACATTATCCAAGCGCAGCTCCAAGAGGCATCCAAATGCATGCTTGAGTTCCCGTTGTATTCCAAGAGTTGAACAAGGATGTTGAAAGCCCACTCTGAAAAACATGTAAACATGTCTAAAAATAGGGAGGCACAGGCTGGATTCTGCTCAATGTTCCAGTGATGTCAGTCTGGAGTAGCCAGGCTTATTCCATCATATCCCTGTTGCCGAGAGCTCAGGCTGGCTCCAAAGCTCTCAAATAGGGCCTCTCAACCCACTTCTGTTCTCAGTTACGCCGGTGCAACTCTTGGGGTAACTCCGTTCACTTTGGTGGGGTGGGTGTGCTCAGCACCTGTCAGGATCAAGCCCTGTGTTATTAGTGGCCATAACATTATCCAGCCCTTTAAAAATCCAGCCCCTGGTATTTGTCTCAATGACCTCATGCAGCAGCAAATTCCAGCAGACGACAGTTTTGCTTGAGTCTCATGGGACTTGAGGGGCTGTTTTAAGCTCTTGCGAGCCTGGTTCTGATTTCAGTTGCACTGCTGTCAATCTGGACTAACTCCTTTGAAACTGGCAGGGTGACACCGCTGGAAAGGACAGCAGAATCAGAGGCACCTAGAAATCACTGGCACTAGATCCCATAAACTACTGGGCCGTAGCTGACCCTGCTGCAGAGCATGCTGTCAGCAGCAGGACTGCTGAGGTTCAGCCGATCAAGGGAGGGGGAAGCAAGATTTTAGAAACTCCCTGCAAGGTGCAAAGCGCTCGGCTGCCCAGGAGCAATTTGGATCTGCATTGGCAGCTGTCCCCTGCAGAGGGGTTGTGGAAGCTACTCCAAGCATAAGGCTGGAGGAGCAGAGCCACTATACTGGTTGGATCCCTTCCCTGCGTTGATCCTACTAAGATCCACAGTGCCTGGGCTGATTGTTGGGGGCAGGATTTATTCCATTAGTGCAACCCTAATTCCTACTCGCTTGGCTCACTGTCATCCTCACACCCTCATCCGGTTTACACAGCGTGCGTAACCAGCTATCCAAACACCATGAGGGATGCAGAATAATTCCGGAGAATCAAAAGCGGTCACAATGGAACTGACAGACAACAGGGGATGCTGTCTGTCAGTTTCAGAACACTAGGGGCTTGGGAGAAGGGGGCTGTGGATAACAGAGGCTGCAGTGAAGAATTCAAAGTGACTGCAATGAGAAAGCCATGGAAAAATCTGGAGAATGTGTGACATAGCAAAAAATATCTTCTTCCCTTCTCAGTGAAGTGGGAGTGCAAAGCCCAGCCGAGTTTCTAGCTCCTACTCAGAGCGCTGGAGCTTGTTAAAGGGACAGGGTAAAGTTTCGGCACAGCTGCACACGAGCTGCCCAGGGATCCTCATTCCTCCTGCCTCAGATTCTGAGCTTAGTTGACGGTGACAATAGGCAGTCGAGCTGCTTTCTTGTAGGAACTACACCCTGTCCCATCTCCCCTGGCAGGGCAGATTTGCAAGAGCAAACGTAGGCGTCAAAATAAGTGGCCATATTTTTCAAAAGTCCTATGCAGATTGGGGTGCCGAGCTCTTTGGGGGTGAGAATCTGCCCCCACAACTCCTCCAATCACATGCCACATTTTGACATGGCCTTTCGTCCAGAAAGACCCCAGCGCCCATTACACACTGCACATACATGCACAATGCTACCAGAATGTAGCCTCCTCTGGGGTGGAGCGTAGCAACTGACGGGCAGAGCACCGCAGTGAGGGAGGGGACATTTCTGGCAAAGACACCAGGTCAAACATCTATGCTTATGAAATGGGGTCACACCACATCCACTGACTGAGGCGGAGCAGACAGGACCTTGATATTTAAGGTCTCCCGTGAAAAACCCTGCAGCTGATCTCAACGAAAACACACCCCCACCAAAGTGTGGAGCTACCCGAGGCAACGCATGTTCATGTTACCGCTGATCTCCAATTATTTCTTTCACTCACCTCCTGCATCTTGTCCTGAAGACTGTAAGCTCTTTGGGGTGTGTACTGTTTTTACGATGCATAGAATCATAGAATATCAGGGTTGGAAGGGACCTCAGGAGGTCATCTAGTCCAACCCCCTGCTCAAAGCAGGACCAACCCGCAACTAAATCATCCCAGCCAGGGCTTTGTCAAGCTGGGCCTTAAAAACCTCTAACGATGGAGATTCCACCACCTCCCTAGGGAACCCATTCCAGAGCTTCACCACCCTCCTAGTGAAATAGTGTTTCCTAATATTCAACCTAGACCTCCCCCACTGCAACTTGAGACCATTGCTCCTTGTTCTCTCATCTGCCACCACTGAGAACAGCCGAGCTCCATCCTCTTTGGAACCCCCCTTCAGGTAGTTGAAGGCTGCTATCAAATCCCCCCTCACTCTTCTCTTCTGCAGACTAAATAAGCCCAGTTCCCTCAGCCTTTCCTCATAAGTCATGTGTCACAGCCCCCTAATCATTTTCGTTGCCCTCCGCTGGACTCTCTCCAATTTGTCCAAATCCCTTCTGTAGTGGGGGGTCCAAAACATTTATACAGTATCTAGCACAATGGGGCCTGACCAGCCTGGAATCTCTAGGTGCCACAAAAGACAAACGATAAAGTGTGTTCCATGCTGTTTACTGTGTGTCTTAGTCACCTACCCTGGAAAGCTGAAGAGCTAAGTGGTAGGATTTGAACCAGCAGTCCCAGGGATTCTGCTTTTGCACCTGCAGCTTGAAACACTCAGCCATTGCTTCCAGCGCCGCACCCTCGCTCTGCTTGAGCGACCTTTCTGTATAACCTCGGTGATAAGTACGTAGCCACTCTGTATCCTGCCTGAGCAAGCAGTTAAAAAATCCTATTGTAAAGCATGTGGGAAAGGGACAGAGCTAAGATGGGTGTGGAAATCTGAGGCACTTTTCCACCCCCATTACTCACAATTTTAATGCACTTTCCCCATAACACCCCTGTGAGGCAGGGCAGTGCTATTACCCCTTTTTTACACAGGGCAACAGAGGCACAGAGAAGCTAAGGACAACCAAGAAGCCTGTGGCACAACAAGGATTTTAACACAAAAAGATCTTGGCTCGCGCCCTAACCACTGGACCATCCTTCCCCTGAAATGTAAGCTCCTCTCATGCAATTAAAAATCTCAACCTTTGGATCAGCTGGCATAGTTCTGCATAGCTCCGTTAACGTCAGTGGACCTATGATAGCTGAGGACACGGCCCTTAGTGTGGATTTAACACAATCACAGGCAAAACGCCACTGAGAATCAATGGGAGTTGGCCCAAATAAGAACCTTGACGCACTGGACGAGAACCTCACTTGGTATAAATCAGCCTAACTCCACTGACTTCTATGGAGCCATTCTGATTTACTCCAGCTCAAGATCTGACCCACAGTTTTCATGAAAACAATGCTGCAGAAAGCACTTAATGAGGGAGTAACTGGGAGCTTACATGAGGCTGAAGGGGCCAAAGCCTGGAGTCCTGACTCAGCCCTGATGCTCTCTCCCAACACTGAAGTCAATGAGAGTTTAGCCTCAGTAAAGATTGAGTAATTATTGAGAGCTAGATTCTAGGATCTTACTCCATGAACAGCCCTATGTGATGGTGTTCACTTTGGGGTGCGATCCAGACCAGTGAGGAGCTGCATCAGCACTTGCTCTGACATCCGGGGTACCTCACAATGCTTGGCTACTGCAGCTCTAAGCCAGGGCCACTCAGAACCTGCCAACGAGAATGTGGGTCACTCCCCGAGTATCTGTGTTTAGCTCAAGCCCAGGTCCAGCAGAATAGGACTCTGCAGCCTGCCAGTGACCCACCAGCCACACTGGCTTTCAACAGCCTTGATTACAAACAGCATGATGACCCCAAAACACTCTCCCAGTCCTGAATTTCCCCAAAACCATGGGCCCTAAAATGTCCACCCTCTCCTGGACAGTTCAGAGAAATTATAAGGTTTGTTGCACCTGTAAAAAGACAAAAACCACATCACAACTTATTAACACAACTGGAGTAAATACACCCTTCCCTTTAAACATAGCGCTGAGTTGCTTTTTAGTAAGACTAAAACAAACGAACTAACAATAGGACGTAGGTTAAATGATGCCAAGTAAAAAGAATAAAGTTAGAAAGGGTTACAAGCACAAAAGTGAAAACACGCATCTAGAAGTCTAAAACTTAATCTAGCAAGAACCACCTTCAAGATGGTTCTCTCACCAGTCATTCTTCTGCCCAGCCATGGCTGATTTTCTGTCAGTCAGGACCGTCCACAAAAAACACACGGGGAAGGTTTCCCTTGTCTTCCTAGGTGAAAGATCTTTGCCTAAGGACCCATCTTTCTCAGTGTCTGACTAGTGATGGATGCCGAAGATGGCTTCTCTCCTTGCTTATATCTTCCAAAGTTCAATGAACTTGCTTCACGAAGCAGGATGACCTCATGCTGTTCCTTTCCTTGATGTGAGCTTCCCATCCCCCTGTATGATTTCTACGTAAGTGGGGCTTCCATTGTTTCTAATTCTACCATGCTTAATTTACATAGGAGACAGCTGTGCCGTTCCTACACCCTAATATCAATGAGTATCCATAATTCCTTACATAGTGTTAATACATTCATTTCACAATGATATTAATCACCAGTGTCATCAGCTTTCAAAAAAGATCTCACTCTACACTTTTATAATACAGTAATATTGTGTGCTATCAGCCGATTCAATTGCTTCAGCACCCCGTCTTGATAGCCCGGTAAATCTTTGCAATGTATTGTTTGAAAAGTAAAACCCAAACCAAGCTTCTCTCTCCTGCTGAACGTAGATGCCATTCTGTCTTCTCCCCTACTCCTTAGGCTAGGTCTACACTGGCAACTGAACGACAAAACTTTTGTCTTTCAGAGGCGTTAAAACTCGCCCCTCCCCTCCTTTGAAGACAAAACTTTTGCTGCCGTAAGTGGCAGCGTGAACAGCACGCTGTCACCCAGAGCGCTCTCCTGCCAGCCAAGGTAACCCTGCTCGTTGCGGGTGGACGGTTTTTGTCGGCAGGCGAGGGGACAAACAGCGGCTACGCGGCACGCCTTTCAGGGACACGGCTCAAAGCTGTGTAGTGTAGACAAAGCCTTAGTGTGAGCTTTGCCTCCGCCCTTTGTTAGGTTGATGGCTCCGTTTACGCGACATGTAAAAACATTCTCAGTCTTTCAATGTACTTTGGAAGCATCTCCCTGGTGGGGAAAACACATTCCTTTGTATGGGGCAGACTGGTTTACCAACCCCCTTAAACACACTTTAGTAATCCTTCCAGCATATGTCATAACTCTTAACACCCTTTGCATACATACATCATGCAGGAATATTAATGATTAGGGAGTTTTAGTTTTCAAATAATACCCCCCCAGGCGTATTTCATACAAAGATTATTATACAATCGTGCGTGGGGTGTTTGAACATAGGAGAGCTTAGTGTCACAACCTGTTGCGCTCCAAGCATCAACTTGTGGAGTAAGATGCTACTCAGTGTAAGGGGATCAGGATCAGACCCTGAGTAAGGACTGAGTAATTAGTGAGTAAGGAGCATCAGCCCCATATTTTGTGCATTAGGGCTCCTTCAACTGCAAAAGATTCCAATCAGCCTTTGGTTACTGATCGCGTTGTCAGTGATTCCAGGAAGCAGCACTGATCTTGGCCCTCATCCCCCCGCATCCTCAGCTCTCAGGAATGATGGGAAGAAAGATGGATCTTGGCATGGCCAGCATCGGGGTAAAGGCTGAGCCGCCCCCAGCGCATTCCCAACAAGAGAGCAGAACCCAGAAATACATTGAACCAGACATATTAGCTCACATAGCTCTCCTGAGGCACTTTGCATGCTTCGATCCCCAAGCACTTTACAAAGGAAAGAGATAATTAATTATCCCCATTTTATTGATGGGCAAACTGAGGCACCGAGCGGTGAAGTTACTTGTCCAGGTCAGTGGCCGAGTTGGGATTAGAACTTGGCTCTCCCAGTGCCTAGCCCAGTGCCCATGCTGCCTCCACAAAGGGAGGGATGCTTCTTTCCCCATGAGAAAGGAGTGGTGCTAGGCTGTTTCCATGGAGATCGTGAGTCAAATGCCAGTAGCACATACTGTCTGTCAGTCAGCACCCTACACCTTCTCCACCTTCCAAACACCTTTGGAAATTGACCATAGCAGGAGCCACGGAGGGTGGCTACAAGGTAGGGGCTAGAGCACTGCAAAAACCCAGCGACTCTCCGGTTAGCTCAACAGCATCAGCTGAATGCATGGCCTATCTCAGGGCCTCCTCACTGCTGTATCTGAGCAGCTGACAATCGCTACAGGATTTTATCCCCTCAGCACCCATGTGGGCGAGGGAAATATTATCCCCATCTTACTCAGGCACAGAAAGACTACGTGACTTGTCCAAGGTCAAACAGGAAGTGTGTGGCTGGACCAGGAATTGAATCCTAGTCTTACAGATCTCACACTTGCATCCTCACCACTAGGCCATCCACCCTACCACAGCACTGTCCTATAGAGCCTCCCCATTCAATCCTCCAGGACCATGGTCCCCATTCTAAACTGCCTTACACCCCATACTGTCATATACAAATGGGCCACAAAATACCTCCAGTGGTACATAACCATGCTCTGATTTGTTAGCATTTTACACCCCACTTTACACAGGTGTAAACAGCCTGCTTTTCGTTGGTGCTGAACACCCACAATTCCCATCCAGATCCATGGGAATTGCAGGTACTCAGCACCTTTGAAAATTAATGGCATAATTAGACTGTGGAACTCAATGCCACTGAAAGTCACAGAGACCAATAATTTAAAACAATTCAGAAAGGGACTGGATAACAAGAATACCCAGAGCTATTATAATTAACTAAAATGATCGTAGGGATAGAAACTATTAGAGATCAGGATGAGACTTAATGTTGGGAGCAGGGAGATTATCTCATAGATGCTACTGTGGGAATCTTACATCTTCTTGAAGCATCTGTTGCTGCCACTGTCATACAGAATACTGTACTAGATGGTTCTTGGGTTTGGTCCAATCTGGCACTTCCTATCTTCCACACAGAAACTGTACAGTTTCATTCCTAGAAACAAACAACGTGGCTGGATAATTTTTTATGACCAACAATAATATCTGCAGCGATGGATTAGGGAGAAGAAACCTCATGCACCAGGGTGTCAGCTGATCACAACAGGGGGTCAGGAAGGAATCTCTCCTACCCGCACAATCGGCCAGGTGCAGTATGGAGAGCCAGCACAGATACCAGCCTTGATGGGCCAATGTTCTGATCCAGTCTGGCAGTTGCAGTGTGGTTCTGTGTTCCATAAATGATGGCACAACACCATGAAGAATCTGGCCCCACATGTCGCCACGGTGGATACTAGGGTGATTAATAAATAAGGAGCTGAAATAGATTTAGATCAGTGGGGGATGGACAATTCTTGACTAATCAAAGGGCACAGCATTAACTATTGGAACAGGAAACACAAAACCCCGTGTAGAAAGGAAGGGTTTCTTCACACAATGTCCGGGATGCTAAGGAAATAGTTTTGCTGTAAATGTTGATTTCACAATATTTAGCACTTTGGATGCAAGTAAATTACAGTTAAAAAAGGAGGAACCAAAAATACTAACTCTGGATAACTGGACCCTGCAATGTTATTTATTTACTTGGAGCTGCCCTTTGTACTAGGTGAGCTGTGCTAAACAAGTTTCTGCCCTGAGGGGCTCACAATGAAAGGTCATGGGCTGGCACAGTGCAAATAAAGCTGGCTCAGAGAGATAAAGGAGAGGGCAGGAGGGGAAGAGATAAAGGAAGGGCAGGAGGGCATGAATGTTCCTCCTTTGCACCCTGGGGCTCCTTCCCAGCTCACATTAGGTAGGACCGGTCTGGGATGCGTCCTGTAGACTAGTTATCCAGGGCAGGGATCAGGGTTACTGTGACTGTGTGCTGGAATCAAAGATGAGTCAGTACCCTGGTCACTTAAGCCCAATTAATTCCTCCCAGGGTGGGCATGATGGGGTGCAATGAATGGATTAGAATGGGCTGGGGGAGAATTAATGAGCCAACTGCTCCCTTAACAAAGGGGGTATAAAGCAGTGCAGGAAGGGCGCGTAGGGGAGAGAGACGCAGGTTAGCAGAACCAGGACAGCTCTCTGGGCGGAAAGATCTTGTCCCTCTCCGTGGCAGAGAACTGAGGAAAAAGAAACTGTGAACAATACGGTGTATGGCTCAGTCAGGTGGCGGAAAGAGCAAATATAAATAAACTGCACAGGGGTGTGTAACAACAGAGCTCTCCGAGTGGGAGCGGACAGAGCAGCAGCAGGATGTTGTCCTGACATGCTGCATTTCAGCGGCGCCCGTGAACAGGTGGAGATGCACATTGCGCCAAAGCCTGGCCTGGCCGGAGCAAAACCACGGCCCCCAAGCCTGCTGGTGTATTTCCAAAGGGGCAGGAAAGTAGAGTCATATGATTCTGGAGCCTTGTGACACCCGGTGGAGCCCCTTCAGAATGGTGAGACACCAGCTCCATGTGTTTTTCGGGGGGGGAGAGGGGAGCTGGGAGGGAACAGCCCTTTAATGTGTGGGGGCTGGCTTGGCCCCTCTTTTCTCTCCAGTCCTATCCTGCTGTTGAGCATAGGTCCGATCCCAGCAGCAGAGCGGGGTGCTGTGTTGAGGACAGCTGTTGGGCCAGGGGCTATGTTCTGCCTGGCCTTTAGCTGGGTGTGGCAAGGAACTTTTCTCCCAGCAACCACTTGACAAGGCTCATGTGAAGACCAAGCAGAACATCGGCCCCACTCTGCTGCCCTGGAGCCACACACAAGGGAGCGGAGAGGGGGGCCGAAAAGGCAGAGTCTTGGCTCCCCTCTCCCCATGCACCAATGAGCGAATTGAGCTGGCTGTAAAGGGGAATAAGCTGAGCTCTACAATGGGGGTGCAACAGTGGCTGCATGAGGCACAAAGCAGCCCCCCCCCCCAGTTCTCCCTGAGGCAGCATGGCCCCCTGTGTTCCCATTGTAGGGATGCAGCCTCACCCCACCACTGGCCTAACAGGCACAATCCAGCCCTGAGCTACAGTGACTAGCAGCCTATGCAGCTATGCCTAGCATAGCTGGGGGGGCTACCATACAAGCAGCATCAGCCGGGTCATGAATGCCATGTCTACGCCTCCCTCCGAGAGGGGCTTTCGACCAGACAAATTCCACCAGTGTCTCTCACAAAGGCTCTGGCTGATTCCCCCCAATAGGTGTGAAAGCGTCAGCAGAAGGTGGTCTTCCACGAGGGCTGGATCCAGGTTGCTAGCGGGTTGCAGGGAGCATGCCCACCCCCAAAATGGCTCAGCAGGATGTGATGGCAGGCAAAGAGCACTTCTGGTCAAGTGCTGTGGGATGGACAGAAAAATGCTCCCGCAAGACAGCATTAACCAAGCCCTAGAGCAGCTGCAGCTAGCAAGGGCCCTCAGAACTCTGCCCTCCGTGTCTGCATAGCTGTGTATGGATGCAGCAGCATAGATATCAGGCTCACAACACAACAATGCAGTGTGGATCCTGAAGTGCGAGCTCAGAAAGAATGGGTCTGCAGGCATGGCTCACATGGACCCGAGGTTACTATGTCGTGCAGACATATGCATAGCTTGTTCACTTGCACAAACCCCAGCAGCAGAGCCCTGCCTTGCCAATATTGGAAGCATGCTCTGGAGCACAGCAGAATAGAATGGCGTGAAATAACGATTTTGTGTCTCTGGTTGGTATAAAGCAATTTTTTTTAAAACATTTTTCCAGCAAAATGAAAAGGTAAAAAAAAAACCAAAAAAAAAAACAACCCAAAAACCCAACCATTTAGGGTCAACCCAACTGTTTTGTTTTCAAGGTTTTTTAACCTCGACTTTATAAACTCGAGTCAAATTCTGAAACCTAAACCAAAGTCTAATCCTTTGAACTTTCCAGATTTTTGTTAGTCACCAAAACCAGCCTGAAATTTGCAAATTGTTTCCATCGACCTGAATCTGCCTTTTACGGCAAAAAATGGATTTGCAGGGCGGGGAAAAAAGGTGGTCCAGTTGTACAGCAGAAGTCCTTTCTGCGTCTAGCTATTTGCAGTGCTACCTTTCATAGATCAACGGAGGTGAAGACGGTGGGACGTCGGCATGAAGTTAATGAAAGAACAGCTAATAACACCTTCCCCCCATCCTAACCAGTGCTCTTGGTGCTAAATTAACAGGGTGGCCCCTGGAGCAACCCATAAACTTGGAGGGACAAGGCTGGATTTCATTCCATCCTCCTCCTCCAAGGGCCACCCCTGTAATGTCTAAGAAATCCAGAAGAAGAAAAAACAACTTACCAGACCCAAGAGGCTTGTGCATGAAATACATCTCATCAGCAGTGTATTTACTGCCCAACCCACGGCTGGAGAGATATTCTGGCTGTCTGAAGCCAGACTCTGCTAATTATCTGCAAAGGGGAACTTTTGCATCAGGTTTTTTCACAGCCACTTGTTTCTGGCATCCGTTTTAACCCTCTTGAATTCCCTGCCTCCACAGGTTTAAACCCTAGGAGAGACAGCTCATCCGGTAGCCTATAATGCAAGCTTGCCTATTATATTCACTGGCTTGCCTTCATTATAGGTAGCTGCTTTCATTACATTCAGCCATAACGCAAGAAGCCTGCTGGCCCGTATCCTGTAAGACATTAGCTGAAGCATGAGTTAGCAGAAGTGCGGTTAAGTAGGCTGAAACCCTTGGCATAGATTCATGGCCCACTGGTTACCTTTCGATGTTGGAAACTAAGGAGAGCTTGCTCAATAGTAGAAGTTAGAAGGTTCCAGTCAGAGTGAGCACAAGGAACATGGAAGCAAGAACCGCCAGTCCGCTTGAGCAAAGGCTGACGGTCTGATTGTGAGCTGAAACGGTAGCTACACGTATCAATCTGTTAACCTACAGAATAAGTACAGCTCTGTATTACGTCAGTGAAATATGGGCCTGGAGGACCCAAGCAGGAGCAGACGATGCTCAGGCCCTATAACAAGGCAGTCACCATGTAGTCCGGGGCTTGTTCTTTCCTGGGCTTCTTCCATTGCTGTCCGCTCTTCTACTGCTTCGACTCGCTGAGGAACTTGGACCATCGGCCACCGTGGCATGCCAGAGACAAGGCTGGTCCTTTTGTCTCTTACCACCCGGTCCTCAACCAAGGGTAATGAATATGCGATTCTAAGAGCCTATGCGTAGAATGATACCACAGATAACAAGATAACCCTGATACTGTATTATTCCTATGTGGCTTGGATCTTTTCTAGCTTTACCCAGTATTTTAATAAAGATATCGAAGGTTTTCCTTTGCCCTCAGAGTGAGTGTCCTTGTCATCCACCCCGAAACTCCTCACAAGATATTGAACTCCATAGTGCTAGTTGTGTGTGGCCGGATTCGGGGGGTGGGGGGAGGCAGGGGCAGGAAGAACTTTATCACCATCAGATCAATTGGCCATCAATCCAAACATTACCACCCTCCCAAAGGGTCAGGCAACAAGCCACAGCTGCATTCGAGGAAGATACAAAGCTCCTGGAGCTTAAGTTGCTTTCTAGGTACTTTTACGGCCCCACCACTGTAATATCTGAGCGCCTCACAAAGGATGAATTTATCCCTACAACCCCCCCCTTCCCCAGTGAGGTAGGGAAGTATCATTATCCCCATTTTACAGATGGGCAACAGAGGAAAGCAAGCAACATGCCCCGGGTCATACTGGAGGCCTGTGTCAGAGCCGGGAACAGATCCTACGTCTTCTGAGTTCCAGTCCCAATCACAAGTCCATCCTCCCTGGGAGAGGCTTAGTGTGTGAGAGGGGATGGCCCTTTAGGTGAGATCTTAAAAATATAAGGGTTTCTCTTGCTTTCTGAGGAGGTGGAAGCCCACTCCCACTTTGGAAGGGTCAGGGTTTTCCCTGCTATCCTTGACAAACATTTCCCTTCACCCCAGTGCTGAACCATGAGCTGGTGGATACACTGTAGTGGCGGTTTACTGTGTAATCAGACCTGATCATTAATGCTTTTATGTGCCAGGTTAAAAACACTTTTATAGAGGTGGGTGAGCATCATTAGACAGATGGGAAATGGAAGTTAAGTGACTTGTTTAAGGGGGGGGTATCAGGGAAAGGATCAGGAATAGAACCCAGTAGTGCTGACCTTCAACATCCTGCTCTAATCATTCAGGCAGACTCCCTATTACTATGGATAGACACCTATCTTAACTTGTCCCTCTTTGAGCTCAGAGTGAGGCACGTTGCAGGGAATTTAATCAGAAGTCGGTTATACAGGTTCTTTCCCACCGTTGCACTTCTAAGCAGCTGTGCCAAGATCTCTCCCTTGGCCAAGTTTTCAGAATGGATTTGGCACCTGAGATGAAACAATCTCTTTCAAGTAACTCCTCAGTTCCTGGGATGACTGGCCCTGGGCCAAGAAGGATTAGGTTCCAAGTTCCTAAACAGGCAGGAGGCAGACAAAGGTGCAAAGATGTTCCTCTATGGGCAACTGATGCTGGTCACTGGTCTTAAACGTTCCTCTTGGCTCAGCCTGTGTGTGTGTTTGGAGTAAACAGTCTGGGTCAGAGGAAGAAACAACCAACCAAAACCACAGGCTCTTGAGGGTGACGGGAACACTTGAGGGCATGTCGAGAGGACAGGATAAATCAAAGAGGGAGCAGAATTGAATGAGCACCTCAAGAGCCCTGGCCTTCATTAAGGATCCCATCCTGCCACCGTTATACCGCGTAGGACCTGGAGTGCGATTGGTTTCATTGGAATGACTCAGTAAGGTACTCAGTGTTACAAGTGGCTAAATCAGAAGCTGCAGACATTTACTTTGATGGGTGGGGACTAACAAAGAAAAATAAGGGAGTCAGGTGCCCCTTGGCACCTAATTCCCATAGGCTCCTTTGAAAAGCCAAAACCCCCAACTCCAGTTCTACTGAACGGGTCAGAAGATTATCCCTTCTGCAATAAGGATGGAGACAACCTGATTGGAAATACAGCAGAGGGTCTTCAGGGTGGGCAGTTCAGGTCTTGCCTACCGTGTTTCAAGAGACACAGTGTCATCACCGCCTGCCACTTGGTTCCAAATACATAAGAATCAGCTTTCTCTCCCTGCCCTTCCACATTGGCCTCCAGTGCGTTTAAAACAAATGGCTTGCGTTACATACGCACAGAGAAGTCAGATGGAAACAGATATTTTTGCTGGAAGCTTGCAACATAACATGACTTCATTTCTAAGAACTCAGAAAAATAAAAACACAGTAACCAAAACCAGAGAGAAATAAAGCAGGCTGCTCCCTAAAACAGAGGCACAACTCCCCCTTCCTTACTATAGGCTGTCTCCAGATGCTTCTCTGCAGAGCCCTCAAGCTTGCAAGCAGCACTAGGAACCCCGCCTTCTCTCCCCCCCTCACACACTTAAAGTGATAGCTTTCAAATCCAACACAGTCCACAATACACCACGGCATGTTGCACTGAACAGGTACCAAAGTGAAAGGTAAACTCCAGCCAAATGGATGATCAGTTGCATTGTGCTGTATAGTATAGTTCCCAATCAGTGAGGCCAGAATTTCCAGAAAGGCTCTCTGTCATAAGGGGTATATGTCAGATTTTCAAGATCTCAGCTCTGGGGTGCCAGAACAGGGGGAGCCGGGGGGCCATGCCCCATCACTTTTACTATCCATAAGGGCGAGAGATGGTGGGAGAGGGGGCAGAGAGGAGCAAGTGGGGGGCAAGGTCTTGGGTGAAGAGGTGGTGCAGGGGTGGGGCCTGGGGGGAATGAGCAGGGCTACAGTTTGGGCACTGGTGTCCCCCCACACTTTTAGGGAGCTTCCGCTGCTCCTGTCTCAGCTTCCACTCAGGCAGCAAAATAAATGACTGGACTTTCAGCATCTTGGGTGCTGGGCTGTTTGGAAAAGCTGACCAAAGATCTCACAGCAGCTGGCAGATGTTAATGAGCTAAGCCTGCCTACACTGCCTTGGGACACAGGAAAGTTTGACACCCATTGTACAGGTTGGTGAATGGTGCCCGAATGGAAGCAGAGGTCTTTTGAAAATCCAGCCCCAATTGTGGGTGTGGAGCACTTGGAAACACATCCTGAGCTCTTCTGAAAATCTGCCCGCCCAAAAAGAGAGCGCGCCAGCTAGCTCAGACAAGCCCCACGTTCTTACCTCACAGAGCCCAGCATTTATCAGAGCTGGGGCATCACTACAGAGCACTTCACCATGTGGTAGAAGTTTTACATAAGAAATCAGTATCTGGCAAACATCCTTCCACTTTACACAAACACTGGGCTCTTCCAAACCACACAGGTTTCCTGCTAGCAGATGGAGCCCTCTTGTTTTATGAGCAAAGCGCAGGCCTCATCTAAACCCAAGGCTTACGTCAACCTCGCTACGTCGCAAGGGGATGTTAAAAATTCACACCTCCCTCCCAGAGAGACACAGCTTCTGCCTCTCGGGTTGGTGGATTTACTACAGCAACAGAGACGTAGCATTTCTAGCGAGACATACCCAGTTATTGCAAAAGATACCTTAGCAGGGAAGGATCATTCACTTAAAAAGGATGTAGGGAAAAGAACAGCTCTTGTATCAGCATGGGGTTAATTACATTAGCAAAATGTGTATTTCTAGCTGGACACTGACTGGACTATAAGGACTCTGAACAGAATTTATAAACTCTCAAATCTGCGTTCATCACATCCAGCTAGGTATTTATACGACCCTCATGCCAGTAGTATGTCAATGTCTCATGACAATTAATGGATGTTAGCTTCACAACAACATGAGAGACCAAAGTCCTCGCGAGCCCCATTTTACAGGTGGGGAAACTGAGCCTCAGAGAGATTAAATGACTCGCCTCAGGTCCCAGAGGGAAGCTATGGCTGAGAGAGGGACCCGAACCCAAGTCTCTTGAGCCCCAGTCCAGCAGTCTAGCCATGAGATTACCCTGCCTATCTAGGCACAACACTTACGTGGTATCACGCCTCTGAGCATTCATGCCACCAAATACAATTTTGCATTGCTGTCTGTCATACAGTGCTTTATAATATATTTAAAAGCTGAGTACTGCAGTGACCCTATTCAAGTGCATGTACCTTACTGTTCTCCACTAGGAACAATCAGAACTGCTCAGCTGTGTGATACAGACCCCCTATACTGCAGATACAAAAATGGAGATTCTCCTTTAGCTCCAGCACCTTGTGATTTCAAGGCAGGAGGATCCAAGTTCTATTTCTGCAGTCAGGGGGAAGTGCTCCGTGACCGCGGTGAGCAGCACAGTTCTGATCCACCTACAAACTTCCCTGAAGCCTGAAGTGTTCAGATGCCAGCTGCGAATTCAGATCCAAACCTACGCCAAGCCCAGGGCTGCTTGGAACTAGGAATTTCAGTTCAGCTGCTGATGAGATACGTGAAATTCACATCTGGGTATCATCATTGGGAGTCTCAATCCCCATAAAGTTTGGGGCGGGGAGGAGAGGTTTGTCCAGTTTGAGATCCAGAGCCATCTCTCATTTCAGGGCAATCAGGAAAAGGCATTAATCTTGCTGCTATCTGACCCTCCTCTGTGCTGAGGGCCCATTAAAACAGCCTGCAAAATTACTGTTTGTGCCTGCGTGAGGGAAGCGTGGCCTCTCTTGATCCGGTTTGACCGGACAGACTTCCCCGAGCGACGGCAGGAATGTGTGTGAAGGGAATCTCTAGGCAACAAACCTGTTTGCACTCGTGAGCACACGCCCTTTGCCTTTGCACTATTGTTAGGGGCCACTTGTCCCCGCAAAGCAGCTATGTGCGTGTGTGAACGCACCCTAGCGGCATTAGCTGTCACTGTGTCTGAGCATTTTGAACAGCAGGAGATAGGGCAGCTCAGAGGCTCTGGATCGGATTGCATTCATAGGGGCTTGGATACAAAGCATTATATTATTAATAGCTCTGCACAGCTCTTATCGGCTATCCAGACAGTTTAGGTACCAGAGTCCTATAACAAAGCTGCTTAGTGCGAAAAGCTTCAAGTTTGTCGCTATGCCGCACAATATGACAACACAGAACTTCACAGCAGCAAAGGGGATAGCGCCTAGCTCTTCCTGCTCCTAAGCCACAAGGCCCTATGGCTTAAATCAGGGGTTTTTCAACCTTTTTTCATTTGCAGACCCCATTAAAAACATTTCAGGTGTGGACCCCTTTGGAAATCTTAGTCTGCAGACCCCCCAGGTTGAAAACCACTGTTCTGTGGCAACGACAGCATTTTGCAGACCCCTTAGACATAGTCTGCAGATCCCCAGGGGTCCACAGACCACATGTTGAAAACCACTGGCTTAAGCTAAAGGAGAATCTCCATTACATATTAGCATTATAGAACCTATGACACAGAGGATCAATTCTGATGCCATCCAGTAGATGGCAGTGGTTCTCATTTCACACTTGCCAGCTGATGGCCATGGTTCTCATTCATACTAGGCAGCGACACCTTGTTTTTCCACTTCTTAGAGCACCTTTCATTTAAGAGTCTCCAGGTATGTCAAAGCTATGAATGATTTAAGCCTCACCTCACTGTCTTGGGAGGTAAATCTTATAGCTGTGGTATAGACTGGTAAAGCAAACAGAAAGGTGAAGTGGATTACAGAGGCAGATTAAAGTAGGATCCTTGGGATGTGGAGCTAGTGGTTTGAGAATTGGGGCCCTAATCTCATTGTGACTCATCTCCCCATCTGTAAACGGGAACAATAACCCCCCTCCCTTTGTCCGGCTCATCTATTTAGATGGTAAATGCTTCAGGTTTGTAATGCACCTAGCACAACGGGGCCCTGATTTTGGTTGGATCCTCTAGGTCCTGCTGCAAGAAAAATAAAACGGGGAGGCTATTATAACAGCCTTTGGGGAAAAAAACCCCAATCAGTTATTTAATAAGAGCTCTGCCATCTAACTTTCTTCCTGCTTGTGGGAAAACTAGCTCCGAGTCACGTTACCAGAGCATGGAACCCGCTGGGCATGTGTGCCATTGAACTTTTAAACAACATGCTTCCTCACTGCTCTTTTCTCCACACATGCAGGATAATTACAAAGCTTACAGTAGTCGCCTCAAGGAAGATACATGCACATTACAAGTAAAATAACACAGATTTACTGCAGGGCTTCATGTTTGTGTAAAGCAAGCTCTCTCTCTGTATGTATTACCTTGCACGTGCAAATAATTTGCCATTATAGACAGGGTACATGCTCATACAGGGCCTCCATGAAAGCCGAAGGAAGTAAACACCAGACCTACTCTTCCTCTGGAATCTGATCATAATCCTCAAATCAATCCTGAGCTTGATTCTTTATTATCTAAAAGTAGCTTCAGGGCTCAGTGGATAGGACACACAGTCAGCGCTGCTGTTAAAAATGGCTGGCAAGATTGGCCACACCCAGCGCCAGGGACGAGTAGCTCTTTAGTTTTATTAGAGCCAGACTGAGCCACCCTTACTTACCCGGAGTAGCACCGGGGTGTGCAAGGAATTCCACTGATTGCAGGCCCGTAATGATGGTAAAGCACCGAGTTGCCTGAATAGAAGGTGATGAGCGTTCAGTAGGACAGCCGTCATCCTTACGGTTCAGGCACGAAGCGTAAAATTTATGCCTGTGAAGAGCGGACAGCACAGAGACGATGCATCAGTTAAGTCCCCGCTCAGCCCTATTCTGAACGTTTAAATGGTGCAGAGGTCCTTGTGCTGATCCTCTTTGGTGGTGAATTTCACCCTCATGGAGATGCTGCTAATCCACAGAGGTAAAAGGAGAGTTTCTTAGAGCATGTGAGAGTGACACACTATACCTACTAGGCTGGACAGCCTAAGGAGAGCGTACAGGGCTCAGATTCCAGACAGCTTTGCTTCTAGGCCCAGATCTGGCCTGCTGGGTGACCATGGGTGATACAAGGATAACAGTACTGACCCCTCCCCCTCTTTGTAAAGCCATTTGAAACCAACCGATGAAATGGTCTCTCTAAGAACTAGATTGTTTCATTATTCTAACTGTACCACTAATTCCAATGCATCAGTTCAGTCCATGCCCGTCACATTGATTAAAATACGTGATTGATCTTAGATCCAGACAGCCACCCGGGTGTACAGCACAACTTCCATACCACAAGGTGGAGTTTATAGGCCCAGCTTTCAGAACAAGCTGAGCGACTTGCAGCTCCCCTGGGCTCTGCCTGGGTGCTCAGCACTTCTGAAAACTGGGCGTCTTTCTAACAAAATACACTGCTGCTCGGCCACAAGACACGGGGTGGACGCAGGAGTCAGTGAGAGAAATGCTCTGGCACGGAGAATGCAAGGAGGTCAGACTAGAGAGATCATAGTGGTCTTTTTTAGGCTTAAGATCTATGAATATCAGGCTCTGTATATGTGAGTTGTGGACACAATTACTTGGTGTATGCAGTGTTGTTGTACCTGTGTCGGTCCCAGGATTTGAGAGAGAGTAGGTGGGTGAGGTAATATGCTTTATTGGACCAGCTGCTGTCGGTGAAAGAGGCAAGCTTCCAAGCTACACAGAGCTCTTCTTCCAGTGTGGGAAAGGTATTAACAGCATCACAGCTAAATACAAGATCCAACAGATAGTTTATCATTAGTTGGTGCCACTTAGTTTAGCATAAGTAGTTAGAGCATGCACTAAGTGGCACCAACTAATGATGCTAAGCTATCTGTTGGATCTTGTATTTAGCTGTGACGCTGTTAGTACCTTTCCCAGACTGGAAGAATTGCTCTGTGTAGCTCGTAAGCTTGTCTCTTTCACCAACAGCACTTGGTCCCATAAAACATATTACTTCACCCACCTTATCTCTCACTTTTACTTGTAGTCACTTTCAATCATGGGGCTTCTTTAGGCTCTTTTCCATCTCAGCATTTTGACTTTAATGTCAAGTGTCCATAGTCCATTCCAAAGAGTCTAGGAAATTCACCTACAGCTATTAAAGGGAAGATTGTTATTTTTAATTAACCCAAAGGATTGGATTCCACTCACATTAAGTAGATGGTCAAGTTATTAGTGACCAAATTCATTGGAGGATTCCATACAAATCACACTATTTTGTCCAGTGCCTTTCATACAAATTTCAGCCCAGATTGTGCCTTTAGAGCTATGCACAGAGGGGACACTCTGTTCATGGGGATGGGGTGATCCAAAGAAGGCAAGGAGACATTAGAGAGCAGGATGTGGCCTTATACAGCTATTGCTTCGTCCCCTATATGTAAACCCTACTAATCTTTGCATATCCCATACCCTGAAATACTCAGAATCCCCATCAATGCATAACTTGGATCATTTCCTTACCCTGCATGTATCATAGTGCGGGGACAGAATTAATGATGGATTTCAGTTGTTCTAGACATAGGCCAGGATCAAAATCCAGGATCTAAACACCCTCCAAATCCCACCCCGAGCTCTCTGGGGCAGGGACTTCGACTTGTTTGCACAGCACCTAGCACAATACGTTCAGAGTTACAAAGGGATCTAGGCACCTAAAGATGCAGAGAGGTACCTAGTGGGATTTTCTATATCCCCATCAGCTGCCAGATTTGCAAAGGTAGTTAGGCACCTAGTGGAATTCACTTCAGGGTGTCTGAAATCCTGACTGAGATCCAGATCCGTATGGTACATCAGGAGCCACTCTAAACTGTACCCGCTCTTGCTTTTCCAGTCCCCACAGCAGTTCCTGTTTGACTAACATGCGGTCAACTTTTTCCCTCTTCGGTGATTAGAGCACCGCAATCTCCAAGCCATGTTGGTTTATACTCAGTAATGCCCTTCTCTGAGATGCCACCAATAAAAGCATGAGGTGGAAGGCTGGCCCAGTGGTTTAGTCTCAGGAGAGCTGGATTCTATTTCTGGGTTCACACAGTCTGTGTGACCTGGGGCCAGGCACTAGATCTGTCTGTGATTCAATTTCCCATACATAAAATGCACTGCCCTGCCTCTGTGAGGTATAAATACCTGAAAAAGGGTGAGGCACTCAGATTCTATGGTAATGAAGGCCATAGGTAATTAAGTTAGGTAGAAGTGTCTAATTCATCAGCTGACGGAAGTTAAACCCCTGTGTTCATTTTAATGGCTGTGTCACGGAGAATTTGCTGTATATTTTTGTGCATAAGCTGCACAGAGATTTTTTTAAAATATTGTCTTAAATAAACTATTTTGGGTCATAAATTATAGCAGCAACAATTAACTGGATGCTTTAATTCATCCCTATACAGTGCTAAAGAAAGAATTACTCCTTTCCTACCCGTTGCTCTGAATGTTAAAAAGTTCTACTAAGGATTCATAGAATATCAGGGTTGGAAGGGACCTCAGGAGGTCATCTAGTCCAACCCCCTGGGGGGCTCAAAGCAGGACCAATCCCCAACTAAATCATCCCAGCCAGGGCTTTGTCACGCCTGACCTTAAAAACCTCTAAGGAAGGAGATTCCACCACCTCCCTAGGTAACCCATTGCAGTGATCCCATTAGCCTGTTTCAATATGAGGTCCACATGGGCTCAAGACATGACATTTAGATCTATTATTATTAAATGTTTCTATTGCAGTAGCATCTGAAAGCCAGAAATGGGAGGAGGCCCCCCCATTATGAAAGGCACAATGCAAACACATCAGTCACTGCCTCTGACTCACAGAGATTATCATCTAAATAAATTTGAACCTAAAATATCTGGATTATGCCTTAAAGGTAAGGGAATTTGGTCTAGGATAGAGTTGGTTAAAAGTTTTGGGAAAAACTTCCTTGTTTTGGATAAAAAAAATCCCATTTTTTGGGAAATTTTTAAAAGCGTGCCATTTTGACAAAACTTTATCTAGAAAAAATGGAACATTTTGATTTTTTAAAAAAATTTCAAAACGAAGTTAAATGAAACATTTTGATCACCCCAAGGTGGGTTGTTGTTTTTTTTTTGTTGGTTAATTTCGTTTCATGGGTAGTTTCACATTTTGGTTTTGTTTGTTTGTTTTTCATCCTGTTCAAGACTGGAAAAAAATTCAAAACTGCAGAATTTTCCATGAAAAAAAAAAAAATTCTGGTTCCCACCACACTCTCGTTTAGAATTCTGATTTGACCTATTATAGGGATCAGCAGTGAAAAGAACCCTCTGATTTGGATCACGATTCGAGACAATCCATTTCCCAGAATTTCAGAGGATTTCTGATCTGGGGTTTTGGTTCAGCTGCAAAATGCAAATCTGTATCCAAGTTTGAATTAACAGTGAGGGTAATTAACCACTGGAAGAATTCATCAAGGGTTGTGGTGGATTCTCCATCATTGGGGATTTTTACATCCAGATCTGCTCTAGGAATTAGTTTTGGGAAATTCTGTGGCCTTGGTCATACAAGAGATCATAGAGTATCGGGGCGGGAAGGGAGCTCAGGAGGTCATCTAGTCCAACCGCCTGCTCAAAGCAGGACCAATCCCCAATTTTTGGCCCAGATCCCTAAATGGCCCCCTCAAGGATTGAACTCACAACCCTGGGTTTAGGCCAATGCTCAAACCACTGAGCTATCCCTCCCCCCATATCAGATTAGATGACCACATTGGTCCCTTTTAGCCTTGAAACCTATGTAGCTATGAATTCCAAGTGCTCCAAAAGCTCAGATGTGGGGGGTTTAATTTGAGTTTTATCTAGAGTCAGGGAATAGGTATATCATGTACCCTTTATTTTGTAAGAGCCATTAATAAGAATCTGCAATGGGGGAAAATCATGACACTTTGCACGCTTCAGAGAATTTCATAGCACTACTGAGACTGATTAATTCACAGATCCTCAGTGGAGCTGGCAAGTATATTAACACCATTTTACAGGCACACGTTTTGAGGCACAAAGTCTGGAATTTTCAAAAGGGTCTTAGGGAATAGGGCAAGCAACTCTCTGGAAAAAAAATCAAGGGGATTTGGGCACCTAACCCCCTTTAGATCTCTTTAAAAATCCCACTCTAAAGAGACTATGACTTGGTCCAGTGTTGGAAGTCCACCACACAGCCAAGAGCAGAACCCAGGAATTGTAACTCCAAGGCCACTAACAGCTAGATCACAATATCTGTAGTGGCAGATTTGTGCCTTGCACAACCTCCGGAGGGAACAGGAAATACACTGGTTAAAACAAAACCACAACATTATGACTACAAGAATGACTAAAAATAATGCTTAGAAGGTGGCTAAAACACTGTACACTTGGACTACACAGTCTGGACAATTTAGAGCTAACATCAGCTCAGTGGAATGCCCATGGAGATATATAGACACAGGGGGAGTGGGCGAAAAAAATACATTCCCTTCTGGGAAGTTAGTGAACATTTGAATGAAGTTTGCCATCTCATGCAGAGAGGTAGCACAAAGCCGATGTCGTCTTACTTACCTGTTTGCTGAATTAGCTTCCTCATTTTGCAGGTGAGGCTGAAATCTGGACCCCACTGCAGTGAATGGGGGTATTCTAAAAGTACGTCCACATGGGGATAAAAACCCATGGTGGCCCGAGTCAGCTGACGTGGGCTGGCAGGGCTGATGTTTGGGCTCAGGCTAGAGCTAGATCTCTGGGACCTGAGGGGGGAGGGTCCCAGAGCTCCAGCTCAAGCCTGAACATCTACACAGCAATTTTTAGCCTCCCAGAATGAACCCCACGAACCCAAGTCAGCTGACCCGGGCCAGCCGTGCCCGCGCCGTAGGGCTTTTATCCCTGTGCAGATGTACCCCAAGGGACCTGCACAAGATCACACAGCGAATCACCGGCAGAACCAAGAACAGAACCCAGGAATCCTGATGATGCAGTCTGTGGCTCTAACCACTAGACCACACATCCATTTGTTGTGCATTTGATTCGCTAGAATGTTTTCGTGCCCAGCGATGCTGTGAGTGGGATATGAGAGAGAGAGAGAGAGAGAGAGAATGAATCTCAGCTGGGAATGGGACAGCTCACAAGGAATTTCTCAAGCCATTCCCCTCCATCCCACCTTTCTCCAGACGAGATGTACTTGGCTTGCTTTGCCTTTTGGCACCAGGCACATTCCAACGCCTTGTACCACCCGCAGTCTTTCACCTGTCCTAACAGGCACAGTGGCATATACCTCACTCGCACACAATACCTGTAAGCTTAACCCAGGTATTACTCATTCAGAATGAGGCCACTCTGCTTCCTCCTCGACAATATGAGACAGCAGCAGAAATCACGAGCTTCTGTTTATAACCCCTCCGTGGGCTGAGGCCATGAGTTTGAATGGCATCTATAAAGGAGGCAAAGCAGTGGTTCTCAGACTTTTCCCCACCCTGGGGCACACGTCCCATGTAGCCAATACCTAGAAATATTGGGAAAGGTGTGTGTGGGTGGGGGGTGGTGGTGGTGGTGATCGCATGACCCATTGACACGCATTTGTGACTCCCAGGTTAAGAATACTGCCCTTTCCCCCAACAGGACTGTTAGAGGAAACACCTCAAAGGGACTGTAAGGGACAACCTGGTCCTTTGAATTTCCTTCCCTGACCCCCACAAAGAGAATTCAAGGCACTGGATTTCCAAGCTGCTCTGCCTTTTGTGGCACACATGTTTGCACTGAGGACAGTCAGGATGAAGGACAGACAATGGGTGTTGGGTGTCCAACTCCCATGTGAGCCTCCAAAGAGCTCCCTCTAAACAAAGAGGCAATCCTATGGCTCGGCTCCTCTTCCGAAACTGCCAACAAGCATGCTGATTGGTCGTGGTGCTTTTACTGGAGATCGGGGCACATCCATTAAGAAACACATGGCAGGTCAGTTCCCAGCACAGAGCAACACTCCGATGAGAACCACGTGTGGTCACCACCGGCCGGAGTTACATGTGAACCCGTGACCAAAAGGTCACAGGCTCCATGTGCGATTAGCGACCACTCGAGCCAACCAAGTCCCACGGAATGAAAGGATTCTGGGATTTAACATCAAAACCTATGAAGTGCGAAACCACATTCAATTAACTGTACAAATTATGCACGATTGCCTCAGTGCTGAGACTGGAAAATGTAGGGGCCAGAATCTTAGCCGGTACATGTTGGCATTACTCAATGGATCTACGTTGATTTACACCACATGAAGATCTGAGCCTACCATCCTCAAACACTACTCCATAGTCTGAAGAAGACACTGAAAGACTGTTCCCCCCCCCCTGCAGGTGAGTATTAAAGACTGCTTAGGTCCAAACAGTCCTTCGGAAACAAAATTCAGACATTTCCACAGAACTGAATACTTCCCTGTGTCTTACCTTCTGGTTGCTCAGATCTCTGGGCTTGGCTACTTCAGCATCTTAAGGCAGCCAGTCAAAGCCTTTCCTGTGAATCATGGAAAAATAATGTCACTTGATTCTTGGGATTAGGTGTTTGTTAATCAAACAGAAACGTGGTTTTTTTAAAGCAAAGTATCCTCACAAAACACATACAAACCAAGGCAAAACATGCCAAACAGAGCCAGCCGCTGGCTTCCTGATTCCTGCCAGACACCAGGGTATTTTTTCCACCTCTTTGCAACAAACAGGCTGAGGGAGATGACAAGAATTTTCATTCCGTGTGCACGCAGGCATATCTGCATCTCTGTAGAATCCACTCCCGGGGCCTGGTTCTCCTCTCAGTTACACCATTAGAATAGCGGAACTATTCCCCGTTCTCAGCATAAGTGAAAAGGTGAATCAGCCTCCGTTTTCCTCAAGTTCAACCATTCTCTGCGCTGTGGAGGGTATCTGCTGCAGATGAGCAATCAGAAAGATCCAGCTGGTTTAAGTCTGGCTTCCGTGGAACTATACCAGCTGAGGATCTGACCCAAAGGCAGATAGTTACCTTTGGTCACTGCTGAGTTAGGTTGGATTTGAACTGGTGACCTAAAGGTGAGTGTATTAAGTCTACAATGAATTCCTAGAACTATCCTGTTTTTAGGTTAATATTTAAAGTATCATTCCCATCCTTTCTCTCATGGTCTTTAGATAAAAGAGTGATGGGCCCAATCAAAATCCTTAAAGGGGGGGGGACATATAGAGGGAGAGTTGGGGCCTAATTTTGCACTGCACTTTCTACACCCACTTTCTACACAGTGGGTGTAGAATTCTGCCGTAACACCCATTGTGCACAGACGCTAAGGATCACACCCGGGGCAAGGCAGTGGGGCAATTCAGCCTTCAGCCTTGTCAATCCCCAGAAGTTGCACTCATTTAATTAACAACATAATTTTAACCTGATGTAATTAAACTGGTGCAACTTTGTGAGGGGGACACACACACACACAACAGTTAAAACCCGGTTTTTATTGCTTTAGCGTGTTAGACCAATATAATCAGTTTAAACCTGTCATAAAAGTCTGTCCACACACAAAATTAACTAAATTAACAAAATTAACTTCACTCCTTTCGGTCTTCTCTACACACAAACTTGCACTGGTTTTAATTCAACCCTACGTGGATGCTTCTATTTCAGAGTTTAAGAGGGGTTTGTTTTGGGTTAGTTAAAACCTGTTCTTAAGTAACTTAGAGCTTGTCTATGCAGTGCAACACCGGGCGTGAATTCTAAATGCACACCAACTGACCCATGTAGACCCTGCTGGCATGCATTAAAAGTTCCCTAATGTACTTTAATGACTACTGTATTACATTAAAGCACACTGGGAAACTTTCAGTGTATGCCACCGAGGTCTACACAGGCCAGTGAGTGCGTAACACATTGGTGCGCAGTAGCATTTACACCTCATCGTGCACAATGTAGACAAGCTCTGAAATTAAACTGAATTAAATCTGGTTGAAACCAAAGAAAGAGTGTCCACATGGCCTTTTGTGCTGGTTTAACTAAATCAATTCAATATCACGCCTTGTGTTAAACTAGTGCAAGGGTAGAGACCAGGCCTTAGAGAGGTTGATGGGGCGGTTGATAATGAGCACGTACTGTGGATTCCATGGGGAAAATGTAGGATCTGAACTCTTTGCCAAGGAGGGCAGCTTCTGTATCATGATTCTGATAAGTGAAGACACTCAGTCTGCACACTGCCATTCTTTAGAAGTGATTAATGGCACATTAAGAATAAAGTGGCTAATTGTCTTTGTTATCTTAGCTGCTGTTTTCATCGTCATTCTGGATTTATCCTGCAGCTTTGACAACCTCTTCCCTCCCCGCTGAAGGGAGAAGAATGGCCGGGCTTGGCATATTCAGTGACTCACCGCAGCGAGAACTGCACAATGCTGACTTTTTACACGCCACCCCCATCTCCCAGATAGCCACCGTTTTGTTTTGCCGGGCCACGATGCCCATCTCCCTGTAGCCAGCAGTGGGAGGAAAGGGCAGCAACGGCTTAAACCTATTGGCACGCAGAATACTGAAAAGGTCAACGGGGCGGTGATGGAAATAACATCGGGGCCACGAGAGAACGTGGGCTGCAGAGCGACAAGGGGAGGTCACCTGGCAGGAGACAGAAAAAATGCCTCCTCCATATTCAATGTCAATCCACTGCACTATTGCGTAATTGCTTTGGTGTCTGCACCCTCCAGCGGGGATTCCAGCACACCTACTATGGACCAACAGCAGAGACTCGGGTTTAAGGTTGCCGTGTCCCACCGCTGGATGATGGAGAGGTGGGTCTGCCAAAGCCTGTCCCCTGCAATCACAGGAAATGGACAGCATGCCTTTCCCGCCCATCTTTCCTAACATCGGCTGGTAACCACGGTTACCGCTTCTACAGTGCCCGGGGGCCTGATTCTCCACCGCCTTCTCCCTTGTGTGACCATTTGCACCTGAGCAAAGCGCCGGTGGCATTTTACACCAGAATAACGGCAGGGGGCAGATGCCCCAACCAAGATCCGGGGCTGGCTGCTCCAGAGACAGCCTCTGCCCCAGAGAACTTACCTAAATTGACAAGGCCAAGGGTCTGTGGTCCCTGTGGCAGAGATGGAGAACGCAGACCGATGAGGTCACTGCCCAGGGTGATAGGGAAGTCTGTGGCCGAGTTGGGAACCTAACCCAGATCACCTGTGCCCTGAGGCAGTGACTCGAGCCTTCCTCCGTCCCACTTGGTACGATGCCAATAATCACACCCTACGCACTCATACCAGTGCACACAGACTAACTAATTAGCACACCAAATCAGCATCATCTCCATTTTGCAGATGGGGAGGCTGTAGTACAGAGGTGACGCAGAGAGTCGCTACCAGAGCTGGGATTAGAACTTGGGATTTGCTAGCGCCTAGCACTGGGCACAGGCCTCCACTGCTTTCCTGCAGACGGCTCCAGAGGAAGATGCGACCTCTAAGGAAATTTCTTATTTTTAGTCATCGCTTTAATGTTTCTTTTAAAATTCTAATAGGTCTCTGTATCCAGCTTGAAACAGTCTCATGCATCCCTTCAGCCATTTAACATTTTTATCCTTCTTACCCTTTCAGCCTCCAATTAACTCCTGTTTATACCACCAGATTGTGCTGCATCTCCCAGGTGTATGATATCGCCACACCCCTTTCCCTGCAGGGCCCCTCAGGCCCGCGGCTGTATTCTGCATTTTTCGGCTTTGTGGTCGGAGACACCTCAACACCCTGATACCACAGAGTCAAACCAGCCTTTCATCTTCTCAAGAGCACCCTTACTTCTAGGCTAAGTAGCCATCCATCTGGACCAGCGCATCTCAGAGGGCAGTAGAATAGCATCGGTGCCATTCAGGCAATCCACCATTCAGGTCTATCCCAAATAGGGTTGCCAACTGTGTAATATTTAAAAACAATGAATGCTGGAAACACCCCTTTCACCCACCTCCCGCCCCTGCACAAGGACCCACTCCTGCCCTGCCCCTTCCCCCCCCCCAAGGACTTGCCCCCACCCCGTCCCTTCGCCCAAGGACCCGCCCCGCCTTGCCCCACCCCTTCCCCACAGGCCCCATCCCCATTCATCCTCTTTCCCCCTCCCTCTGTCGCTCACTGCTTTTTCCCTCTTCCTGCATCCCCGCATGAGTCAGGAGGGACTCACCTGCAGGTAGGAGGTTGCCCGGGTGATGACTCAGTACCTCCCCACCTTCCCTGCCCGCAGTAACCGAACTTTGGGTGTCTGGTCAGTAGATCTGACTGGGCACCATCAGGTCCCCTTTTTGACCGGATTTTCCGGTTGAAAACTGGGCACCTGGGTACTCTGGTTCCCAGCCACGCTTCTTTGGTGGCAGAGCATCTGTCTAACAGGTTCATTCCCCACCAAGAGTGGTCCTTTTGGAGCACCCCTGAAGCCGTCAAGCCCGCTGCTATCATGTCTCCTGAGGAACAATTCCATAGCCAGCGTAAAGGCTTCTAAGGGCCTACATTACACCAGGGATATTCAAACCTCAAAGCTATCTTCTTTAAAGACTTACACTGAGATTTCCAAAGGAGTCTAAGGGAATTGGGCACATGACTCACCTTAGGCTCCTTTGAAATCCCTGCCTAACAGGTGAGGTTACACCCACACCTACTTCCCATTGACCTAGCTAGGAGATTCACATTCACAGCAGAGGGTGGAATTAGGCCAAAAAACAACCTTGCTCGCTCTCACTTGCCCTGGTGGGAATCAGAAGCCCACTGAAGAGTCTGGAAACACGCCAATGTAAAACTGGACTAAGGAAGATCAGAGGCTACCCCCAAAGGGTTCAGTATGAATTAAGGAGAGGCCTGTGAATATATTATGGATGGATGAAAGTTCACTGATAAACACCAGATCCCATTGACTTCAGTGGAATGACACCTGATGGGGACCTAACCCCCCCACCCCCAAAACCAGGGAAAGGGTACTTAACTTTAAGCTTCATTAGGATTTAAGCACCTGCTTAACTGTTAGCATGTGCATCAGTTCCATGGAGGTCCTCCATACACTCAAGTGCTTTCTTGAAACAGGGCCGTATGGCAGAGAATCAGGCCTCAAAGGTACCGCATGCCACAGGCTACACTGAGCATCAGCTCCACAGAATAATCCGATTAGACCATCTTGCAGCTTTCGATAAGTTTCCCTTTGTCAAATTAAAATTGCGCCAGGGACACTGTGGCAGCACCAAGAGGCAATTGGGGCGATAAATGACTCGTGTGGGTTGGATTTCCTGCTGGGATCTCCAAACTTCTCTGCCTGAGGAGCATATTTCTGTGTCCCCACTGTGCGCAAGCATACGTAATTAAATGGATTCCCCCCCCACACCTTCTACATAATACTTTAAGTTAACTCCCATGAGGCCTTCTAATCCTCACCATCTGCAGGGTCTTAGATAAACAGCTGAACTTCAGCATGTTGGCTCTTGGAGAAAAGACTTGCATTTCTATAGGATACCCAGGCACAAAGCAGGCGATAGCAGGCTGATAAAGTGGGAGAATGCTACCCAATTCGTTACACTGCTCACAGCCTCTGAGATAATGAACATCAAGGGCTCTCCCTCTCTCCAGGCAGCACTTGAAAAAGCCACCCCGGTGCATATCCCAGCCTCTACCGCCACGGCTTGCTCTCTGATTTAATGCAAGGCTTAAAATGCCCATCCACCACCAATCCCACGGCATCTTAAATAGGGGAAGGGATATTAGGCTCCTCTCACGGATATTCCTCCCTCCCCAATCCCCCCCCCCGCCCCCAAATAAACTGTTGTCACAGGCTAGCCTGGAGAATTAACGATTCTCACCGAGAAGTAGCAGCCTGCATGTGGTGGAGACATAGCCAACAGCATTACTCCACTGTCAAACTGTATGGCAAAAGTACAACACATAGTCTTTTGTTCAATCTGGCTGAAACACAACCCTACCATTGCCCTCCACCAGCACCCCCTCCCCATTACGCTAGAGAGCCGGTAAGCAAAAAGCAGGCTGCCTCTTGAGAAAGCATATTAGTTGGCAGATAACCAATTCCGCCACACTAGATCCTGTTGGATTAAATACAGCTCGCAGGGGCGAAGAAGGGGAAAAACAGTGCAGCCAATTGTCTGAAGATTATTTGCCTTTCTCTGCGGAGATGGGTGAAACGTTGATTGGTGGGTTAACGGGGCAGCAGCAGGACTGTGTCTGAGCTGTTAGAGAGACATGGGCAGGCTAGGTCCCTGATTTAGGCACCTTTTCTTTCAAAAGGGATGCAAGTTAAGTGTAAAATGATACCGGGTCTGGTAGCACGTTGCACAGGCATCCATGTGTTCCTAAGCTAAAAGCCCAGGAGAGAAACCGGCTCGACCTTGCTTCGGGTCTGTCTACACTGTGGTCAGGTGGCATGACTGCAGCACGTGTAGATACACCTGGCGCTAGCTCAAACAACAATAGCAATAAAGATGTGGCAGCATAGGACGGCCGCTCAAATACTTACCCAGGGTCCCAGGTGTTATACCCACGCTAGCTTTGATCTAGCTAGCGGGTGTGTCTCCATGTGCTGCCATCACCCCTCTGATTTGCAGAGCAGACATACATATCCTTACACACCAGGGTTAAAACTCCCGCTCTTGGGCAAAGTGACTGGTAATGTTAAGAAGTGAAGGCTACTGGCCTATGACATTTACACCAGTAAATAGACCTAAGTGGAGTTACTCTGAATTTATAGCAACGGGGTGGCTGAGCTCAGAATCTGGCTCCATTATTTTCTTTCTCAACCAAACCACTCGGTCTTTTCCCATCTCTTCGTTCCCCACGATCCGACCCTTCCAGTCACTGTCCTCGCTCTGCGCAAACACGTGTCGACATACGGCAGCCAATTCATTTTTGCGGACGAGTGCAGTACCATCCAGGGAAAACCTCTAACTCCGAGCAAGAAACCCCCTGATGGTGGGTTTAGTTATTTTGCTTTGCTTTTAGTTAGTCTGCAGCAAAGCCAGGAACTGAACATAGATCTCCTGAGTCTAGTGCTCTATCCTCTAGACGATTTTTAACTGGAGATTATTCAGAACAAAACAAAATGATGGGCCTGATTCACCAATGATTTACACCAGTGTGACTCCCCTGAAAACAATGGCATCCAGCTGGCACTAAACTGGTTTCTATGGAGTTACCATGGCACTGAGTGGTGCATTGGTGAATCAGGCCCTGTGGTTCCGTTTTTAATCAAAGCAATAGCCTTTCCAGGACTTTTGCTTTTCCATTGTGTATTGTTGCTACAGGGAGAGATCAGCTCCCCACCACTTCCCAGAGCTCTCAGCACAGTCTTCTGGAAAGTGACAGAATGAGTGGTCTGGAGCCGGACACAAGACAAGCCATTGTCTCCCGGGTATCATGAAAGGCAGGCAAGTTGCTTTGGGCACAGCGATCCAGTCTGCAGCGGAAATGCTAATTTCTCAGGTTCGACAGGAGGACATCCACAGAGCCAGGTGACTGCTCTGGTCCACCACCGACGGTCACAGGAGCTGCTCCTACGCTAGGTAGGATCCAAATGACACAGTGCTCCTAATCCCGAGTGGATACTGATCACTGCTTGTGGTCAGAAAGATTTCTCCCAAGCGTGCAGGACTCCCCAATGAAAATGCAAGCAGAGGGGTTATGTCTTCCTCTGAAGAGTTCAGTAAAGGATTGCAGACAAGATCGGCCGCTGCTATGATCCCTAATGCAGTGGCTGTTATATTCCACCATGGTCAACGCAGGGTGCAGCAAGGAACAATCCTGCCCTGACCCCAAGGAGATAGATGAAATAATAGGCCTTCCCCTCCTCCCCCATCACCTAATTCCTACTGTTCTGTCTAGTTCGGGTAAGCTCTGATAGGGTTAACCAACTCATGCGTCAGGGAATCAGCTGATCACTGCAGGAGGCAGGAAGGAATTTGCTCTATTCCCATATTCAGCAATGAACAGTTGGCTATAAACTTTAGAGCAAGCTGCAAGATACTTCCTCTGAAGCATCAGGCATCAGCCACTATCGGAGAGAGGTTATCAGATGGACCATTGGGTCTACCCTGGTACGACAGATCCCATGCTCTTAGATTACTATATCTGACTTTTAACCTCCATGTTTCTGAGGTACAGATGGGACCGATCCTGTTATGGCACACCGGGATTTTATGAGTAGGAAGTGCAATGTCTTGCAAGCAGAGTCCTACCAGATCTGGAAACTCTTTCAGGTTAATTCTACATTCGAGGTGCTATCATGCACCATACAGAGCAGAACTTGCCCTGCGTAATAGCATCCCTTCTGAGAGGCAGGCTGTTTTAAAAGCACCACCTTCCCATCCATTCTGCTTTGCCAAGAGGGAGGATGGGTGGGATATTTGGATGTCTGTATACACTCCGGGTTACTCCTAGCATTTGGTCTGGGCCCAAAGCTGCAAAGAGCTGGACCCTATCTTGGTTTGCCATGAAACTTGCTGCTAATTTTGCAATCAGTCTTTGGCCACCTGTTTGAGCATGTGTAGAGAGAGAGAGAGAAGATGGTTTTGCCTGTTAGCACATATGCCATGCAAGATTTGTCTGGGCCAGAGAGATTGCCTCTGTTGCCATGTACAAGGGTGACCAGATAGCAAGTGTGAAAAATCAGAACATGTGCTGGGGGGTAACAGGCGCCTATACAAGACAAAGTCCCAAATATTGGGACTGTCCGTATAAAATTGGGACATCTGGTCACCCTATTTACCCAAGAGCTTCTTATCTAGGGAGGCAGCATGGTTCACACTGAGAGGGAACTGGACTAGGAGACTGGCAATGTGGCTTCTATTCCTAGCTCTGCTACCAGCCTTATGTGTGACCTCTAGCAAGTCACTTCATCTCTCAGGGTCTTAGTTTCCTTATCTGAGAAATGGGGACAAAAATACTTGCTTTGCTTTCCAGGGGCCTGGATTTTTAAAGGTATTTCGGTGCTGCTGTGCTCAGAAGGACAATGCCTCGCTGATTTAGGAGGCTAATTTTCAAAAGGCCTTTAGACGCTAAGCCCCCTCCCGCACCCCCAGTTAGTTCGATGTTGCAGTGCTGAGCACTGCATGCCTCAATACCTTTAAAAATGTCAGCCACAGAGCTTTGGAGTTTATCGGTCCAGAGCCCGGGACCCTCTGCAGCCCCACCGCCCAGAGCGTTGCGCCGGGGGAGGGGAGCAGCAGGGGAGGGGCCGGGGGCTAGCCTCCTGGGCCAGGAGCTCATGGGCCGGGCAGGACGGTCCCATGGGCCGGATGTGGCCCGCGGGCTGTAGTTTGCCCACCTCTGTTTTAGAGAGTCTGGATAACATTTTTTTTCCCCCAAAAGACCCTATTTTGGATTTCACATGCCTTTGTATTCCTGAGTGAGACACAACCCGGAAAGCTGATGGGAAAGACCGTTCTAGCAGGATAGTCTGTTCCACTCTGACTCGTGAGGTTCGGATAATTCCATTAAGACAAGTGGCTTGGAGCCAGATCTGAATTTTTAGCACCTCAAAGTTTGGTGTGTTTTAGACACACTACTGCCAATCTTAAGCACTCAGGAACCCTGACTCAGGTCCCCCCAAAATAGGATCAATATGGGCCGGGTATTTATTTGTTTTTTGACCAGGTAGGGGTCACTTTTCAAGCTTTTCCCCCACAATCATGAGGGCTACAAACTTACTTTATAAAAGCAAATAAACCCCCCTAAGATCCTCTCATAATCCCCTGACTCCAGGAGTTGGGGCTGCAAGAGAAATGCCAAACATCATGAGAGTTGTTCCTCAAGGACCACCAGGACTGACACCTGTTGCCACCCTGTCCTTGAAACCTCCCCGTGCCCACAAGCACCCACCACCTCTGAGTCCTCAAGCCAGCCACCCAGGGCACAAAGTCATACAGTAATGAGAGAGAGAGGGGGAGGGTCACTACTTGACCGAGGAGAAGAAGAAGTGGGTACCACCATCCCATGTGCCCCGCCCTAGCTGTCGCTAACATCCTCAAGCGGACTACACACTTGAGTCCAGTTACTCATGTGCCCAAGCCTGGACAGGCTCAAGTCTTCAGTGCAGCCAAACATCTGGCATGGTCCTCCCCAAAAGACCCAGTGAAACGTAAAAGCCCCAACTCTCAGGAGCAGTAGCTTATGCTGTCAAACTGATCGGCCAGCGAAACCACAGGGAATGGGCTGGATCTGCTCCATTTTCGAGAAGACTGAATTTACGATGTGCTTTCCTTTGTTTGCGCGTCTGGCTAAGGACAAAAGCAGGTTTTGGCTGGCTGGAGGGAAGGGCGGGCCCACTCACACACGCTCCAAGGTTTAATGTGGGCTCCATATGTTAGGGTCACTAGGCTACCATCCATTTATTCTGGCTTTTATGCATCTCTCGAGCTCTGCTTTGTTGTGTGCAGTACAGGAAAATATCTCCATTCAGGGTTTTATCCTGACAAAAGGGTTTCTCCTTATATTTACTCTGGTGTCTTATTACAAGTGAGAAATAAATTCCAGATACGGTCAGGTAAATTCCAAGGGCCCGAACCTGCAAATACTTTAAGAACATGAGTAACTTTATTCCAGTTAGCAGTCTAGTGCACTATAGTTATTCACACGGTCCAGTGTTTGTAAAATTGAACTTTTAGTTCTTTGCCTCATGTTCTTCATATGCAAGTGGCCAGGAAATCAGTGGAGAAAATCATTCAAAAAATTGGCATTTTTTTTTGAGTTTGTCAAAAAAATGAAAACCTGAAAATTGAACAAGTTCAAGTGCTGGGATTTTGTTGCAAAAATGGAAATGATGTTTTTTGGGGGGGTGGGATTGCCTTCCAAGCCAGTAGCAAGTAGGACTTTATTCAGGGGGACACGTAATGTTAGTAAATTCCATGAGAAGAGGCTAGAGACTATTAAGCAGCATATCCTGCTGCCAGTGCTCAATGGGCAACATATAACGAATAGTGATGCATTCAGTTTCCAGAGCTGCTCAGCACCCTGCGGGGAAGAAATCAGGCCCAAAATCTGCAATTTGATTTAAGAGATGTGTAAAAGGTACATATTAGTCCTTAATAACCATAGCCCTGGTATATGGTTATGGCTTCTGTCTGATAAGCCACAGAAAAGCCCATGTTATATTTGTGAAAAATACTGACAAACAATTTCATTGAATGTTTTGATTTTTGTTTGTTTTTTTACACAAAAATGTGTTTTGTTTAATAGCAAATGGAAATTGTATGTTGGTTTTGGTTTTCAAAAGCTACAATGAAAGAAACGTGTTTTGTTTTAAAATTTTTAGTTAACGCTGCCCCCCCCCCGCAAACATTTTGATTTCAGTGAAACTACTATTTTCCCCCCACAATGAAAAACATGTTTCAACCAGTTCTATACATTGGTATTTTCCAGACTGTTAGACAAATGCTTACGAGGAATAAGAGGCTCGGATTCCCAGCTTGGGTAAACACACACATCTTCATTGACTTCCACAGCATTTTACTGATTTACAACCGTGGAGAATGTGACCTATAGTCATAAAGCTTGAGAGACTAATGAGTAATCTTCACAATACCCCTTTTAGGTAGGTTCCATTGTCCCCATTTCCCAGAGGGGCAAGGATTTTGTTTGCATATTTGTTTTAAACAACATGTCTGAGGTCATACTAGGCCCCATGATTCCTAATTCCCAGGCTTCTTACTCAGATCACTGAATAACACCGTATCTCAATATCCAGGCCAGTGTCTGAAATGTAACAAACATTCGCTTCTCTTTTTTTATACACAGGGTCACAATAGTGCCAGAAATTCTCCAGAAGCAATAGACACTCGGAAATGAGGTTACAGTGAGGGCGGCAAAGAGATCCGGCTGGGCAATGTGCTTATTGTGCTCCAAGCAACATTAAAGTCGTGAAAAAGGTGTGTGCGCAAAAGTGATTTATGATACTGCAGCACAATTGCTCTTCCAGAAGCCAGGATGCTCGTTTCCTGCAAGCCCCAGATTGAAATCCAGCAGGGTTAACGGTTTAGTGTTGAGGGGAGCTTTTTCTGTGCAAGTGCGTATCTAAGCTCACACCCACATCCTGGGTTTATGACAGACCTCTGTGAGGGGTAACAGTCTTGGAAACACTTGGGCATTAAGGAAACAACCAGGCACAGCCTCTGTTAGTAAATCATTCCTCTAGACACAAGGAGAAGGGGAGGATTTGCACCCTGAGGAAGACATTCATCCAATGGGATTAGGGAAACATCACAGCATTAACCACTGAGCTTCCAGTGGATCCCTGAAATAGGTAGGGGTTTATACAGCTCAGGAGAAAACAAAAACCAAACCAAGCTTGGGACGTAGTGGCAGAACCTCCCCTGTTACCATCTGTATCCCAGCAGCACCCACAGGCCACAGCTGCAGAGCCCCGTTGGGCCACGCACTGTACAAACACATAGCAAGGCAGTCTCTGCCCCAGGGAGCTCACCGCTTAAACAGACGAGTCCCACAGGGTGGGAGAAAGGAGGGATTATCATCCCCATTTTACAGATGGGGTACTCGGAGGCACAGAGAGATTAAATGGTTTGCCCAAAGGTACCTGCCGCAGAGTCTGGCGAGCAGTCCCGGGTTTACAATGGTGCCAGTGGTGCTCAGAAGGGGCCCCGGCCTGCACCAAGGGCTCCTCTCCGCCCCTTGGCCCCACCCGCCGGCTCCTCTCTGCCCCCTGGCCGGACCCCAGGGCACCTCCGGCTCCGGGCAGTCTCTGCTTCCCACCACCTGCGGGGCCCGCCGGTCTCCCCGGAGCTGAGCCGCCTGGGACTGGGGCAGAAGCCTGGCCAGGCCCCTCCAGGCAAGCGCGTCTTGAGGGAGCCCAGCAGGGGCTGAACGCGCCATTCCCGAGGGGCGGGAGCGATTCCCGGCCCCAGGACCAGCCCTGGCTGCGCTGCCGGCTCAGCCCCGCAGACAGCAGGGCCGGTGAGTGCGGCCGGGAGGCAGGGCGTGGGGGAGCGGGTCCCTGGGGGCGGGGGGATGCTGGGCTGTGAGGGGGCAGGGAAGATCTGCATGTGTTGGGGCACTGGGGGCTCTGTGGGGGGCGCTGGGCAGGGTGCTGTGCATTTTGTGGAGGGGGTCCAGGAGGGTGTTGGTGTCGGGGGGGGCGGGGCTGTGTGGCATGGGCCCGCCCCCACGGGGAAGGGGCACACTGGCAGCACGGGGCCAGGCGGGCTAATGTGCATCTGGCACCTGCCGGTTTGTAACTAGTGCCCTCGCACTGGGCTGGACAGAGTGGGGAGGCCCCTGCCGTGCCCCATTGCCCCTAGCTGGCCCCTCGCTCTGGGGACTGACCTCCCCCCGCCATGGGGGCCCACAAAAGGTTAAGCCGGCCCTGCTGGCAGGTGCCATTCCAGCACCCTGTCCTACCAGGCCACCCTTCCTTCCTGAGGAGCGAAGTCACTCCGTTTCAAACCCCGCAGAGGTGTGAGGTGCTGGCCTGTCTCAGCACAGCCCCCCAGCATCTTTCAAGCGCTTCTTCCAGAGCGATTCAAACAGAACTCGCCAACCACCACCAAACTCACAGCTCAGGCTGCCAGGAGCCAGAGTCCGATCCCTCAGGTCCCCGCTCTCGCTACTCCAGGGTCAGCCACAGGACCCGGCAGTTCTCCTTCAACTGAGCTGTCTCAGCCCTTTTTATAGGGAACACCAGGTCCCTTCCCAGCTGGGTCTGATAATCAAATTGGGCTGGCTGGCCCCAGGCCTTTAAAGAGACAGACCCCCCCCTTCCCCTCCCGCCCCGACACTTGGGGAAAACATCTTTGTGAAAATTCGTTTTTCCACCAGTCCCAATAGAAAAGATGAGGGGGTACCCCTTTATCGGAAGCTCTCCGCGTGTAATAACATTGTAATAAGCAGGTAGCTACAGAGCTGCAAACATAACCAATCCCGGCCTCTGGACTGGGTAAGGGGGTCTCCCAAGTGGAGATTTTAATGCGGCTTAAGAACCTGGGCATGCAATTCCTTCCTCTCCACAGCAATCAAGCTGTCATCCTTAGCACAAAGTGACGTCTTAATCACGCACCGGGCTCTCAGTGCGATGAATTTCCCTTTTAAGAGAGGCAAGCGAGATCTGGCAGTCCCTATATTCCATGCGGTTTTAATTTCTACAGGATGCCGCAGATTAGGAAATCAGATAACAACAGTCACAGCAGCAGCAGCAGCAAACATCCCGATCCTATGGAGACTTGCAGGCTTCATTTCAGAATCAGGAACATTGCTAAGCGCTGTTGCGAATCCGGACGTGAACCGCACACACACAGGGCATTTTCCCATTGTCCCTGCTCAAGCCTTGCTCACGCTCTGTAGACACCTGGAACGGCTGAACGACAGACCCATCCTCTGGCAAAGCTTCACTCCCCACGGTGACTGGTTTAGGCCCCGATTCAGCAAGAGACTTAAGCATATGCTTAATTTTGAGCATATGTCAACCAGGCTACGCCCGCAGCTAAAGGTAGCCACGGCCACTGTTCCCTCTAAGCATGTACAGAGAGCCTAAACCCTGACCACACGGCGAAACACCGCACGCACAAACATTTGCACAGAAGCACAACAATTTGCACAGAAGAAATGTTTTGCGCACACGGCCTGTCAAAAATTAGAGGGAACGTTGCTTATGTGCCTTGCTGATTTGCAGCCCTGTTCCCTGAATGATGCACCTCAGAATGATTTGGGTCTATCCTGCGAAAGAAAGGCGCTGGCTTGAAACCCCAACTCTTCCGTCTACTCGTAGAAAAGGAAGTAGCAGGTTCCCCCACCACCATTACGTTTTCTTTGCAGGAATCCCTGCTGGAGATAGGATGGGATAGGTCAGAATCCATGTGCATTGGGTCCCTCATCTTTCCAGGTAGGCTGTCAACAAGGAGCCGATGAGCACTGTCTGACAGGCTGGACATTTCTTGGGACGTGGACACTCGTCCCCCTGGGAAATGAACTGAGGCTCACCAAACCATTCCGCGCAAGGCACCAGGGAGGCCAGCAAATGGTGATTCCTTTGGTCAGTACTGACCCAGGCCTAATTCAAACAGGACGATCTCGAGATGAAAGGCGCCATATCTTATTACCAACCCCGCAGCTTTTCTAGTGACTCATATATATATATTTTTTAATCTGCTTGCTTGGTGCGGTTTCCAGTGTGCACTGATGCTCTTATACAGCCAAGCATTAACGTGTACAAGTCCCTGGGCATCTGACAGCACTGAGCTTCCTTCCTCCTTCAGTAACTTGGGCAGCCATTTGATTTTGACAAATTCGAGGCAGGATAAACTGGAGGAGCCCACGCGGCCACAGCTAAGAGGTCAGGACTTTACACTGGGTGATCCTCTATTGTATGGTATTTAAAGTAGACATGCTGCCTTCCTAACGGTTAACCCATCTGCTGCACAAAGAACATCTGAGCGCATCAATTGGTTTGGGGGGGGGGAAATTCCCTGTAAGCAGATAAGAGAATCAGTAGCTGCTGTGTAATCTGGCGGCGTTGCTTTCCGAGCATTAATACGGCACATTGTCTCCAAGATCCTCGGTAAGACAGCACAGTGAGCTCAATATCCGCTTAGTCACCTAAACACCATCTGCTGCGAGTGGCAGCAGGATCAAGGAGACGGATTTGGGGAGTCGAAGCCTCTGCACAGCAGCCGCAAGCTGGCATTGGGGGAAACAGACCCAAAAAATCCCCTCTGTATTTTCTTTAGTGCACCAAGAACTAACTCAATAAAGCAACGGGCCCAGCAAACACGGCAACTAGAGTGGGTGCCAGAAGATCTGGGTTCCATTCCTGGCTCTGTCGATGACCTGTTGTGTAACTGTGGGCATCTCAGCTTCCCCATCAATAAAATGGGCATAATAATACCTGTCCCGCGGGGTAAAGTGTGTTGAAACCTGGAGATGAAATGTGTCATATGCTATGTATCATTGATGAAGATGACCTTCCTTGTCCATCTCTCTGGATTGATTGCTCCTGACATTATGCAGTCCAATTTTAAGAGGATCAAGGATTGTGTTTCCACCCCTTCCCACGTGCCAGTATTTGCCATAGCATTTTCCATGCTATTTAATCAACATTCTCCTTTTCTTAATTTTATCCCATTGCTCTTACTTATACCCTCTTGTCCGACCCATAATCATCCTTCTCTTGGCTTAGTGAAACATCCATCCACCTCCCTTAGCTCTAGCTCAGCCAAGTTATACATAGCCATTCTTTTTTCATAAATTATTCTTTATTATTTGTATTGTGCTCATGCCCAAGAGCCCCAGAGATGACAAAAAGATAGTCCCTACCCCAGAGAGAAAACCAATCCCACAAGCCGCATAGGGCCAGTCTTGTCAGCTGCTCACCTAAGATTTTGGACCCAAATGGTGGGGATCTCACAAATTTAGATAATCATACAAGATTTCTGGCACTGTGGCTGGTTAAAATCTCACGAGATCAGCAGTTCTGGTGGCCAGATTTGGCTGAAAACTTAGAGAGCTCTGATGGGAACACACAGGGCTTGTCTGCACTCGAAATGCTACAGCCCTTTGAAGCCGACGCGAGTCTTTCCATCGATTTCCGCTGGTTTTGGATCAGGCCCTTAGCATCAGCACTGGGGAGTTCCTGGGGCTTTGTTACTGGCTTGCTCTTCACTCCACAGGCCGGCGATAAAGGAGATCAGGCTGCCCTTGCCCATTTGCAATTTTACTGGCCTTAGCAGGGTTGTTGTTTTTGATGCCCCAAGGCCTTCAGGATACAGGAGTCGATAAGCCCATATTGACTGAGCTCCCTGTTATGTACATGGCTCTCCTCCTCTGGCTACTCCCCCTCTTCGAGGGGAACAGCCCATTGGCTGGATGCCCACTCGCCAGCGAGAGCAAACTGAGCATGTTCTCCTGCAGGCTAGCACCTCGTGTGCTAGGGGTTTGGAGCCCCCTGCATGTTTCCCAGGCATCTCGCGCTATTCCCAGCCTACATGTCCCAGAGGCGCTTTCTCTCTTCTTAATTAAAAGCTGCTGGACCTGTCCCTTCCTGAGACATATAGGGATTCAGGGAGGGCCTTTGTGGGATGCACCGTGTTTTCCGAGACTCAGAGGATTCTGGGAGACATGGTCTCCTGTGAAAGCTACTAGTGTTGAAAGCAGCCAGTCTACTCTCATTCCGGTGGTTCTTTGCCCAGTCCCAGTGCAGGTCCACAGACGCATGGAAAATTCCAAGAGATCAGCTCCCTTTTAGGCTCTGAGCACAACGGCAGCTGGTGGGTGCTGGGAAAATCTGGCCCTAAGTGGCTTAAGTTGGGCAACCAGAATAAGTAGTTACCCTGGGAAAACTGAGGCCTAAGCAACTTGCCCAATGTCACCCCGCAAGTCAGGTGTAGAACCCAGGTCTCCTGGTGCTTTCTTGCACACCGTACCCGCTGGGCTAGGCCACCTGCCTAACGGCCCACAGATAACTGTTAGTCTCACCCACGGAGAGGTGGGATGGTGTTTGTTTTAATAGGTTGCATGGCACCTGGCTACCACCACCACTGATGTGATACAACCCACAAAGACATTGCTAACACCTCTGGAGACAGCCTGGGACTGGAGAATACCCCGCCATGTTCCATTAGCAGGCGGCATTAGGCCCCTAATTCTGTTTGACCCCCTAACATTTTAATAAACACTTATTGCTATTTGTGTTACTGTAATGCCTAAGAGCCCCAGTCGGGGACCAGGACCCATTGTGCTAGGTGCTGTACAAATGCAGAACACACAGTCCCCACCAAAAAGATTTTCAGGTGCCCTGCCTTTTTTACCTGTAGCATGGACATCCAGCCTTAAAAGGAGCCTTTCACTGGAAGGGTTTTTTGGATTAGGTATAAAATGGAGGTCCTGACCATTAGTAAAATTAAAAGAACTTAGGGCCCTTTATGCAAGAGTCAGGTTGTTAACTTTAAGTGTCCTGCACAGATTACAGCTTTGGTCATTATCTAGCACATTACCTTCTGCCTACCTCAGTTCCCCTGCTAGTTTTAGTTGAACATGGAATTTTCATCTCACGTGGGGGCAGCATGTGGCAATGCATGGGACCAGGAATCAGTGAAATTGGGCCCGATTCCCAGCTGCGTTGACTTGGGCAATTCACTGAACTCCTCTGGGCCGTGGTTTCCTCATCTGTGAAGTGTCGACTCACCTTAGTGAAGTGCTCTGAGAGCCCTTTAGCAGCTGCCGTATTTCACCCCAGAGGTGGCTGCACTTCACAGGGGGGTGAAATGATTTCCGTAAGAGTCCCAGACACAGCCCTGGTCTCAGCAGACAACTCTACTGACATCAGCTGGTGACAACAAGCAGCTTCTGGTTATGGAGTTATTCTTTGTACTGCCCTCTGTACCTGCCAGAATGACCTGCTTTCGACCTCCCCTGAGTGACTCTCCCTCTAGACCTCTCCTGCTTTCACATACACCCAGATGAATTTTATCAGAGATATGAGAGTATCACTTAGAAACTGAATCATAGAATCTCAGGATTGGAAGGGGCCTCAGGAGGTCATCTAGTCCACCCCCCTGCTCAAAGCAGGACCAATCCCCAATTTTTGCCCCAGATCCCTAAATGGCCCCCCTCAAGGATTGAACTCACAACCCTGGGTTTAGCAGGCCAATGCTCGAACCACTGAGCTATCCCTCCCCTAAACACTTGCTTTAGATACCTAAAAGACACTGCTTCAGGATTGCAGTATTTGTCTGGGGAAACATGGGGCAAACTGCAAAACATACAGGCAAAAGTTATTCAAGACAACACTGGAAAGTGTTTAAGCACGACCAGTGTATTTGCGTCCTCTTCGGGTATGTCTACACTGTACACTGGGCCTGCACTCTGACTCAGGTTTGAACCCAAGCCTCCCTTCTGTCCACACACAAATCAGTCTGACTCAGGACAGCAAGCATTCGGAACCCGAGTCCTAGGACTATGCTAGTGAGGGTGGTCAGAGCCTGAGCCCTGCTGTGTTTTGGGTGTGAGCTCAAGCTGCAGACCCAAGTCAGAAGGTCTGTGTAGCGCAATAAGGATGTGTTAGCACAGTGGGAGAGCCAAGTCCAGCAACTGTAAACCGCGGTTTACTATGCAGTGTGGACACCCGAGCATGGTCTTGGAAACACCGAATCCATAAGCCTGGGTCCCATGGACCCAGGCTTAGTGTGCAGTATAGACAGACCCTTAGCCAGCAGCTGTTTCCAAACAATCACACCACCTAAGCAGAGATGTCGGCCTGCGATTTCAACCAACAGTGTAGCTACAAGAGTGTAGCTATGGAGTTTGCCACAGGGCAACTACCCTGGCAGCTGAAATCCCAAGGACCTCATGCAAATACCCAAATCATTCTGATACCATAGGGATGGGTGTAGAATAAGACCTGATGCTTCTCCCTCAGGGGGAACTCCCACCCAAAGCTTGGTCCTGAGCAGCAAGGTGATTTTTTGCATCCACGTACTGGACTGTAGCATAAAAGGATGACTCAAGTCAACACAGACGCTCATTGAGTACAATGGGGTTGGATCAGGCCCTAAGGGAACATGCCAGAGAACATTCTTCCCAGAACCAATTTAGACTTTGTAGCTAGGGCAGTTAAGGTGTTTCTTTCCTGCCAGCCGCAGCCAAGACCCCTTTGCTATTAGCCAGGCTTGTGTTTATCTGGTGTTAGGCTAGCCCAGCGGTTCTCAACCTTTTTGCCGGCCTGACCCTACTTTGATTCCCACGACTCCATCATGACATCCATCGACTGCTGGAGGCTGAACCAGATGCGGTGCCTCTGTGGGCCCCCAGCAGAAAGCCAAGCTCTAGTAAACAGCCTCCTCCAAGCGGCGTGACCTTGCCCGTACGGTACACGCGAGGTCGCGCTGTACAGGGAACGCCATTTGGTAGAGCCGGTCCGGATCCCTTCAGATTTGGTTCGTACGTTCAGTTGGGATCATGATCCCATCCCTGATGGCTCAACCCCAAATCCCAGAGTTTGGGAACCACTGTTCTAGCTCTGAATTGCCTAGATTGCTTGGTTTCGAGTTTATGGCACACCTGGCAGGTTCCCAAGTATCTGTTGTTCGAACAACACACATTCTTCCTATTTCCATTATCTTTACTCTCTGTAAGGCCTAGGATCTGACCTGCTTTCCCCCTTCACTTACTATTTTTAGTAAAACGGGCATTCTTCATAGCTCTGACGTTATCTTTATTGCCTTAATATCTGCAACACATCTCTGTTTTATTACACTGAGCTATGTGGATGATTCTGCCCTAGGAGAAACAGCACTGCTATGTCATTCATCCTTAGATAATCGGTTTTTCTCTCTCTCTCTCAAGCTGCTGTTAAGACTTTTTACACTAAGGACATAAACAATAAGTCAAGGGGGTTTTTCTCCAAGTAACTTATAGGTGGGCCTCATCCCATGGAAACAGAAGTGATGGGCCCATGATGATCTCTGAAGTGAGTGGTAGAACCGGGACTAGAACCCTGGAGTTCTCCTTCTGCTGCTCGGAGCATTAGCCAATTCTCCCTTCCCAAACCGGCCATCCTGACTCCCCACTCTGCTGCCTTGACCACTTGAGCACACTGTCTCCCTGAACCAGGGCGAGAACTCTGCAACCCTTACTCCGCTGCCCCACCTCCTGCCTTCTCAATATCTCAGGCTGCATCAAAATGGCAAAGTGGGAGGAAGATGGGAAGCAGAGGCACAAAAGGCGACCAGAGAAAGGTGTCTCCGAGCCCTCTCGTCGCATCATTGTAGAGTTTGGCGCTGGCCGAATGGGAAGCACCATTAATTCAGAGGTATCCTTTGCAGATATTAAGACCAGAAGGGCCCATTCTGATCACCCAGTTGGACCTGCAAACGCAGGCCAGACAACTAAGGAACTCTGATTACAGACACTACAGAAGCAAAGTGCAATTGATCAATCCTGATGCTAAGGCTTGTTCCTGATGCTTTTAACGAGACGACATGCCTACAGAAGGCAAAGGGAGTTTTGCCCACATTAGCCTTGCCAGATAAGGCGCACTGGACCTTTTCCATGGCCAATCAACATGTGCTTTATGGAGCATGGGGATGAGGGGGAGTTAATTATTAAAGGGAGAGCAGAATTTTCAAGCACTATGGCTTGTTCTGGCCCCGCCTGGCGACAGGCGTGCCGATCACCTGGTATGCACCTCGTAAAATCCGCTCCGTGCAGGCCCAGCCATATGCCGCTGTGCCATGCCGCTGCCTCTCAGAAGCAGGATCTAGCCTTGCCTTTGCCCGGTTCTCCATTACCTGAAGGGTTTCCATTCCTGTTCCACCTGTGAACGCTTTTTAAAAGTGCTTTTTTAATATGAAAAACAATCCATGGTGTTTCAAAATGAAAAATGCGGCGTCAGAAGACATCAAACCGGAAAGTTTCAACCTTTTCAAAAGATTCTTTTTAAAAAATGTTCGCCACAGTCGACTTGTTCAGTAAAACACGCTGCTATCTGTGCAAATGGCATTTTTCATCTAAAAAAATATTTTGACACAATATTTGACGAGCTCAAACGGTCATTTCTCAAGGCGCCTAGCACACGGGGGTCCACCTGGTTATGGCTTTAAGTGCTAGTGTAACATAGGTGTTAAATAATAACTTTTTTATTATCCTGTTAGTGTTCTCCCTTAAACACGGTTACAGGCTCAGGTTTTATTGCTCCTGGGAGAGATCAGAGAGATTTGCCTGTTGCTAGCTCTGTTTTTATTGGTCCTCCAATGTAAACATCATGGAGAATGCACAACGGATCATCTACCCCTGATTGCTCTTTCTTTTATGATTAACTACCCCCAAAATGTGGGTGTGGGTGACTCAGGGATATGACGAGGCATGGTCTGCTGGCTCCCAGCCCCATCAGACAAGTAGTGACTGGCTATTCTTTGTTTTACGGTAGCAGTAAGGGGCCCTAACCAGGACTGGGACCCCCACTGTGTTAGATGCTGTGCGAGCATATGTTAAGAGACAGTCCCTGCCCTGGAGGGTTTACAATCTAAATAGAGAAGACAGAGGAAGTATGAGTATCCCCATTTTAAACATGTGGAACTGAACCACAGAGGCCCTGATTCAGGAAAGCTCTGAAGCAGACGAACTGTGGAAGGTTGATTGGGAGTCTCACTGTGGTTCCCACTGACCAGGTCTCAGCCAGGGCTGTCAGAAAGGTCCAGCAAAGCTTCAAAAAGTCAGTGAAATCAGAGTGTTCTAGCCAAGCCCACAAACCACCATCGCAGGGCTACCCAATCTGATAACTGCTTTCAACTACCTGAAGGGGGGTTCCAAAGAGGATGGAGCTCGGCCGTTCTCAGTGGTAGCAGATGACAGAACAAGGAGCAAGTTGGTCTCAAGTTGCAGTGGGGGAGGTCTAGGTTGGATATTAGGAAACACTATTTCACTAGGAGGGTGGTGAAGCACTGGAATAGGTTACCTAGGCAGGTGGTGGAATCTCCATCGTTAGAGGTTTTTAAGGTCAGGCTTGACAAAGCCTTGGCTGGGATGATTTAGTTGGGGTTGGTCCTGCCTTGAGCAGGCGGTTGGACCAGATGACCTCCGGAGGTCTCTTCCAACCATAATCTTCTATGATTCTATGAATTTCAAGGACCTGGATCAATGCAGGTTTCAGAGTGGCAGCCGTATTAGGCCGATGAAGCTTATGCTCAAATAAATTTGTTAGTCTCTCAGGTGCCACAAGTCCTCCTGTTCTTTTTTGTGGATCAATGCAGTTCACTCAGCCCTACTCTCAGCTCTCACTCTCTTCTCCCTGGGCCTAGAGATGTGGGCCCAGATCCTCAAAAGGTATTTAGGCACCTAATTCCCTTTGAACCAATGGGAGTTAGGCACCTAATGACCTTTGAGGATCTGGGCCATGTCCCTTAGTGAACCTGCTGGTAGAGTGTCACTGGGAATGGTCCTAAGAGGGAAGTCGCTTTGCACAAAGCTCACATTTCTCTCGCATCCCGCCCTCACCGCTGAATCACTGCCCAGGGAACAATCAATACACGGAGCAAAGAATTCAGAGGCGCTGCCCTCCCTTCACCTTCTGCTAGGAACAAACATGAGTCCAGATAGCACCTTGGGGATTCCACTGATTGCGTAAGTCTCTTCTGGCCGCACAAACATAGTCTGCGCACCATTGCTCTGTGTTTGAAATGCAGAGTACGCAATCTCAGGCCTTGAATTTCACAGGGGCCCAGAGCCCGCAGCTCCCATTGATTCCAAGCCAAAAGGGGTATGTCAGCATGGGCTGCTCCAGCCTGACCCCCCCGGGTTACATACTTGCTTGCACAGTCCATGCTGAAGCCTGCATTGTGGCATCCTGGCTTCTCTTTTTAGAGGGCTAGCTGGAGAACGCTAGTGTGAGTACATCTACATGAGTTGCCATTCGGAGCCCCCTGGCTGCACTGCTGATGTTCCCTCGAGTCTTCTAGGAAGTGCTTTCAGACTGACAGAACTTGCCTGGTAGCAATCACAGGTCATCACAGCACGACTACTTATCCTTTAGTCAGCATTTTTTATCCAAGGTGCTTTATTGCAGTGGGACAGTATCATTATCTCCAGTTTACTGATGAGGAAACTGAGGCACAGCAAGGCCAAGTGACTTGCCCAAATCCACACAGTGAGTCAGCAGCAGAGCCAGAAACAAAACTCTTCTGACCCCCAAAGTCTAGCATCCTAGCCGCTGCATCACACTGCCTCTCTCATAGCCCCCAGCATCCAGAATCAAGAGCAACCGATACTTTGGAAAGGTGTATCCAGAGTCCCATCTCCCAGTGACAAGTCAAAAATGAATGCAGCATCAACAAGTTTGCCCCCCCTGCTGTTTATGACTTTTTCACAGGTTTCCCAAGTACACGATGAGATCAAAGTGACTAACAACATAGATTAGGAATGTACCTCTTTGATCACACCTACAACAATCCCTGGTCCTTAGTCACATAAGCATATGGAAGTGGCAAACCCACATCCTTTGCAAAATTTGAAGGGGAAAAAAAAAGCAGTGACGGAGAAAAACAAATTGCTTCACCCTCGCTGGCTCATTGCAGCTTTGGGTTGCTGATCACAATTCAATATTTTGGGGTTAGAGGCCTTTTAGGATACCCTTCACATAACACAAGAACCAGGAGGTCACCCAATGAAATGAATAGGCAGCAGGTTTAAAACAAACAGAAGCCAGTACTTCACCCATCGCACTGTCGACCTGTGGAACTCAATGCTGGGGGATGTTGTGAAGGCCAAAAGTATAACTAGGTTGAAAAAGAATTAGATAAGTTCATGGAGGATAGATCCATCAATGGCTATTAGCCAAGATAGTCACAGGCCCAACCCCATGCTCTGGTTGTCCTTAAGTATCTGACTGCCAGAAGCAGGGGCTGGATCACTCAATAATTGCCCTATCCTGTTCTCTCTGAAGCATCTGGCACAGGCCACCGTCAGAAGACGGGACACTGGGCTAGATGGACCATTGGTCTGACCCAGTCAGGCCATTCTTACGTTCTTATTAGACTCCGGTTTGCTAGAAATGAGACCATACTGCAAAATTCAGCTCCCAACAGGGAATTCAGACATCTGGATTTGGTTTCACACCTCCCTGAACACAGGAAACCACCGTGCAATTGTGATCCAGGAACACACGTTAGTTTGATCTCACAAGACTTCTCTGGGAGGTTCAAAACTTGTATTAGCTGTGGTGGGCCGATGTGGAAACTGGGCACAGAGACGGGAAGTGCCTTGCAAAAGGCCACAGAGTAAGTTAGTGACAAAAATGAAACATGAAACCAGTATTCCCTGCCCCTTTTCAAACCATTCACTAAACCACATATTTGTGTAGCTTTAAATAGTAACCAACTGGGCCATGGGGAAGGAAGGGGAACTAGACAAGAAACTCTCCTTTTCTGGATGCTACTCTTGATCATCCTTTGATTATACAGATGCTTCCTATTACCAGCCTGGCACCTCCTCCCCTTTCTTAGCCTGTCACGACATCTCTCTCTGTTATGGAGCCTATTGCTGGGACCTCAGCAGATTTGTAAGAGCCCACCTCCCTGATGCTAGAACCCATGCATGGAGACTGCCCCCTGGTCTCACTTTACAAGCATGTGATGCATGTAACTGACTTGCTTAGCTCCTACACTAGTTATGGGCTCCTGGCTCTCCTTCCCCTTGGCTTAAGCCTGTCCGCTTCCTCCACCTTTCCTTTCTTTCTCCCTCCCACTAAGGGCAAAGCTCCTTGTGGGGCCATGCCACTGATTCCTCTCCACTGCTTGCCATGGCTGTTGACGTCCACCTCTGACCATAGATGCCTTTTGATTAGGAATGGGTTGAAGACACACAATTTGGCTCCAGATTTCAGATCTGGGGGAGGGGCGGGGGGGGGAGCCTTGGGTCAAGGCTCATCTTGACCACGGAAGATGTTGTCCCTGTGTGACAGCACCCAGACTTGGCATGGTGACACCTGTGGAGGAAGGAGAAGGTCACATACTAGGTACATTAACCTACAAAGGTCTTAATTCTATATTGGACCCGCCCTGCCCTGAAGCCTGATAAGCAAACCCGGGGAGAGGTAGAAAGGAGGCCCTCTCTGCAGAGTTGGTTTCCATTCCCTTCTCCCACCCACCAGGCTACAGAAATGGAGATTTGGGGGCTTTCCTACCTGTGGGAAGCCCTCCCTCCGGGAAGGAATGAGTGTAACACTGCACTTTCCTGCTGACTCAAGGAGCAGAGGAGAAATCAGAACCCATGCGCAGCTAAATGGAAGGTCAAACAGCAGTGGGCTGGGAGCACAGCTGATTTCTAGCCTCAGACAGCGCTGCATGCTGACCGAAATGCAGTACTGCATTCTCGAAGGGCAACAGGAAACTGCAGGTTTCTGCTTGTGTTTTTTTATTTCCATATACTTTTTTTTCTTGGCCCTTTGCAGGAGGATGGTGTGCGCGTCCCTCCTGGCTAGAGCAGGCAATGTATCTTCAAGGTAACGATCTGGAAGAACAAACTGAAAAGGTGAAGGATGCAGACTGGCTCAAGGCAAGGGAAGGGAGAGCTCAGAGCCCTTAAAACTGGTGCGTGGGGCTAGGAAGTCAGTTATATCCATGCTTGTAAAGTGAGGCCCTAATGGGATACAAAGTGGTCGAATGGATGGGGCACGAGATGTGGGTTTTATTCCTGTCTCTGCTGCTGGGTGACCTTGGATAAGTTACTGTAGTGCTTTCTGCCTCAGTTTCCCCATCTGGAAAATGGGGGTGATGATACCATTCTCCTTTGAGAGCTACTGATGGAAGGAGCTTCAAAGAGGCAGGTATTAGGATTATTTTTCCCAGCTCTGCTACAAACTTCCTTTGGACCACTCATTTCACCTCTGTTTCCCCTCCCACTCTTTGTTGAACATGGCTATTTAGATTGTAAACTCCTCAGCTCCTGGACTGTCTCTCGCTGTGGCCCTGGGCCTGAAAGCTTTGCCAATTGGAGCGAGAGCAGGCCCTGGATTCTAGCCCCACGGGGACCTGCGCCCTCTAGGCACCTGTAACACAAGTAAGAGCTTTGTCTGGACTTGTCTATGACGATTCAGTTCGATCTATTTTAATATCGCAGTTCAAACATCCCATCCTGCTCGCTATCTTATCTTAGGTAGTTATATGGCCCTCATTACCACAGTATCCGGTGATCCTCCCAACACCCCCTTTAGAGGTGGGGAATGGAGGCCCAGAGAGTGCCTAAAGATACGTCGACACTGCAATAAAAGACACACAGCCCAGCCGGAGCTGGTCTGAGTCAGCTGACTTGGGTTTGTGGGGCTGGAAGAAGCAGTGTAGATGTCCGGGCTTAGGCTGGAGCCCAGGCTCTGAGACCCCATGACGAGGGGGTGGGTCTCAGAGCCGAGGCTCCAACCTGAACCTCTATGCTCCTCATTTTAGCCCCACAGCCTGAGCCCAGGTAAATCTGAGACTGGGTGCCTCAGGTTTTCTGATTGCAGTGTAGACGTTACCCCAAGTGACTTGTCCGGGGTCAAACAGGGAGTCCGGGGCAGAACAGGAATTTGAACCCAGGACTCTGTCTATGGCCCTCACAACTGGATCATCCTTTCCCCCTTCTTGCTCAGGGACACTGGTTGAAATCCAGAGTCGCTCAACTGAAGTCACTGCAGCCCTTCTAGATTTTTTGATATAAACCAGCAGCCATACTGGTTCCTATCTTCTTCTGTGCTCTGGCACTGCAAACCTCACCCCCTGCTTCTCATTGGACAGCCAATAGCATGACAGGGGCCTTTCTCAGCAGAGAATTAACCAGATTCAAAATGCATTTCCCGCCTCGTCACTGTCCGGTTGTAAATGTGTCTGCAGCCGGTTCCCCATTGTTAGCCTCTCGCCTGACGGAGTGAAAACTTCCTTCTTCTTTTCCCCACCCGCAGCGTCTCTTTTAGAGTCTCAAGGGGAAGACAACTCTGCCCTGTATGTTACTCTGTGCACTTAATATGGATGGTATGGTCATCATTAGGCCTGGGACTTCCCATGGCAACAGAATGCCAGCCGGAGGGTAGGGGGAACCAGTGTAATTCTGCTTCAGTGGCTCTTCTCAGCTCATCAATGCTAACGAGCTCTCTTGTGAGTTAACAGACTCTAGCACCCAGCCCACCGGCTCCATTCGCTGGCGCTTTAGACTTAATGCAAATTATTGACTGATAATACACACAAAGAGAAAGTAGGGCAACCTTCCACTGGGAGGGGAATTAAAAAGGCTGCCAAGCTCCGAGCTGGGTGTAGGGATCTCTTGCTACTGCTTATGAGGCTCTGTCTATCTGCAATGAGCTTATTGATGTGACTATAAAAGGGAGCCAAGTTTGGCCAGGCATTTAGATTTTTTGTTTTTGTTTTAAAAATGGTGAACTTAATTGGGGCATCATCCTGGGGGGGGAGTCCAACGGGGGCTGATGCATGCTCAGCACTTCACCGCATTAGGCCGTGGGTCAATCGGGTACTTAAGACCTTAGCACCGCCATTAACTTTGGGGGGCTTAGCATTAGACAGCTGCTCAAATGCATGGGCAAAGTACCATTGCCGAAGCAGGGCCCAATCCTGCATCCATTGGTTAAAAAAACTCCCCATTGATTCCCATGGGAACAAGAGCAAACTGTCCAATTACCTGGGTCGTATGCAGTGATGTAACTTAGTGGGGAGTCACCGATCAGGTAGACCGGCCTCTTCCCGGGGCTGGTGTGATTCTCCGGCCTGTCTCCGGTTCTTTCGGGCCCACAATAACTAAGGAGGAGCCACAGACTAGCAGCAGCTAATCTTTGCCCTGCTTTGTTTGTGTCCAGTTTCCATGAGCTGTCTCAGCAGGAGCAGCCAGGAGTCGGAACGCTGAGGAACAATTATGATACTGTTTGCAACAAAGGGAGATTCTGATGTCAGAGGCCTCCCCCATTGCTGGGAAGCTCTGGGTTGTGATCGTGGAGAGGGACAGCTTGTTACCAATTTCTCTTTTTTAAAAAAAAACAAACCTCACCCCCGCTGTAGCTTCTGCCATGCTGCTCTGCTAGAAAGGACCCGGGTCACTGCCAGTGGGACTGAGCAGAATTCCTGCAGAGCCACGGACTGGCTTTGCCACCTGAGAAAAGTCACTGTTGTGAGAAATCAGGCTGTTTTCTAGTCTGTTTTAAAGATGGGACCAGTTGAGAACTCTAGCTACAAACCTGCCCCCAGCCTAGATCTAAATGTCCCAGCTGTCCTTATTTCATTTGCCATCATAGGTTAACCTGTGACTGAAAGACATAAGGGCTTGCCTACATTAGTGTAGCAGCATTGTAAAGTACAAATGATACAATGTAACTTCTCCCTGGGCCAGCGAGGCCCATGCACTGCACCTATCCTGGGGCCTTGCATTATCCTGAGACCAAAATCCCTGATGTAGACAACCGTTAATAACAAGGTGTATTCAAAGCGACAATCAAGGAGGCTCCCTGATTCTGTGGTGGAGTCTCCGTCACTTGGAGCGTTTCAGTCCGGACCGGAAGGCTTTCCAAATGGTACATGCTCAAGTTCCACCACATATGAGTCGGTGGCCAAGTTGTATGGTCCTGCTTTGAATGCATTGGGTTCAGATCTCTCCCGTTCATGTGGCTCTCACCTTGGCAGCCTGCCTTTGTGGCAAGGGGTGTGGTGGGCTCCCCATTCCAATGAGTCTCTAAATGAAGAATGGCTATCTTCCCAAAGGATCTGCTCCGGCCCAAGAAGCGGTTATGGCCTTGATACTTACACTACGGCGAAGCAAAGGACTCCCTCCTGCAAGGCTCTGGGGTCATTTGCCACCTTCTACCAGCCCTGAATTCACTATGGGTATGTTTACACTGCAGCGCGGGAAGAGAGACGCATGCTAGCTTTCATTTTGCTAGCACGTGAAAAATAGCCATCTAGCACAGGTGGCTAGTCACCTGAGTACAAACCCACCCAGAGCTATCCCGAGCTGACGCCCATGTGACCCCTAGCTCCGCTGCTATTTTTAGTGCGCTGGCTTGAGCGGAGTTGGCACCTGTTGTCTACCTAAGCTGGGAAGCGGCTGCCCAGCTGCAATGTCGATGTACCCTGTGAAAAATAGATCAGCTTTTCATTACAGGTGTATAGAAAGATGGGAACTCTGCTCTTCGTTAATATCAGATTGTATGTGATCCCATTCAAAATGCCGTTTGGAGTGTGTGGATGAGGAAAGAGATAAGATTTTAAGGTACAGAGAACAGGACCCCTCAATCAGGTCCATCTTGGGGGGCAGGGAGGCCAGAGGTCCATCCGGCCCTCCCTCCATTTCCCCAGCCAGCTTCAAACTGAAACTCTCCAGCCCCTCCTCTCGCCTGTGTCTCTTTCCCTAGCCAGGAAGTCACCTGATCTCTTTGTTCTCCAACACCTTCAGTCAGCACCTTTACAGGGGAGGGGCCCAGGCTATCAGTTGCCAGGAGACAGGGTGTCAGCCCTTCTCTGTGTATACACCATCACACTGGCCCTCTTGGGCTCTGCAACAATCACACACCCTTATCCCCCCACCTAGATACTTAAGAAATGCATAGGGGAAACTGAGGCACCCACACAGTATTCAGAGAAAGCATAAAGAACATTCCCACTTTGTCACAGTAAGCTTGGCCTGTACTCTGTGCCCCAAATTCTGCGCTCAGTTACACCAGTGCAACGATGAGGGCTGATTCAGAAGGGACTGAATTAGGCATCTCCAGAGCTAAAAGCATAAACTACTACAGTTTAGGCTAAATAGCCAAGGCTCTCTCTAGCTGCTGGCTGTAACAAACTCATATCCTCTGTGGCTAGGCACAGCCTGGGACCTGTGACACTCACTCACGAGCAGCCGTGCCGATATGGAATTAGACCCAATTTAAGCCAGTGACTAATTGATTTTCGATTGTGAATGATGGTATGGTAGGAGGGCAGTGATCCTAGAATTACATACAGCTACCTCCATTCATGTTTTCTTTTCGGTCATATTCCGATCAGGGGATATTTGAATAAAAACCCTTAGTGTTTGAATAGTGCTTTACCGATCTTCCAAGGGATTGCACCAGCCTTTGCAAACTGGCTCTAATAAATCCCACCCCCAAACCTTCACCTAAATCTGGAATTGAAACAGGGAGCTTGTTCAAATTGCATCTCTAAGAGCGTAGACCTTTCGCAGCTAGGCTGGCCTTTAAACATGAACCGGTGTCCAAAAGGGACGGCCCCATTGGGCAGCTGCTGAACCAAATTTCTGCTTTGCTGGATTATAATTTATTTTATTAGAGCTCATCAACATTTTTCATATTTAAAAAGGTTTTGGGGTGTTTTTTTTTTAAAGACCTGTTTTCAATTAATTTTGTGAAGAGCTTTGAATTGAGTTTTGTTTTTTAAATGGAAAAATGCTTATATGGTTGAATGTAACCCATTGAATAGTTTTACTGACTCTTAAAAATCTCATGGTACAAAGAACTATGACCAATAGTGCTTGTAGAATGGAGCCCTTACATTGTAAACTACTGTCTTGGAGGAAATGGTGAAGTAACATTGGGTCATTTCAACCTGGAGTGAACAGAAGCATGGAGGAATATATGGTAGGCAACAATCTTGTGTTGTCCAGGCGTGTGGACTAGGCTAAGGGTTCTCAATCTCAAGAGGAATTCTAGAGCTACTCACTTTCTGTATGGTTAGATGGGAGCTTGAAGTTATTTTTACTGATGTAACATTGCTTAAGAGCAAGGAAGAGGTTGAGAACCATTGGACAGACAAGTTGATAAAGAGCTTTAGCATCCCTTATCTCCAGGCTTCTCTTGTCTAATAATCCCTCACAGCGTATTTTAATATTTTCACACCACAGAAGAAAATCCATTCATTCTAGGATCACGGAATAGTCCAGGTTTCAAGCAATCCTCAGGTGGCTGGACTTCTCGTCCAGGCAATAAAAATGCGACAAAAAAAATCTGAAAAAAGTGTACTTTATCACTCTAAGTAACTAGAATTCAGGTATTAAAGAGAAAACAGCCAATCACAACATAGTACAGAAATCAAAAATTAATTTAACCACACAAAATAAATTAAAACATTAAATATTAACTTTTTCAGTGCAACATATACAGATGACAGAGTAACCATGACTAAAGAAAAGCTTCAGGTTGGTTATTTATAACAAACAGAGAGAGAGAGAGAGAGAGAGAGAGAGAGACTGAGACAGACTAAAAAAGGTTAACAATTCAACTGGAGGTGAGAGTACCAGCTGGAGGAAGTTTCCTAGAATTAAAGCTGATTTTATTATTAATACAGATTATCTGTCTCAGATGAGCATGGCCCCTGCAATGAGGTGGTATTTCTGTCCTAGCACCGTAAAATTTCAAGACAGATATTTTAAAAACCAAACAGCACTCTTACAGGAGGTTTTTGGGTAAAAGTATCCAAAATTGGGGGGGGAAAACGCAAGTTACATGTTTCAGGCAATTTGTCAGAACATCAGGGACACTGGGTGACAGAGCACACATTATGAGTGCAAAAAATGTTCAAAAAGAAAGTGGGGTGATTTTCAAAAGGCAGATGTGAAAGTTGGGTGCCCAACTCCCACTGACTTTCTGTGGAAATTGGGCACTTATCTATCCTTTGTGACTTTAAAAATCCCCACCCCCCCCACTGATAATCACATTTATTGATCTTGAAATGCCAGCTCTAATAAGATTTTTTTTGTTGTAGTTAAATTAGATAGACCCTAATTTTGCTGTTAAATCTGGATTAACCCCATTGATTTTAAAAATGTCTCCCCCATGAATGGAGTTCCTCTGAATTCACACCCGTCTAACAGAGCGCAATCTGGGCCATGCTTTCTTCTTTTGTACTTAAACTCTCAGGGTGAAAGCTTGGCTACACGGTGGTCGATGGCAAAACAATGGGGCCAGGATTTCATATGCCGAGTCACCAGAAATGCTCATCTTTCCAACAGAGCAGAGAGCATTACATTCAATGAAACCCTTTTGCGACACAATTCCAAATGGCCTTAGAACCACAGCGCCCAATCCCTGCACCAATGAAGTCACTGCAAAACTTCCACAGATTTCAGTGACAGCAAGGATTCAGCCCGCAGCTTTTTGTTTTCCTACTGTCAAAAGTCAACAGTTTATTTGATCTCCTAGCTTTCCCTCTCCTTGCATTGCGACTTTACCAGTAAAGAAAACGTCAAGTAACAAGCATAATTTTGTAAAAGCGGCAAAGAGTCCTGTGGCACCTTATAGCATAATTTTAAATCTCTTATCCTGAAACAGTTTCAAATTAATTTAAAGCCTGCAACCCAGCACAGGATGGACCGTCTATACTCGTGTGTATGGAAAAGCCATTGTGGGGAAAGGAGAGAGGAATTCAGATCTTCATTTTAAATTCTGACCCCAATACCCATTGTCACAAGAACCTTTATTTCTCTCCTGTCCTTTCCAATCCCTCTTCAACTAGGCAATGTGGTTGTTTTTAAAGTACATTCCATATTAATGAAGTGTGATCCCACTTTCTGAGTCAAATATCTAGGTATATTCTTAAAAGCATCGCCATTTTAAAAATCAGATCCTAGAAGTTCAGATATTGCAAGGAGCAGATCATGGAATGGATTACGAGATAGACTGTACACATGGCCCTTTATAATTGCTCTTTAGTAGGGTGCAATCGGGGTGGGGGGCAGGGGAAAGCAAGGATTCAGTGCCAGAAAACCTAGGCTAGATCCTCAGCTGGTGTAAATTGGCATTGCGCCATTTAAGCGAATAGAAATGTTAATTCACACTAGCTGAGGATCTGTCTCCCTTGTTTTTAAAAAAGGTCAAATTAGTGGCTGCATGAACATTCTCACTAGTGGGTCAACTCAGGGAGGCATGTGTGAGCTTCTTGCCTATCAATACATTTCCAGGCAATAAGGAGGGACAGAGCTGCCCCTAGCCAAGACATGCCTCGTTGAGTATCAAATACCTGTGTGTTCGTGCCATCTTAACATGCAAAACTTCTGAGTTGGGATGTTAAAGCAGCACTCAGGCTTAAAAGCATACCACCATTAGGGAGGGGTGAAGAGTGTCAGAATGTCATCCACGGCAAATCTGACCCAGGCTTTTGAATGAATTCCTATGAACTTCTTGGGGTGCACCCAGCACAAATGGCTATACAGCTTCCTGAGAAGGAACTTCCCTGGAAGGTCTGAGGACAAGGTGGGGCGGTCAGAGAACTAATGACCCAACTGTTAGTTGCAAGATCCATCCCTCTGCTCATGGATGTTGTCACAGGACCTGACCCTGCAGCCCATTCCAGGAACAAGGCTTGTGAAATAAAGCCTAACCGCCCCAATGGGCCCGTGAATCAAGGCGTGAAGAGAAGCCTAAATAATTTAGGCTACAAGAAATCAATTCTTTAGTCTTATTCCCATATAAAAAGCAAAAGAGAGAAAGCACTATCCTGCAGGGTGCAATGTAAGGTACTCTGCTCCTTGTGGAATCGGGCCCTAAATGCACAGCTTCCATACGACATTTGGACGCAATTTTTTAAAAACTATGCTAAAAACCACAGTCCCCACTCCTCATGGCTGGAGCACTCTGCATGTTCTAAGGTGAAAAGGGCACTAAAAATCAGGTCGAACTTTTCTTGGGAGCCCTAGGTTAGAGGTTAAAGCCTACGTTCTAAAAAGCAGGACTAAGCGATTTATACAGCTCTTGTAATTATGGCCATCAGCAACACCGCTTCAATCTTAAGGGCTGAATTTGCCACTGACAGAAATGGTCAGAGTGCCACCGATATCAATAGAATTTATGGCCACTTATGCCAGCAGGAAATTTGGCCCCAAGTTTCCTGAAGTGCTCAGAAACCAAGAACAGACCAATAGGGTCCCTCCCTACACAAAAGATTTCAGGGATCTCAGAGATGGAGCAGAACTATTAACCTGCTGCAGGGCAGTTACATGGCACTTCAGTTCAGATATTTCTTCTCCAGTCTTTTTGAGCCAGAGGAGAGGGTGCTCTGATGTTTTAGAAGATATCAGAGAAAAGTGGGTAATTCAGCAATTACTCCCCGATTCAGGAAAGTGCTTAAGCACTTGCTTAAACTTTAAGCAGACGCTTAAGTGCTTTACAGAATCAGGACATTAGATGTGTTGGGCTTTTCCTCTTTGACAGACTCCGAGCATCACTGATGGAATCACACATACAGCTCAGAAATTGACCAGACCACACCCCACGCTGCCACACCCTCAAGGCGAAGTGCCTGCCGCATCACTGCCAAGTGCAATAATCCATATCCACCTCTCAGACACAGATGCTGCTATTTTAAAATTAATTTTTCAAATCAGCTTTAAAAATAAATCAAAGAATTAAACGGAGTTGGGCGGGGAAAAAATCCTGGGCAGAGATTGACAAAAGCCATCTTTTGGTTGGGGGTCAATCTGCCTCCATAAGAAATCAAGGGGAGTGGACTTAATAGGTGTAGAATCAGGGCCATTGGAAGACTGCGTCAGACTCAGTCAAGGTGCAGGTCCAGCAAAGGGTTGAAACATGCTGATCTCTGACAATTAAGATTATGGAACAAACCATCACTTGTGTATCTATTTCGAAATTTCCTCCGGTGCCAGTCATTAGGTTGCTGTATTATAGGAAACCAGAAGTTCATAAGACTGTTGCCTCTTTTAAGTAAGAGTTTGAAAATGAATAAGTAAGGCAGTGGTTTCTCTATATAAGATAAATATATATTGTTTCTATTTTCCCTACTATGGATCTGGGTTAAAGTTGCAAGCATTCCTCCTGTAACATTTTGCTTCTAAACAAAAGGGTGAAATTCTGCTCTTCAATCATCAGGACAAACCTAGGGCCAAATTCCTAAGAGGTGTAAGCAGGGGAAGCTTCACTGACCTCAGTGGAGGGATAGGTCTCACTTAGGCCCATAGTAGTGAATTTGACTCTAGGACTGTATTTTGCCAGGCAGATCTGGAAGCAAACTTCAGATCAACATTCAGAAGAATATTTCATAGGTGGGACTGTCAAGTTTGTTATCCAATTGCATAATGTACAGTGTGGGTTTATCCTCTCAGACTCAAAGAGGGACTAGGGGTATGCAAACATTTACCTACAAGTTATAATCCATACTTCAGGGAATAGTCCCATTTACTTAGGAGGGCCTGATTCTGATCTCACTCCAGAGTAACCAATGGAGTTACACCAGTGTAAGCAAGATCAAAATCAGACCCCATGAGCTTATTCTATTCCCATGTGGAAGGGTTTGCAGGATTGGGCCCTAGGTTTCCCATTGTCATAACACAGCAACTCCTAAAGTTTTCTGAACAGTCCCTAAAGAGCATAAAGAAATGCAAAAAGCCACATGTCTAAGGGCCTCATCCAAACCCATTACAGACATTGGAAAGACTTTAATAAGCTTTGGATCAGGCTCTAAATGCCTAGATTGCCACCACCCCAATGGCCGCCATTTTGTTATGCTTATTTCCATGTTCCATTTTTTCAGCTTTCCAAGAACACCAAAGACATTTAACCCGCAAACACATTTTTCTGCCTCAATAACTTGTAATATTTTCTGCCATCACGTTTAAAACGCAAAGGACTGTGGGGGCTTGAACACATTCCACCCCCCGCCACACTGGCTTGCGCGTTGCTATTTCTCTCTTGCAACTTGTCTCCCGATGAAGAGAAATTGAATATCATCAGAAAGGGAAAGGATAGCCCTGGCCAGTCCATCTCGTCCTGTATTTCCCCTGCCCCAGATTTCATCTGGCAGGGCGAATGTCCCAATGGCCCCGGCAGCATAAAGGAAAAAAATCGCAGTCAGGCAAATAGGATATTCCTTTGAAAGGGCTGCGTTCTCTCTTTTGAAAAATGGAGACCTGCAACTGCTCCTCCTAATGAGTCAAATATGTAACAAATGCATGAACCAAAGACCCAGTCTTCAGGTACGTTCCATAAAGTCTCAAAGCAGGACAGATACCGACAGACAGCCAGTAAGCAATCTCCAACCTGGACTGTACACACTCCCCCCGCCACCCCCAATCGCTGGTGTCAAACCTACTTCCCCTCCCCCATCCCCCCAAATCATCACATCTACGTAAACATGAAGCTGACCCACGTGTCGTTCTCGTGTCCGAGTCTGAAGTCTCATAAAACAGTCTAAGATTCCATGGTGGTTGAGAGGTGGTCTACTCGTTACTTCATGGCTTCACATTGCATAGCCCCATGGAGATGGTGCCCTCGATTTGGCAAGGTTCTGAAAGCTCAGCCTATAATACAGGATGCATATGAAGAGTCAAGGTAATGTAGTGTATGCTTGATACTAATCCCACGCCAGAGCATTTTCTTCCATGGAAAAAATGTTCTTCTCTTGAATGGGATAGGCCTCCTTTATTATACTGCAGCAGTCCCATCTGGCCATGGCAATTAATATATTGGTCAGATCCAGTTCTCCTTCAGACCACTGCAGAATAAAAAACAAAAAACATACACCACACGGGTTAACCTACTTCCATGGGAGCAAACAAGGGCGTAATTTGGCTCTAGTCTAGCATCAGAAGGCAAGTGAGTCATAAGAACGGCCACATTGGATCAGACCAATGGTCCATCCAGCCCAGTATCCTGTCTTCTGACCGTGACCAGTGCCAGGTGCTTCAGAGGGGATGAACAAAACAGGGCAATTTTGAGTGATCCATCCCCTGTCCGGTTTCTGGCAGTCAGAGGTTTAAGGACACCCAGAGCATAGGTTTGCATCCCTGACCATCTTGGCCAATAGCCATTGTTAGACCTGTCCTCCATGGTTAAATACATTAGAAATTCCATTACAGCAGTAACCCAGAGGGGCTAAATAACTTATTATTTTGGGTGCCTAACTTATGGCATTTAAGAACAGTTAGAGGGTGGATGCTCAGCACTTTCTGAAGATCAGGCTGCTTAATTTGGGCAACCAAAATTACTCCTCAGTTAGTCAAATTTGACTATTTAGGGCAGGGAGTAGATAGCTCGTTTTTCCTTCTTGCTCATTCAAAAACATTCACTTTCAAACGACACTGCTGTTTCGGTGCCTGGTCGATGGAGAAGGGCTCCCTGTCTCTTTATGGAAGTCTCAGCACTCTCTCCTTCACGGTATGAAACGTACACCTCCCCTACGATGTGGAGCACCTGATATAGCCACAAACAGCTCAGGAGACCGCTCTATAAAGCCAGGACAAACAAAGGCACCTTAGCTGCTATTACAAATCGATCTAATACTCTAAAAGCAACGAAGAGGAGTACATGCTTTCTACAGAATTCTCAGTCTCCTTCGTGAGCGCGATGAATAAGTCAGGCTGACAAAGATAAATAATTAGAGCAGAGACAAAATTAAAGAAAAACAGGAAGAGATCCAGAATAATTCTGGCCCCTGCCTAGACGGTATGTCATAGGTCACCTTGAATTTATGGCAGCACGTGGTGCAAAAAACCCCTGCACTGACAAAGAATATGTTGTACCAAACTGCCAAATGCACAGAAGCTGGATTTTCAGAGATGCTAAAAATGGTTGCGATTTCTTCCAGTGTCATGGGAAATCTCTTGCAAATCAATGCTCATTTAGTGCCACAAATGGGACTGGTTTACATGCAGATGCCGTAGCCCTAAGTAGGCAGGCCAAATGGTTTGTAAATCAATTTTAAAGGGTGCAAAAATCACTCAGCACTCAAAAGATGCTTTACTATAAATTCAGATGGTCTATAAAAAGGGAGTCTGGGGAAATATCATATTTAGGGGGAGATTTTCAAAGGTTGGTTAGCTACCACTGCACATTTGAAATCTTCCCTCACTTAAATAAAATTTACTCATTTATTAGATTATATATTACTTCCCACTCTTTTGGCTCTTCAATATTTGCATTTCTCTCAGCATGGGGTCTAAACCAGCAATCCTTACTCACATGACCAGACCCAATGGGGCCTGATTCAGTGTTACACCAACTTCGTTTTACATCACCCCATTTGATCCTTGGGAATTAAAAATCTGAATTTTATATGGCAACATTAATGAAGTTATTTCACTGTATCTTAGGCAGTGTTACCTAGTGGGTAGGGCACTGAACCAGGACTCAGGGAATCTGGGTTCAACTCCCAGCTCTGCTGCTAGCTTGATGGGTAACCTTGGGAAGTCGCTTCCCCCTCTCTGTGACTCAGTTTCCCTATGTGTAAACTTGTATTAAGGATACTGACCTCCTTTGCAAAAAAGAACTTGGAGATCTATGGATGAAAATTGCTACACAAGAGCTAGGCATCACTCTACATCTTGGAAATGCCAGCTAAATTCACTTAAGAAACAAAAGTTGCTCAGCAGTTCTTACTTACCTGGTAAGTCAGCCTCCCCGCCCGCCCGCCCCCCACAAAAAAAGGTAGGAATGAAATTAAAAAAAAATTTCATGCATGAAAGGTTGATCTCAGATGCATTCCAAGGGGTAAACAGGACCATTCTAATAGACGACGCTGAAGGATGAAGTGTACTGATGTTCACGTTACCTTATGTGATCTCCAAAAGGACCCCATTGATCCTGCTCTCATAACTGCCTACTGCAGATATAACCCACTGGTAAGTGTGTTACAGGTTGTAGGCCTGGCTTGACATGAGTCAGACATGGGTGAGGCCTCATTTCTTGGGAGACAAGGTTAGAGAGGTAAATGGAACAGGAGGTTGGGAACAGAATGTCCACGCTAAAACTAAGATAGGTTAATGGGCCGGTAAGATAAGAGACCATGTCTATACTAGCTAAAATGAGGGGGAACACCCAGGGAGCCATTTAAAATGGACAAAATAAGCGTGGAATGTAAAGAGGAAGTAAAAAGTCACATGGACAGTGTGTGTCTAGAGCATACTATACAGGGATTGGTACCTCTGAAGTAGCCAAGCCAATCCCAAAACAGTAAATGCAACATCATGTGTACATGTATACAAAAAGGAAGAGGTTTTCTGTGTAAGTTTGGGTGTGTGGTATGCCCTATACCTATCCCCTATGCTTGAATCTGATCAACTCAGCACAGCTTTGCTGGAGATCAAAATAAAGATACCCGAGTGACAATCTGGAGTCAAACTGAGTTCTTGAGCAGCTGAATGGAAAAAAGGTCTCAGAGGGAATCCCACCATAGGTCCGCCCCTGTTCCCGATCCACCAAGGATAGGAGTCTGTTGCAGTGCTAGGCAGCCTTGACTCTTTAGCTCAAAAAACTGTAGCAGCTCATGCTTTAGCTGTAGAGATCCCTGGTTCAAGTCCCAGTGTGTTGACCAAGATGGTGGCTGTCACAAAAGGTTCCTTGGACCTTCCTTTGATGCATCTGATAATGGCTACTGCCAGGCTGCATGCATCACCCATGGGTATGGGGAGATACAAGTTAAAGAATAATAGACGAGGGATCGTTTGGACTTTGCCTGCTACTGATGCCAGCTAAATGGAACTCAGCTCCTTAGCAGGATCTTCATCTCCACGGCCAACCAATTTAACCGTTGGAAGGAAGCTGTTGCTACGACTGTTGTTCCTCCTACCTGTCTCTGAATGGCAACAGGAAGTTCCCCCCTTCAGGAGCCCACTGGGCTTCTCGTGTCTGCAGATGAAGGCTCGGCACCACTCACAATGTTTTCTTATCCGACAGCAACTGAAATGCAATTTAGGGCAGGGGTATTAGGATGGAGACAAGGCAAATAGCTTGTGCACAGGGAAGGAGGGGAAAAAAAAAACAACCAACAATGAAGAGGTCTTTACTGTTCAGCAATAACCATCTCAGCAACATACTGGGCTTAGTTCTGCTCTCAGCTACCCCCAGAGAGCTCCATTGATTTTAGTGAAGATGCCAATGCAGACTAACAGAGTAGAATGTGGTCCATTGCTTCTCTTTACGCGAACAAGAATGGTGGTGCTGAAGTCTAATTTGTACAGCTGCCTTGGGAAGCATCAAGGGGTGGGGGGGGGGGGGGGGGAGGAAGAAGGGGAGAAAAATCACACAGCATTCACTTCGCTTAGCACCGAAACGCAATTCCCCTACTGGGGTGGGAAATGACAGGCATTACTACAGCCCCAACAATGCTACATGAGAGAGAGTGAGTGTCTTGATGCAAGGACAAAGGGAATGCCTAATCATTGCAAAGCAACAGGGGAATTTAGATAGGCAAAAATGGGACACACTCACCCCTGGTGTAGCTCCATTGATGCACAGGAATGAATTTACATCTGGTTAGTTATCAGAGATCTGGAATTTGAACCAGACACTGGAGACTCAAAGCCCTACTCCTAGGAAAAGGGCCACGAGATCTTTCAGAATCTGGTCTAGACAGGAAGGGTGATCTAGAGAGGAAGGACAGCCTGACGACAAAGGCACCAGTCAGTGACTCAGGAGATTGGGATTCAATTCCTACTTCTGCCACAGACTCATTGTGTCATCTTAGATAAGTCACCTACTCTGACTTTGGCCCCTATTCAGGAAGGCACAAAAGCATGTGCTTGATTTTCAGCATATACTGAAATGCTCACCTGAATCAGGGCCTCTGTGCCTCAGTTTCCCATTTGTGAAATGGGGGTGATGATACTACTTCTCTCTCACCCTTGATCTAGAATGTAAAAAATTGACTGGCACTATGCATCTGTACAGATCCTATCGCAGCGTGATCCTGATCTCATTTGGGGCCTCTCGGGGCTATTTTAATACAGAGAAATAAACCACAAGCGCTCAGAAACTCTGGTTTAGACCTCAGACAACTGGAGGGGAAAAAAAGCCCTCAATGAATTTGGAACAAATTGTACACAGCGGCCAATAGCACCGATTGATGTGCTGTTGAAAGATTTATTTACATTTATAAGTATATATCAGCCATGAGAAAAGTGACAATTAGGGCAAGACAAACAAACACTCTGGCTTATTGCAGCTGTACTGACTGGTTTGTTCATTTGATCCCATCGTGAATGAAGAGTTAAGAGCTAACTGAAAGAAGAGTTAGGACATGCAGAGAGACTGTGAAGCAATATGTCTCGTAACACAAGACACTTGGGTTGGGAAATCAACAGCAACACTTACCTATTCCTTTAAATTACACAGTGAAGACAGTATTGTTCTCTTAACACACTCATGTTGCAACACGAGTATATTGTCCACCTGCCCTTAGAATGAACATTGAAGTACTTTACATCCATAGGGATGAGCTGTTCTGTAGAACTCCAGTTATTCACAGAAATGGGCATTGGCACAAATAATGTTTCTTGTATCACAGTAGCAACCAGAAAGCTTTCTGCCCTCTAAGAGCGCAGTACAGCGGTCTGCATTTCCCCTGCAACAGTTCCATTCACTAGCACATTAAATAGAATAGCGAGCTTCATCTCATGCACTATTTCGCGTGTTAGTCGTGGCATCAACTTTGGCTGGAAAAAAAAAACTAAACCAAAAAAAAGAAAAAAAACCCCACAAACCAGAGGCCCAATCCTATTCAGGGGCTCAGCACCACACAGGGTCAGGTCTAGAGTCAGCAGCTCCCATGGAAGCAATTTTCACAGTCTACATGCATAGGGCCTGTTCAGAGAAGAACCTGAAGGAGTCTAGTTAATGTAACCTACAGCTTCTTCCAGTCCTGTAGTATGCAAGATACACAGTTTAGATGCCCTTATGTCCATTTACTGATGTAAACAGGCCCCCTCTTTTATACCTGTGAATTTGGCCTATTTTGGTACATAGTTTTTATATTAGCTTCTCAGTTCATCCATTTAAATAGACAGCCTTAGAAGTCAGCAGGTTTTCAGACAGAAATTTTTCCCCTGGCACTGCACTCAAACATCCTACCAGTAAACTACCATTATGAGGTTCAGATTATTCTGTGTATAAATACCCCGGGTCCATCCCTTCCCAATTCCCAACCACGGCTCTGAAACAACTAAAAAGACTGCTTGAAAGAGAATTAAATTTAGGCTTTATATGGAACTGGGATGTATTAGCAGGAGTGTTGTAAGCAAAACACAAGTAGTAATTCTTCTACTCCATGCTGATTAGGCCTCAACTGGAGTAGTGTGTCCAGTTCTGGACCCCTCGCTTTGAGAAAGACATGGACAAACTGGAGAAAGTCCAGAGGAGAGCAACAAAATTTAGGAAAGGTCTAGAAAGCATGACCTATGAAGAAAGATTGAAAAAAATTGGGTTTGTTTAGTCTGGAGAAGAGAAGACTGAGGGGGAACCTGATAACAGTCTTCAGGTATGTAAAAGGTTGTTATAAAGAGGAGTTTCAGAGTAGCAGCCGTGGTAGTCTGTATTTGCAAAAAAGAAAAGGAGGACTTGTGGCACCTTAGAGACTAACCAATTTATCTGAGCATGAGCTTTCGTGAGCTACAGCTCACTTCATCGGATGCATACTGTGAACTGAATGCATCCGATGAAGTGAGCTGTAGCTCACGAAAACTCATGCTCAGATAAATTGGTTAGTCTCTAAGGTGCCACAAGTCCTCCTTTTCTTTTTATTAAGAGGAGGGTGATACATTTTTCTCCTTACCACTGAGGACAGGACAAGAAGCTATGGGCCTAAATTGCAACAAGGGAGATCTAGGTTACACGTTAGGAAACTACTCCTAACTAATCAGGGTGGTTGAGTACTGGAAAAAATGACCTAGGGGTGTTGTGGAATCGCTGTCCCTGGAGGTTTTTAAGAGCAGGTAGACAAGCAGGGATGGTCTAGAGAACACTTAGTCCTGTCTCAGTGCAGAGGACTGGACGAGATGACCTACCAAGGTCTCTTCCAGTCCCCCGTTTCTATGGTTCTGTAATGCGTGGTGGAACGGGACTTCGAGTCTGTGTGGATACTTCGGCACGGCTAAGACAAATCAACAGAATCTCCCTGAGACCCAGTAAAGTAGTAGTAAGCTGAGGCACAACAGCACGTAAAGCAGACTTACTGTATTAGTACACAGGCCACAATAAGGACGACGGACGCTACCACTGAAACCACTACCAAGGCAGTGATGGTTTGTTTCTTCTGATTGGCAGCTACCACTGCAAGGAGGTCTGCGTGTTCGCATCGCGTCCCGACAAACCCAGAATGGCAGCTGTGAAAAGAAGAGACATGAGAATTAAAAAAAGAAAGTGCCAAAGCCCAGGCGCCCCCAAGAAATAACGATCCAGTCACTGGTATTCTCAAAAGGCATTTGGCAGACAACCACCTCAGTCCCCTAGCCAGAGAATAAAGAGCGGGACAAAGACAGGCTAGCAATACTTCAAATGCCAATTAACGGGTTGATCCTGCAGCTTACGCTGGCAAAGTTCCCACTGAAGTCAAAGTAAGTTGTACCTGATCAAGAACTGCAAGGTAAAGCCCTGAGCACATACTAAGCCAGCAGCTCCTTGGCTAAGTTTTCAGGCCTCCAAAAGCCATCTAGCTAGGCTAGGTTTTCAGAATGCTGAGCCCCTGCAAATACCCATTTGAGTTATGGGACCTGCTGGGGGCACCACTGAAGATCAGGCTAGTAATTTAAGGTTATGTCTACGCTGCAGTTTAAAAACCCGTGGCTGGCCCTTGCCAGCTGACTCGGGCTCGCGGGGCTTGGGCTGCAGGGCTGTTTAATTGCCGTGTAGACCTCTTGTCATAAATATAAAGGGAAGGGTAAACCCCTTTGAAATCCCTCCTGGCCAGGGGAAAGCTCCTCTCACCTGTAAAGGGTTAAGAAGCTAAAGGTAACCTCGCTGGCACCTGACCAAAATGACCAATGAGGAGACAAGATACTTTCAAAAGCTGGGAGGAGGGAGAGAAACAAAGGGTCTGTGTCTGTCTGTATGCTGCTCTTGCCAGGGACAGAACAGGAATGGAGTCTTAGAACTTTTAGTAAGTAATCTAGCTAGGTATGTGTTAGATTATGATTTCTTTAAATGGCTGAGAAAAGAATTGTGCTGAATAGAATAACTATTTCTGTCTATGTATCTTTTTTGTAACTTAAGGTTTTGCCTAGAGGGGTTCTCTATGTTTTTGAATCTAATTACCCTGTAAGATATCTACCATCCTGATTTTACAGGGGGGATTTCTTTATTTCTATTTACTTCTATTTTTTATTAAAAGTCTTCTTGTAAAAAACTGAATGCTTTTTCATTGTTCTCAGATCCAAGGGTTTGGGTCTGTGGTCACCTATGTAAATTGGTGAGGCTTTTTATCCAACATTTCCCAGGAAAGGAGGGGTGCAAGTGTTGGGAGGATTGTTCATTGTTCTTAAGATCCAAGGGTCTGGGTCTGTAGTCACCTAGGCAAATTGGTGAGGCTTTTTACCAAACCTTGTCCAGGAAGTGGGGTGCAGGGTTTTGGGAAGTATTTTGGGGGGGAAAGACGCGTCCAAACAGCTCTTCCCCAGTAACCAGTATTAGTTTGGTGGTGGTAGCAGCCAGGCCAAGGACAACGGGGGGAATATTTTGTACCTTGGGGAAGTTTTGACCTAAGCTGGTAAAGATAAGCTTAGGAGGTTTTTCATGCAGGTCCCCACATCTGTACCCTAGAGTTCAGAGTGGGGGAGGAACCTTGACACCTCTGGTCTCAGGCTGGAGCCCAGGCTCTAGGATCCTGTGAAGTGGGAGGGTCCCAGAGCTTGGGAATGTCTACACTGCAATTAAACAGCCCCGCAGCCCAAGCCCTGCGAGTCAGTCAGCTGGCACGGGCCAGCCACGGCTGTCTAACTGTAGCGTAGACAGGCCCTTAGATAACTAAATATGGATTTAGGAGCCTAACTTTCGGCACCCAGGTTTGACTTTTTCCACCCCATCTTTGTGCCGTGAAGGACAAGGGGAGGTGGGTACTCTATTCTCGCTGAAAATTCCAGCCGGTGTGGTTTCCTCTTTGTGACTCCAAAGATAATGCAAAAAGTTATATGTGCCAGTTTGCAACCCAAGGGGGGATGCAATGGGTACTATCATGACCCTGCTGCCCTGAGGAACAGTGGATCACTTTCTCTTCAGTTTCACTTGTGCTCACACAAGCAAAACACTTTGGCACAGGAAGAGACTTACACACATGCTGGCTTCTCCTCTTGCACCAGAAACCTGCAGGTCCCGTGGAAGCAGAAGTGACTGTGGGAGTCGGGACAGTCGTTAAAATGGGAACGGACTGCAGCAGCCACTGGGGGACCTAGATGGGGTGGACAAACAACAAAGATACATTTTTAACTCCAGGTGTAACCCACACAGCTTCTGGGTGTGGTGTTTTGTCCCTTCTAGTGGCACCAAGGCCACTTAGTTAAATGAGTCTGCTCGAGAGCCTTAGCTAAGAGGCAGTTGGCTTTTAGTTCATGCCATAGAGGCTCACGCAGTAAGCTCCAGAGGCCCCAGGTTCGATCCCACCCACCGACGATCGGGATCGGTCAGCGTTACATGTGCATTAGACAAGTCTGAGACAATTCTCTGCCCGCAGGGTTGTGCTCAGCAATGATTTAGATTTCGCATGATGCAGAGTTTCAGGGGCACAGCACACAAGTGTTCATAACCCATACAGTAAAGCCCGAAAGAGTTTACTAGAAAAGCATTAACCTCTTTAGTGGGGTTTTTTCCACTCCAAACCACCCTCTAAACTTTAAATAGGTAATTGTATCCCTGCCACAGAATTCCACCAGATAGAAAAGGAGACCACCACTATAGTTCAGAAAACCCTATTAAGCACTGAAGATTTTTAAGAGCAATTTCTGTAGAACCCTCTTGGTTTTGCTAGACATATTCAAAGCTGTCCAGGAGTTTTAGATCCCGGATTCCTGTTCGTATTAATGGAAACTGGACACCCAAATCCTTTAGGTGGTTTAAAATAATCCCAGTGTCTCTCTTTAAGCAATTCTCCCATACAGGCAGGACCCTTATTACTATGAGATTTTATTTCTATTACTGTAGCATCTAAGGGTCCTAGTAACAGATCAGGATCGCATTATGCATGGTACTGTACAAACAGACTCCTCCATTGTGATTTGAGCTTTAAGATTAGCTTAGTGCTGGTGAGGGGAAGGGTGGGAGTGAGCCAACCAGAAGAAACCCACCCCCCCTCCAAACGAAGGAGGGGCCACAGAAACCAGGGTGCGCAACTGGCAGCATCAGAGAGAGAAATCCTCCATGGAGCCACAAGAGAGATGCCGCCTGGAGCAGAGTAAGATTCCCATGCCACCCTGCCAAAGGTGCTTCAAGTCTGTCTTGGAGGCCCCACCTCTGGGATGAGAGGGGAGTTCAGTCTTCATGGCCCAGCCAGCTCTTGGCCTCTTTGTTGAGGCTGCCAACAGAGGGTGCGTTTTAGCGACAGTGTGGTGGTCGTTCTCCATGACGGATGCTTACCCACGGAGAAGCAGACTAAATTCCCCATCTCCTTTCACATAGGCCAGCATGTCACCCGAGGAACACTCAGGCACTGCTAGGCTGGTCTGAGTAGGTAACTTAGAGAACAGAGCCCTTTGCCTCTATTTACCAATCCCTTGAGCCAACCAGACACCCTCCTCCATAGACTCCTAGAAACATGGGAGGAAGGGAAGAATTTTGTAGGAGAAGAGCAAATTCCATTTCCCTTTCCAGAGGCACCTCGCTAATACCCCTGCAGGGTTTAGATTTTTAAGTAGGTCTTTTGCAGTCCTGCCATTCGGATTGGTGTAGATGGGACAAAGAAGCTGCATCTGTTGACACCAAGCCTGAATTTGGCCCAGAAGCGGTCATGAAAGCGATCGAGACTGCAGGCTGAGGAAAAAGTCAAGAGAGACCAAAAGGAAAGGAAATTATCCACTGAGTGGGGGCTGGATTTGTTCTTCCAACCCTATGGAAAAATCAGAGGCAAGCAGCAGATCTGTTTAAGGGGCCCATAGTGGATCATTTTTTATACACTCACAAAATAAGCCTTTGTGGCACTAGAAGAATTTACTAAACAGCTTAAAACTTAAAGTTCTTAGCCTAGATGAAGTTGATGAATAATCAAAGACTCAGGTGTTTAGAGAGCACTTGCCAAAGATCCACTGCACTCTTCCATTTGTTTTCTTGTTACGAAAGCACCCACCACCACAAGAGCATGTCACAGAGATGATCTATATATAGATGAAGACACTCACAAGAAAGGGGGTCTGCTTTAAAAGGGACCTCTTCCACCAAGCGTGATGAACACAGCCAACTCAGTGCTGGCGATTCTATAGAATGAAACATTGTGAAGTCAAGTCTCAGTAGTAAGGACAAAGCAGAGCAGAGGAAGAGAAGTGGGACACAAGAATCCGTCGGAGAATACAAAAGCTTTCCTTCCCCTCCTAATTGCTACACTGTTTTCCATTTTGTCCTGTGCTGTTTTAAATTATCGTTCACAGCTGATACTGAAAACCAATATCCTGCTTTTGGATTAGCACTCTTAGAAAGCACATCTGATCTCCGTTGTTTCAAAGCCCGCTTCGGGTTCCTGTTTCCATACATTTATGTCGGGCATGGTAATTAGATCCACATCTCTCAAAAGCTCCAGGTCCCAGGGAGATTTTAAACAAGTTTGAGTGTTAATCAAGGATACTGTGGAAAGAAAAGGCTTTGTTCAAACCACGTATTCACATGAGGTGGCAGCAAGCAGCCTGGTTTGGTACTTGAGCAACAGTGGGCCAGTATTGCCATGTTGGAGACACTGGTCAGATTTCCAGCCCAGATTGTCTCATTACACGGGTTACAAGCTCGCCGTAGATTTTAGAGTCAGACTGGGCCCAAAATGATCATCTTGTCTGACTTCCTGTATAACACAGTCCTCAGAATTCCACCTAGTAATTTCCTCACTGAGCCCTGGGCAGGAGTCAGCTAAGGAGCAGGAGTGACTGTTTCAGCCCTACTTTCAGGGAAGGAGCATCCTCATCTCGGAAGAAGGGGTCACTGGTAACTCCATTGCTACTAGCAGCCAACACTGTGACAGTGGATTTTCTCAAAAGGGACAGATCTCCCCCAACTTTACTGGCATGGAGAAAAAGCACGGGCAAGCCTTTAGATGGAAAGCAAACCAAGGTCCACCAGCCTCATATCAGGATCAAGTAGATTGTATGACAGCTGGTTACCATTTTCGGAATCTGAACAAAAGACACACACAGATAAAGAGGTTGATCAAACACAAATGGGTCTTATAAAGGTACTACATACAGATTAGGACAGAGATCGGTTAATAGTGGTGTGCAAAGTTCATGTAAGTTATGATACATAACCAATGTAAGATATGTAACCAATGATAAAATAGGGTTTTCTTTAAAAAATGCAAACCCCTTATTGGCAGGCAAAGGAATGAATGGGCCACTGTACCGGACTTCTGAGAAGCAGCCTCACACAGTCAGAGGGAAGAAACATTACTTAGATTTTAAGCTTTTCAGAGCAAGGACTGTCTTTTTGTTCTGTGTTTGTACAGCACCTAGCGCAATGGAGTCATCTAGGATTAAGGCTTCAAGGCAGTGCCATAATACACATACAATAATAATAATTAGACTGGAATGGCAGAGAGAAGCTTACAATACTTAGTCCTGCCATGAGTGCAGGGGACAGGACTAGATGACGTCTCAAGATCCCTTCCAGTCCTACGATTCTCTGAATGGCCTGGACTATGCTGTAACAATTCTTTGGATAAATGGAGGACTTTAGAGCCATCAAACCAGCAGCTTTTGCCAACAAGCAATTCACTGAGCAGCAAGCAGCACAAATGGGCTTCTGAATGGAGTCTGGCCTGGCCTCTTTTAGCTAAAAGAACAGTGGATGTGATAAAACCGACCCCCTTCTCATGGCTCAGGCAGTACGGAACCCTGACTGTTTCTAATAAGGGCTCAGAGACAGACACACACACACACACACGATGCCCTGGGAACATCTGAACATGGAACTGAAACTTCAGAAAAGGAACATGGAACGAAAGTGCAGTGGTAGAGGTGGTCAGAAATTTTCGAGTGGAATGTGTGTGTGTCTGGAAGTGCGGACTCATTGGAAGCGGAACTTTAAAAAAAAAAAGTTTCTGAAAGAAAAAATTGGGGAGGGGGAGGAAGAGCTTTTTTGAAAAGGTTGAAACAGAACGTTTCAATTTTCCATGTCAAAAATAAAGACACAATCTTCTTTAATATAGTATAACATGAAAACAGAGTGAAATGTTTGACTTTTATCGAAGTGAAATGTTTCAACTGACCTGAAGTTTCATTTCATAGGAATAATTTCAAAATTTGTTCTTTTAATTCCGTTTCAGACTAAAACAAGATTCTGAAATCAGGGATTTTCCCGCAGAACAAAATATCCAGTTCCTGCCCAACTCTCCTCATTACACACTTATTATTATTTGTATTAGAATCATAGAAGATGAGGGTTGGAAGGGATCTCAGGAGGTCATCTAGTCCAACCCCCTGCTCAAAGCAGGACCAATCCCCAACACCAACTAAATCACCACAGCACTTCTCCCCTCAGAAGGGCGAGAGGCTAAATAGACTGAATCAGCAGAATACTTAACATCACATGAAGGCATCCGATGAAGTGAGCTGTAGCTCACGAAAGCTTATGCTCAAATAAATTTGTTCATCTCTAAGGTGCCACAAGTCCTCCTTTTCTTTTTGCGAATACAGACTAACACGGCTGCTACTCTGAAACTTAACATCACTGTGGCCTGGATTCTTCTCAAATGACTAGCAGTCTATTACAACAGGGCACTAGGTTTTAAGCAGCACAAGCATCCTTTGCAGTTTGGATGCTTCTCTGAAGCTGATCTAGGCTAATCAATCTGTCATGCTTCTTTTCTGTCAGATGATAAACCACTGGAGTGAGGCATTTAAAACAAATATTTTCCTCTTCTACAGTGTTCTCCACCTAGACATCTCATGAAAGACGGATCAATTAAAAAATGAAGAAAAATTATTCTTGTTTAAAAAGGTTGTTGAAAGAGGAGAGGTGGGGGGGAATCCTCAGCTGATGTAACGTATGTAGCTCCATTGAAGCATCAACATCAAAGGTTTTACATTGAGTTATGCCAGCTGTGGATCTGTCCTAGAGTTTACAGTTTAGGATTTTCTAAGGTGCCTATTTCCTTTAGGTGCTAAGTGAGTCAGTGGGGACTGTGGGTTCTCAGCACCTCTCAATTAGGCCCTAAATGTCAAGTTCGGCAGCCAAAATTAGTGGCTACTTGTGAAAATTTAGGCTTAAGTCACCTGCTGTAGATCACACTGAACATTCAAGGCAGAAGCTAGGAAGAGAACCCTTGTCCCCTCCACTCTGTTCTCCCTGCATTACCCACAAGGGCCTCCTGTCTCCCTTGATGGTAGCATCCTGGTTTAGCAAAAAAATCAGGACAGGCAATGCAGACCTGGATGTCATTTTACATTGATCCCCTCAATGGGGTGGGAAAATTAGCGGGTCCAGTTTTAAGCCATCTCCATCAACCCCCTTAATGATGAGCCACATCGCACATGGAGATTAAATGTAACCGCCCTCCTCCAAACAAAACTCCAGGACATCTACTCCTGTGTGTAATGGGAGCAAGAAAGGAGCAGTCCCTGCCAGGACACCTTTCCCCAAATGGGCCTTTAACTCCTTTGTAGGAAACAATGACTGAGGGCAGCTTCAGTTTACGACCTTGCCTCAAGAAGCTGCACCATTTGCAACTTTTATTGTTGTACCAGCCCACATCAAAGGGCTGGGACTTTCCTTTTGTTCCTCTGAACCAGAGAGCTTTTCCCATCCCAGTTACAACCATCCATAGATCAAGCCATTTAATCTTCTATTTTAGCTTCACCAGCTTTGCACCATAACAGTCTCCCCATGAGCATTCGCTGACCTTCTGCTTCAGGATTCTTTTGAACGGTGTTGCAGACTGGTAGTTCTGAGTGGTGGAACAAGGGCCTGCTGCAATGCTCTCGTCTATCATCTTTCAAATGGTATTCCATAGGTAGTTGCCACATGCCTCTGTAGGAACCAGTGGGGATAAGACGCATCTACTGGCCTTGGGAAAGCAAGACGTACAATGATCTAACGTGTTCACAGAATATCAGGGTTGGAAGGGACCTCCAGTCGTCATCTAGTCCAGCCCCCTGCTCAAAGCAGGGCCTACTCCCCAACTAAATCAACTTTAATAGACAGAGGTGAAAAAAGCATTGAGTACATTAGCTTTTTCCACATCCTCTGTCACTAGGTTGCCTCCCCCATTCAATAAGAAGCCCACACTTTCCTTGACTTTCTTCTTGTTGCTAACATACCTGAAGAAACCCTTCTTGTTACTCTTAACATCTCTTGCTAGCTGCAACTCCAGGTGTTATTTGGTCTTCCTGATTTCACTCCTGCATGCCCGAGCAATATTTTTATACTCCTCCCTGGTCATTTGTCCAATCTTCCACTTCTGTTGCTCGGCAGTGCCAGCTTTAAGCACATCCAGTACAGTTTCAGAGTCTGATTCCAGACACATTCGGCTAGCAAGGAGACAGCATTCTGAAGCGTCAGGAAATGCTCCCATTTTAACCAGTTCAAACAGCTGTGGTTGCAGCAAGACATGCCAGTGCGTGGTGATGCTCTTCTAAATCCCCACCACTGGGGAACATTCTATGCAATTCACTGGAACACTTTTTGCAAGATAAGATTTTTCAAACTTTTGAAAAGCAAAAAAACCACTAAACATAAACCTTCCCCAAGATAAATATAATTGGTATAATATGCACATCATCCCAGCTCCACCCCATCATCTGTCTTTCTCCTGTTCCCCTTTGCTTGTCTAGTACCAGCCTTTGTCCATTTACAAAGGCAGTGAAACACACACACACTCTCTCTCTCTCCCCCTTCCAGCTCTCCTGTAAAGGATTTTGGGATGCAGCTTGTAAAATGGACTCTTAAAAGAGAATGTCCTAATCGTGCCCTCTATGCAGGGAGGGCTATATTTCTGTGCAATGCTCCATTACTTCACTGGGACCCCAGGCACTTGTCTGGATACACCAGTGCAATTCTGACTGTAGGATGGAAGCTACCATCTGCATTTGTTTTATTGACTAAATTGCAGATTGGTAGCCACAAAACAGCTACCAGAAAGCTATAATCACTCGGAGGTTGCCCTCTTCCACACAAAGCCAAGGAACTACGTTAAGCCTTTGGCAATCGTACATTGCCACTGCTCACAAAACTCAGTATGAACATACGAAAATGAAATGAGCTATAGTGGCTAATCCACATGTATCAGTGTGATCACATCACTGACTGGTGTAAGGGAAATGAATTTGTATGGCACCCTCCAGAATCTCTTGCCACTTCCCTGGGTGGGGTTGGCGACTTTTATAGCCTTCTTCTGAAGCTGTGGTACAGATTGCGACTGGGTATGGTCTCAATCTCTTTTTCTGAGCTACTCTAGGAGGACTGGTAGCATAAATTGGCATGAATCCATCCTGACCTTTCCAAATTTCAACCATCCCATTCAGACCCTTTTCAATAATCTTCTCCCATACTTTCATCACATGTAACATCAGCTCAATTGGATGATTAGCACACGAATATCTCTTTATGTTTAAAAAGAAGCACCACCAAGCTTTTACCCCATTCATCAAGCATTTTCCCTTTAAGAACATGGAACAAACTTGTCAGATACTTGAAGCCTTCCTTTTCCAATGACTTCACCACATCCATTACGGCTTCATCTGGCCCAGGTGCTTTCTCCATTTCCTTAAATGCCTCTGCATAGAAAGGAGGGATTGAAATCTGTCATGATCCAGTTTGGCTTACATATCCTTAATTCTTCCATTGGGTTCTGCTCGTTCATCCCTCTTCCAAAACAATTATTTTGCTGATTGAGTCACCCTTCATTTGCAATGGAACCACATTCATTTAGAACGTAAGCAAACTCATTCAGATGCCCCGTCGTTTTCTCATTTACCTTGGTGAGTCTACAGATGGTCTTTTCTCTCCTATCCTCCTAGTCTGTATGGCTCATCACAGGCCATACAACACACTTTGCCTCCAGGTATGCCATCTTATCACTGCTGAAGCCACTGGCCTACCATTTTTCCAAAAGTTATCACTTCCCCCCCGCAAATAAATTTTTTAGCTCAAGGACTACACCACCAAGTCTCCATTCTTATCCTTCCCAGCACTAGACCCATAGCACATGAAGTCCTAGGAGCAATTTCTAGCAAAGTTGACTCCAGTTTGAACCAGTTGCCCTCTACGCCTCCTTGTGTGTGGTCAGGAAGTCTACACATGATTCAGTGTTTGTGAAGATTCTCTCATTTCCACCTTTAAGTTTCCCCCCACTTGGGGCCCTCTGGCATGCAGGGGTTCAGCTGCTTCTGAGGTCTCTGCATTCAGAAGTGCACCCGTCAGAGCCTGGGGGGTGGAGCTCAGAGCCAAGGCTCCAACTCATGCTTGAACATCTACACTGCTATTTTTAGCCCACTAGCACAAGCCCGAGACAGTTGATCAAGGCTTGGAGACTCACTGCTGCAGGTCTTTTTTTGCAGTGTAGACATTACTTCAGTGAGTACTTACAGTATCATAGAAATTAGAGGTGCAGAGAGATCTATCAGTGCATCTATTACATTGCCATAGGTCCAAGAAGAATAGAGACCTTCTCCTTTGTCCTTCACTTCATGTTCCACACTTTCATCCTGTAATTCTCCCCTCCTTTCATTTTCTTCTGTTCTGCTCTCCTCCACACAGAGGTGTGGATGAGGAGAGGATTGCCAGGACAGACTTCTCCTAGCCACTGACTCCACAAGTTTGGAAATCTAATTAAATACAGAGAGACTCAAGGGCTTGATCAGGGAAATGCAGAAGAGTCAACCCGCTTCAATGTCCATTTTCTGCTGTCCACACTGGCCTTTAAAACAGTGGTGTTGAAGTGTGGTGTAAACTAGGCTGTGGTCAAACTGGGTTCTAATGAGGGTCAAGCTGCCAATGTGATCCGAAACATTTTGGTGCCAATCACCTCTCCCCCTTCCCTGCTTCACAGTATGGTTCCAGCAGAACCTGGCCCTGCTTGGGCTAGACAGTCAAACTAGGTTTGAATCCAAGCTGCAATCATGGTGTTAGCTTTGGTGCAAATACCAGAGACATGCCAGAGCCAAAAGTTTCATCCAGATCTAAAACCTTCCCAAAGGTCAGGGTGCAGAGCTACATCCCAGGGCTTTGGACTGGCCCAATATATTGAGAAGAACCAGAAGCAAAGCTCAACTGCTGATTTCCAAATTTCTGGGGAGTCTACAATGGGCCTATTCTCTAGAAAGTATGCTCTGACCTGAAGATGCTGCAAAGTGCTCTGTGATAGCCAAAGATCCCTTCTCTGTGCACCTTTTCTCAGCACTCAAGAAAGCAGCCTGTCCACTGACAAACAATACTAAGCAATCGCATCAGTGACAGACAGTTTGTTGCAATTGTGTTGTAACGTTTGCATTGCCCTTGATGCTTCAGTGTTACAAGAATGCCCCAGCCGGGGAAAGAGTAAGAAAGGGGCTTTGCCTCGTTGAGCCTGCACCCTTGCAAAATGAGATCAGTGTGCCTACTCCAGGTACCCACAGCTGACAGCGTTCCCAGACCACCTCTTATGAGAGGGAGGAGCAGCAGCAGGAGTAGGAACATCACTGGGATGTATTCCAGCTCCCAACCACCTTTGCTTTTACACACCCATTTCTGACCTCCCTTCTGCCCCTGTTTTTAATTTTCCTTCCACCTCATTCTCCCCCTTCCAACTGACCCACAGCATGGCTGATTCCCAGAGTCTGGGGAAAATCCTTACAGTGGTGAGATCTTATTGAGTTTTCTATTTTCAAGTCCCCCCCCTCCCCCGCCAGGGGGCCCTCACCTTCCCCTTTGGCTGGGTCCTCTCCCCTCTTTTGCTGGTATATTCCCTTTCTTGGGACCTGATCCAGAGTCCACTGAAGTGCCTGGACTCCTTCCACTGATTTTGGATCAGGACTTTGGTGACCTCATTTGCACCTTTAGTTTTAAGCTACTCATAGCAATATAGGAACTGACCCACTAGAATAAAGACGAGTAGCCCACCCAGTCCAATAGCTGCCTTAGAGCAGCTGGTACCCGATGCTTCAGAGGAAGGCGGATACTGCTCACAATGAACAATCTGCACCAATGCCCCTCCACATAGGCAATTCCCAAATCTACCATTTAATCCTAATCTCCGGCTCCATTGGCTCAAACTCAGCGTACCAAAATAGGCTTAACATTGCTTCTTTCTCTCTCTCCCCCCACGTGGAAACCCCACTCTCCTCCTTGCCAGCACAAACTAAATCACAAATCCTTGGCATGAGCAGTCTGCTTGTACTGAGACCAGCCAGGGAAAATTCACCACTTCTAAACTATCTGATCCCTGCCTCTAACCCCCTTTCCCCCTCTGCAATAACTTCTCAGTCAGGGAATGGATTCCTCTCTCTCTCCTCCTGGATATTTTTTGTGGGTAGCATGATCAATGCAGCACATCTTACAACAGGCCACTTTGCTGTATGCAGTTTCAAGACCTTTCCATGGCTTCCCCTCTTTAGGGATTTCCACAAGTCACCTGCTCAACACTGCAAAGGGGCTTCCCATGACTGACATTGTTTGCATAGTGCCAAAGGGGCATATATGGAGAAATCACTGTCAAAAGATTTAATCAGAGCTGAATGTTCACCAGTTTTCCTCTAAGATCCTGAGACACCTAAAGCGGCACACATCCTGGTTTCTCTGGCAGATGGGTACCATAAGGCTCCGCTATGGATTATGACCTTGAGCAAATCACTGCTCTTGTGCCTCAGTTTCCCCATCTGTACAACAGAGGCTATTACTACTTAACTCATGGGGGTGGAGAGGATGAACCTGTTGTTGCTTGCAAATCATTTTGAGTTCCTCAGATGGAAGAGGCTCTTAATGAGCATAGCATTGTGATTAAGAGCAAAGGGAGACATTGCAGGGTTTAGAATAGAATGGGTCTCTTAGTTGCGTGATAACAAAAGCCTAATGCTGGCACAGGAACTACACGATCATTCCTTCGGCTCTCTCAGGTTCTTGATGAAGTAACAATTACCTTGAAACTACCTTTGACCAGCCCCTCAACTTGTGTAAATGAGTACAGCTCTATTGATTTCAGCTGATGGGAACTGAGGCTCAGGGAGGTGAAGTGACTTGCCCAAGGTCACACAAGGAGTTTGTCGCAGAGCCAGGAACTGAACCTGGGTCTCCCAAGTTCCAGTCCAATGCCTTACCCACAAGGCCTCTCTTTTTTTAAGATTAGCATCACTATATAAAAAAAGAGTAAAAGGAACAACCTCCCACTCCACAACGTAAGCCACTCCCTGCTTATTGCCATTAATAAAGTGAACTTAAAGATAAGAAATTTACAAAGGTTCGTGGTGGATTCTCCACCACTAGTAATTGTTAAATCAAGATGGGATGTTTTCCTAAAAGCTCTGCTCTAGCAGAAACAAGAATTAATTCAGGGAAGTTCTATGGCTTGTGTTCTGCCAGAGGTCAGACTGAATGACCACAGGGGCCTGAGACCAGAAGGAAATCTGGAAAAGGGTTTTGCATCAACCCATATCAGAGAAGGGCTGGAGCTGTGAAGTTCAGATCCAAACTGAAACTTGGTTCATGCCTCTTTCTAAAATTTAAAAACTGTTTTCTTAGTGAGATTCAGATTTTTGCTTTGCTAACGTCTGTCCCACAGCGAGATTTCACTGTGAGGCTACATAAACCCAGGGGCAATCTCTCCCCTCTGCTCAGAGCACAGAGTTTCCTTTTACACACACTTTTCATTCAGTTGGACTCCAAATCCCTTCAGCCTAGAAAGGAGGTTTTATTCCACGGCCAGGAGTGATATTTACAAATATAACTTCCAAGAGACACAAATGCCATTCAACGTGGCACTGGATAAATAATCAGGTATGGATGAATTGGCCCCTTACAAGCCCTCCAGAGTCCATCCCCCCCCCCCCCCCCCCGCGGCTTTGAACACAAGTAAACCATGAAAAAGAAAAAAAAAAAAAAAGACATCTGGCTTGTTAAGTCTCCATCATTCTGGCCAAAGGACAGGACAAACCCCCTACACATTTGCTCTATGCACAAGCTGTATTTCTTAAGCTTCAGAGATGCCAGAAAGAAAACGTTGACATGTTTGTAGCCCTTTTAAAACTCTACTCCAGCCCATTCATAAAACCCACTTGAGGTTCTGTCAAATGGGAAAGTTATCGGGAAAAGGGTCGGGGAGGGCGAGGGGGGAGAGAAAAGAATCGAATCATTTCGTTTTTCAGATTTCACAGCTTATTGTAGCAGTTTTATGAATGAAGCAACTGACCTAGCGTAAACTGATTTGTTACAATGCAAATCAGCACTGCCAACTAAGAGACCGTGCAGGAGCCGTAGTGCGTCTAATGCACAACATCCTACGGCTGGCAATTCAGTCCTTGGAGCCAGGTCATTATACAGACATTTCCATTTTTTCCCCTAGAAAGGCAGCTAGTGTCATCCTCCTTCAGCTGCATCGCAAGCAGGCAGACAGCAGACTCTAGCAGAGGATTCGTTCCCCACTGTGGCTTGCTTTTGTTCTTTGGCAGCTGCATTAAGGGGTTAGGGTGGCAGTGGATACCAAATCACCTGCCATGATTTCCAAAAGCAACTGGTGGTTTTGGGTGCTCCATTTAAGACCCTGCACTACAAATGTCCGTTGGTGTAATGCTCCAGAGTGATGCCGTTATACTGATCTAACTCCCAGTGTAGACAGTGCTATGTTGATGGGAGGGCTTCTTGCGTGCATCTAGCTACTGCCTCATGGGGAGGTGGATTAACTACACCTAAGGTAGCGTCTTCATGCTGCTCGCAGAGGTGGGTTTCTTTATGCCGACAGGAGAGCTCTTCCTCTTCGGCATAGAGCATCTTCACCAGACGTGCTGCAACTATATCGGTACAGCTGCACCTCTGCAGTGCCATATGGATAGACTTGGCCAGCTTGTCTACGCTTGGGGTTTTTTTTTTTAGAAAGTGTTCAGCACTCTCTCTCTCTCTCTGAAATTCAGAGCCCTTTATGGTATCTCCAGTTGGGGACCCAAACTGATAACTATAGGGCCTTCTTCCTTACTGAGAAAGCAATATTTTGAGAGAGATAGATATCTAAGAAAGCAAAACTCCCATCAACTTCAGTAGGGCCAGATTTTATCTATAATGTTTATGCATCCCAGTCTTTGGAAACCAAGGAAATGAAAACAGTAATACCTAGAGCTCTTTCATGAGTAGAGCTCAAAGCACTTTACAGAGGAAATCAGAATCATTGTCTCCATTTTATAGATGGGGAAACAGAGGCACAGGGTGGTCCAGCGGCTTGCCCAAGGTCACCGAGGAGGCCAGCGGCAGAACCAGGAACTCAACCTAGGTCTCCCAAGTCTCAATCCAGTGCTTTGTGCAGTAGGTCACCCTGCTTCCAATACCCATCTTCAGAGACCAGACTGAGTTTGCTCCGAAACACTGCCCATTGCAGAGCCTGGTACAGAAAGTCTGATTTCAGCAGCGGAAGAAAAAAAACCCCAAAAACTATTTCTGCTGTTCACCCACAGACATTAAAAAAAAGTGTTTGATTTCATGCCCTAGGAAAGAGTTAAGGGCAATGACCCTCAAACGGTCTATCCGATTATAAGAATAAACATTAAAAATACACACAGAGGTTGCAGAAAGGACACAACCTCTCATGCATCAGGGCACAGGCCAAACTGAAACTATTGGGAGTAGGTTATTCTAAACTGACTACTGCAGTCTTTCTTGCACCTTCCTCTGCAGCAGTTGGTACCAGTGTCTGCTGGAGACAGGACACTGACTAGACGGACCCTGGTCTGATCCGATATGGTCCTTCCTACATTCCATTTGGGATCTCCAATTGCACGCATGGTAACGTATCATCTTTGGGGAAAAAGAAAAGGAGTACTTGTGGCACCTTAGAGACTAACCAATTTATTTGAGCATGAGCTTTCGTGAGCTACAAGTTCGGATTTCTTAGTCTTGCCTAATGATTGATAAGGGAGATTTTCAAGGTGCCTAGCTGGCGACCAGTGGGAACTGGATGCCTACCGGCCGCCTGGACCTCTGAAAATATCACCCCCCACCCCTTAGGATTTCTTCTGTCCCATCATTTGTTCTCTAATGGCACAGAAAGGTACAGGCAGGCAAAAAAAAGCATATTCTGCATAAGCAGAGCTTTTCTAGTCACCGCTCACACTCGGCCAGTGTTTACTAGCTGCCTTATCTAACATGGTCTTAATCTTGGCTGTATTTTTATCCCCTTCCTTACCTGATTACTCATAAGTCCATTTAGCCTTGCTCTGCATATTTTCTGATCGCATCTACACTCACTCACTCTCGCTCAGAAGCCTGGGGCGACTCCGTGGAGCCAGCTATTGCCCAGCTCTGCTTTTGACTCCCACTGAAAGTAGAATTTGGTTCTTGGGCCTTGCTTGTCTCAAGCTCCCAGCTCTCGGGGTAGCCGTACGAGCACAAGCTTCTAGTGTAGATGCCAGTGCAGCTCATGCTGGTTTCAAACTGGGGTAAACCACACACATGGGAAGGCTGCTGCACCACTTCAAATTAGGTCTCTGCTGGGGGGGAAAAAAAACTGATTGTGAAATTTTTTGTAATGAAATGAGGATTTCCCACTCACTGAGTACAGTTTAAGGATTATACATTTTTTTGGGTAGTGGATGCAAGAATTCCTAGTGGCTGAAATGTACATGAAAATACTGTAAGGTAGATAGGTGTAAGCCAGGAGCAGCTTCACTGAAAATCAGTTGGGTTGCACAAGTGGAAAACAAAACAGGAGAATCATATTCATATTCCAATTCCTAGGCATAAGGGTTCCATTAAATTAATACAAAACAACCCCTGAACACCTTGTGCCCACTTACACTTCTTGTGGCTAGCCTGCCTGACCCTAAACGCAGGAAGCTGTTTTACCAACTGTCTGTGGTGGGGGCACACTGCAATCGCTGTTAGCTACGCACAGCTGCTGATGACCTATTACGAGGGACGAGCAAACCGTCCGACTCTGGGAATTTCAGCTAAGCAGCCTCCCCTCCCCCGCAATTCTGACTTGAAATCCAGAGTGTGCAAGTCTCACGCTCAAAACGGGATAGTCAGGATTCGATTTACCTGAGCCTTGTCCCTTAAAGTATCTGAAGTCTGCTGAGCGGCTCAGAGGAGATTGCTCTGGAAGGATCGAGCAGCAGTGGGGTTTGTGCAAGCTCTGCATGGGGGTTTTTTTTTTAAAATACCGAATTTAATAAAACACCAGTTTTTAAAAGACTTACGTTCCCAGCCTAGGGACAAACCCAGACCAGAATGTTCATGAGACCAAACGCTCGAGAGATTTCCAACCCTTCAACTGCGGAGTGAGGCAGCATGGCCTAGTGGATAGAGCACTAATCTGGGACTCAGTATACCTGAATTCTATTCCCAACCATGCCAGTGACTTGTTGTGTGACCTTGGGCAAGTTACTTTCTCCCTGTGCCTCAATTTCGCCATCTGTAAAATGGGGATATGGACACTGACCTCCTTTGTAAAATGCTTTGAGACCTAAAGAAAGAAAGATACTATGTAACAATAAGATGTTATTATTAATCGTCACCCTTCCTGAACAATGCTACTAATCCATTACCCAACAACAAACCCTGTTTGTAGGGTTTCTTCAGAATTTTAAGCTAAATAAAAACAAAACAAGCTCCTTGGGGCAAGGACCATCTTTTGTGTTCTGGGTTTGTACAGCACCTGGCATAATGGGACCTAGGCCATGACAGGAGCTTCTAGATGCTACCACAATACCAATGCTAAAATATGTATGTTCAAAATTTAGATGCTGATTTAAAGAGAGATTGATTGAGATTAAAAAAAAAAAACACTAAAGGAAAGATGTTCAATTGAATTTTACCTACAAATCAAGTTGTGGGTGTGAGGAGGAGGCCTTTACACTTTTACTTACATTTAAAAAAAAAAAGGGGGGGGGGATATTTCCATCAAACCCTCTTCTTGCATTCAAGAGGCAACATTTGTTTTTAAAACCAAAAACAGTCCCTCTGCAGCCCAACATTGCAGACCTGGTTTAGTGCAAATGAAAACAAAGTGGACTAGAAACTGACAGTACACCAGGTGAAACTGACTAGTCTGTTCTGGATGTCCACTTTCAGACCTCTGCAGGAAGTGAGCAGGTTGGGATTTTTAAGATCCCTTCAGTTTTAATAAGCTATGGCTGAGTTAGTAGGGCAGGTAAGGTACTAAATTCTTTCCCCTACTGCATTCCCTTGATATTGTGGCAGCGTTGATCCAGTCAGGGTGGAATTTTCAAAAGCACCTCAGTGACATAGGAGGACAAGTCTCATTTTCAAAAGCGACTTGGCACTGACAAGCCATTGACATCATTGTCGACCTGGGCTGGAAGGGTCACTGGGTATGTAGACATACCTTGAGTCACTTGGGATTCCAAGTACAATGCTCTCCATCCTCGCAAGGCAGTCCCCATAATAGAATTTCAGCCTACAGAATTGACCCCCTGATGTCCTGTCTGTCTCCCCTTCTGACCAAATGCTGCCCAGGCACCAGAGGGCATTTCCCCAAGTTAAAATTATTACTTCCATCACAGCAGCACCCAGAAGCCCTTACTAAGATCAGAGCCCTGCTGTGCGAGGTGCTGTACAGACGCTGCTCCAAGAAGCTGACAGACAGGACAGACAAGGTGGGAGGGCAAACAGAGGCACAGAGACATGGTGACACCCCAGGAATAGCACCCAGGTCTGCTGGCTCCCTATTGGCCACCCTGTGCTGATTGCACCAGGCTGTCACGAACTTTAAGGGGCTCTCTTGATTGTTTTGTTAGACGGTAAATTTTGGAGTTTGCTTCAAATCACAGGCAGGCGAGATCTATGGATGATGGGTCTCTTTTGGGGCAAATTGCCTCCACTCCATATGGAAGATCTACATGATCCTAAAAATCAGCTTATTCAGGTTGAGATCTCCTGCAGGATTGTAGCTATTGTGTAGACAATGAATCTCCTCCCCTGTGCGCCCGGCCCCCCCAGCTTCGTTAGAAAATCCTGGGGCTTGGATTACCACCAGACGGGCACAAGTGAGCCCAGAAACCACCTCTCACATGTTAGATCTGGGCTTTGAGCTCTGTGCCATTATTGGCTCTAAAGCCTTTCACGGCTTCTCACGTCCCCGTTAGGAAACGGAAAAACCAGCGGCTTAGACGCAGACGGGACTCCCTAGGGATTAGAAGGCAGTCATCACAAATGGGGAGGGGAAATCTTTTACAACAAAACATCACCTCATCTTGCACCCGCAGTGACCTCTCAGAGCCAAAGTCCACCCTTTGCAGTGCGTGTTTCCGTTGCTGGGCCCTGCAAAGCGTGCTCTCAGATAGAATAGAGCCCATAAATTATGAATGGTCATTCAGAGATAAGTGATCCTTGAATCTCTATATCAAATTACTTATTATTTGCCTCATGGTAATGCCTAGAGGCCCCAAGAAGCGTCCTGTTGGGCTAGGCACTGTACACGCATATAACGAGAGAGGCGCGCCTGACCTAAAGTGTTTAAAATGGGAGTTTTGCCCCAACTTCAATAGGTGCAGAATCAAGACGACAGGAGGATGCCATAAATGGGGGAAAACACAAGTAATAGTGGACTCAAACATCTAAACAGGAAGTTCTCTCCTTCCTCACCCACCTCAATTGCGGGACCCTGTAAAGGGAAAGGAAGAGCCTCACATGGACAACCAAAGAAGCGCGAAGGGCCAATGATTAGAATTCGGCACAAAAACCACGGGTGTAGTTTTGATTTGGGTTGGACAGCCCCGTCATTCTAAAGCCACAGCTCATTCTCATCCCTGGCCCATTCCGCCCGGGTGGAATGAAAGAAGCTGTTTATTCAACCAACTGAACCGGCACCAAACGCTTCCTTTCCAAATTCATGAGATGAAACAAAGCAGAGAGATACGAGGACTTGAGCAACGTAGGACTGGACTCTCCTCTCATGCCAGTATAAAATAGAGGGCAACTCCACTGAAGTCAAGGTGATAAAAAATGAAGCAAGTACAAGGAGAATAATGCATTTAGTATCTAGGGCACAGCAATTTGGGAGCAGGTAACACATACCTGCACAAGAGAGATAAGCTTTCTAATTTTAGCACAACTCCAGTGCCTTATGGGAGAAAAGGCCAGGCAGAGAATGGAATGGAGAAGTTGTTGGGAATTTGGAAAGGTGGCTGTTGAGCAATAGTATCTCACACACAGAGACTGGTGTCTGGCTGGCCCACGTTCCACCTATTTGCAAGGCAAAATACGTGTTGCAAAAAATACCACATTCCCGAGAACACCATTGCATGCGTGCATACAACCGCAGCCATAGCTCGCAACACTTCTCCCACGTACCAGTTATCCTGGTCTACTGGACAGTATTGGACCCAGGAGATGGGATCCAACTCTCCACCAGAACCTGGAGGAAGTTCAGACCCAGATATGAACTTGATAACTCAGTCCCTCTCAGATCCACTCTAAAGGCTGTGAAGGAATGGCGCTAGCAGTTGCCAAGCGTTTTTCAGTGTGTAAATCTAACAAATCCAATATAGACACAGGCACTTAATGCTTGAGCCATGAAGAATCTCTGTTCGCAGTATGAGGACTATGACATGCAGTTGAGCAGATATGATTCCATCCACCAGAGGGTAGCCACACACACTAGCCAGCCCACTAAAAGATGCATTCATGTAAAAGAAGGTACTCACCCAATCCCCTCTTTGCACCACCCAGACACAGATACAATGGAATAAGGCGACATCCCGGGGGATCATTTACACACGACTACTAGCATGCTATCCACACTGACCAGCAAGGCTCTGCATGGACCCTGTAATTAACATTACAGTAGCTATCAAAAGCCTCAACTGGGATTGTGCTGGGTGTTGTACAAATACATCAGCGATGGTCCCAAAGAACTAGCAACAGCATTGTTTGCTCATGGGTACAAACCAGCATGCACCCTGGAGAAGACCCTATTTCACTACACTACAAGTCAGCACTTGGTTATGAGCCAGCGCATAGGAAAAGACTATTCTGTCTGTTGGTTATTTAAATGGCTAGCAGCAGGCTGGAAACTAAGACCTTTATGGGCTGGATAAGCAGTGCACAAACTAAAGTGAATTCTCTCCGCTATTGCTCTCGCAATGGCTTCACGCTCAATATGATGGAATGAAAGGCAGAGAAAAGAAATGACCTCTCTTCCACGCGGTCCTCTTAAACCAGCCCTACCAAATCACACATATGATCTATCCACTTATTAACATGGTCAAGAGTAATACATTGACGGTAGGGCATTAAACAAGAATCAAGTTATGCCCTGGCAAAGAGGCCAACATTACATGCAGTAAGATAACCCCAGAAACATTTCTGGATTTTTTTGCACTTTCAAGCACAGATCTCAGCCCCATGGCCGAGGCATTTTCCAAGCATCTGAGCTGGAGGACTACTGGAGAGGGCCAGGAAACAGGATACAGGCATGATGAGAACATCTGTGGGGACCACTGGGTATGATTAGGAAAACCAGAAGGGGTGGCTGAGAGCTAATTCGGAGCTCTGGATGCAGAAGATATGGTTGAAATTGTGCAAGGTCTAAGGTTAATATATTACATCAGTGAACTTACCACTCAAGGCAGATGTTGTGTTCTCCAAGGCATGGCACACAGCTAGTAAAATACCTAGGGAAAAATTTCAAATACAGGTCAGAAACAATACAACAAGCAACAAATTGATTTAAACAGTCAAGAGAGACACAGAAGATCTTTCAGTTTCTAGCTGCGGGGGCAGAGTCAAAGATGCAAGAGACCTACAGGTTTTTAAATGAGTCAATGGCTTTTGGGACATATCCCTATGTTTTCAGCTCAGAAAGGATCATCTCTAACTATACACATACATACACCCAAGATATCCAAGTTTATGTATAATGCAATAGATACACACACCTGATCTATACAGGTATCGATGGATGGAAGTATTTTCCCCAACAAAACCGTACAGGAGTAGGAGCAGCAATCATACTTTGAACATCCATGAAAACTTTCATCCTAGGATCTCAAAGCAGGTTTAAATATTAAATCTCAGTACCCCTGCATGGTAGTTTTAAATATCCAGGTAGAGATTAGGAAGCTGACACACACACAGAGGTTAAACAACTTGCCTAAGGTCACGCACCGCTAGGGTTTGATCCAGTGCCCATTGTGGTCAATGGACAAGTCAGTTGCAGAACTGGGAAAAGGACCCACGAGTCCTGACTCCCAGCTCCAACCAGTGGCTCAAATCTATCCAAACCCAAAGAACTGTGTGTACTGTAAGCCCTCTTATCCAAAGATTCCCCATCTCAATTAAATAGCCTTTTTTATTTGAAACCCAGTTTATCGCATGAATTCCACACTCCCTAATTCTGTTGAGATAAGCAGAGTTCCAGCTCTTATGTTACCAGTTGCAAACAACTGTTCATAAAAATGAACAAAATGTGCACCAGAAAGGCAAACTGGCGGTAAGAATGAAAGCACTATCCTAACACGAAGCCTACAGAGCCATATGGGTCTGCATATAATGGAAGGATTCTAAATAATCCTTTAAGAGGATTTAAAGGGGGAGGAGAAAGCTACACACACTATATATTTCTGAAGGTCATTCTTTTTCCATGCTGAGAGTTAGGAGGAGGAAATTGACCACCAGAAGCAGAACTAATAGCAAATCTAGAAAACAATTAGGATTAATTTAGATTCAGCTTTCTGGAACTGCAGGCACAGTGGAAATGCAAAGCCAGGTTTCATTGCTCTAATAAGATGGGTCACTGAGCCCGGGAAAAACAGAGGTTGGAGCCAGATTTTGTCCAGGCTGAAGTGCTGGTTAGACCCACCAAATTTAAAGGCAGAAGGGACCACCAAATCATCGAGTCTGACTTCCTGTAGATCACAGGCCAGAGGATGAAGAGGAGGGGTATGGTTTGGACGGCTTACATGATTTTGGAGCTTTTGCTGTGAGACTTCAGGCTGAAATAGTGGCTATTTCACCAGATCAGCTCATTTGGCAGAAGGTTAAATAGTGAATCACATGATCAAGAGATGGGTCTCCTTGCAAGGATAACCCATTCTGGGAGATTTAAAAAAAAAAAAAAAAAGCGTTAGAACTGCCTTTTAATCTCTCTTGGAAATAAGGCCATGACAGCAAGCTGGGATCCAGAAATCGGGATGCCAATACCTCTTCCTGAAATTGAGGGGTTCAGATTGAAGGTCCTGGTTTGGGCCCTAATTAAGCAGAGCCATGTGAAACTCAACCATTTCCAGTCTGCAGGATTCTCTAACCTTTTCTTGATTTCGGTTCATGCAGCAATTGAACCTCACCCTCCTGAGTCTTGGTCAAAACAATCCCCAAACCTAAACCAACACTCAGCTGAAGCCAGTTAGTGCGGCTGGTTGGAGTCAAACCCACCAAGACTCTACTAGAAATCATTCAATGCCTCTTGCTCAAAGGGCTCATAACCCCTAGTGAGACTGGGCTGAGTACTAGGTCTGGAATGAAAAACACACGTCAGATAAGCTGGGAACGTTGCAAACAGGTGCCCAGTTATGAACGCTCGGCTGCCAAGTTGAGATTGGAGCTACATTGCACCCACAAAAACAGAAGAAGAGGTTCAAAGAACAATTGTATGAGGATAAGGGCAACTCACTCTGCCTCCTAGATGTTACACACGTTTGTTTAAAGATATGGCCCTTGGAATGCTGGCATTTCCCCAAAATTCAGCTAGATGGAGCACCCTGCTGGACTTCCTGGTGACAGCACACAGAGTGTTAACAACAAGCGTATCCAAACTCAGCTGGGAACCTTTCCAGCACCACCTTTGCATGATTTGCGCAAGAGAGAATGCTAGCTCATAGACCAACACCTCCACAAGTTGCCCTCCAGCTAAGCTGAGCTGTGACTCAGAGATAGGCCACCAGCAGGTGCAGAAGGTTTTCTATGTCCTTCAGCTTCAAGCTGGCATACAGACATGAGCTCCTTCAGAGCTCTCGGCTGGGCTTTAACTCCCATGAGGAAATATAAACAGGCAAAAATTATTAGCTAGATCAGGTGTTGGAACCTGTTAAAAATTGATCATCCCACCTAGTTCAAATAGATGCTTCTCTCTGTGGAGTTTTGTAAGGCAGCTGAATACACACACACACACACCCAAAAATGTTTGCTGTTAGACAGCCAGTGATCTCTTGAAACACTGTGCCACTGACTACTCTAATTACAGTTTGCTGTGTTGTTGTCTGTATCTGCATGTTGGTCCCAGGATATTAGAGAGACCAGGTGGGAGAGGGAATCTTATTGGTCCACCTTCGCTTCTGTTGGAGAAAGAGACAAGCTCGCCCGCTGTGTAGAGCTCGTAACTGAAGAGCAGCTCTGAGTAGCTGGAAAGTTTGTCTTTTTCACCAACAGACGTTGATCCAATAAAAGATATTACCTCACCCACTTTCTCTCTCCAGCTCTTTAATTAGGTGGGGTGATAGCTGCCTTTGATTGTAGGAACATAGGGATTGCTAAATCAGATTGGGCTCATAATCCATCCAGACCGATGGCCATTTCTGAGAGTGGCCAGCACCACTTGCTGCAGAGGAAAGTGCTAGAAATTCCACAGCAGGAAGATGTGCTCTCATCCCAATCACTAGGAGTTAAAGATTAGTTTAAATCCCAAAGCATGAAGTTTCACATCCCTTCCAAAGCTCTTCTTTTAGAGCTATTCTAACTCTTGACATTCTTGTTATCCATATTATTGCCCAGTCCCTCTTCAGCCAGATTCAGTCTTGCCCTCCACAACATCCTGTGGCAATGAGTTCCACAGTCTACCCTGGTCAGAAAAAGTATATTTCTTTTTACCAGCTTTGATTTTCTCATCTCAATTCCACTCAAAGTCAAGAGGGGGCTACTGGTGGGAGATTCTCTGTGGCTTTGGAATTCTATACCCGCCCCCCGTCTGAAACGAGCCCAACATGATTACTTTCAAGGCATGTCACAAAGCACATCTTTTCCCCCAGCTGCTGGAAAACTGAGCAGGTTTGGAAAAGTGGGGAAATGTTAGAGGGGGAAAATTTAAGCTTTAACTAGTCTGGCTTGATGGTGGCAAGTTCTACCAAATTGTATTGTGCTTCATTATTTGTAATGTACTTGCAAGTTACATGAAGGACACAAAGCTTATGTATGGATGCCCCTTGTACAAACACTGAAAATAAGCCCCCAAACCCAAAGAAATAAATTAAGCCACAATTGAAAAAATTATCCCAATCTAGGACAGCACTTATGCGTGGAATCAGAGAAATGTAGGGCTAGAAGAGACCTCAAGAGGTCAATTAGTTCAACTGCCTGCACTGAGGCAGGACCAACTATACCTAGACCATCCCCGACAGGTCTTTGTCTAACCTGTTCTTAACAGCCTCCACAACTTCCCTAAGTAACCTATTCCAGTGCTTATCTATCCTAGGTAGAACATTTTTCCTAATATCCGATCTACATCTCCCTGGCTGCAAATTAAGACAATTATTTCTTGCCCTACCCTCAGTGGGCATGGAGAACAATTGATCATAGTCCTCTTTATAACAACCTTTCACATATTTGAAGACGTATCACATCTCCCCAGCCCCAGTCTTCCCTCCCCCCCCCCCCACCCCACCCCCGACTAAACTGGCCAATTCTTTCAGCTTTTCCTCAGAGCTCATGGTTTCTAAACGTCTCATTTTTGTTGCACATGCCCAAGTCGCACTGAAGTCAAGGAGTGCTTAAAGTTAAGTGCCCTGGATCAGGCCCTAACACTGCTTCAGAGCAACGCCTTGCTGAAAATATACCAAGGCAGACAGCACAAGCTTAGCACTATTCTAATTCTTGACATTCTTGTTGTCCATATTGACGCCAAATCCCTCGTGGTAACCAGAGATGTAAATACACCTCATCCAGGATTTCAAATAATGGACCTGCCAGGGACTCCATTACCTTGGGCCACAGGTTCCTTTTTCTCATTAAAGGATGGACTTTTCCACTTCCTCCCACAAGTGGGGTTTTTATCCTCTCAGCATCCGAAAGCTTACATTCACAAACCACAGACTGCCTAGGTTCAGTCACCCTGTGATTGCTTGAGGTCAGTGATTCACACAAGCGAAGCCTGACAGCTGCGTAAATAAGGTTTTAGGTTACCTAGAGCAAACTATGGCTAACATACCCGACTACACGGCAGATAGGGTGGTGAATTTAGGTGCGTGCACTGCGGTAGCTGTAATGCAATCTACTGTGGGATCATCACGCTTTCCCATGCAGAGTCACCTAGCTAGGACATCGGCATTAGATAGAAAGTTGAAAGTACCAAGGCCGGGCTTTTCAAAGCAGCCTAATGGGATATTCAATTCAAATGGGATCTGGTTACCTAACACTCATAATCGTCACGGAAAATCTGCAGCTTTCCCAAGACAAAGACTGAGTTTCACAACGCAAATTCTCACCACTGGTTGCTAGCTGGGATTGAACCCAGGACCTACAACTTCAAAGTTACAAAGTCTGCAACTTGAGTCAAAGGAGTAATTTCACCTGTGTTTCTGGTCCTGAAGGGACTGGTCCTCACTGATGACCTGCAATAAGTAGATGCCACAGATACATGGCCATGAGGGATATACTGAGACCATCACCCATTGGTGAGGCTCTCAGAACATATGTCCTAAGCGAGATGTGCATTAGGGTAGGCCACCTTCCCCAGAACTCACCATTTGAGGGGTCTAAGAGGAACCCCACGTTATGACTTAGCTGTCATTGGTTGTGCAAAGGAGGTTCCCTATTTGCATCACGTTTTCCATTTTAAGTGAGTGCACATGAATAGCCCAACCTATCATTTACTGAATGATTTACAGGGGTCCCTGCACAACCAAACTAAGCTTGAGGCTCAAAGAAGTTCCTCAGGGCTGCTCTACACTAGAAAGTTAGGTCAACCTAGCTACACCGCACACAGGGATGCGAAAAATGCACCCCTGAGAGACATAGTTAAGCTGACTTAAGCCCCAGCATAGACAGCGCTGTCGATAGAAGAATTCTTCTGTCGACCTAGCTTCCGCCTCCTAGAGAGGAACAGGAAAACCCCTTCTGCAGCTGCAGCAGGAAGTGTCTGTAATACAGCAGGGAAGCTGTAGTTTTTCTAAAGCTGTAGTTTTTCTAACGTAGACGTACTCTCAGAGGCCTAGCTCGTTAGAAAGGGTCTTGCCTCCAGAGTAGAGCTCAGCTCCCTTGTGGACAATGATTATTAAAACAGCAAAGGAATTAAATGCAACCACCACTCAGAAATCAGGCACTTCCCTCCATTCAGCATAAATGACAGAGAGCCACTTGCTGGCCTGAGCCACCTTCCCTATCACAAGTGGGAGCAATCAGTTAAGATTTTCCAAAGAAAACAAGTGGCTTAGAAGTCTATGTCCCATTGACTTTTAAATTGGGTGGTTTTGAAAATTGGGCCCCATCATTTAAGACAAGAGTATTGCCTCTTTGGGAAGAAGGGATGAGAGGATACAGGAGAGGACCAGGGCTGGGGGAAAGAGGTCACGGTAGAAAAGAACGTGGTGAACAGTAGATTACTCCTGCACCGGTGGTTGGTGCCCCTTGGGTCAGCCCATTCACAGCCCTAGCATTACCAAGCACAGGTCCAATCTAGTCAACCTTCTGCCAAGCCAAGCCGGAGGCACTGCTAATTGTGCATGGAGAGGACTTTTTGCACCTGGCTTAGTGAGCTGGCTTCCCGGAGTCAGGGCTCCCTTCAGTAGCTTGTGGTTTGCAGAGCTGTTGAATCCCAAGCAGGCTCTGCCATCACTGAGCTGCACATAGGTTTGCTGGTGCAGAACCTATCTCCGGAAACACCACAGCGTGTGGGAATTGGTTTTAGCGTAACAGTTCTGAGAGAAGATTCACACACGTTCATTATGTGGTGGCCCAGAGGGAGACTCCAATGACTCCAAACCCTTTTATTTATTAAGGAAGGGAAAAGCCATGAGAGAGACCAGGAAATATTAGCCTTTGAACAACCCTATATAAAATTAAGAACAGTGATGCAGTCCACGTTAGACCAGTCACAGGGAAATAATCTTGCAAGCAGTGACGGGTTTGGAAAGATCTCCCCAATGCAATCTTCCTGATGGAACTCCCAATTCCTAGAACAAACCCCAGACCACACTTCTTTGATACATTGTATTCCCTCCCCTCCAGTTCTGCTCTGAATTTGGCCCCGTATTTGCTAGCAAAGCTCTCTAAGAAACTGGCTAATAACTCTGGTGCAGCATGAAGGATTTCTTAAGGACCCTTTGCATTCTTTCCAAGGCTGCACAACATTGCCAGACAATTGCTACACTCCACCCCAGAGGTGGCTGCAATTCAGCGTTGCTGTGTGCAAGGAGTTTGTAAAGGGCTTTAGGATCCTTTGGAGCACAGGGTGCTCTAGAAGTATACTAGATTAGTAATAAAGCTATGTATTCAAGCAGCTCAAGTAACAGGGGACAAAAAAAAAAATAGATCTTTCTCCAATTCTTACTTCATATTTCACTGACTCTTGTTAAGGGTGACTTATTAAAACATTAGCCTGTCTGTACGAACTTTAGTGGGACATAGGGTGACATTCACCCTTGAGCAGATCAGCACAAAGCCCTCGGAGTCCAGTCTAAAGCCCACTGAAATCAGCAGGGCCCAGTCGGCCAAAAGATATTTGGGCTCCTAACTTCTATACATTTCAATGGGAGTTAGGAGCCAAAATACCTCTGGGGATTCTAGGCCCAGGAGTATTTCAACTGACTTCAATGGAAATTGGACCAGACCTCGTGTCTCCAGTTCAAGATGAAGATGCAGATACAGTCTAGAAACAGTGTCATTCCAACATGTTTACTGTTCCCATGTAAAGGAACATGATATTAACATTCTGCCCTTTTAATTATAAGCAGACAACAACCCCTCATTAAATTAAATCTGCCCTGCAATGAATTAAGAGTCTGAGTGGCAGTTCTATTTAGCAATCCATCATCAAAGACCATCCCTGCAAGCAAGGAGTGGCTGAGCAAATAACCCAGAAAGGGACTGAAGCCAAGTGTCTGTTGGGTCTTAAATCTAAGGAACTACAGATTACTTATTTGAAAGTGCATTGTTCAGTTATTATATATTTAGTATACACCACAGTAAAAGAAAAATCAATCAGTTACAGGCATGTGTACAGCGGTGTGTTGGTGCTGTAATTTTAGTTCCTAAGTTTCATTAAACAGCAGTATTGGTGACAGTACAAAATTGATTCCTTCCATAAGGATTAAAATGAGAGGGTGAAAAATATAGAAGACAAGGATTACAGCTGAGTTGAGACAAAGTCCCCCAGGTATCTGTACTGGGACCAGTACTGTTCATACATGAAAAGGAAAAAAGTAAACATTGAAGCGGCAAAGTTTGCCGATGATACAAAATTTGGAAAGATCTTGGAAAGAGAGTTAAGTCCAAAGCAGAGTGCAAAGAGTTACAAAGGGATCTCACAGACCTGGGGGTTGGGCAATGAAAACAGCAGATGAAATTCAGCGTAGATAAAATGCAAAGTAACATATCGGAAAACAGAATCCCAATGATACATCCGAAATTATGGGATCTAAATTAGCGGTTACCCCTCAAGAAAGTTCTCTTATGCAGCAATGGCTACATTAAGCGTACATCACTAAAGCGGTGGACAATAAAATATAAGGCACCATACAAAGTATCAATATAATACTACAATTCTTGTTTATTTGAGCAGGAACACGTTTTTTGGTCATGCTATAAGAATATAGCAGACAGCAGCATTTTGGAGATTGCTTAGCTTATAGAATTGGGACTGGAATGAATTCTATGAATCACAGTCTACAATTCTAATTGTAGCCTCCAAGACCTATTCCGACAGAAAGATGTTTCTCAGTCTCTCCCTCAGAGGCATGTAAACTTGCATTACAAGGCTCTCTTTTGGTGTCCAAAGGACCCAACAGCACTTTTCACAAGAGCAGGCGTGAGGAAGCCTCCATCACAGCCAGACTGTAATGCAAAAAATCACATTCCGCCTGCCTGAAGTTCCCCAGAGAACTGAAATACTTTGTATATAATACCCTGGTAAACAAACAGTTCAAGTTCCCGTTGAAACAGTCCATCTTTCCATAGCTTAGCCTGGGCTCCCTCATGCAAGATGCTGAATACCCTGCATTTCCTATTTCAATTGGGGGAAGCTGAGCAGGACCTCAAGACAGATCTAATTGAGCTGAGGCAGAGGATAGAATGTTGTTTCGCAATTAGGACTATAGGTAAAATATTAACCCTCTGATTGCTCCTTGGCTGTGGCTGCTGGGCTATTCAGTTAATTGCCAGCACCTCTCTGAAGTTCCTTTGCTCTGGGTGATCTCTAGACCCGCTGCTCTGACACGCAGCCTTAATATCTGTAAGGGTAATTCTGCTAATCCTGCATTGGGATGCAGGTAAACTTATTTAACTTTGATTTTCTTTTTAACTTCCATTCTATTTTTACTTTTAAGCTCCAGAGAACACAGCCCCATTGGCAGCAGCTGTAATTATGAAAGATAAATGAACACTAACACATTTAGGGAGACACCAGCTTCTCAGAGCAGGTGCAGAGGAAATTCCTGGCCACCACAACCAGAGACAATACATATGAGAGAGCTGTGGACTGAAGCACCGCACACGGCATGCTTGACAGAATGATTATGAGATGTATTTTACAGTCTCATTGGCTGAATCAAGCTCCTCTTTCTGAGCCAGAAGAGTTCATGGTCCCTTTTAATAGGAGCAAGAGAGTTTCTCTGGCTAGGAAATTCAGACCAATCAGATTTTCATTGCTAACAGAGTTCTAAGACCACCATCCTCTTTCCTCCTCTTCCACTTTTAAAGAAAGTCATTTATTAGCTGGCAGGGTGACCAGATGTCCCAATTTTATAGGGACAGTCCCGATTTTGGGTTTTTTTTCTTACATAGGCTGCTATTACCCCCCACCCCCCACACGATTTTTCACACTTGCTGTCTGGTCACCCTATTAGCTGGCTTTCCTTGCTACAAGGCTACCACAATTTAACTATCAATTGCATGGATGTCTGGTCTGAACTTCCATCCTTACACAATGTACCCTTATAAAAAACACACAAAGCCCAGAGAATGGCCTAAGAGAGGTGTCCCTACGTATCGGTCTGGGTTTTCAGAAGGGCCGAACACCTGCAGCTCCTACTGACGCTAACAGGATCAGCACCTCTGAATAACCAGTCCCGACCAGCACATCATTAGGGAGCCTGGATCAAACTGCTGACCCATGAGGGCAATACTTGATTCTTCAGAAGAAAGCAAAATTGCCTCATTGTGCACCCAGAATTTTAACAGAGCTCAGTTTAAGTTTAGTACTCTTCAGAACTGGCATCCAGGCTCAAAACAGCAGTCCTAATTATTCTCTCTCAACCTTGTAGGTCAGGAGTAACTCCATTACCACTGACCTACAACAGCTCAAGTAAGAGGAAAATCGGGCCCCACTTTTACCACTTGGCTATTTTTGGGGGGGGGGGGGGTAAATCGTCAAAGCAAAAGGCACATTCTGTGCAGATGTAGCTCTCCACAGAGCTGCACTCAGAGCTTGTATGCCCTGGTGAAGATTCCCAGCTTTGACTCAATGCATTGATGTGGTTTCGACCACAAAGATTTTGCATAGATACAGCTACCCTGGTACAAAAATCCTTCCTGTAGACAACAAAGTCCCAGTTACACAGAAATAAAATCCGAAGGGGCTGGAATTATTCCAGATTTACACCACTGTAAAATGTGATATGAAGATCTGACACAGTGTCCATAGAGGCTTCTGATCCGGATTTTCCTCACTGACCTCAGTCGAGTTATTCACAATTTACACTGGTGTAAGGAAGAGGATGTAAAAACCCAACAGAGCTAAGTACCGGGGTTTCTGGTTCACGACTAGGGCTCTGAAGTGCTAGGGTAATACAAATAAATAGTAATACCTCTCTCCTTGGCAGAGCAAGAAAGTTATTTCAACTCCTGATAAGCACAGGTTTTCTAAAAAAGAATGAAGTAAACTGCAGCAACTCATTGAAAAGTTCTTCCCAGTGTGAAATCAGCAATTTCCATGACAATACCTTCCCTACAGCAGCCAGGGAATCCCAGCGCTTACAGACCCACTCAGGGAAGAAGTGGATGGATGCACTCAGCCCACAGCTTGGTTTCCAGGCTTTGTGGACTTCTAGGCACAGTCTACCCTCAGCCTTCAAAGACCTGCCGCAGAGGAGGGCAGGTGCAATAGCTGTGAAGACATTTGAGGCACCCACTCTGCTTAGGAGGCAGTTGCTGGTAAGAACACATACCCACTCGATAAGCTTTAACTTGCAATGTTTTTGAGCCATGGGGACCAACCTGTCAGTGCATTTCCTCAGTGTTTCATCTTCTGTACGCAAACCACTGTGAACACTCACCCTCAGTAAGCTTGGGCCCAGCCAAAAAATGCAGATCTAGCTATTAAAATCAGACCCCTTCCCCCCTTTAAGAGCATAATGTTGAAACCGCCCATGCACAGAGCTCCCACTGACTACAGTGCAAGCCAGAACATCCATTGGGCTCAAGTCTGTTCAGAGTTTTTATACCCGTGTAACTCCACTGATTTAAACAGAGTTAATCCCAATTGACGCTAGTCAAACAAAGAGCAGGATCAGGCTTTGGCGACTTCTAGGAACTCCTTGTGCAGTGTAAACGTGCATGGGGTTAACCCTTTACAGGATTGGGACCTTAATATTCCACTTTTCACAGGGATTCTCTTTCAGTTACAAGGGAAGCATACATACATGTTTCCAATGCAATAGGAAACACATGCTTCAGTTCATAGAATCAGAATATTAGGGTTGGAAGAGACTTCAAGAGGTCCTCTAGTCCAACCCCCTGCTCAAAGCAGGACCAACCCCAACTATGTTCAATATGTAACAAACTCTCCTCTTATGGCACGCACACACATACACTAAACTTTGTGTCATGATCTTGCTTTAAATTGCCCAGTGCTCGTTACACACCTAGTTTAAATTTTAAACTAACATTGCTAATCACCTAGTGCCAACCAGACCCAGTGGAGAGCAAACATGCCAGGGGCAAGCCACACAAGAAATAAATAGGCAAGCAAAAGATACCTAAAGGTATTTGCATTGTTAAATTCTCAGCCAACTGCTTGTTGACAAGCACAAACTCCAAGGGGGGGAATCACAAGGGCTCTCACACACACAGTGGACTGACATTCCAGCCTCCTTATTCAGCCTTGTCAGAAAACAATTGGGAGAAGACTCTCTTAAAAGCCATCAACCAGAGAGACACATTGCAAACTGAACATAAAGGGGTGCTGAATGGGCACAGGGGAGTGGCAAGGAAATTGTAGCTGGCTCAGAAAGAGTTAGAACTTCTAGATGAGTGATTAGCAAGCACCATATTCCATCTATCAGCAATTCCAGGATTTGAAAGGGGGGAGAAGCTCCCCCCACAAATGAGAACACCCCCAAAAGCTTGGGTCCCCCCCCAGCACGGTTTTAATTTTGTTCTCCTGCTTATATAATTAAGTCACAAGTCCCCTTGACTCATTTAATCCCCCCACCACCCCCACCCCTTAAAAGAGCAGCAGTTGAATAAGCTGGGGTCAGAGTTCTCTTTCCATGGGAACCAGAGAAAAGTCAAAGCAAGCGGGTGTGTTTATGGCTTTATGCAGGAGCGAAGGCATGGACCGGGGCATGCCACCTGAGAAAGGGAGTTTGGAAAGCAGCGAGCGAACGGGGTTGGGGTGGGAGGAAGAGTCAAAAGAAGGAGGAGGTAAAGGAGCAGGGGGAAAAGGGAAGGAGCAGGGGAAAGTGGAGCGTGAAAGAGAGGGAAAGCGGGAGACAAAGTGACCGAGGGAGAAGGGAAGGCACAAAAGGGAGGGAAAGTGAGGAGAAAGTGAGAGAACAAAGCCGAGCAAAGGCAGAGGGAGGCGCCCAGCGCCAAGGGGCTCGACCTACCCAGCGCGACCACGGCAATCTCCCCGGCGGAGCTGACCATTTTGCAGGCGTACCCCAGCCTGGCTGCGCCCGGAGTGTCGGTGCGCCGGTTCCCTCTGCTCCCTGCGGTGGGCAGGGCTCCGTCGCCGGGCGGAAATGGAGGCGGATTCACCTTTCAACCACTTGGACCTGAGCGGAGCCGACCATCACCCTCCTGCCCCCTCCGAGAGGGGCACGGGGGGCGCCCGGGACCCGCGGCTACTGGAGACGCTCCGTGGAGTCCCGGGAAGGGGCAGGCGCGGGGGAGAGGAGGAGCAGAAGAAGTGCGGGGAGAGATTAGTGCCTAGGCGTGGGGCGCAGGGAGATGCCCTAGCTAGGGAAGGGAGATCGGCCCCACATCGCTAGCAGCTGGAGGAGGGGGAGAGACAAGCGCGCACAGGGGCTTCCGTGCGCCTCAGCCTTGGGGAGCCCCAGGGGCGCAGCGCGTTAGGGCGCACGCCGGGTCCCTCCCGGGATGATAGCGAGCGGGGCTGCCTCGCCAACCCACGAGCCCCAAACTTCACCAACTCCGGGGCCGGCAGCTGTGCGAGCCCAGCACACGGAGATTTTTATTGGGCAGCCGGGATCGGTTTCCCAGTGGCTCCCCCTCCGGCCACCCACGGCCCCTCTGGCCATTACACCATAGATAGGAGCAGCTGGGAGCTGCCTCCCACGGCCCCTGTGGGTAGCTGGGATTGGGCCTTCAAGACTATGGTTTGATCAGCCCGAGAGCGCTCTCTCTCTGAAGCCTGCCGTGAACTCTAGGCGGCAGGAGAGGGTCAGAAATGTTCTGCCTCCTCTCATCTGCTCCCTCTTCTGACAGCCGGACCTATCAAGAATGGCTAAGGCACTTATCACCTGGCTATCTAAGGGCTTGTCTACACTTCTGATCACCGTGAGAGGTTTGGCGTTAAAGTATCTGGCCTCCGCCTACAAAATGTTGTGTTGCCCCCCCCCTCTGGCCCTGGCACATGGGCGATTCACCTTCCTTTGGAAGAGGGTTTAGGGGGTTCACCTGCAGCCAAGCATGTGTGGATGCATCCTAAGGTTTGAGAATTAGAAGGGTTGAACTCGGCGAATTGCAGGTCCTAATGCGGTTTCCAATAGGTCTGATCTCTTCGGATGTGTACAAATAAAATAAGTGTTGTAAAAATTATTTTATATTGATTTTTACCATTAACATATAAATAGAGACCTAAAACAAGAGTCAGGGAATCAATGCATTCTCCCTGAAATATCCTTCAAAGAACATAACATCAACCTTTATATCCCCGTATTAGCAAACTCATCACAGGAATAACTATCAAGCCTTCATTTTGCCTGGCGCTCAGTGACAGTGGAATCTGTAGACTTGTAGTTTCAAAACTGACCTGCTTTGATCGTGCCACTGTGTTTGTCCAAGTATTCTTCATCTTAGCACATCTTCCACTGCTGCAGCACCTTTCATCCTGAATGATCTCACCCAGCTTCAGGGCAAATATACAGACATGCAGCCACTTCTGGCAACCAGCTGCCACCTAACACATTGCACAGGTGGGGTGGAGGGGAAATTTTGCCTAGAGACAAACCCCACATCTCTCTTACAGAAAGTGCTCTGAAAACTTGAAAGTCCACCTGGGTCAGAAGGGATGGCAACTGACAGAGAGCCCCTGGCCCCCCAACAAAGCACAAAGGATGAAGGGCTAAGATTACCAAATGAGAAGAAAGAAGTTCTTTGGGTTAGGGTACTAGACCAGGGCTCAAAATATGTGGGTTCAGCTTTTTACTTTGCTACAGACTTCTTGTGCAAGTCATTCCATTTCACTGGCCCTCCGATCCTCGTCTGTAAAACAGAAATCATTTCCTTTGTCTGTTTAGATTGTAAGGTCTTTGGAACAGGGGCTGTCTCTTTCTACCTGTATGTGCAGCCCTGAGCACAATGGGACCCTGAGGTTGGCTGGGCTTCCAGGCACTACAGTAATACAAAGAAATATTCACGATGCTGAGATGTAAGCTTAAGCATCTAAGGTGTTTCCAAGCCAAAAGGTAGATGGTGCTCTTGCGACAAGGAGGTGCCACAACTCTAATCACAAACCGTAGCTTTAGATGCTGAGGTCGCTGAGTATAAATAAGAAATGCAACATGAGCCTGGCTCAGGAAAGCGTGTGTTATTGGGAAGCTATCACACTCAGCTTTGCTCAGGACTCTTGCAAATCAAATGTCCTTAGAAAAAGAGTATGCACTGAAAGGGCTTTGCCCTCTGTGGGCTGTGGTTAGTTTGTAGGAGGCGGGGATCAGGAGGAAACCAGGGATGCAACCCAGCCCTTCCCTTTGTGTATGTATCACGGATCCAAGACTCCCAGGTTGCATAAGCCACAAGAACATTCTTTCATTTAGGGCTGGCCAAGTGACAACGCCCCTTCCTCTCAGAGGCAGCTCTTACCTTGGCAATCCACGCCTTCGTTACCTCTAATGCAAGGGCTGGGGCTGGCCCTAGCCGTGAAAGCCACCTGGAAGCTCGGGCTTAGGCCAGAAAGCAGCTGCATTCCTTCTGCGTGGGGCAGGCTGGCAAGAGCATGACATTTCCTAGCTTATATGGCCAGATGGAACCAGTGTGATCATCGAGGTCTACATTACAGATCTACATCACTTGCGGGGGGGGGGGGGGTGTGAAAATCTCTCCCGCCGGCACAGAGCGGCTACACGGGAGACCTGACAGCGATATAGCTACAGCTGAGGTCTGTAGTGCAAAGCCTCAGAGTGTCTTCATTAAAGCATTACAGCAGGGCAGCTATATTGGTGCGGCCATGTGGAGGCAGCATTTTAAGTGTAGACATGCCTCTACTCTGACCTCCTGTGTAAAACAGGCCTTAGGACCTCCCTGAATTAATTCCTGTTTGAACTAGAGCCTAGCCTTTAGGAAAGCATCTGAGCTTGATTTTAAAAATTGCCAGTGATGGAGAAGACACTGGCCCTCGGTACGTTATTTCAATGTTAATGACTCTCACTGTTAAATATTTGTTTAAACTTGTCCAGCTTCAAATTCCAGCCCCTGGATCTGGTTTTACATTTGTGTCCTAGGTCGATGAGCCATCTGTCATCAATACACCTTTTTTTTACTGGCTGACAACTGACTGCTGGGTGGAATTCACGACATACAAAGCTCTGAACAGTGCAGACCCAAGTTACCTTTAAAACTTGCCTCCCCACTGTATAGACCAGGGGTGGGCAAACTATGGCCCGGGGGCCACATCTGGCCCTTCAGACATTTAAATCCAGCCCTCGAGCTCCTGCCGGGGAGGGGGGTCCAGGGCTTGCCTGGCTCCGCATGGTTCCCGGAAGCAGCGGCATGTCCCCCCTCTGGCTCCTACATGTAGGGGCAGCCAGGGGGCTATGCACACTGCTCTCGCCCCAAGCGCTGCCCCTGGCTGGCAGCCATGGCCAATGGGAGCTGCAGGGGTGGCGCTTGGCACAGAGCCTCCTGGCCGCACCTCTGTGTAGGAGCCAGAGGGGGGACATGCCGTTGCTTCTGGGAGCTGCTTGAGGTAAGCGCTGCCTGGAGCCTGCACTCCTGAGCCCCTCCAATGCCCCGACCCCCTGCCCTGATCTCACTCTCCAAACCCCTTGGTCCCACCCTCCTGCACTCCCTCGGTCCCAGAGCCTGCACCCCTGATGCCCTCCAGCACCCCAACCCCCTGCCCCAGCCCTGATGCCCCTCCTTCCCTCTGAACCCCTCAGTCCCACCCTCCTGCAGCCCAGAGCCTGCACCCCCAGCTGGAGCCCTCACCTCCCCCCACCTGCACCCCAACCCCCTGCCCCAGCCCGGAGCCCCCTCCGCACCCTGAACTCCTCATTTCTGACCCCACCCCAGAGTCCGCACCCCCAGCTGGAGTCCTCACCCCCTCCCGCACCCCAACCCTCAATTTCGTGAGCATTCATGGCCCACCATACAATTTCCATACCCAGATGTGGCCCTCAGGGCAAAAAGTTTGTCCACCCCTGGTATAGACTGTGTTGTCTAGCATATAATATCTATGTCAGCTGGATTTTGTGAAGCAGGGCAAATAGCAAATCCAGCACTGGACAAATTCAGCCCAGGAGCTACAAGATTCCAGCAGCGAAGTCCATCTGGAACGCCTGCTGGATTGAGAGATTGTAGGAGTGCAAAGAGGCTGCGATTTCCCCTTGGTCAGGGAGCCCTGCAGGTGGATGGTGTTGGCAGAAAAAAAGGGCATAACCGGCGTGGGGAGGGGATGCACTGGTTCAGCATGTTCCCCTTGGGACAGTCCAGGAGTAGCACCTCCAGTGATGTAATGGTAAAAAAAAAAAAAAAGAAAGGAAAAAGAAATGGGTAAACTAACCTAACCTCCATATTCCCCAAATGAGAAGTGGGTAAACCTGTAGTTATCCTTAACTACAGTACTTCACTGCTAACAGCAATGCTGGTACCATCCTTCACCTCCCTCACCCCGAAGGGTGAATTCTCTTCGGGGGTGCCCAGTGCTGGCCTGTCTCACCTGGTGTGAATCCAGCTCCTCATGCGGGGTACTGAGAAACCTCCTTTCCACACCATTGCCAGCTCCAGCCATTTTCTGACGAGTCTTGTGATATTTTGGTGTTTTTCTTAATGCCTCAGCCCCTAGAATCGTGTGAGTACAAGAGAATCTCAGCTTTCATGTAAATAAAGAATAAAGAGAGTTTCTAGGCCTCAGGGCTATGCAGAAAAGCCAGTAAATGTGAACCCTAAAGTCTCAGAAACTAGAAGGCAAATAATCCTCCCTCCCCCAATTTGAAATCTTTGCTGGCCTGACTCAGAATTTTGGAATGTTGGGGGGGCTGGCCCTATGACTTCCCATTGCAAGGATCTGCTTTCCAACCCTACACCCTCTTTTTAAAAATTATTCTTAGTCGTGGTATGTTGCCGTGTTCCATTTCTTCCTTTGGTGAAACCCCACAAGTCATCAGGGAAGTTGTGACTGCTGGGGGCGACTTTGGAGGTTACCGATGCCAAGGAAGTCCCCACTCTGTCATGGTCTGTGTGGCCACACTGATACCAGTGTGGCCGTTACGCCACTGAGATAACCCCCTGGCAGTGCCGAGACATGAAATGTCTCTGCGCTGGATTGCCCAACAGATGCTCAACTTTCTAGCCACTGGCAGACAAGCCCAAAGAACCACCCTGGTAACAGCATTTAAAACGCATGCAAACACTGTTATGTTATTTCCCCCTGGATTTCCTTCGCAGCCCCTACCCCCTCACACATGCCGCTTGCCACATAATTTATTTGTAAATAGAAGCTTCCTCCGTTGCAATCAGCCTCCCTCTCTTGGGCTGATTCATTCGCGGAAGTGCTTCTTGCAGCCTCAGAGTCACTGAGCAATACTGAGTGAATCAGGGCAGATTAGCAAAGCCGTTTGGAGGGGTGGGCTGGGGGAGATATCTTGATAACCAGCGGTGATGAGGAAAGCATCCCCCCTCCTCCACAGTGTGGGAATGATACGTTGAATGGGGCTTTGATTGGGCAGAAAATTTTGTAAAGCTAGCTGCAGTCTGTGTGTGTAAATCATAATATTTATTTCTCACACACCACTTTTCATCCACAGATCTCAAGGTGCTTTACAAAAGGCCAGTATCAGATGTCCTGTTTTATAGAAGGGGAAACTGAGGCACGGGGAGGCAGGGAAGCGCTCATGCCCAAGGTCACCCAGCAGGTCAGTGGCAGAAGGGGTAACAGAGGGAAGTTCAGGCTCCGTGGCCTACACTCAAGTCTCTCTGCTGGGCCTGCCAATTTGGAGAAGGTGTTTCTGACACTAACACGTTCCTGCTCAGGACTGAACTGAAACTACTGATTTATTAAAAAGAAAAGGAGGACTTGTGGCACCTTAGAAACTAACAAATTTATCTGAGCATAAGCTTTCGTGAGCTACAGCTCACTTCATCAATAAATTTGTTAGTCTCTAAGGTGCCACAAGTACTCCTTTTCTTTTTGCGAATACAGACTAACACGGCTGCTACTTTGAATACTGATTTATTGCGTGTCGGACTCTGCAAAGCCTTCTGATGGCCTGAGTTTGACTGAGTACCAGTCTGGGTTGCCTTTGACCCAGAGACCAAGACTTTCAAGGCACCGTAGCCCATTACTGGGCTGCTTTCAACTACCTGAAGGGAGGTTCCAAAGAGGATGGATCTAGACTGTTCTCAGTGGTGGCAGATGACAGAACAAGGAGCAATGGTCTCAAGTTGCAGTGGGGGAGGTCTAGGTTGGATATCAGGAAAAACTTTTTCACTAGGAGGGTGGTGAAGCACTGGAATGGGTTCCCTAGGGAGGTGGTGGAATCTCCATCCTTAGAGGTTTTTAAGGCCCGGCTTGACAAAGCCCTGGCTGGGATGATTTAATTGGGGATTGGTCCTGCTTTGACCAGGGGGTCGGACTAGATGACCTCCTGAGGTCCCTTCCAACCCTGATATTCTATGATTCTATGATTACCTGAGCAGTCCTTTTAGTTTTTACATTTATTTTGGATTTTTACAATTTCCTACTATTACGAAACAGCGGACAATTAGTTACTTGTTTTCCCCAGTTCTTGGCAAGTCTTAAGTGAAAGGCTAGAAGCAATCTCAGCTTTCTTCCCAAATACTTATGCCTTTGTTCATGGTTTGTTTCGTGTTTCTTGGTGAAAGCAGCTACTTTCAACAGGTAAGAGAAAACCTAAGGGCAAAGTTTACTTAGCTCAAAGGTTTGTTCCATTTCAGTGCTGACAAACTTGAGACCAAAAGTAACTGCCACCTTGTTGTCTAGTGAGCTCATGACTCTCCCCGGAGAGTTTAAAAAACAAAGAAAGCAATTTTAGAATGATGAGATTCGTTACTTGTATCACAGTAGCACCTAGAGGCGTCAAATGAGTCTGGGACCCCATTGCACTAGGTGCTGTTCATACACGAAGCAAGAGGAGTTCCTTGCTTGGAAAGGCATACAATCTTTATAGCCCAGAGGTGGAGGAAAGGAAGTAGTATCACCTCCAATTCACAGATGGGGAACTGGATACTGAAATGAATGGCGGTGGCTCCTTTGCTCTGGAGAGTTTTAAGGAGACATACCCCACAAAGTCGCTATCGGGTGACAATTACTCTATGTCCAAAGTAAGGGGCCTCTCTGCAGTCTTATACTAATTACAGTCATAAGAACATAAGAATGGCCCTACTGGGTCAGACCAAGGGTCCATCTAGCCCAATATCCTGTCTTCTGACAGTGGCCAATGCCAGATGCCCCAGAGGGAATTAACAGAACAGGTTATCATCAAGTGATCCATCCCCTCTCACCCATTCCTAGTTTCTGGCAAACAGAGGCTAAGGGCACCATCCCTGCACATCCTGAGTAATAGCTATCCTCCATGAATTTATCTAGTTCTTTTTTGAACCCTGTTATGGTCTTGGCCTTCACAACATCCTCTGGCAAGGAGTTCCACAGTTTGACTGTGCGTTGTGTGAAGAAATACTTCCTTTTATTTGTTTTAAACCTGCTGTGTATTAATTTCATTTGGTGATCCCTAGTTCTTGTGTTATGAGAAGTAGTAAACAACACTTCCTTATCTACTTTCTCTATACCAGTCATGATTTTATAGACCTCTATCATATCTCCCCTTAGCCATCTCTTTTCCAAGCTGAAAAGTCCCAGTTTTATTAATCTCTCTTCATATGGAAGAGAGATTAATAATGCAGAGGCCAAGATTTTGCCTAAACTGCTCTCTGCTCAATTGTACGGACATATGCCCTAATCATTTAAACCTTATGAGATGGGATTTATCAATGTGGAGGTAGGAGTGATATTATTCTGCTTCTTTGCACAGGTGAGAAGATATCAAATTAATGGCAGGGGGGTTGAGGATATGAGCTAAATGTCACCTATTCTGACTGTTCTCTTGTGTTCTCATACACCTCAAGGCCTATGCACTGCTTAAGTTCCACTTAAGGCCATATGATTGACGTGATTCAGTGCCACGGGGCTGGCTCTCAGCACATGGGTGAATGTCACCCTTTAGAAGAGCCAACCCGCAAAGAAAATCAGCTGCTCAATATTAATGACATAAGAACGGCCATACTAGGTCAGACCGATGGTCCATCTAGCTCTATATTCTGTCTTCCGACAGTGGCCAGTGCCAGATGCTTCAGAGAGAATGAACAGAAAAGGGCAATTATCTAGCGATCCATCCCCTGTTGTCCAGTCCCAGACTCTGGAAGTCAGAGGCTTAGGGACACCCCCAGCATAGGTCGCACCTCTGACCATCTTGGCTAATAGCCATTGATGGACCTATCCTCCACAAGACACAACTCCCTGTAATCTGTGTTTAAAATATGCTGAAGTGGCAGGAAAAGAAAAAGTCCGTCTATACCCTGTAGCCAAGCAGCACTTAACACGGAAGCTGTGTGTTTTTGCCCAACATAAAAGACTCCAGCCGTGTGTTTATTTTGGATTATAAATGTGAAAATGAGGAAAAGCAAAAACACTGAGTTTTTCATTCTAACCCCCTTCCCCCTCCCCCCCCCCCCAACCAATCTCTTGCAGAAAAAAAGCCAGCTAGATTTTTTTGGCTTGCACCGTGAATAAAAAAATCCATCAGTCTAGAGCAACCAATGGAGTCTTAAGAAGTTCCCCTGTTTATTTTTTTAATGTGTGATTTTAGATAAATATATAATATAGATATATTTATTTTAGATAAATAAGATAAATATTATGCCAAAGGTCAGGGCACCGGCTGTGTTGCTGCATTGTCTATTTATGGGTATGTATTTCCATCCCCTAGGCCTATCAGTATAGTGGCCTTTTAACTTCTGAGATAAACGTCTCAAATGACTGTGCAGAGTTTTGAGCCATGTCCTCCTCGTTAAACCCAGTGAGGTTCATGAAGCTAAAGCACTGAGTAATGCCCTCAAAATGTACTGACTAGACTCGTCTTTGAACCAGTTTCATGCAGTGTAGCTCTCCCATGAATGAATTGTCTGCCACATTGACTCTGCTCCCTGCTGGATGTCAAAGCACTTTCGACCATTCATAGATCTTAAGGTCAGACGGGACCATCATCTAGTCCAGGGGCTCCCCCAGCACATTTTTTGGTGGCCTCAAAGTGCAGCCACCACCTCTTGCTGATGGCTGCTATGACAGTTTTCCCTAAAATACTTAATTAACTTTAGGAAAAACAAATAAATTTGGACATACACATGTCCAAATCATTGTAATTTATTTATATAGGGGTTTGTTTTGTTTTTTTGAAGACTCAATAATAAAAATAATGTACAGTTGTCTCTGCTCTTTACTGGACCTGAACAGAATAGAAACACAAATAAGATGCTTTGCACATTCTTGTGTTTTTTGTTGTTTCTTTTGCTTTTTGAGTTGTTTTTTTTCTCAAACATGCTAGTGATACTTGTGTGTTAATATCACCTCCGGCAGCCTTCCAGCTAGCTACTAAGTCTGCTGTGAAAAGGGATATTAACAAACATACAGATATCACTTTTCATAGCAGATTTACTCAGCCTCGGCAAGACCAGGGACAAATAAAACCCTGGATCGGGAGGTGAGTAGGAAGGTAGCGGGGTCAGGGGCGATGGGAGGGGGATGAGCCCTGGGGCGAGAGCCCAGGGGCCTGAGCCCGAAGCCCTGCACCTGGGGGCGGGAGTCTGCCACCGCGCGGTCGCAGCCCAAAGGCCCACAGCCTGAGCCTGCTGCCAGCCATCCCAGGGCTGAAGTCTGACCCCCACCGCCTCCAGGAACTCAGTGGCTGCCTGCTCCTCTGGTGTTTGTCTCTCCAGAAGGGGGCAGGGCCTGCTGGTGGCCCCAGGAGGGGAGGGGCCACCCCCTCATCACCGCCCAGGAGGCTGTGGCTGCAAGAAAAACCCTTTGTGGCCACATGTGGCCACAGGGGCCGTATTTGAGAAAAGCTGATCTAGTCTAATCTCCTGTGTAAAACAGGCTATAGAATTTAACCTGGTTTCGCTTGTGTTTGACTTCAAGCATATCTACCAGAAAGGCATCCAGTCTTGAGTTGAAGACATCAAAAGACAGAGAATCCATTACTTCCCTTGGTAGTTTGGGCCGGTGGTAAATCACCCTCATGATCAGAAATGTGTACCTTATTCCTGGTTTGAATTTGTTTAGCTTCTACACTGGATTAAAGTGTCTATAAAGATACTTTGACGCTGTAATCAAGTCACCTCTCAATCTTCTGTGTGATCAACTAGATGCTGACAGCATTGTTTGACAGCATTTCCTGAGCCCTTCAATAATTTTTGTGGCTCTTCTATGCACCCTCTCCAATTTTACAGCATCCTTTTTAAAAACGTGGACACCACGACCGGACGCAATATTCTAGTGTCAGTCTCACTAATGCCATATACAGAGGTAAAATCACCTGAGCCATCTCAGAATCAGTGGTCAACAGATTGGAATCTGTTCCCGCTGGGCATAATTCACACCAGTGCGGAAGGCTAGCATATGGCCCCATGAACAAACACCCAAAGCCTCTGAGATATTTAGGCACCTAACTCCCATTGATATATCCCTTGGAGGATCTGGGCCAAAGAGCCTTTCATCTGTAGATTCCACAATTTACATCGTGCCCTGTGTCAGTATTAACCAAAAGTCATTCATCACCACTTGAAAGGTTTTTGCTGGTTCATGTTAAATGGATTGGTTTCAGTCCAGGATCTAATGAATGAATGTCAACAGTGAGAGGAACTGGTCGGTGCATATGCATATCCTGCCCTCTGCTGGGTGGAATCAGAACTGCCCAGCTGTGATTCATAGCTCCTATATGCTAACTGAGATTCTCCGTCTACTCAAGGGGTAGGGGCTTGGGCTTTCAGAGCAGGAGGATTCGAACTCTAGCTTTTCAGTTGCCATAAGGTTCTGAGTGGCCACGGCAAGCAACCAAGCAGCCACTAGGAGACTATGGGTTTTGTCACATCCTCGCAGAAACCACTTCTGTGCGGGTGACGTGGCAGACTCAACAGTGGGATCGAGGTCTGAATGGGCCATGAGGACTGAACTCCCTTCCACCCTTAGCAGTGCCAGGTTTGTAGCACATTGTTGGGGGAAGTGGCATTATGCTGCTGGAGTCCTCCCACACAACACAGGTTAGTGGGGCACTCACTACCACAGGGCCTTACACCAACACCCCTTTACACTGCTCTGGCGCCCACTTTAAGGGCCCCAGCGTGGTGTAAAGGGGGCTTTGTGCACATGAAAGTCAGGCCCTGTGGCTACACAGAGGCCTTCAGTCTCCAGGTCTGGTAATCCAGCGCGAGGGAAACGAACGGCGGCAAGTCACAATGCTGGGTGCAAGCTGGAGCTTTATTTATCTGTCCTTGTCCTGCTTGTGTATCGGTCACTCACACTGTGCCTGCCTCCTTCCCCTGCTCCTGGCTAAGGCTGCTTGCACAGCTCTGAGAGAGCCAGGTCAGCTAACTGCCTGAGTGTTCGCTCCCCATGTGATGACCTCCTGTACAGTTAATGAGAACCCCATCCTCCAGGGTGCTAAGTATCTTCAACTCCCACTTCCGTCAGTGGGAACTGGGGGTGCTTCGCCCCTTGCAGGATCGGGCCCCGGGTTCCTATGTCTCAATATTGCAGCGGAACCGCCTGTCCACCTTCCAAGCTGCATCAGCTCTTTCCAAGGAAACATGACCACAGCTGATGTAAGGGGAGGGACTGAGCCGCACAGTGCTGAGGAATGTGGGAAAGGAAATACACCTCCTCTCTCAGGGCAGTGGGTTAACCAAGGGTTAAATGCTCCTTCTGGCCTGGCTCCAGCAGGAATGAGTCACTGACCAGAGCCACCTTGGGAGCAGAAAAGGGAGAAGCCAGGAGGATAACTGATGTGACTAAGACACACTGGAATGGTCGGAATTCCTTCTGCCAACTACACCTGGGCACCATTTCCAGCCCGGCCCTTGGCTTGCGCAACATGTCTCGCTGTGCCCTGAGAACTGACTCATCCGGCTTTGGGGTAGGGAGTAGGGAAACCCTAGAGATCTGAAAGCCCTGGGCATTTCAGGCAACCTCTGGGAGCTTTTAGGGTGCGGCACTTGCTTTCTCAAAGAGTAACAAACCACTGGGAGATTCAGAAGGTATTTGCTTTTCTGCAGAAGTTGCCCGAAGCTCACTGACCCTGTGAGATTGGGGCCACAAAAGCACCTTTAGCATAGACAAAGCTTTGGACTACCTCGGACTCATAGACACTACCTGTAGACTCATAGACACTTGTAACCTGCACAAATACCCTGAGTTTGGCCCACAAGGTTTGACAGAGACTAAAAGGTATGTTTACACTACAAAAAAAAAACCCAAACCCTGTGACAGCTAGTCCTAGAGCCCGGGTCGACTAATTCCGGCTCGCAGGGCTCATGCTACAGGGCTAAAAATGGTCGTATAGACGTTCCCACTGGGGCTGGAGCCCAAGCTTTGAAATCCGACGAAGGGGATGGATCTCAGAGCCTGGGCTCCAGTCTGAATAGAAATGCTATTTTTAGCCCTGTAGCGCAAGTCCGAGACAGCTGACCCGGGCTCTCAGACTCGTCACTGTGGGGCTTTCTTTGGCACCATAGATGTACCCTCAGGCCAGTTAAATTGGTGTCATTCACACGCTGTCAGGGCCAGAAGAAGATACAGCAGGGTAGCCTCCTTTAGAATCCCTTTGGCCTTCCTTCCGCTGGCTCTAATCAGTCACTAGCTTCCCAGGCAGGCAGCCGATTTTTTCTCCTCCCTCTTCTATGTCAGTGATTTGCTTTGGGCCTGATCCTGTCAGGCGCTGAGCATCCATTGGGATTGGAGGGCGCTCAGTCCGTCTCCAGATCAGGCCCTGTGCTACGTTGCCATATTTAGCTTATTCTGCACTTTGTGATGAATTTCTCTGCTCTGAGAACCGGTCAGCGGCCGGTGGCACGACTGTATTTTATGTAAGCCAGAAGAATAATAAACTGCCCGGGACATTGTCAAGGTCGGTGGGTCCTGCTTGTTGGTTGATTTTGAAGCATCTGTTTGCAAAGTCCAAAAGGCAATGCGGAGATGCTAGGCAGGAGACAAGATTCAGGGAGTTTTTGCTGCTGCTCAGGGGCTTTTCATTCAGAGTGCCTTTGAAGGCCACTTGCAGACAGTTTTCAGGGGTGAAAGTCACTGCAATGCAGGGGCCCAGTACCAGGCCTGTGCACCACTTGAGGCTTCAATATGAGGGAAAATAATCACCCAGTAAGGGAAGACCCAAGACTCTGGTTGGAGTAGAAGCTGAATGGCCTGTACTTGGTATATAGAACAAAAAGGTGTGCCTGATTCACCACTGGGATCCTCTGGTTTAAGTTGCTGTCAGCACATTGATGCCAAAGCATGACTGGAGTGATGTAGCAGTGAATCAGGCCGTGCATGCTTTGGTTTCAGAAGCAGATACAGAGTTCTTTATTAGCACTGTAAAGCAAAGGGGTTCGGCAGCATTTTTGTTTGCAATGGAATGAAGCACGTCTTCCTGAGATCAATGAAGAGCTTATTCAAAGCCGGAGCCAAGCTAATGATATGTACCAAGTTGACTGTGAGTGCACTTTCATAGCACAGGGTGTTTTGCAGACGCGCATCACGGTCTGACCCTCTCAGTGTCGCATGCCCGTGTTTTTAGAAATGGAACAACAGCGAGCGGAGTTGGGAACAACATGTGAGTGCAAACATTTCAGTTGGAGCTGACGGGGAAAGCTGTGTTTTGTTTGCATGCTCACATAACTCAAAAACACTGTGTTGATTTTGCTCAGAGTTTCAAAACAAAATTCTCTCTTGGGCTGTGACCAAGCATGGAAAATTTCAGTCTGAAAGGAATTAGTTTGACAAGGTTAGGAGCAACTGATAATGGTGCACATGAAAATGGAAACTATATATAAGCTCTGTGCACATTATTATGCTGCATTTTGATAGATAGATAGATAGATAGATAGATAGATAGATAGATAGATAGATAGATAGATAGATGGGGATAGCTAGCTAGCTAGATTGATGGGGTGGATGGGGATAGATAGATAGATATATAGAGTGGGGGGGTTATGGGGATAGATAGCTAGAGGGGTGGATGGGGATAGCTAGCTAGCTAGCTAGATAGATAGATAGATAGACGAGGTATATGGGGATAGATAGATAGATGTCTATAGACACAAGTCACATTGCAGTCACCACTGAAACAGTCATTCTGAGCTGGAATGTACAATTTGAAATTTGTAGCAATGCTATACAGCAGTTTAGGACAGGAAGGGAAGAAGAATATTGACTTCAGTTGATGTGACAGGAGGTATTTGGGGCAGGTAGAATGGAATAAACTCAGCTACAATTTGGACAGGGTACTGCTGCTAATATTTGGAATTATTTTAATGGCTACACCTTGCATCTGCATCTGAATGATGGCCCGGTTAGCACCCTTTTGCCCCCAGTACCATTCTGGCGTACTTGTCCATGCTGGTTATTTTTTGCTAGACAGACATCACCCAGTGCCCTGAGGGCAGGAGTAGGTGTCAGGAATTCCACACCTCCAATCCTGACTTTGACAGAGACACCCCCTGTGACCGTAGCTCTTAGTTTCTTCATCTGTAAAATGAGGATAGCATCACTCACATCCCAAAGAGCTGCAAAGCTTAGCCAGGTTAATTTGCAGCAAGGGAAATTTAGGTTAGATAGCAGGAAAAATGTTCTAACTTTTAAAATAGTTAAGGGTCCCGGTTACGTAGGGAGGTTGTGGAATCCCCATCATTGGAGGTTTTGAAGAAAAAGTGAGACAAACACCTCTTAGGGAGGGTATAGGTATGTATCATCCTGTCTTAGCACAGAGAAATTACCCAGATGACCTCTTGAGGTCCTTTCCAGACCTACATTTCTATGATTAGTAATTAAGGTTCAAAACGGGCTTTGAAGATGAAAAATGTAAAATATTATCATCAGATGTAATTGAAAAGGCAATTCCACATGTTTTGCTTATTATATCATTAAGGGTAAATCATCGAATCAGGACTTCCCAGCTGTCACAATTCTGCACCCTATGGTTACCCAAGACTTCATGGTACGGAGGGATGGCATTCAGGTGCTTCTGTTTCTAGTCTAAAAGAAAAAGGCCACTGTCATAGTTAAAAGAGAATTCTCCTTAACTGTAGCAGTATGGGGGCAAGGACACACCTGTGTACAGCTCTGACATTCCGTCCTCCATAGGGTAGTGTTAATTCATATGCCCAACCCTGTATATCACATCAAACAACAAGAGACCATGGCACAAATTTCGCTGCACCTAGTAGGTCCTTTTGACAAAAGTGATTATTTTCTCAAGCCGACAGCTCTGTTGGGCTGAAGATGCAAATTCAACACTCTCCTTTTCGAACTGGTGAGGGGGTGGACAATAGCAATCACCCCCGAACTCGCTGTCTGGCTACCTCAGAGGCAATCGTTTAAAACCACTGCAAAGAAACCAGAGCGCAAAACTCTGCAGAGCATCACAAAAGGAGGCCTGATATCAATACGCTGGGAGGTGAAAGGCTCCAGGCCAAGAGAAGGGAGGCTGTGTTTGAAAAATGACAATTTCTGTCTAGGAAATGTACGGTTCTGAAAGGAGCCCTTCTTCATGGGTTTCCAGGAGCCAGAGACCAGAACAAGAAAAGCCTTTGAATAGCTATGTAAACCATTCAGCAGGCTGCCAGCAAGACTGGAGCTGCTGAAGCCTAGCGGAAAATCTATCTGCACGGTCAATTGCAAAGCTCAAAACACATCCTAAAGCTGTTGGGGAACTCAAGAGGCTACCTCCTGGGATGCTGCAGGAGGCTGTCCTTCCTTTACCTTAGGAAGGGAAAGTCTGGGTCCGAAACAGACTGATACACTGACTGCTCCCCACTTTTAATTTTTTTTAAATAGTCTTTGGCGGTTTCACATGCAGCTTACAGGTGCACACAGCGGCAAGATACACACTCTAGGAACAGTTTGTGGACGGAAAGCACTAAGGCCATTGGCACTTCAGCGTGTGCGTGAAGTTCAGCATGTGGCTAAGGGCTTTCCCGAATCAGGGCCTCTCTTAGCATCCTCAGTGCAACAGTGAAGAATGTGGTTCGCTCTCTAAAAATTAACCTGCAGAAGATCATAAAAGAATTGTAAGCTCTTTGGGTCAGGGACTGGCTTTTCTGTTGTGTGTTTTTTACAGTGCCTAGCACAAGAGAGTCCTTCTCCATCACTGGAGCTCCTAGGCACATGTAAATAATAATAAGTTCCTGGCCAAAAGATCATTAATTCTGAGTAATACACGTGTGTATGTGTGTGTGTATAAGAGAGAGAGAGAGAGAGATGGTACAGCACATATATAGGCCCTGATACACCAAATTATGAAAGCATTTAAGCATGAGCATTTTCTATGTGTGTGCAACTGATTATTCATAGATTCATAGATTCATAGATATTTAGGCCAGAAGGGACCATTATGATCATCTAGTCTGACCTCCTGCACAATGCAGGCCACAGAATTTCACCCACCACTCCTAAAAAAGACCTCACACCTATATCTGTGCTATTGAAGTCCCCAAATTGTAGTTTGAAGACCTCAAGGAGCAGAGAATCCTCCAGCAAGTGACCCGTGCCCCATGCTACAGAGGAAGGCGAAAAACCTCCAGGGCCTTCCAATCTGCCCTGGAGGAAAATTCCTTCCCGACCCCAAATATGGCGATCAGCTAAACCCTGAGCATATGGGCAAGATTCATCAGCCAGATACTACAGAAAATTCTTTCCCGGGTAACTTGGATCTTACCCCATCTAAAAACCCATCACAGTCCACTTAGGAAGGAACAATCAGTTGCACACATACCAAAATGGAAATGACTGCCTAGGAAGGAGTACTGTGGAAAGGGATATGGAAGTCATAGTGAACCACAAGCTAAATATGAATCAACAGTCTAACACTGTTGCAAAAAAAGCAAACATCATTGTGGGATGTATTAGTGTTGTAGGAGTGTTGTAAGCAAGACACGAGAACTAATTCTTCAGCTCTACTCCACGCTGATTAGGCCTCAACTGGAGTATTGTGTCCAGTTCTGGGGGCCACATATCAGGAAGGATGTGGACACATTGGAGAAAGTCCAGAGAAGAGCAACAAAAATGATTGAAGGTCTAGAAAACATGACCTATGAGGGAAGATTGAAAAAAATTGGGTTTGTTTAGTCTGGAAAAGAGAAGACTGAGAGACATGATAACAGTTTTCAAGTACATAAAAGGTTGTTACAAGGAGGATGGATAAAAACTGTTCTTAACGTCTGAGGATAGGACAAGAAGCAATGGGCTTAAATTGAAGCAAGGGAGATTTACGTTGGACATTAGGAAAAACTTCCTAACTGTCAGGGTGGTTAAGCACTGGAATAAATTGCCTAGGGAGGTTGTGGAATCTCCATCCTTGGGGATTTTTAAGAGCAGGTTGGACAAACACCTGTCAGGGACGGCTAGATAATACTTAGTCCTGCCATGAGTGCAGGAAACTGGACTAGATGTTCTCTAAAGGTCCCTTCCAGTTCTATGATTCTATGAGTTCCATTAATGTCAATGGGACTACCAGATCCTTAAAATTAAGCATAGATTCTTTGCTGGATTGGGGCCATAGAGAGTAATTATGCATAGGGACAGGTAGTCAGACACTACAGTGATGGGGGGCCATGTCAGTATCTAGCCAGCCAGCCACATGGAAGGAGTAAAGGCCCATCTTTCCCAAAGAACTCCTCAAAACTTTTAAGCATGTGCTTCAGTACCTTGCTGAATCAGGGCCTGCTGGGACATCCAGGCTCCTATGCTGAACAGAAGAGGGGGCAGTTTTCTCCACACTCCCGAGTTTATAATGTCCTCCCTCGAAAGTAACTTTTTTCATTTCATTTGCCACAGAATCTCAGAACAACAGTGACGGGGGAAAAAGACCACTAGGATTGGTAATAATAGCACAGAAATCAGCAGCCCTTCCATCATGGTTTCATCCAAGCGCTTTACAAAGCCTCGTGATTCCCATGTCACGGATGGGGAAACCAGTGATGTGACTTGACGACGGGTAACCAGGCACACTCATAAGGCTGGCAGTGGGGTTTGAGCCTAGTACCTGCAGAGCCAAACAGCAGGCTTCGTCTCCACGGCTTGAGCTAAAGAAAAAGGCCAGTTAGCTAATGGGTGTAGTAAGACGCTCAGGTAGTGCAGCTATTAGAAGGGCACAAAGACCTCCCCTGGGTTTGTACGGGATACACAGCAGGTCGATGGCAGAACCTAGGATTCCTGACTGCCGGAGCAATGCCCGGAGCCTGCTGCGTCCCGACAGTATATTTTCTAGGTCAGTGACCAATCTAGTTTTAAATAACAAATAAGACGGCGCTTCCGCTCCTCCCTTTGGGAGATGGTTCCTCAGGCCTGGGGTTTACAGCGTCCCCAGGGAACGTGGGGTTTACAGCGGTCAGGCACCTCAGGATGGTTATCACATCCCCCTTCCACTTACTCATGTTGCGTCCAGCCAAGCTAGGCATATTTCGCTTTCCCAGTCCTGCCTCCTCAGTTAACACCTACATTTTGGACAAGAGAGCATGTGCGTGTGGAGTAACTAGGAAAGCAGGGGGCAGTTAGCAGGAGCCAGACAACCACTCATTCCTGCAGCTGACAAAAGCCAATGGATTGTAGCTCCCAAGCAGAACACCACGGGCTGGTTACCAGCAATTGGGATTTTCAAAGGATGCATAAGGCATTTGCGGGAGAGTCCTAATTCCCTTTGACAGTTAATGGTAGCTGGGTGCCTAACTCCCATAGGCTCCTTTGAAAACCCCAGTCTCAACATCATAGTTGACAGCAAAGATCATTAGGGTTTGGCTGGGCTTTTGCTCGTCAGAGTCACCTGGAGCACGTTCGCAGAGGCTCGAAGAGCCAGGCTTTCCTTGAGAAGAAGGGGCAACCAGAAGCATTCATTCTGCTCACACATGAAACAGAAGAGGGGTGGATTCTCAGCTGAATGGAGCAAAGGGCATCCAGGCTCAGAGGAATGGCAATGTAGAGCGTTGACAAGGTTCCCTGGGGAAGTGGTGGAATCCCCTTTGCTTGAAACACTGAATACAATAAAGGGATTATACCAGAGCTCACAATCCTGCACTCGCTGGGGGATCTATCTCCCCTGTATCATATTTATAGCATGCCAATCATTGCAGGCTAAGATATGCAAAGGTGCCATGGGGCTTTGGATGCCTAATTCCCATTAAATCCCCTAGGTGACTTTGAAATTTCAACCACAGGCATCTTGAACTGGAGGAGCTAATCATCTAGCAGGTTTTCCCTTACAGGGTCTATGATTCTCTGCAGTTAAAATTCAGGAGAGGTGTATGAGAAATACTTTGATGCTCCAGAGGTTCTCTTGTTTGTTACTTCTTTAATGTTATTTCTTTCATTAGCTATTGCAGATGTTCCAAGTGGAGAACTGTTTCTCTCAGCCTTCCCAAAATAAAATACGTATTCCCTCGCATTAGCATGCCCGCTGTAGCATGGTATCTCAGCAGACCGTCCATTATGGCATTAATCACCCGATGCCGTTACTTCGCCAGATGTTCCCTGCAGATAACAACTGAATTCCTGGGTCATATTGCTTCATTAATCCACAAATTAGTAATTGCAATAACAGAGCTGATAAGATTCAGGCCAGAGAGTCATGAAGGAGTAGGAGGTTTTGATATATGGAATGGGGCAAGAGGCTTCTCAGACCACGAGTAGAGGAATGAAATGGATAATAGCAGAGATGCTTTCAGTGCTTTCAGTGCTGCATGCTTTATTCCACAGGAACCGCACATAGCAATAAAAGATATTAGATCCAGTTAAAAACACACCTCAAAAGAGCCCCCAGATTAAGCCATTATATTCACAAGCTTTTTGCATGCATTTTTTACCATGATACTGTATTCACTTACTTATGGGAGGCAGGCAGCGGAGTCTAATGGTTAGAGAAAGGGAACTCCTAGTTTCTATTTTCATCCTTTCCACAGATGTTCTTGGGCAAGGCAATTCTGTTCTTTGTACCTCAGTTGCCCTAGTTCTAAAGCGGGGATCCCACCAGTTTTGTAAAGTGCCTGGAGGTAGTCGGATGAGAAGTGCTACATATCAGTTGGTGGATGGGCATGAGTTTGAGTTCTCCTGGGTTGGATCAAGAGGGGGCTGGCTGGCAGGGCATTCTCCACGAAGCAGAAATAACTCTCCCCTCCCTACCATCTAGCAATTGTCCCATGGGCACCTCAGCTCTGATCCAGAAGAGCACTTAAGCATATACACTCTGAAATCAACGGGACCACGCACATGCTGGAAGTTGTGCATGTGCTTAAATGCTTCCCTGGACCGGGGCTGCTGCTCTCCAGCTGAGGAGATAGAATGGGCGAGCCCAAGGTAAGGAAGGGAGGAGCTGGGGTGCATTTCCCCTCCCACCCGCACTGCAAGTTCTGGGTCCGAACTCAGCTCCGTTGTGCTTCCCATTTCGGTGGCTCCCGAACCATAACGAAACAAGCCACCCACCGGGTCACAAAGCCATGGGGTCACAAAGCCAGTCCCCAGCACCCACCCTGAGCAATGGGACTGTGTGCTGGGAAATTCCACAGGAGTGGGAGAGGGAATGAAGAATCCTACCTCTCTAGGCCATCCATGCGTAAATCCCTGGCCTTCCTTTCTGGTATCTCAACCTTGGCCCAGGTCCTCAGCTCCCTCTAACAGGAGTTAGGCACCCAAATACCTTTGAGGAGCTGAGCCCTTCTCTCTTTAGGGGGTAAATGTCTGGCAGTTCCATGCAGCCACTGATCAACCACCCCTAGGCCTCAATGCATGGCAGTGAACTCTGGTGCCTGGCAGGGCTCCCCAGATCCTCACAACATCCCTGTAAAGCTGGAGTGAACCCCACACCTCCCAAGGCAATGATGCTGGTCCCCTGCCTGGGTAATCCCCGCAGGTGGGACCATCCGACCTTGCAGCAGACTTCCCTCCCATTGCCTGGTATGCGCTCCCACCGCATGGAAGAAGGAACATATGGGGAATCAGGCATGAAATGCTAGAGCCAGTGAAGTCAAATATTGGGTTTATTATCCCCCTTTCAGGAGGGCAGTATCAATAGGGGAGTTTATGCAGAACTCCATTTACATCCCTTGGGTGGAGTTTTAGGCCTGGTCTTCACTATGGAGTTAGGTCAACTTAAGGCAGCTTATGTCGTCCTGAAACGTAGGTCCTGCCGATGTAACTCGCCCACGAAACCCCCTGAATTAATAACCTCACCCCCTCAAGCCCTTCAGTCGACGTAGTGAGGTCGACGCACTGTCAGTGCAGACACTGTGTTGCTTCCATCGACTGTTGCTGCCTTTCAGAAGCTGTCCCCCAATGCCCCACGCTGACAGTTAAATTGGGGCAAGTGCTCCTGGTGACGGCGTGTACCGCTGACCCAAGGAGCGTAGTGTGGACATGCAAAGCGATTTAAGTACTGTGGTGGCTGTACGTAACTTAGGTTAACTTAATTCTGCAGTGCAGACTTGCCCTTAGTGGCTGGCAGTTTCCCAGCACTGGAAATCTGAGTGCTTTCAGTGGTACGAGGTGATAATGAAACAAGTCTTCTCTGGGAGCTTAAGACAAGCAGCAAAGAATTGTGTTAATGCCTGTCTGTCTCCATGTAACAGATGCCTGCCAGGGGAACATGAGAACCATGTACCCAGTGTAACATTGCTCAAGGCTGGCACTGAGGGGATGCTCCAGTGAGTTTGAACGGCACAGATGAACTCGGTGTGGGGAGAGTGCCATCTGCTGGTGAGCAAGGGCATGCTCTGTTACAGAAATCAGATTTTAAGACCAAAAGGGACCAGTTATGATTATCGACTCTGACCTCCTGCATGACATAGGCCATAGAAGTTCACCCTGCGCACACACGTTTATTCTATCCCCAATGTGGGCGCATGGGGCCCAATCCTCAGATGCTGTATTATCAGCATTACACAACAAATGCAGATTTGGTTTGACTGAAATATTTTGCAAACTCACGTTAAATTTGCTGAACATAAGAACGGTCACACTGGGCCAGACCAAAAGTCCACCTCGCCCAGTATCCTGTCTTCTGACAGTTGCCAGTGTCAGGTGCCCCAGAGGGAATGAACAGAACAGGTCATCGTCAAGTGATCCATCCCTTGTCACTCATTCCCAGCTTCTGGCAAACAGAGGCTAGGGACACCATCCCTGCCCATCCTGGCTTATACCCATTGATGGATCTATCCTCCATGAATTTATCTAGTTCTTTTTTGAACCTTGTTATGGTTTTGGCCTTCACAATATCCTCTGGCAAGGAGTTCCACAGGTTGACTGTGTGCTGTATGAAGAAATACTTCCTTTTATTTGTTTTTCAGCATACACACTCACTACAGTGACAGGAGAGGCATGAGTCAGGTCGCCGGAATAATTCTTATCTCAAACAAGTGCTGTCTACACCGGGGTTAGGTAGCTTAACTATGTCACGCAGGAGGGTGGATTTTTCACACCCCTGAGCAACATAGCAACATAACTTTTTAGTGTAGAAATTTTGTGCTGATTCCCACTGCACACGGATGAATGTCACCACGTAGGAATGTGCCTATGATTATATGATTAATTACACAATGCTATTAATCAGTGGGAATGGCACACATTACTAAGACAATACTTCTCCCCTAGTTTTTCATAATGGATTTGTTCAAGTTTCCTTAGGGGGAATGCCTTACCCCAATTTATTATACAAATCAGTAAACCGAGCCACAGCTGGGAAAACAATTTTCAGCCAAAAGTTTTTGTGGCAAAATGTTTTGCAAGTTTATGTCAGTTTCTCCAAATTCTTTAGGTCAGAAAAAAATTGAAATGTTTTGTTTTGGCATTTTCAAAACACAATGTTTAGATTTTTCAGTTCAAAAGGACTTTTCATTGCAAGTTTCCTGTTTTTTATTTTAAAAAATCATCAAAAATATTTTAAAGGAATGTTTCAATTTTTGTCTAAATGAAATATTCTGTTTGACCCAAACTGAAATTTTTTGTTCGGGACGGGGAATAAGCAATGTGAGTATAAAGTCCATTTCTACAGGTATAACTGGGTGCACACTGGCGATTGCACTGGTATAACCATTCAGTAAATAATTACAGCTCTAACCAAAATAATTATACAAAGTCCATCCATGGACCTCACAGCGCTTTACAAAGGGGCGGGATCTGTATCATTGCACTCATTTTACTGATAGGAAACTGAGGGACAGGGAGGGGACTTGCCCATGTTCACCCAGCAGGCTAGGGCAGAACAGGGAATAGAACCCAGGTCAGTGCTCTATTCGTTAGGTTACACCGCCTTCACTTCACAGTGGTGCTGATAGAAAACATTCTGGCTCTCGTTACTTGCAGCCTCACAAGTATTTAGGGCCGGATCCCAAGATGGTCTAAACTGGCCCGCACTGATTTACACCAGACGAGGTCTGGCCCTTAAAGTCACTTGGGTTGACAGATGGGACTCTTCTGGCAGGGTTTCTGTTGTCAGTGAAAGACGGCTGTATTTGTGTATTTTGTAGCCTTCTTTCCTTTTCCCTATGCTACCTGCCCCTTCCACACAGAATATCCATCCCAGACCGTCCATTCAGATCACCAGCTTAATTCACACCCACTTTTAGGCCCTTTTAAGCTGCCAGAAAGGGCTACAGGGGCCTTATAAGAGAATCGAGCCCCTAGAGTGCAGCAGAGAACTGCCGAAGGAAGCTCTGTTATGAAGCATACTGCACATTTACTTGCTTTGGAATGTTGAAACTCATTAGGTCGCGCTGTCTTGTCCCATCAGTAATACCCAAACTTGTCCAACCTGAGTGCCTAAAATGCAGTTTCTAACTCTGTATTTTGGCACCTAAAATTAAGCCCTTCTTCTCAAAGGTGTTCAGAAACCTGGGGCTACCACTGAGATCAGAGAATTCACTACAGTTTTTTGGACAGTGAGTGGGAGGCAGTATTGTCCAGTGGAGCAGGCCCTAGACTGGGACTCTGGACCTCAGTTCTTTTCCTGGCTCTGCCAGTGACCTGGGGTGTCACTTTGGGCAAGACACTTCCCACCTTTGTTTGTCTTACCATGTTATGTATATTTAGATTGCAGGCATCCTGGAGTGGGGATAGTCTTTCACTATGGGTTTGTACAGCACCTAGCACAATGGGGCTCTTAGGTGACACTGGAATACAAATAATAACAATAAAGTACAGTAGTAAAAACACACCTAAGAGATAGATCCTCGTGTCAGTTACCCCAGGGCCCTAGACTTCAAAAACTCAAGTACAGACTTTCATGAATTAATTGCAAGAGATGCAATTTTAAAGTAAAATGAAGCTTGGCTCATGATCTTGCGATAGAACTCTCAAATGTCAGGATTTTTTTTTTCACCTGGCTGTACTAGAAAAGTAACATCTAGCCTGCCTGGTTGCAGATGAAACATTGAAAATGTGACCCGAGAGCACATGAAAGGCTCTGGAACCAGAAGGGAAATAAACAGAACCCACATTTCATTAATAAAATAATAGCCTCATTATTAAATAAGCCAATCTCATTATTTTTGGGGGTGGTCTCACTCGTGATTTTCCAGTGGCGAGGGTTGGCAACACTGCAAGTACATATGCAATTGAATCTCTGGTCTGGACTCCGATGGCAGATGGGGATCTGGAGAACGCCGATACTTCGGCTCCCCATGCATCACTGTGACCGCACCCATATAAGCCAGAGCTCTTCTTAACGAGCTATTTACTGAAGACGGGCAGCATCTGATTTATACAACGTTAACTCTGACAAACCCCAATAATGAAATGTGTCATGCAAGTGATTAAGGGCTAGATTGTGACTTGGGTATGTTTACACTACACACTAAGCCCGGGGCTTGCCAACTTAATGTTTCCAAGGCTGTGCTTGAGTGTCCACACTGCATGGTAAACCTGGGTTTACAATTGCTGGGCCTGGGTCTCTTCGTTGTACTAATGCGTCCATATTGTACTATGTAACCCTTCTGACTCTGTCTGTGGCTTGAGCCACGTCAACACTGCAAAATGACAGGGCTTGGACCCAAGCCATAGCTCTGACCCATTCTTCTATCACGGTCCTAAGACCTGGGTCCTGAGTGCTTGCTAACCAGAGTCAGACTGATCTGTGTGTGGATGGAAGGGCTCAAACTGGAGCCTGAGCCGCGGCTTAGTGTCCAGTATAGACATACCCTTGGACTCCATGTATATGCAAAAGAAAGTAACAGCTCCCCTTGGGCCTCTGCCTGGGCTACCCAGACCTTAGTTGTGGTGCAAAACTCCATGCTATATGGTCGCTTACTCCCACTGTGGAGCAAGTGGATGGGGAGGGGGCAGGGAGGGGCAGGAAATAGGCAGAGTCTTGCCTCCACCTCTTGACTTGCTAGTCAGCATAACTGAGCCAGCTTTGGTCTGGGTATCATAACGTATTGCTGGAATAGGCCAGCAGCAAGTCACTACATCTGGGGGACGGGGGGGAACTCACAATAAGGGGTGGTTGAAACTTCAGAGTGGAGTAATTTTGACAAAAAATGCCATGTGTTGAAAATGAAATGTTTTCCCAGAAAGATCCTGCCTTCGAGGACATTTTCCATTTGTCTGACAAAAACCAGGAGAGGCCAAAATGTTCTGTGCATTTTTTCGGTTTTGGGTAAAATAACAGAAGAATTTGGTTTTCAAAAACAAAAAACATTTTAATCGAACACTCAACATTTTACTGAAAATGGTTTTCGAAAACCAGACATTTTTCTCTAAAAGAAAAGGAGTACTTGTGGCACCTTAGAGACTAACAAATTTATTTGAGAATAAGCTTTCGTGAGCTACAGCTCACTTCATCGGATGCATTCAGTGGAAACATCCGATGAAGTGAGCTGTAGCTCACGAAAGCTCATGCTCAAATAAATTGGTTAGTCTCTAAGGTGCCACAAGGCCTCCTTTTCTTTTTGCGAATACAGACTAACACGGCTGCTATTCTGAAACCAGACATTTTTCTGTTTCAGGTTTCAGAGTAACAGCCGTGTTAGTCTGTATTCGCAAAAAGAAAAGGAGTACTTGTGGCACCTTAGAGACTAACCAATTTATTTGAGCATGAGCTTTCGTGAGCTACAGCTCACTTCATCGGATGCATACCGTGGAAACTGCAGCAGACTTTATATACACACAGAGATCATAAAACAATACCTCCTCCCACCCCACTGTCCTGCTGGTAATAGCTTATCTAAAGTGATCATCAGGTTGGGCCATTTCCAGCACAAATCCAGGTTTTCTCACCCTTCACCCCCCCACACAAATTCACTCTCCTGCTGGTGATAGCCCATCCAAAGTGACAACTCTTTACACAATGTGCATGATAATCAAGTTGGGCTATTTCCTGCACAAATCCAGGTTTTCTCACATCCCCCCCACCCCCATACACACACAAACTCACTCTCCTGCTGGTAATAGCTCCATAACCTCAGCCATGCGGAACGCAATGCCATCCACAGCCTCAGAAACAACTCTGACATCATAATCAAAAAGGCTGACAAAGGAGGTGCTGTTGTCAACATGAATAGGTCGGAATATGAACAAGAGGCTGCTCGGCAGCTCTCCAACACGAGTTTCTACAAGCCATTACCCTATGATCCCACTGAGAGTTACCAAAAGCAACTACAGCATTTGCTCAAGAAACTTCCTGAAAAAGCACAAGATCAAATCCGCACAGACACACCCCTGGAACCCCGACCTGGGATATTCTATCTACTACCCAAGATCCATAAACCTGGAAATCCTGGGCGCCCCATCATCTCAGGCATTGGCACCCTGACAGCAGGATTGTCTGGCTATGTAGACTCCCTCCTCAGGCCCTACGCTACCAGCACTCCCAGCTACCTTCGAGACACCACTGACTTCCTGAGGAAACTTCAATCCATCGGTGATCTTCCTGATAACACCATCCTGGCTACTATGGATGTAGAAGCCCTCTACACCAACATTCCACACAAAGATGGACTACAAGCCATAAAGAACACTATCCCCGATAATGTCACGGCTAACCTGGTGGCTGAACTTTGTGACTTTGTCCTTACCCATAACTATTTCACATTTGGGGACAATGTATACCTTCAGATCAGCGGCACTGCTATGGGTACCCGCATGGCCCCACAGTATGCCAACATTTTTATGGCTGATTTAGAACAATGCTTCCTCAGCTCTCGTCCCCTAAAGCCCCTACTCTACTTGCGCTATATTGATGACATCTTCATCATCTGGACCCATGGAAAAGAAGCCCTTGAGGAATTCCACCATGATTTCAACAATTTCCATCCCACCACCAACCTCAGCCTGGTCCAGTCCACACAAGAGATCCACTTCCTGGACACTACAGTGCTAATAAACAATGGTCACATAAACACCACCCTATACCGGAAACCTACTGACCGCTATTCCTACCTGCATGCCTCCAGCTTTCACCCTGACCACACCACACGATCCATCGTCTACAGCCAAGCTCTGCGATACAACCGCATTTGCTCCAACCCCTCAGACAGAGACAAACACCTACAAGATCTCTGTCAAGCTTTCTTACAACTACAATACCCACCTGCAGAAGTAAAGAAACAGATTGAGAGAGACAGAAGAGTTCCCAGAAGTTACCTACTACAGGACAGGCCTAACAAAGACAATAACAGAACGCCACTAGCCGTCACCTTCAGCCCCCAACTAAAACCCCTCCAACGCATTATTAAGGATCTACAACCTATCCTAAAGGATGACCCAACACTCTCACAAATCTTGGGAGACAGGCCAGTCCTTGCCTACAGACAGCTCCGCAACCTGAAGCAAATACTCACCAACAACCACATACCACACAACAGAACCACTAACCCAGGAACTTATCCTTGCAACAAAGCCCGTTGCCAATTGTGCCCACATATCTATTCAGGGGACACCATCACAGGGCCTAATAACATCAGCCACACTATCAGAGGCTCGTTCACCTGCACATCCACCAATGTGATATATGCCATCATGTGCCAGCAATGCCCCTCTGCCATGTACATTGGTCAAACTGGACAGTCTCTACGTAAAAGAATAAATGGACACAAATCAGATGTCAAGAATTATAACATTCATAAACCAGTCGGAGAACACTTCAATCTCTCTGGTCACGCAATCACAGACATGAAGGTCGCTATCTTAAAACAAAAAAACTTCAAATCTAGACTCCAGCGAGAAACTGCTGAATTGGAATTCATTTGCAAATTGGATACTATTAATTTAGGCTTAAATAGAGACTGGGAGTGGCTAAGTCATTATGCAAGGTAGCCTATTTCCTCTTGTTTTTTCCTACCCCCCCCCCCCCCCGATGTTCTGGTTTAACTTGGATTTAAACTTGGAGAGTGGTCAGTTTGGATGAGCTATTACCAGCAGGAGAGTGAGTTTGTGTGTGTATGGGGGTGGGGGGGATGTGAGAAAACCTGGATTTGTGCAGGAAATAGCCCAACTTGATTATCATGCACATTGTGTAAAGAGTTGTCACTTTGGATGGGCTATCACCAGCAGGAGAGTGAATTTGTGTGGGGGGGTGGAGGGTGAGAAAACCTGGATTTGTGCTGGAAATGGCCCAACCTGATGATCACTTTAGATAAGCTATTACCAGCAGGACAGTGGGGTGGGAGGAGGTATTGTTTCATATTCTCTGTGTATATATAAAGTCTGCTGCAGTTTCCACGGTATGCATCCGATGAAGTGAGCTGTAGCTCACGAAAGCTCATGCTCAAATAAATTGGTTAGTCTCTAAGGTGCCACAAGTACTCCTTTTCTTTTTCTGTTTCAGTTTTTCCCACGAAAACCAAACATCTTCCTGGGACATTTTAATGAAAATCAAAATCAATAAATAAATAAACTAGAAAAGAAAATTGTATGTTTCCCATGAAAAATAATTGGCATTTCCAACCAGGTTTAGTCAAGGGGCATCCTGGGCTATCCCTGGATAAGTTCAGCCTACGCAGACCTGTTGCTCAGTGACACGCAGCTGAATGCAGCCTGCTTGAGAATATGAATACATTTAAGGCACACTACGTTGATGCTACACACAATCTACATTGACGCTACAACAGCCCACCTAGATTTTTTAACTAATCCTAAAAATATCCTTCTGTTCACTCTGCGAGAGATTCTGCTTTCATACCGCAGTCCATCAGCCAAATTCAACAGCCATGAAGAAAAAAAGGAATCATTTCTTTACCTTGTCAAAATCTTCTCCATTCCCGAGGCCAGGCAAATCATAGGGCTGTCCCCTGAGGACATGTGTCTGTCTTTGGACACATTACGACATGGCCTCCTAATGCGTGGTGAAACAATGTCACTAAAATACTCCTGTACTCTTGGGAATCAATATGATGTCAAGCAATCTTCTAAATAATGCAGTATCCTTTCCCTCTTCATAAGATTACCTTGCAAATTAAGGCCCTTTACTGATTTTTGCCTTGTGTCTGGAGCATAATGAGGTGCTTGTTATGTCCATTTCCCCAGCAAGTAACATTGCTGGAAACCATTTTGTTGCACAACATTTCCCCTCAAAGTCAATGTGGTTAATGGACTTTCTAGAAGTTTAAGGGCCTGATTCTCATTCAGGGACCTTTACAATGTGCTAGCAGTAATTTACTCCCTTTTGAGAATCAGGCTCTGAATACACAATCATAGTGACTAAAAAGAAGTTCAGTCAAAGTAACCCACAAGGCCTTTCAAAATGTTCCACAATGTTCCACTGCTTCTGGGAGCTGTGCCGGGAATTGTGGGATACACACCCAGAGGGCAGTGGAAGATGCTTACTTCTCTAGTGTAGACATGGCCTAGGAGATTTGCTGGAACTCCCGATAGTAAACTCATTCCCCTATAATTCAGTGTGAGTTCTTCTGGAGAAAGGCTTTCAAGATCTGACTCAGTGAGTTCCTATACATTGCGTATGGACTATTGCAATTTTGTCCCATGGCCCCATTGCCATTGTACTATGCTGCACTTGTGCCTCCCTCTGGGGCTTTATCCCACAATATATACTTTTCTCCAGGAGTGTCGTGAGGCTTACTCAGTGCCTATAAAACACTTTGAGAGCCTCGGATGAAAGGAGTGTAATATATTATTGAAAAGTATCAATGAGCACTATGCACACAGATCTGGGGCATTGTACACTCCTTGGTTAGACTCTTCCTAGAGTTTTTACATTTTATATATTGGGACTGAAGTATAGGGAGATAGAAGCTGGGATTTTTGAAAATGCCTATGGGAGTTAGGCACCCAACTGCCCATTGGACTTGGGTGTCTAACCCCCTTCGACAATCTCAGCCCAAGTGACCTGTCGTGGATATACAGGGAGTCTGGAGCAAAGCAAGGAAATCGAACCCAGATCATGTGGGTACTAATACAATGCCTTTACCACAAGGCCATCTGTTCTCCAAGCTATTACAGACCACAGCCTGTGCAGGGAATTATTTTGATACAGGAATAATATGGTGTATATTTTTGCTTTGCTCTGAATTTGTTCTATAACCTTAAAGGGTTGATATGAATCTATAATCACACATTAACACTTACTTTATATAGTCACATTTTCCTATTTGGAATACATCATGCTATACTTCAAGGCAAGTTACTGTGCAGATCCTGAGAGCATACCTGACATAAACTAAATTAAAAAGCATTGTTAAACTTGGACGAGCACCACTGACTTCAGTGGAGTTACTTCATGTTTACGCTGGGATAAGAATCTAGCTCTTTGTCCTTATTTTGTCATCCATATTCAGTTGAGCAACCAGAAGTTTCAGTTCCTATCATAAATCAAAGTTTGCCAAAATCTTTATTAGCAGGTTTTTAATTTAACATCTGAGGTCTGTTGCAAATGACCAAGGAATGATTCAACAGCAACCGACTGATTTTCAATTGTACTTTTTTTTTTATTTTTTCTTTAGCCTAGATTTTCACATCTTTTACTCAGTATGCAGAGAGATAGGTGGGATCTACTTGCCATAAACTCAAGTGAATCATAGTAGTCAGAGATTTGAAGCATCAGTGGCAACCCATTTAACAAACAAACAAACAAATAAATAATACCTAGCTCTTATATACTGCTTTTTATCAGTACATCTCACAGTATCATTCACCCCATTTTACAGATGAGGAAACTGAGACATAGACAATGGGAAATAACTTGCCTAAGGTCACCAGGAGAGGGTGGAATAGGTCCCAGGCCAGTGCTTTATCTTCCACACCCCACTGCCTCCCCTCCCCTCTTCCCAGGGCAAGATTGTTCCCAGTAATATTTTCCAATACAGCTTTAAGTAGATCAGATTCAACCCTGGTGTAAGCAGGAGAGCTCTCATAGACTTCAAGTGATAGGTCCGATAACATTAGTGATGGGTCTTCCAACTAGAACTGGCTGGAGAATGAGGGGTGAGTGTCTCCACAGAAAATGTTGAGTTTTTGGTGAAAAACAAAACAACCCCCACCCCCAAAAACCAGAAATATTTTACACCAAACTGAAACTCTCCATGAAAGGACATGGTCCCACATGGCAGTCACATGACCATGGTGCATCATGGGAGATGTAGTCTGGCAGAGGAGCCTGGCCCAAATATGAGAATGGAAGCGTGAAGCAGCTGAACTACAAATCCCATGAGGCATCATGGCCGCATTTCAGAATTTAAATATGTAGTTTTTGGCCAAAAACTGAACATTTTTTGGTTGTCAGGCATTCAGTTTTTCTATGAAAAGTTAAAATTTCTGCAGAAAAGAAAACACTTTTTGGAGAAAAAAAATCATTTACACAAAATTCCAAGTTTCCACTGAAAAATAGTTTTAACAGTAAACTTTTGACCAGCCCTACTTCCAATGTTTTCCAAGGGGGGGTTCAGATACTACAACAATGAGTGCAAGATAGATAGGTCAGTAGCTAGCTAGATGCCTAAATAAATAGACAGATTGACCACGTTATCAGGGAATGCTTCCTGATATTTAACTCATACTTTTTTCTAATTCAGGAGTTCTCAAACTTCATTGCATCATGACCCCATTCCCACAATAAAAATTACTACCTGACCCCAGCAGGGGGGACCGAAACCTGAGCCCACCTGAGTCCCACTGCCCCAAGTGTGTGTGTGTGCAGGGGGGCAAAGCCGAAACCCAAAGGCTTCAGGCCCAGGCAGGGAGCCTGTAACCTGAGCCCCGACACCCAGGGCTGAAGCCCTCAGGCTTCAGCCCCAGGTAGTGGGATTTGGGCTTTAGCCCTGGGTGGTGGGGCTCGGGCTTCAGCTTCAGCTCCAGGCCCCAGCAAGTCTAAGACAGCCCCGATAACCCCATTAAAATGGGGTCCGGACTCACTTTGGGATCCCGACCCACAGTTTGAGAACCCATGCTCTAACTATATCCTATTACCCTTCGTGGTCACACTTTGGATTCAGGGTATATTTTTATATACAGTTTATTAAGTGTTAATAAAATGATTAATAGGTGTTTTGGTAAATGGTTAACACACGGTATCAAGTCTACCATATCGATATGTTGTTGATAACTATTTAACACCATCTAGTGATATGCTGATAACCATCAGTAACACATACAACCATGTCTGTAGCATGTTTGTAACATCTATTAAGCAAAAAGAAAAGGTTTCAGAGGAACAGCCGTGTTAGTCTGTATTCGCAAAAAGAAAAGGAGTACTTGTGGCACCTTAGAGACTAACCAATTTATTTGAGCATGAGCTTTCGTGAGCCACAGCTCACTTCATCAGATGCATCCAAAGCTTATGCTCAAATAAATTGGTTAGTCTCTAAGGTGCCACAAGTACTCCTTTTCTTTTTGCGCATACAGACTAACACGGCTGCTACTCTGAAATCTATTAAGCATTTATTCACCCTTTATAAACTACTCATAAATGTAGCTATACTATAAAGTGCGTTCTTCTTAGTTAAATGCCTTTGTGCCATAAAACAATTCATCTCCATTCTTGGCGTCTTTAGCCTTTAAATACCTCTATGGGCAAAGTGTAAAAACAGACAGTTTTTATGTTCCGTTCGTGGGAAAACTGGCCCGTTACCTCTGAGAAACTGTAGCTCCAGGAAACATCTTCCCATACTATGGCTTGGCATTTCCAATGAGAAGACAAAGGGTAAAATAAGGCACAGAAAGGTTAAATGAGCCACCCACGACCACACAATAAACCAGTAACAGAATTGGGAATAGAACCCAGGGCTCCAAATTCCCAGTCCCCTACTCTAATCCTTAGAGAATCTGCTGGTATGGACACAGCATTTCAGAAACATTTGAAGTATGGTTATTAACATGAGTCACATTAATACAAATCAGCTATAGGTAGGCAGGGTTTTATCACAGGTTAGCTAATGAGAATTAAACACACACCATTTTCCCTAGTGAAGACAATGTGTGGGGGTGTCCTGGCAGGACATCTTGGTTGAGATAACTGGGCAGTTTGTGACAATCCTGAACTCTCTCTCTCTCTCTCTCTCTCTTTCTCTCTGTTGTGGATAAAGAGAGGTCATCAGTTTCCAGAGCTGGCATCTGCCACAGGTGTTTAAAATAATAAAATAATAAGAAAAGTTTTCCAAAGAAATTACAGCCTTTGTAAATGCCAAATTAGAGAACTCCGCTAATGGTGTCATTTATACTGAAAGAAAAGGAGGACTTGTGGCACCTTAGAGACTAACCAATTTGTTTGAGCATAAGCTTTCGTGAGCTACAGCTCACTTCATCGGATGCATAAGCTCCGATGCATAAGCAAAAGCTCACGAAAGCTTATGCTCAAATAAATTGGTTAGTCTCTAAGGTGCCACAAGTCCTCCTTTTCTTTTTGCGAATACAGACTAACACAGCTGTTACTCTGAAACTTGTCATTTATACTGAAGATGCTAATAGCCTGCTTTAGCTAATTGGGTTCAGGTTGGAATGGCAGGGTTTATCTTTCTCTAGTGGCTTTTCCTATACTTCATGGTTCAGTAGACATTTTGTTTAATAGAATCATTTTAAGTGCCAGATTTAATTGAATTTATGTTAATTACCCAGACATCAACTGTTCACGCTTGGAGAACGGTAGAACTAATTGCCAGATTGATTAAGTATGTGTCTAGAGCTCTGGCTAGTTTTCGAGAGCCGGTTCTCCTCTCTGAGCACGGCTCATGCCTCTTGACAATTTCCTGCAATATCCTGAAAGAACTTGACTGCATTAAGGTAAACCTTATTGAATTAGGGCTAATACCTTTGGGGGTCCATTGTATTAAAAATGCAATTGTGTATGTGTTACTGGGGAATTATATGCATCTCTCTAGTAGGAAGGGGATGCTAATATACTTCCTCTGTTAGCAGCTCTTTAAGTCCCCTCCCTCCCCCCGCACCCCCACCCCAACCCCAACCAGGGAGAGGTGCACTGGGACCAACAGCCAAATAAAGGGTTTTTGGATAAATGGCCTGGTTTTAAACAGGCTCATGGCCTTCTTCCCGACCCAGCAAATGGACAGGACCCCTGGTCCACAGAGGGCCCCAGTTGTTAGGGTGTGGTTGGGCCTGCTGAGGCCCCATAAAACTGGGTGCTTGTTTTGAGCTGAAATTGAAACTGAAACCACCAGGAATCCCCTTGGGTGGCGATTTGAGGGACTGCCAGAATCCATGGTAGGGCTGGGGTGAACCCTGGTAAGCTTATTAGCAGGCGTCTAGGTTCTTGTATTGTTTTTAATATGTTTTCTCTGTAATGCTTTTACCTTAAGAATCAAACAGGCTTGCATAGGAAGAGCTCTGTGGTAACTTGTAAGTGTTGACAATCACTCTCTTATCAGACTCTGAAGAGAAAGCAAGCAGGTGTGCTTGGCCAGCCTGTCTCTGCTGGGAATAAAACAGTCAAGGCAGGGAATGGTGCAGCTTGGAGACACCCCAGTGTGAAGGGAGTGAGATGTAGGTCTGCACCCAAAAAAGGCAACCTCTGGGGAGCTGGCAGCCTGAGAGACGGAGCCCTTGCTGGACCAGCGAGGCGAAACGTAGCTACAGTTGTCATGCTTTCTAACACAGCCAGGCAGCTGAGAGTATCTTCCTTGTAAGTATGCTGAAAGCTCTGTACTTCAGGAACCCAGAGAGAGACCAGGGACATAAAGCTTAAACCACCACACGACAAGACGGCTCCAACAGACACTGCCCGAGCAGATCCTGTGTGCGCTCGAATCACGAAAGAGAACCTTCCCAACAGGAGGCCCTCAGGTGACTAATTTTAAGGAGTCTGGACCCTCTCCTCTTGTTTTCACTCAGGCTGAACAATTCAGTGAGGCTAGATCATTTCCTTTCTGCAACATGATCATTTAGGGCCAGCCCTACAACTAGTGTGACTTCATTGACCTCCATGGAGCCACACTGATTTGCACCAGCAGAGGATCTGGCCCTTAAAGAGGCACCCTTATTATGAGGCAATGGAGATGTGGAAATTCATGGACTGGGTATGCTAAATAGTTAGGTTTCACTTCCGCAGTTTTCAGGGTCTATTCATTGACGCTTATGCAAGAGACAAGAAGGAGTGTTACGTTGCATTCCTCATGAGACATCTTTGCAATAGCTTGGCACATCATGGTCACGAGTCACTAACAATTGGGTAGCACCGTTAACTAGCCTTTCCATGATGGCTCAGTTCAGAAAAGGACTTTGGGAGACATTGTTTGATGACATTTGCCGGCATAGATTGGGAGCTAGAGAGCCAAAGGGAAGCACAGAGTCTGTCCTGGGCCAGCAGCCTAATATTGAAATTAACAAAACAAATGTCTTTAGATGTTGACCTTTTAAAAAAATTACCCTGGTTTTGAGTAAAAATTAACACAAATTTCAGAAAGCCAGGACTGTTCCTCACCCCTGTGTGGGAGGTCAGCTGGGAAGAAGCAAGCTCATAACAGTGAATCCTTCTAGACAGGGAGACCAGTGGAAAGAGACACACTTCTAGTACATCATGGGGAGTTGTAGCAGACAAAATCTAATAACCTGACTGGCCGCACATCCTCTCCCCATCCCCCATGCCAGATGAGGTCTCCTCTTTTGTGGCCCAGTCCTGCCAGGTGCCCCTTGAGGGGTGCTGTATCTCTTCAGAGTCTACTGAAGTCAGTGGGGGCACTTCAGCATGCCCCAGAATCCGGCCCTATATGTGCAAGTGAGCATTTCTATTCAGCACTGGGGAAAGAGGTGAATTAAAAGGCATCCAAGCAAGAGCAGGACTGCAATGCAGGAAACTGAAAGGCGCCCATGAGCGCCCAGAGCACTGGGCTAATGGAGTTTAGAGACTCATTAAATGAACAGTAATGGGGTCAAAGCCTTATATCGGGGATTCCAGTATCGAAACAGTACCATGGAAGGGCAGCAGTGATGGCCATATGGTGAGCAATAAGGCCCTGAAGTCAGTTTGATGAAGGCAGTGAACCAAGTCAGATGAAAGAAGAACCAACACAAATGAGCTTTGTCCCCTCGCAGTTCAAGCAGAAACTGAAACAAGCCCTTTTCTGCCTCTTTTAGCTCGATTTTTTTATGAACTGGAAATTTATGAATTGGAGAACTAGGGCAGGGATGATCTCTGTGCTGGCAAGTAGTGTGGTCCAGTAGTTAGGGCACTGGACTGGGAGTTGGCAGACTTGATTTCTATTCCCATCTATGCTACTGGTTTATTGTGTGACCTTGGACAAGACACTTCCCCTCCTACCCATTGGCTGCTTAGACTGTAAGCTATTCAGGGCAGGAACTCTCTTTTACAATGTGTCTTACAATGAGCAGGGCCCTGATCTCAGTTGTGGTCTCAAGGTGCTACTGGAATATAAAGAAGTAGAACAATGTCTGTACAGCAGCAAGCTACATGAGGCCTCAATCCCATCTGGAGATATTAGGTCCTCCCTTAATACAAAGGTTTAATAATAATACTAGAGCAGAAACTAACCTATTCCATTCCATTATAATACATTCTGGCTACGTCCAGCCCAAGTGCCATTAAGTTAATACCTGTCTAAATCCTTTTTATCTCTAGAGCTCCTACTGCTGCAGAATCAGCTTCCCTGTTTCATTTCTTGCAGAATCAGCTTCCCTGTTTCATTTCATGACAATGCTGTGTAAAGTTCACTAAAGTTCATTCTCTGTGTAAAGCTCATTTCATCTACGTTCATTTTCAGGCCTGACCCTTTTGTATTCATTAGAGCCAGGGAAAAATCTCAGACCACCTAGTCTTCCAGTTCCCAGTGGTTTTCAAACTGGGGTACGCGAGCTCTCATCAGGGGGTATATGAGAAAAATCCTGTAATGGCAGACAACTCACTTTATTTAGTAAGACTTGGCAATCTATATTATGACCCTATTTTAGATGGGTGTTTACAGTGGAGTACATTATTTGAAAGGGTACACAGTCTAAAAAGTCTGAAAACCACTGCCTTAAAATATTTGCTTCTCTCACACACAGCAATAGCAATGCTGAACACTAATGATACAAAACCAATAGCAGCAATGATCCTGCTTTGCAACAGTCTCGGTACTTGTTCCAGATCAGACATTTCACTGTATGGTGTTGACTGAATTCTGTTAAGGCATCAAGCCACTCCAGGTGTTTGTGTTTCAGAAAAAATGTCTTAAATTCCTACTTACCCCATGCCTCGTTCTCCTCCTACTTTAGCTGATGTGAATCAAGTTTCTGCACTGGAAAAAACCTGCCAAATTCTGCTCTCGGCTAGGCTGGTGTAAATCTGGAATAACTCCAATGAAGTCAGGAATTGCTATCTGAGGATCTAGTCCTCTGAACGTCTGGGCATTGAATCGTGGATGGGGATATGTATCACATCATCACTGGTTTCACTTAGCCACTTTTCAAACTGACTTCCTAGCAACATTTTCTGGAGTAGATCTTCAGCTGGTGTACATCAGTACAGCTCCCACTGACTTCGATGCTGATATACACCCACTGAGGACCTGGGCTTATGGCTTTTTACAAGTGATGGATAAATCTGCACGGGCTCAAAGTTTGGCTTCAGATGAGATAAGGATCCAAAAGTCTGCATGCTTTCCTGAACCTTGACCAAACTCCCTTGAATGTGGAGGGTGAAATCCTGGCCCCACTGAAGTCAGTGGGAGTTTTGCCATTGTGACTTCAGTAGCATCAAGATTCACTCAAATACCCAAGGTTCAAATCCTCATCTGGAGTAAATTGTTGGAACGCTGTTGCATTCAATAGAACTATGATGATTTACACCAGTTGAGGATCTTGTCCATCTAGCTTTTGAGGTGGAGTCTGAAAAATAAAGAAACAAGGATCGAGATAGATTTCACGGGCTTGAATGTCCATTGCCTTGCACAGTCATCTACAACCACCTATTCTGATCTGATAGCACTTCCCAACCCCGTTGCCCAGACAAAAATCTAAGTTACTCATATCCCCCCCACCACTGAGCTATAAATGCCTCAGGCTTTAAGGGATCCCCTTTTGACAGACGGGCTACTGAGGCACAGAGAGGTAAGTGACTTGCCCGAGGTCACCGAGGACAGCTAGGAACTGAAGCTGGGTCTCTCAAGTCCCAGTCTAAATGGACTAGCCAAGTTACTGGAGAATCTGGTCCCAAGACTCCAGAAGAGGATTCCACCAGAGACCATCTGGAGCCATGTCCTAATTAACTCCTTTGTAAGGATTATGCTAATAGACTTTCTTATTACAGGTGGATTTCAACCATGAGACTACAAATACCAAACTTCCCTGTTTGCGGATTCGGCAATGAATCCATCAGAATCCTCTTCCATAAATGAATGAGGGGCTGAGAAACCTCACAACGAACTTTCCAATCATGAATCCTTTCAAGTCTTCTCAATATTTATTCAGTGGCGGTTGTACTTTAATTGGTAGTCTTGGAAGGTTATTTCAGAGACCTGCAGGAAACTTCTGCTTCACACACCAAAGGCCTGAATGATTCCCAGGTGGTGTTGATTACCTTGGACTGCTTTGTGCCTTGCAGGGAGCATTCACCACCTGGCAGGACTGGGGTCCTGAATTGCTCATAAATTAGGACTTAATTGTGCAGCAGAATTTCTGGCCACTGACCAGGCAATTTGAGGTCTGTTTACAGCATGCCCAAGGGAAATCAGACTCCACAGAAAGACTAGAGTGAATTAGCATTTGGTTTCTGTATAACACATCCCGATTTGCACAATATATACCCATGGCTGTTGAAAAGAAGTGAAAGCACAGGCTATACCATAAGAGTACGGAGTAACTCAAGCTCCATAGGAGCTAGTACATGTGGGAGTGATAGCTTTTGTGAGATGTGAGACCAGATACTAGTAGTGCTGTAGCTAAGGCGCAGAGGTGGCTGCATTTCAGTGGCAGGTGGAATGACTCCATTACTTAGAGGACCTGATCCTGAAAATCTTCCATATGCACAATCCTTATTGTCTTCAGTGGGAGCCACAGGATCAGAAAGTTGGTAGGATTCGTTTTCATGCTTTGCAAAGTGGGTAGAGATGCATTGAGACGAAGTGCCTAAATGAAATGGTTACTTTTTGTGACTGCGTTCTGAGACAACTCTGCTGGAGAAAAAAACCAAATGGACTGAAAGAGAAAGGCGGGTTTCTGTTAAATAGAATCTATCCAGAAACCTACTGATCAGTAGATAAACCCATTGATCTATCTGCCCATGGAGAACTCAGCACAGTAGTGACAAAATAATCCTCATCCCAATACAGAAGTAACACATGGGCTCAGATCTTCTCTCCTCCCCAGGAAGCAGCTGGGGGATTCTTTCTATCTAAGCCGTTTACATGGCATCCATCACCAGAGTACCTGAGCACCTCACAAAGCTTAACATGTTTATCTGAACACCCCTTGGAGGTAGAGCAGTGCTATTATCCCCATTTCACAGATGGGAAAGTGAGCCACAGAGAGGCTAAATGATTTGCCAAAGGGAATTGAACGCTGGTCTCACAAGTCCTAAGCTGGTGTCTTAACAACTGGACCATCCTTCCTCTCTGACACTCGTCCGCCTCTTTGTTGTGAAGCTAGGAAAGCGAAGCTGAAGGCATGAGGTCTTCACTTTGTTCTGAACCTGGTGAGATCTGTGGCTACATCCACGGCAAGGGAGTCCTAGAGCCATGTCTAGACTACAGGCCCTCTGTCAGCATAGCCCCTTCATATAGGTGCTCTGGCAGCCAGTGGAAGGAGTTCTTCTGCCCACACAGTAATAGCAACGCCACCTCCCTGGGTAATATTAGCTCAGCCGACAGAAGCACTCTGTCGCCTTACTTGCATCTAGGCTGGGGGTTCTGCTGGCAGAGCTATGTAGCCGAGGGGGTATGAATTTTCACAATCCTAGCCTACATAGCTATGCTGGCACAACTTCCTAGTGTAGACCAGGCCCTATAGCCTGGGCCATGCTGCTGAGATGCATTGTAAATGAAAAGAAGAGGAATCCGATCACCGCTGGTCCCGGTGGGGTCTCTCTCCCTGCCTTTGTTAGCACATTAATTGGATCGCTAGGGAATTTTTCTGGGTCCTCGTCTAAGACTGAGACATGGGAAATGAAATACCAAGTGTTTGGCTAATAATGAACAGTTAAATAAAATTCACCAGTGTATTAAGTTGCCAAACCTGACCTTTCGTAAATAGTGACCTGGCATTTGCATCCAGTCCTTTGTTCCAGGCTCTACAGAACCAAACTCTTCTGTGGGATTGAGACTTAGCCAGGGTGGGTTGGTTTTTTATTCCTTGCTGTTTGCATAAAGATTCAACTGTCATCAGCGTTACTGCAGTTCTGATTCAGACTCATTTTCAGGCTTATTTCATCCTGGCTGCCTGCTGTTCTCCCTGGACAGCAGTAAATCAGCTTGATTGGTTTTATTTTATTGGTATAAATTTATGGGATTGATAATTTTTCCCCAAGTTTTTTTTTTTTTATTCGTGTGATAAATGCCTGTCTTATGTAACTGATTCCCTGGAAAGAGGAGACAGGAAATAAACACTCAGCAAGATCTGTAAGGCCCTGTTCCAGCAACTCCCTTAAGCACATACTTAACTTTAAGCATGTGAGCCAGCCCACTGACTTCCTCCGATTCATTGTGGCAGTGAGAAAAGTAAGCTGAAGTTGTGAGTTCCCCACTTGACTTCAGTGGGATTACTCATGTGCCTAAAGAGAAGCATGTGTTTAACATGGGAATGTACTGATTACAATTTATAGTCTCTGGGGATGGATGATTCCAGTCAGTAGCCCTCCAAGGAGGAGGAAAAGCTCATCTTTAAACAATCAAGGATGGTGACAAGCATTTCCTTTCTATATTCCAATTTCCTGATCCAATTTCCATTAAAACAAATGATAAACCTCTGATCGACAGCTGTGGACATTGGGTCAGGTCCTCAGAAGCCAGAATGGGCTCCTGGAGTTCTTTTGTTGGCTCCCCATTCTGGATTTCCTCTAAACAGAGGGATCCCAGGGTGCATTACGCACCAGGACATGCAAAAGTGGGTACAGCAGAGTCAGAGGTCATGAAATCCCATCTGTAAGAGCCTAGATCATCTCCCCAAAGAAGGGAAGATTCTTCCATGTGGCAACTCTTGTGCTTGGCACCAATGTACCTGCATGCCACTTCTTCTAAGAGCAAAAAGAAAAGGAGTACTTGTGGCACCTTAGAGACTAACCAATTTATTTGAGCATGAGCTTTCGTGAGCTACAGCTCACTTCATCAGATGTTTACCGTGGAAACTGCAGCAGACTTTATATACACACAGAAATCATGAAACAATACCTCCTCCCACCCCACTGTCCTGCTGGTAATAGCTTATCTAAAGTGATCAACAGGTGGGCCATTTCCAGCACAAATCCAGGTTTTCTCACCCTCCACCCCCCCACACAAATTCACTCTCCTGCTGGTGCTAGCCCATCCAAAGTGACAACTCTTTACATAATCAAGTCGGGCTATTTCCTGCATAGATCAAGGTTTTCTCACATCCCCCCCACCCCCATACACACACAAACTCACTCTCCTGCTGGTAATAGCTCATCTAAACTGACCACTCTCCAGGTTTAAATCCAAGTTAAACCAGAACATCTGGGGGGGGGGGGGGGGGGGTAGGAAAAAACAAGAGGAAACAGGCTACCTTGCATAATGACTTAGCCACTCCCAGTCTCTATTTAAGCCTAAATTAATAGTATCCAATTTGCAAATGAATTCCAATTCAGCAGTTTCTCGCTGGAGTCTGGATTTGAAGTTTTTTTGTTTTAAGATAGCGACCTTCATGTCTGTGATTGCGTGACCAGAGAGATTGAAGTGTTCTCCGACTGGTTTATGAATGTTATAATTCTTGACATCTGATTTGTGTCCATTTATTCTTTTACGTAGAGACTGTCCAGTTTGACCAATGTACATGGCAGAGGGGCATTGCTGGCACATGATGGCATATATCACATTGGTGGATGTGCAGGTGAACGAGCCTCTGATAGTGTGGCTGATGTTATTAGGCCCTGTGATGGTGTCCCCTGAATAGATATGTGGGCACAATTGGCAACGGGCTTTGTTGCAAGGATAAGTTCCTGGGTTAGTGGTTCTGTTGTGTGGTATGTGGTTGTTGGTGAGTATTTGCTTCAGGTTGCGGGGCTGTCTGTAGGCAAGGACTGGCCTGTCTCCCAAGACTTGTGAGAGTGTTGGGTCATCCTTTAGGATAGGTTGTAGATCCTTAATAATGCGTTGGAGGGGTTTTAGTTGGGGGCTGAAGGTGACCGCTAGTGGCGTTCTGTTATTTTCTTTGTTAGGCCACTAGCGGTCACCTTCAGCCCCCAACTAAAACCCCTCCAACGCATTATTAAGGATCTACAACCTATCCTAAAGGATGACCCAACACTCTCACAAGTCTTGGGAGACAGGCCAGTCCTTGCCTACAGACAGCCCCGCAACCTGAAGCAAATACTCACCAACAACCACATACCACACAACAGAACCACTAACCCAGGAACTTATCCTTGCAACAAAGCCCGTTGCCAATTGTGCCCACATATCTATTCAGGGGACACCATCACAGGGCCTAATAACATCAGCCACACTATCAGAGGCTCGTTCACCTGCACATCCACCAATGTGATATATGCCATCATGTGCCAGCAATGCCCCTCTGCCATGTACATTGGTCAAACTGGACAGTCTCTACGTAAAAGAATAAATGGACACAAATCAGATGTCAAGAATTATAACATTCATAAACCAGTCGGAGAACACTTCAATCTCTCTGGTCACGCAATCACAGACATGAAGGTCGCTATCTTAAAACAAAAAAACTTCAAATCCAGACTCCAGCGAGAAACTGCTGAATTGGAATTCATTTGCAAATTGGATACTATTAATTTAGGCTTAAATAGAGACTGGGAGTGGCTAAGTCATTATGCAAGGTAGCCTGTTTCCTCTTGTTTTTTCCTACCCCCCCCCCCCAGATGTTCTGGTTTAACTTGGATTTAAACCTGGAGAGTGGTCAGTTTAGATGAGCTATTACCAGCAGGAGAGTGAGTTTGTGTGTGTATGGGGGTGGGGGGGATGTGAGAAAACCTTGATCTATGCAGGAAATAGCCCGACTTGATTATGTAAAGAGTTGTCACTTTGGATGGGCTAGCACCAGCAGGAGAGTGAATTTGTGTGGGGGGGTGGAGGGTGAGAAAACCTGGATTTGTGCTGGAAATGGCCCACCTGTTGATCACTTTAGATAAGCTATTACCAGCAGGACAGTGGGGTGGGAGGAGGTATTGTTTCATGATTTCTGTGTGTATATAAAGTCTGCTGCAGTTTCCACGGTAAATATCTGATGAAGTGAGCTGTAGCTCACGAAAGCTCATGCTCAAATAAATTGGTTAGTCTCTAAGGTGCCACAAGTACTCCTTTTCTTTTTGCGAATACAGACTAACACGGCTGTTCCTCTGAAACCTTCTAAGAGCACTCACTTTAGACTCCCAGTGCCTGATTCTGATCTTACTGACACCGGTGTGAATCAGGAGTGACTCCTGTGAAGTCAGTGGAGTGACTGATGTAAGGGGGAGGAGAATCGTACCCAGCCCCATATTCTATTTGCCAGATAAGTCTAATGGAGTTTGATCGCCAGGTGTTATTCCCAGAGGGCTGATATCAAATAAGGAAAGGTAGGGTGGATAATTTAACAAGTGGAGCTAAAAGGAGAATGAAGCCAGACCGTCACACACAGCCAGGGCCTCAGCTGGTGTAAACCAGCATAGGTCAATTAAAGTCAGTGAGTTACACCAATGGAGGATCTGGCCCCTGATTCTTAACTGACACGAGAGGGAGTTCTGTGCATAGAATAATGGCTTGTCTACACGGGGAAATTAGTGTGCAGCAAACTTGGGTGTGAATTAACAGAGCACTTGCTACTCCACACTAGTTCCTTGTATGGACACTTTTACTGGACACTTAGGTATGTCTACACCGCAATGAGGCACTCGCAGCTGACCTGTGCCAGCTGACTCAGGCTAAGGCTGCAGGACTGTTTAATTGCAGTGTAGATGTTCTGGCTCAGGCTGCAGGCTGAGCTCCAGGACCCTCCCACCTCGCAGGGTTCTAGAGTCCTGGCTCCAGGACTCTCCCGCCTCACAGTGTTCTAGAGCCCCAGCTCCAGGACTCTCCCACCTCACAGTGTTCTAGAGCCCCAGCTCTGGGGCTGTTCCACTTCACAGGGTTCTAGAGCCCCAGCTCTGGGACTCTCCCACCTCACAGTGTTCTAGAGCCCCAGCTCTGGGGCTGTTCCACTTCACAGGGTTCTAGAGCCCCAGCTCCGGGACTCTCCCACCTCACAGTGTTCTAGAGCCCCAGCTCTGGGGCTGTTCCACCTCACAGGGTTCTAGGGCCCCAGCTCCATCTCAAGACTGGACATCTACACTGCAATTTAGATGCCTGGCCCAAGCCCCACAAGCCTAAGTCAACTGGCATGTGCCAGCTGTGGGTTTTTAATTGCAGTGTAGACATACGCTAAAGGGGCAGGCCACCCTGTTACACTGCCCCACTCCATGCTAGCTTTAATCAAAACAGTGCAACAGTATTACATGCATCAAGACTGTGCAGTGCAACAAATCACTCCCTAGTCCAAGTGCCTGCAAAGATACTGCCCAGCAAGACTGAACACCTGTGGCTCTGTGTGCTTCAGAAAGATGAGCTGTCACCAGCGGGGATAAAAATAAACTGTAAAATTAGGGAGAAAAAGGATTGCTATTTAATTAGGGGTCTGAAATATTCTCCTTGGCTGAGAGCCTCGTTAATGAAATACATGCAATCCCCTCACACTGTTCTCTCAACTCAGATTTTCTGACACAGTTCTCCTCAGTCAGGTTTAACTCTGGCTCATGTCAGCGGAGTCACATCCGAGTGTAAGTGAGAGGAAATTCTAGCCACATGCACTCTTGGGGCTGGTCTACACTGGGAATGTCTATGTGTCTCTCAGGGGTGCGAAAAACCCACACCCCTGAGAGACGAAGCTATGCTGACCTAACCCACAGTGTAGAGAACGCAAGGTCGACGCAAGACCTAGTTCCCACCTCTCTGGGGGAGGTGGATTACCTATGCTAATGGGAGAACCCCTCCCATCTGTGTTTGTGCCTATACTGCGCCTCTGCAGCATTTTCAGTTTAGATGTGCCCTTAGTAAAAGAGATCTGGCCAGCTATACCCCTCAGGAGGAACTCCGTTTCCTTTAAATCCCTAACTCAGCTACAGCAGAGGAGCAGTCCATGCAAGCTATCCTGGCACTGTCTTGCCAAGAAGTCTCAGGGTCAGTTCCTATCCTTGGTGTATTTGCTGCACGTGCCAGCTGTGGAGAAGATTTCCATAACCTGACCACCTGTACAAGAGGCCCTGGATTGTCATCCAGCAAATAATCTTTTCCCCTGGGCTGTTGAACAGCTGTCAGACAGCGGTGACTTTCAGACACTGTTGAACCCGTAACCTACAAGTGAAAGGATCCATCTCATTCACAGGTGCCCTCAGCCATCTCGTCCTCTAGCAGTATCACATTTATGTTTTCAAGGCTTATGTGAAATGGCCACAGCCCAACATTCATTTTGTTTCTTTCTCACAAGCTGCCAGCGGAAAGACCTCAATACTGCTGAAGATGTTCAACTTTTATTTGCTCGGCAAGTCAGCTATTGATTGGCTTAAGCCAGCGAAAAGTGTTCCATAGAGTGCACACGGAATCTGTGTGATGCATTCTACACATCTTCATGTGCAGCGAGGACCCATATAAACGCCACTAGCCTCAGAGAAATCAAGACAAGCAACCCCATTATCCCTCAGACACAGCATAATTAGAGATAAGCAAAACCCTGCATCCCTGAACTTTGGGTCTGGATGTAGTCTTTGTGCCTCTCTCTTCAGTCATCATTTCCTTTGAATAGCTGCTTGTTTGTGGGGCTGGTCAGAACACAGATCCTATCTAAGGTACTTATGTAGCCCCGCATCACCATCGCATCTGAGCGTCACACAACCTTTAACGGTTTTATCCTCACAATATTCCTGTGAGGTACGGCAGCACGATTATCCCCATTCTGCAAATGGGAAACTGAGGCACAGAGGCTAGGAGACTTGCTGAAGGTCCCACAGGGCATTAGTGGCAAAGAAGGAAACTGAACTACTGCCTCCCTCATCCCGGGCTAGTAGGTTAACCGCTGTAACACCCTTTCTCACCCTTCCACTGTAAATAGGTATAAGTTGGTGCTGGCCATTGATTTCAGCTGAAGCCCACTAGCTGGCCAAATCTCTTGCGTTGTCTGCACAGCCTGGTAACAGAGATGGGTCCTGACTTTGCTTCTTAATTGCATGGGTGTAAATCCAGAGTGATTCAGGGGCTTCATTGGGGTGACAGAGCACGTCTACAGCACAGCGGCACAACTCCAGTGCCCTAGTGCAGTACATCGACAGAAGGGGTTTTCCATGGATGGCAGGAATCCAACTCTCTGAAAGGCAGGAGCTAAGTCAAAGGAAGAAATCTCCTGTCAGCCTTGCTGCGTCTACAGTGGGGTTTAGATCAACCTAACTATATCTCATAGGGCACACGTTTTTTCACAGCCCTGAGCAATGTAGCTAGATTGACCCAAACTTTGGCTGTAAACCAGGTCTTACATGGCTGTGACTCCGATCAGAACCTACTCTGTTTGGCCTGCTTCGCCTCTCATTCACACCCGTTTTAGACCACTATTTCCTGGTGGGCATCCATGGAGTTACTCCTGATTCACACAGCTGTAAGTGAGAAGAGAGTCAGGCCCATTACTTGAACAATATGGAAGTAATCCCACTTATGCAGCTTTCTCAGTGTGATTACTTTACAGATCTCTAGTCGGGGTGCTATAGCAGGAAAGTATATGATGTGGAGAACTTAAGAGGAGATAGTATTAATAATATTCTATTACATTATATAGCAACTATATACATCCCAAAGCACTCTTAAAATTAGAAGCAAAAGTTTCCAGAAAGGTCATGCCAGCAAAAAATCCTGGCTCCCAAAAATCCTCATTTGAATCTAGGTACTTATTACCCTAATATTAAAGTGTTGACTGACATTTGCATATGCAACAGCTGAACCCATACATTGCTAATTGCTCATATAATTAGCTGATGTGCATAGCCAAATGGCAGTGTGTAACTAACTGTAGTATGCAAAGGCAGATAAAAGATACACTATACACTTACAAATACAATGTAAGTAAGGCAGAGCAGCCAGTAGTCCTGTAGGGTATAATCCAAAGCCCATTGGAGTCAGCAGAAAGACACTTGAGTTCAACAATCTGTGGATCATTGATATGATTTATTATTGTTTGTGTTCCACTAATGTTTAGTGGACCCAACCAGGTTGGGGCTCTGAAGTGAGCTGTAGCTCACGAAAGCTTATACTCAAATAAATTTGTTAGTCTCTAAGGTGCCACAAGTCCTCCTTTTCTTTTAACAAAGTCTGTGTCACAAACAGCTTGCAGTCTCAAAGATAAGGCAGGGATGCAGAAAGACACAGAACAAATAACGAAATAAGCGCGCCTGTGAATAATCCAAATGACTAAAGCTGTACTGATTTACACCAGTGGAGGATCCGGTCCTTAGAACTGTAACAAATTCATTCCAAATACAGGAGCCTAATTCTCTTTTCACTCACATCAGTTTTACACTGGCGTAACCCTCCACTAGTTTGAACTGAGTTACTACTGATTTACACCAGTGCAGATGATATCAGAAGCAGGGACAATATGCTTTGCTTCAAAGCATGACTGTCATTTTGTGGATACAGTTCGAACTAAGAGACATCTATATATAAACAGCTCATTTGATCAATATATATTTTCTTTCTGTTGCTGGAGATATGCCAGAAGAGTAACATTCTCCACGACTAAGCCTCACCTGCTGATGGACCATGCAGGGAAGACAAAAATCCTTTGTTTATGACAGAACTGACTGTTGTGTCACTAATCCAGAAGTCTGGCATCACAGCAGGATAGAATTGGAACAGAAGATTATTAGAAAGGAAGCTGCTATTAAACACAAAAGAAACAGATCTTCGGCTCCAATGAGAATCTAGCTCAAATGCCTTTGATCATTAAAAGCCAAACATAAGTATCATGTGACTGTAAGTGGATGCAAATTTCAAGCCTTGTCTGGCTGGAAGATTTTCTTAGGTTTTGTCTACACTGCACTTTTGTCATGAAAACTTTTGTCAGTCAGTGGTGTGAAAAAAAACACACCCCTGACCAACAAAACTTTTAACAACAAAAAGTACCGGTGTGGACAGTGCTTTGTCCGTGGGAGATGCACTCACGCCAACAAAGTTACCGCCCCTCGTTGCGGGTGGTTTTATTTTGCAGGCAGGAGAGCTCTCTCCTGCTGGCACAGAGCGGCTATACTGTGTACCTTACAGCGGTACCAGTGTAGATAGAGCCTGAGAAGAAATATGGAAGATTCCATTTAAGAGCTGATGGGAACTTTTCCCACCAAAACACTTTTTGAAATAGAAAATGCTGTTCTTGTCAAAATTGACGCACTTTGAAAAACACGTCAGTTTTGATGGAATTTCATTTAGAAGCAAACTAAATGAAGCCCTGTGATTTTTCATTTCAAAATCACGTTTTTGAAATGAAATAAATTGTTTTTACATATAAAACAGCACTTTAAAAAGTTTTAGAAGGTCCAGATCAGAAGGAAACATTGCAGTTTTGTCGAAACAAAACATTGGCCTGAAACAACTTTTTTTTTTTTTTTAAATTCAGAATTTCATTTCACAGGAAATTTTCAAGTTTTTTTGGTTTTGTCTTGTTTTGGAATGGTTTTAAAAAAAACCAAAAACCCATGCCATTTCCCATGAAATGCAGAATCTCTTTCATGCCCAGCTCTGTTCCATTTTAGCCCGTCGTCCAAAGTGAGCTCTGGAGTAACCAGTGGTGATTCCGAATGAAATCAACAGGAAATGAAATCACTGGCATGCCTTAAACTCCCTTTTCAGATGGATGCTTATCTATTTTTGTTCGTACCTCGGAATTCTTATTTGTAAGCTTTTCTCTCCTCTCAGCACCAGTAGCGTTGATTTAATTTGTCATTTCCATGTCACTTTTAACAATGCCACATAAGGTTACCAATTCCCTGTAGCTGCTTAAAATTTAGATTAAATTTTCCACTTACCATCCACGCAAATGAATAGTAAAATAGGCTTGTTTTCCTTTGGGGTTAGAAACAGTGAATAGGAAGCTTGCCCTCTTGTTAATTCTTATTTTTAAAAGGTGGAAACATCATCCAATTTCGTTAACATTTCATAAATGTTATCAAGACCTAGGGACGAATAAAAAAAAGTTTTTGCCTTTTTTTTTTGTTTTCCTGTTTTGTGATTAAGATGACCTGAAAGTCTGTTGGTTTGTTTTAAAGTTTATAAATTGTTTGTTTGTTTACATTATAAATTCATGTCTCATCTGTCCAGTTTTTCCTGGAAGACTCTGTGGATGACTGGAAAATTAGGAGGTTTATAACCTCGATAACATGGGCCCTGATCCAGCAAAGTACTTGAAGTGTGTTTAATCACAAGACTCCAATGGACTAACTACATACTTAAAGTTGAACACATGCTTATGTGCTCTGCTGGAACAGTAAGCAAGGGGGTAGAATCTAGTTAATGCAGAGGAGAAAGGATTTTCAGTAAAAAATGTTTAAAACTGTTTCTTGTTTGTTTTTAACTCGAATGCCTTACAAGCAGCTGGAAGAAAAGCTGTGTGTGTCCATGATTCATCAATTCCACCCCTAGACCATCCAGTCCCCTTCGCTGGGTCATTCAAAGAGACCTCCAGCTAAAAGAGGGAGGAGAAGACTTGTCCTGATATTTCTCAGGTAAACAAAAAAGGCAAACAAACTTTAAATAAAGAAAATTCTTTCTACCCTTTATACAACACGGAGGGACAAAAACCTTTTGTTTTCCTATTAACTTTCAACGTACAAAGCCACCTTTATAGATAGACACAAACCCTTTCCCCTGAGTTGTACTGTGCACGCCTCAGCTTTGGCTGAAGCTCAGGATCATCTGAAACTATATTGTCACCACTGGAAAATGGGATTAAGTGTGGAGTCCTTGAATACTATCGAAAACAGGCAGAGTCAGCTCTCATACTCATGCAGTCCCAATGAATGAATCTTTCCCTAACCACCCCCAAGCAGGCTGTAGGAATTCAGTGCAGACCTGGTTCTGAGCTATGGGTTAGAGTTATGTCCTATGCTCTTCTGCACCCTTTATATGTTGACTTTGGACCATGTGTAAGCACGGCTCCAGTGATCTTTCTCTTGGCTTACCCTCCAACCATGCTGGCATATTTAGAGCCAATGAAGAGGCCCCCCCCACTATCTCTAGTGCATCAGGAGAACAGAAGCCTCCCTCTGCAGCTGATTTGCCTGTGCCCACTCTGTACAGCTTTGGCATGGGGCATGCGCCAAGTCTTTGCAGGGGGACGAGTGTCGCATATCAGGTATGTTCTGTAAGATGCCAATGCAAAATAATGAAGACGCTGAATGAGGTTCCTGCTGCGACATACAAACAAACGCGATGCACTCCGGGCTTGCTCCACTACTGGCAAGCACAGCACAACTGGCTTTTAGTCCCTGTGGAGACACGGTTCTTGCAATTTTCATTAATGTCAGTGATTGTCACAAAACACAGATACAAGTGAATGGACATGAATTCTCTGCTAAAAGGCTTCATTCTAAAATTCTCGATGTAGCTGTTAATAGTAAAATGGGCTGATAATTAACTGCTGTAATTGTTTATCGTTTAAAAAGCTTAGGTCAGTAATGAGTGCTCTAAATAGATAGACAAGACTAGGTAGGGGGACAAAAGGCTGACTGGCTAATTAGGTAGGTAGACAGAAGGCTATCTCTCTGGCTAGCTAGGCAGATAGAAGTCTAGCTTGCTGCCTAGATATATGGATGGACAGATGAGAGATGGAAGTCTACTTTACTGGACAGATGGATGGAGACACGTCTAGCTCGTTACGCAGATGGATGGATAAATGTCTAGAAGTCTAGATGGATAGCTAGAAGGTCCCTACATTGATGGATGGATAGAAAGGTACCTCGATAAACAGAAAAGAAAGACAAAGATGGTAGCCATATTATTATATTTGTCTGTTTCCTCAGGTTTAGATTAAATCTGGACCACTTTTATTACCAGCTGAAGGCAGCTCGCTGAGTACCCAGTTCTCTTATCCCACTTTCTCCTAGGGTTTTTGTACTGCTGCCCATATAAAACCAGTAGCGAAGACCCCTAATCCCAGGCTGAGACCTCTTTAGTGCTTCCCTCAGAAGGCATAATGAATAAGAATAATTGGTAAGCCAGTAGGAGGGCCTGTGAACTTGATCTCCTTTCATTAAAGTAACTCACAAAGATTGTTCAAATTTTCAGCCCCCTAGTATTGTTCCTAACATAAAACCAAAAACTCACTTCTGAATCTGCTTGGGAAAGGAAAACCTGCTTGTAATGCAAACAGCCACATTTTGCCCAAGCTAAAACACAAGAAGTGCCACCACACCAATTAAGCTGCCGCGTAAGGAGACGTATTGCTGACTACGAGACAGCGAGATAGAATGTGTCCCGGTTAATTAATGGCTTAGCCTTTTCTGCCGTGCTGTATTTGGTTGTTTAAGTTTCTTATGGATAGAGGGAGGAAATTGGTAGGGAGCCAGTGCCATGAGTGCTTAAATAAAGTAAGAGAGCCCTTTTAGATCAGGTTGGTCTAAAAAGACTAGAATCATCATGTTTATTATTGCAATAAATAAGGGCCCCAGCTGTGCCACCCTTATACTGAAATTACCTTTGTTCTAATAGGACCAAGCTGCTCCATCCGAGATCAGGATCTCATTGTGCTCAGCTGTTCATACTTACTACACACACAATGGGGTAAGGTACTGTGAATCATCACGTTGATGGTTAGAATTATGCATGCATACATGCTAGGAGGCACCGTGGTCTACCATACAACTCACACCGTCCAATGAGTAGCCAATGGTCTGGGATTCAGGAGAGATCAATTCTATTCTGGGCTCTGCCACTAAGCTGCTGCTTGATCTTTGTCAAGTCACTTTCTCTCTCACTTTCCCCCTCCTACTCTTGTTTGTCTCGATTATTTAGGCTGTTTGGTGCTTGGAGCAGGGACTGTGCCTTACTATGTGTTTGCACAGCACCTAGCACAATGGAGTCCTAATCTCAGATGGAGCATCTAGGTTCTATCAGAAGAAAAAATAAGTAAATAAGCAATAGCAGCTTTCTATGTACCTAGTACCTTTCATTAGAGGATCTCCAGTCATACAAGCAAGCTCCTAACCTTCCCACTAAGGTTGATATATTATATATAAAATATAAAAATATTGATTAAATATATCCCAAGACAACAGGAGAAAAGCAAACAGCAGCATTTTCTAACACATTAAATTTTACCATGCAGTCTAGAGGCTGTAACCCAGAATTTATTAAATAGAGTACCTAATCTTCTGAGATTCTTTGGACTCTGCGCCCAGCTGTGATGCAGCCAGCCAAAGAACACTAGTCAGGTAAACATTCTCTTGCTGCTAGGCAAATCTGAAAAACTTGTGCAACTCTGAAAACAAACTTCTCATTAAGAAGTTGACAGAGCTCATTAGCCTATCACAACAATACAAATTGCTATTCTTTCTAATAAGTTCTGGTGGAATCCTTTCCAGGGATGAGTCAGGATGGAAACAGCTGTTTATTCTCCGAACAAGAAGGTTCACCTGAAAGTGATTAATCAAACACATAAAATGATTCTGACAACTAATGCAATGGGGTAGTGTTTCCACTCCTGGGGAAAATTATCCTCTCAAGATGTGACAGATTATAGGGCCCACCTGGAATAACTGTAAAGCTGGTTGAAAAATTTCTACTGAAACTAGGTTTTGATGGGAAAATTGGGGTGGGTTTTTGGGGGGGGCAAAAATGAAACTTCGTGCGAAAAGCATCTGCTTCCTGTGGACAATTTCAATCTTATGTCGAGAAACTGAAAACCAAATACTTTGATCAAAACCTGGAGTATTTCGATTCAAATTGGCCCCACAGTGCCTCATAGGGGTTGGAGTATTTTTGCCAAAAAGTCAATTTTCTGCAGAAAAAAAAAGAAATTTTGTTTTCTGTCAACAATTGATCCTATTCTCCTATGTGCTAGAGCCATAAAATCTCACCTGCCCTGTCAAAAGGCAGTGTCTTTATTACGGAAACTCAGTGTCATTCCATGGAATGGGCCACACAGGACAAGAAATCCCCTAAAAGACTGGTGTCTTATAGTAAGCAATCACAGAAGGTGAAATTCACTCCTGTGCAGAGGGGACAACACAAGCCACAAACACCCACTTAAACCTTCAAATTAGGATTTAAGTGGTACCTAGCCCTTGTGTTGGTCTTCTACACAGGACTTAACTTCATCCGTAGTCCTCAACAGTATTTACACATGTAAAACTCCCCCGCACCCCGGCAGATCAGCTATGCATTTATGTAGGCTGCCTGTGAACGTTCTTTGATCAGCGTGAGGCTGAGTTTTGTACAGACAAAATGCAGTATCAGTGTAATACCTGCTGTACCTGTTGTCGGGAGCCTTGTATCCTGCCCTGGCAGTTAGATGGGTATAACAAGCAAAGATCTTTTCCATTTCTAATTACTAGAGGATCCTAATTAATTTCCATTGCTAGGAGATCTCAGGCTGATATGCCGGGTTCCATATCAAGTCCAGTCCTTTATTGATACCAACAACAGACACCTTTGCCCATGACGGTGACTCTCAGTAGAGTTTAACTTGCTAATCTTTCAGGGGACAAAGGCACCAGACCCAAGAACCTGATGCTGAGAGATAATGGTTCTTTTCTAGTGTATTTCATGACACAACATCAACGGAGAGCGTACATTCCAAGCTGGTTACCCACAGCAGGTTCTAGTTATCAGCAGCGGGCACAGTCACCAGAGAACACTGGGTAGCTTTAGTCTCAGCTGTACCCTGTACGAGCACACAGCATAACGGGGTACGGTGAGAAACAGAGGTGCTGAAGTTACGGGCCCAATCTCGGAGTAATAGAGTCACATGCTGCCCCTCAAGCACGGTGGAGGCCCGGGAGCTCTCACTAAGACGGGTACACGGACAAAATGGCTGTGGAGGAGACAGAGGCTTAGCACACCCTGTTATATCAGGAAAGCTTTATCTGTACTTGCCCAAATAGAGGAGTTTCTCAGGCCGTGCAATGGTCTTCCCCATGTAGGGTCTGACCTAGCACCCACTAACATCAAAGGCAAAACTTCCACTGGATGGAGTGCTGACACTTATTATTATTTGCATTACAATCCAAGAGGCCCCAGCTGAGAGTAGGACCCTGTGGAGCTAAGAGCTGTACATGCAGGAGATAGTCCCAGAGAGTTTACAGACTAAACACACTCAGGGCTTGTCTACACTTACAGAGCTGCAGTGGAGAGCTCCTCCTGTCGGCTCCCCGAGGAGTGGTACCTGTGTAGACAGGAAAAACCCTACCATTGACATTGCGCTGTCTACACTGTGGGATAGCTCTGTATAACTATGTCTCTCAGTGATGTAGTTGTGCCGAAATAAGACGGTAGTGTTGACCAAGACTAAGGTTGGAGGAAAGGAAAGGAAAGGAAAGGAAAGGAAAGGAAAGGTCATTACCCCCAATTTATAGATGGGATCTGAGGCCCAGAGATTGAGGGTAGGATTTTTCAAAAGAGTTCAGTAATTGCCTAAGGCCTGGTCTACACAACGAAGTTAGGCCGATGTAAGCTGCTTTGAGTCGACTGTTTGTCCATGTTTCTACCCTCAGATTTGTCCCCAGTTGATATAAGCCCCTTGTTACCGCGATGCAATAACGCCACCTGCCTGAACAGTGCCGGGCCATGGTTGACCAGACATGAAGGTCGCTATCTTAAAACAAAAAAACTTCAAATCCAGACTCCAGCGAGAAACTGCTGAATTGGAATTCATTTGCAAATTGGATACTATTAATTTAGGCTTAAATAGAGACTGGGAGTGGCTAAGTCATTATGCAAGGTAGCCTGTTTCCTCTTGTTTTTTCCTACCCCCCCCCAGATGTTCTGGTTTAACTTGGATTTAAACTTGGAGAGTGGTCAGTTTAGATGAGCTATTACCAGCAGGAGAGTGAGTTTGTGTGTGTATGGGGGTGGGGGGGATGTGAGAAAACCTGGATTTATGCAGGAAATAGCCCGACTTGATTATGTAAAGAGTTGTCACTTTGGATGGGCTAGCACCAGCAGGAGAGTGAATTTGTGTGGGGGGGTGGAGGGTGAGAAAACCTGGATTTGTGCTGGAAATGGCCCACCTGTTGATCACTTTAGATAAGCTATTACCAGCAGGACAGTGGGGTGGGAGGAGGTATTGTTTCATATTCTCTGTGTATATATAAAGTCTGCTGCAGTTTCCACGGTATGCATCTGATGAAGTGAGCTGTAGCTCACGAAAGCTCATGCTCAAATAAATTGGTTAGTCTCTAAGGTGCCACAAGTACTCCTTTTCTTTTTGCGAATACAGACTAACACGGCTGTTCCTCTGAAATTTGTAACCACTGTCCACCTGCTCTATTAATTAATGGGAAGTCTTGTTATTTTAGAAGATTTCCTTGCAGCAAGAGGATTGAGTAATCTCTCTATCACTAGCCATAACAGACTAATTAGAGCATTGCTCTATCCAGTTCACACTGAACACGCAAGCAAGACATCTTTGCCTTACTCAGTGGCAGGCAAGAAAACTGGGCATGAATGGAAGTTACTTTGCAGTCAGAGAGATTTTTTAGAAAGAACATATACGTTTGGGAAGTGGGTGTTAATACAGTGGGTTTAAACTGATTGGAGCCAAATTGGTACCTTGTGTTACGCGGCATTGCTCCATTGACATCAATGGGCCAGATCTTCAGATGATGTAAGTTAGTGTAACTCCTTTGAAGTCAATGAACGAAGTGCTCAGTTGATGTAAACCATCACCACTCTACTGAAGTCAGTGGTTTGATTTACCCTAGCTGAGGGTTCGACCCATACTTCTCTAATTTCTATGATTCTGTTCTATATAGGAAGTGCACACTTCTCTGTAAGGCTATATTTTCTACAAATTTTGGAAAAGGTTCCCACCTTCTAACAGCTTATGAATTCTGTGTAAATCATAGAATCATGGAAGGGACCTTGGGAGGTCTTCAAGTCCAGTCCCCTGCACACATGGCAGGACTAAGTATTATCTAGACCACCCCTGACAGGTGTTTGTCCAACCTGCTCTTAAAAATCGCCAACGATGGAGATTCCACTACCTCCGTAGGCAATTTATTCCAGTGCTTAACCACACTGACAGTTAGGAAGTTTTTCCTAATGTCCAACCTAAACCTCCCTTGCTGCAATTTAAGCACATTGCCTCATGTCCTATCCTCAGAAGTTAAGAAAAACAATTTTTCTCCCTCCTTCTTGTAACAACCTTTTACACACTTGAAAACTGTTGATGCCTAATCAGCGCGGAGTAGAGCAGAAGAATTACTTCTCTTGTCTCACTTACAACACTCCTGCTAATACATCCCAGAATGATGTTTGTTTTTTGTGTTATTTTATGTTTATTGTGTTACAAGACTCAGACATTTCCAAGAATCCATTCAATCTTCATACCAGCCAATTATTTGAACAGGAATGTTGTATTTAGGTAGGCCCCATAGCAATATTATTCCAGTAATTATTTCTCTGAGCAGGTGTTGACATTGTGAGGTTTCTTTCCCAAACCTCCTTTTTTAACTTGGAGTGAAATTAGCATCTTCATGGAGGGTAGAAAATTGTTAACATCAGAGAGGGCCAGGCTTGGGCCTGATTCTTCTGTCACACTTGCTTTACACCAGTGTAACTCCACTTGGTCAAATCCTCCATATAAGTCAGCGTAGTTTCAGGGCTCATTGACTTCAGTGACGCTAAGGAGAGTTGCAGCCCCTTGCTCTTCTCACTTCAAAGACTTGATTTTCCTCTCACTATGTGTTCACATCATCCCCTATAGTGTGTGTTCCTCCGATTTATACCACTGCACGTGAGAGAGGAGAAATGGGCTCTAAGGCTTTGCCATCATAGAAACACTGCTCTAGTCTCCTTTCTCGCTGACTCCAGTATAACTCAGGAGTCACTCCACTGAAGTCATCGATGTCCCCTAGGGCTTGTCTACACTTAAAATGCTGCAGCAGTGCAGCCGTAGTGCTTCAGTGAAGATGCTACCTGGCCTTAGAATCTATGAGAACAAAACCAGGAACTAAAGGCACGCTAAATGTACCAGAAATCACCCAACATCCACATGGGGGAGTCTGGCAGGCCAAAATCCTTCCAACCCATTCACACTGTTTGGGACCTCCTTAGACAAAAGGTGCCATCCGTTGGCTGAATCAGAAAAGAAGACCCGGAGCGCATTCAAAATTCAGCTTTTTATACCAACCATCTTGCTTTATCTCTCGGCTTCCTGAAAGCAGGTAAAATCAGTCATTGTCCCTTTTTCCCCAGGAGGTCAAGCTTTATAACTAGCCTTGAGATTTTGCATTAACCATCACCTAACGATTCCAGATTCTGCAGGTAATTTCTCACTGAGCTAGGGACACACAAATACATTAACATGCATTGGTACAAAGGGATATGAATATTTCATGGGCTCATACCATCTCAACATAATGGTCTTCAAAGTCTTCATGCTTTAAGTGTAAAATACAATAATGACAAAATAGGCCTGTGTTCATCATATCTGTTACAACTACATAATTCCATCTGTTCTTTAATATCGGCCATCATGGGGGTGACTTTTACAGAGATGGGTCTTACTGGGAATACCAGGGATGATGTATAATTACAATTTGAAGGACCAGTTCCTCAGCTGGTGTCAATCAGCACAGCTTTGTGGATCTATGCCAGCTGAGGATCTGGTTCAGTGTGTGCAAAAAAACTGTGGCCAGTAACAATGTCTCAGGGCTAAATGCAAATATCTCAGAGCAGTGGCTCCCCAGGCAGTGATCCATGAACCAGTGACGGTCTTTGGAGCAGTTGCTGGTGCTCTGTGGAGAGCTGTTTCTACAGGTCTCCAAGCAATTCTTCAAAGAAGAGCCTGGAAGTCTGTAACTGGAAATGGAAACAAGTGGGTGATGCTGTCTCTAGTAGGGCTGATGGTGATGAGAAGGAAAAGGAAGAAAAATCATCTTGTGGTCAAAGCACTAGATTGGGACCAATTAGAGATCTGTCCGAGACCCTTGGCCAAGTCATTTAGGTCACCTATTTTCTTCCATGGGCTTTGGATCGGGACTGACTGTGACTCAATCTTTGTTCCTAGAGGAAATGTTTCTCTCTCTGCATCATGGGTGTACAATAAATATTTGTGAAATGGTATTTCACGTCATCTAGCAATTGGTGATCAGTTGTTGAATGATGTATATCTTAATGCATATGCACATGGGGGAATGGCTACCCTAGGAACTTTATCTTGTAGGTTTTAAACTTTTGTAGATTTTGGATCTCAGAATTAGAGTTCTCTTGAAGTTGCAGGTGCTAGTCCCACAAGCTGAGCTAGCAGGGAGTTCCCTTATTCCACAGATGCCAGCTTTTTAATTTTCCCCGGGGGTACTTAACCCCTGCTCAGCCTCAGGCCCCACCCCCCCTCCACCCCTTCCCCAAGGACCCACCCCGCCTTTTCCTGCCCCTGCTCCACCCCTGCCCTACCTCTTCTCCACCTCTTTCCACCCCATCCCCTGAGCACACCCCATCCTCGCTCCTTCCACTCCCTCCCAGCACCTCCTGCATGCCACGGAACAGCTGAGCTATGGCGGATGGGAGGTGCTGGGAGGAGTTGAATCAGCCAGCAGGTGGGAGTGGGGAGGTGGGAGGGGAGCTTGGCTGCCAGTGGGTACTAAGCATCTACTAATTGTTTTTCCATGGGGGCTCCAGAGTTGGAGCCCCCCACGGAGTTGGTGTCTATGCTTTACTCCCACCCATAGCCAGTTGAAATGAATTGGGCTCCTCATGGGTGCAGTGGTCCCTCAGCACAAATCTGTTTGCAGGATCAGGGTCACAGTTCATTTCAGTTTAGACTAGGATAATTATTATTGGTGATCTGCTTACTCCCAGCATGATACTGTCTGCTTTACAGGTATGCAGGACACAGGGCCCACAGCTCAAAGAGATCATAGTCCAAAGGCTGGATTCGAAAGCCCATTGAGCTCAATGGGTATTGTTTCATTGGCTTCAATGGGTTTTGGATTAGGCCATAAGGGCCCAGTCCTGCAAACACTTCTACCAGCGGCAGAGCTTACTACCATGACTGTGGACTGTTCCATAAGACAAATAATAATATAATACTTGAAGTGCCTAGATCTCAGTGAGACTATGCACTATACAGACAGAGAAAAACCATCTATGCCCCAAGGAACTTACAAGTTAGATAGGTAGGAGAAACAAAGGGGGAAAAACAGAGGCACAGAGAGGTGAAGTGACATGCCCATGGCCACACAAATGAATACATAGTGGCAGAACTGGGAATAGAAACCAGGTTTCTAGAGTACTGGTCCTGAGCTCTACCCACTAGCCCATGCTGCCCTCCTAGGTGCCTGGTAATAAGTGTTTACAGGATCGGTCCTAAATAATAGTAATTAATTATAGGAGGGTGTCTAATTTAATAACCTCTTTTGGTTTTTGACGTGGGTCAGCAGTATAAAGAGTTAGATGAATTAACCTTTTTGGAACGTGGAGCATAAAGAAAGGCCCCAGTCTGGCAAACACCAACGATCCCATGCCATGCCTAACAGGCTTGCAAGCAGGTCCATTATCTGATTGAAAAGGGGCACGCTGATTTAGCTGTTCTATAGATACCAAAGCTGCCATCATGACAAAGCCACGCCCTTTCCAACTAGTTGCGAAAAGCGTTTTGGAAGTATTGAGAGAAAGCAGATGGCTCTGTCAAAAGTACAGGAGGTTTGGCTGAAAACCAGAGTGTGGTTGTTTGCCTTTAAGAACAGTGTGGGGTTGTTGTTTTTAACTTCCATGGAAGTGTTTTGAATGAAAGACAGATGTTAATGTTTTTTCATATGTTAATTCAAACTTCCGTTTCCCATTGTTTCTTAAATGAGGCACCATCCCTTCTTTTTTCAGTTCTTTAGTGTTGCTAAGTATGTCAGAAATAACATTACAGCAATGCAGCATGTCAGGGCCTATGGATCCGCCTGTAAGGAAAGGAACAGAGGTATAAAAACACGTGCCTGAATCTCCTCTCATTTACACTAGTTTTATCCTTGTGAAACTCCAGCAAAGTGACTCTCACTAGTGTAAATGAGAGGAGAAGCCATGGTAATAGCTGTGTAGTACAATGGGCCTCATTCTTATCTTATACAGATGTAATTCAAGAGAAACCTCCCTGAGGTTAATGCAGTTACACACTGGTGTGAAACTGGTGCAAATGAGAGGAAAACCTGGCTCAGCACAGGTACAGATTGTTGTTCCTCAGCTGGGGAGCAGTACAAAGTGACCTTAAAGCTGTCCTAAAAGAGACACCTGAAGATTTCCCAGGTACAAGTGAATTCTGGCATGTGGAAAGTTTGTTATAGTCATCTGTATGGTAGCCCCTCTGATGCAGGAGGGCATTGGGGACTACTGGGGAAGGGGAGGCAATGCTGGGAGTAGGAGAGGGTGGAGCTAAAGCACCATGCTCTCCTCAGCCAAAGGAATGATCATTGTCTAGCGCAGTGCTTCTCAAGCTATCTGATGTGGGGGCCAGGCAATTTTTTTCCCCCAATGTGCGCGCAGACGAGCAGCCGATGGCTCGCGGACCGGCACCAGTCCACGGACCACTACTTTGAGTAGCACTGGTCTAGAGACCCCCTTCTAGCCAGAATAGGTTACAACAGCCCTGTGGCTGCTCTAATTTGCTCCAGGAGCCAGTTCAGCCCTGGCTGCCCCCAGATCAGAGGAGATGTAAAGGTAGCTTTGCCTCTCCCCACCCCACACACACACCTCAGACACACAAAGCATGAGATCAGCATGCCCTAGGTCTTCCAAACATAAACATGAAGATGTGAGACTCAAAATCAAATTAAAAACTGGATGAGCTTCTTGTGGAAGGGTGCTGTAAAATTAATGGGCTTGATATGAGTAGCTTCCTGCAGAAGCAACCAGCTGTCCAAGCCACATTAATAGTTACATGGTCACAGCTCTGCCTATCAAGAGGAGGATAGGATCTTTGGCAAGGTTCCAGTGTCCATGTCTGAAAGCAGCCAAATATCTGCAGAGCCAGTCACACAAGCAATGCTGTGTAACTAATAAACATGATCTTGTTTGGGGGTGTCAATGTTCCCATCTACTGCACAGTGAGGAAAAGCCATCATGGGGCTGTGTGGGGTGTTGGGAAGGCTGCTAAGTCGGGTGCTTTCTACCCACTCCCCCTGCCTGCCGAAAAATCTGCCCAGCTAGCAAGACTCATGACTCATAAGGCCAGAAAGGAAAGTCAGGGCAAGTTTCTTCTTCCAAACAATGTACCCCTAAATAACGTGGCATTAAACAATGCCTCTCTGTTCCAGTCACTGCCATCAAGGGGGTCCTTAGACCTGGTTCTCCTCTCACTCATACCAGGATAACTCCATGGGTTTCAATGGAGTCTTTTCTAATTGACACCTGAGAAGGTGAAGGGAGGAGGGTGGGTCATCAGAATGCCACCACAGGTCCTCAGTTTTGTTGCCATTACAAGAGGGACCCTTGGAAGGGTGTAAAGGGAAAGATTCACTGTAATGTCTGGATGGGTATCTGCACCAAACCCCAGCCTTAGCTGCAGGGATTCCCAGCTCCAGCTGCTATTCAGAGCCATGAATCCAGGCTGGTCTGCATCCCTGCCCATTCCAGAGTGAAACATGTCTCCCAACGGCTGCACTTCAAAACCTGCATGGATTCTGAATGAATGTATTTCCTTCTGTGTGTTTTGACAATAGAAGGGGAAATATGGGCCATGGTAACGATTACTTCAATACCTAGCAAGTGTGACTATCAAATATTTTTCTAGAACATAACTATCATGTAGTTAAGTAGCAGAGGAGTAGCTGTGTTAGTCAGTATCCACAGAAACAACGAGGAGTCCGGTGGCACCTTAAAGACAAACAGACTTATCTGAGCATAAGCCTTCGTGGGTAAAAAACCCACTGAGAATCATAGAATCTCAGCGTTGGAAGGGACCGCATAGAATCATAGAATATCAGGGTTGGAAGATGTCAAGGTTCCTCCCCCACTCTGAACTCTAGGGTACAGATGTGGGGACTTGCATGAAAAACCTCCTAAGCTTATCTTTACCAGCTTAGGTCAAAACTTCCCCAAGGTACAAAATATTCCACCCGTCGTCCTTGGATTGGCCGCTACCGCCACCAAACTAATACTGGTTACTGGGGAAGAGCTGTTTGGATGTGTCTTTCCCCCCAAAATACTTCCCAAAACCTTGCACCCCACTTCCTGGACAAGGTTTGGTAAAAAGCCTCACCAATTTGCCTAGGTGACTACAGACCCAGACCCTTGGATCTTAAGAACAATGAACAATCCTCCCAACACTTGCACCCCCCCTTTCCTGGGAAATGTTGGATAAAAAGCCTCACCAATTTGCATAGGTGACCACAGACCCAAACCCTTGGATCTGAGAACAATGAAAAAGCATTCAGTTTTCTTACAAGAAGACTTTTAATAAAAATAGAAGTAAATAGAAATAAAGAAATCCCCCCTGTAAAATCAGGATGGTAGATATCTTACAGGGTAATTAGATTCAAAAATATAGAGAACCCCTCTAGGCAAAACCTTAAGTTACAAAAAAGATACACAGACAGAAATAGTTATTCTATTCAGCACAATTCTTTTCTCAGCCATTTAAAGAAATCATAATCTAACACATACCTAGCTAGATTACTTACTAACAGTTCTAAGACTCCATTCCTGGTCTATCCCCGGCAAAGACCCAGCATACAGACAGACACAGACCCTTTGTTTCTCTCCCTCCTCCCAGATTTTCAAAGTATCTTGTCTCCTCATTGGTCATTTTGGTCAGGTGCCAGCGAGGTTACCTTTAGCTTCTTAACCCTTTACAGGTGAGAGGAGCTTTCCCCTGGCCAGGAGGGATTTCAAAGGGGTTTACCCTTCCCTTTATATTTATGACAGAAGAGACCTCAGGAGGTCATCTAGTCCAACCCCCTGCTCAAAGCAGGACCAATCCCCAATTAAATCATCCCAGCCAGGGCTTTGTTAAGCCTGACCTTAAAAACTTCTAAGGAAGGAGATTCCACCACGTCCCTAGGTTATGCATTCCAGTGTTTCACCACCCTCCTAGTGAAAAAGTTTTTCCTAATATCCAATCTAAACCTCCCCCACTGCAACTTGAGACCATTACTCCTTGTCCTGTCCTCTTCTACCACTTGGAATAGTCTAGAACCATTCTCTCTGGAACCACCTCTCAGGTAGTTGAAACCAGCTATCAAATCCCCCCTCGTTCTTCTCTTCTGCAGACTAAACAATCCCAGTTCCCTCAGCCTCTCCTCATAAGTCATGTGTTCCAGACCCCTAATCATTTTTGTTGCCCTTCGCTGGACTCTCTCCAATTTATCCACATCCTTCTTGTAGTGTGGGGCCCAAAACTGGACACAGTACTCCAGATGAGGCCTCACCAATGTCGAATAGAGGGGGACGATCACGTCCCTCGATCTGCTCGCTATGCCCCTACTTATACATCCCAAAATGCCACTGGCCTTCTTGGCAACAAGGGCACACTGCTGACTCATATCCAGCTTCTCGTCCACTGTCACCCCTAGGTCCTTTTCCGCAGAACTGCTGCCTAGCCATTCGGTCCCTAGTCTGTAGCTGTGCATTGGGTTCTTCCGTCCTAAGTGCAGGACCCTACACTTATCCTTATTGAACCTCATCAGATTTCTTTTGGCCCAATCCTCCAATTTGTCTAGGTCCCTCTGTATCCTATCCCTGCCCTCCAGCGTATCTACCACTCCTCCTCAGGAGGTCATCTAGTCCAACCCCCTGCTCAAAGCAGGACCAATCCCTAAATTTTGCCCCAGATCCCTAAGTGGCCCCCTCAAGGATTGAATGCACAACCCTGGGTTTAGCAGGCCAATGCTCAAACCGCTGAATTATCCCTTACCCCTGCATGCTTCAGCTGCATGGAGTTATATACTACAGTAGAACCTCAGAGTTACAAACACCAGAGTTATAAACTGACCAGTCAACCGCACACCTCATTGGGAACCGGATATAAACAATCAGGCAGCAGCAGAGGCAAAAAAAAAAAAAAAAAATACAGGACAGGACAATTTTAAACAAAAACTACTAAAACCCGAAAAGGGAAAGTTTAAAAGAAAAGAGTTGACAGTGTAAGGAAACTGTTTCTGTGCTTGTCTCATTTAAATGAATATGGTGAAAAGCAGCATTTTTCTTCCGCACAGTCAAGTTTCAAAGCTGTTGTGACACACTCTGCTCCCCATATTCATCACAGTGGCATGATTATAATGTACTTGTGACATACCTGTGATGCACCTTGTACATTCACTCGATTACAGAAGTGGCAATTCTTCAACAAAAAGTCTTCAGAAACAGACTCCAACGAGAGACTGCTGAATTGGAATTAATTTGCAAAATGGATACATTTAACTTAGGCTTGAATAAAGACTGGGAGTGGATGTGTCATTACACAAAGTAAAACTATTTCCCCTTGTTTATTTCTCCCCTCCCGCACTGTTCCTCAGATGTTCTTGTCAACTGCTGGAAATGGCCCACCTTAATTATCACTACAAAAGGTTCCCCCGCACCCCCCGCTCTCCTGCTAGTAATAGCTCACCTTTCCTGATCATTCTTGTTACAGTGTGTATGGTAACACCCGTTGTTTCATGTTCTCTGTGTATATAAATCTCCTCACTGTATTTTCCACTGAATGCATCTGATGAAGTGAGCTGTAGCTCACAAAAGCTTATGCTCAAATAAGTTTGTTAGTCTCTAAGGTGCCACAAGTCCTCCTTTTCTTTTTGCAGATACAGACTAACACGGCTGCTACTCTGAAACTTGTACAGAATGTGCCCTGGAAAGTGTCATTGGAAAAGTGATGATCTGCTAAATATGATTATCCTCTTTGTGTGCATGTATCATTTTTGTATCTGGAGTTATAAATATTGACTATGTATCTGTATGTCAAAGGTGGTTGCAACTGGGTGACACCCACTAGGCAAAATGCTTCCAGTGAGACAGCTGATTGTGAAGGGCCAATTCAAGGTAATGAGCCATTAAGGGAAACAATAGGCCTTAGGAGATCCTTATCCCCCTCCTGGAGAGCCTTCCTGGGAACACTTCAGAAAGCCTATGGATAATGGCTGCTAGGACTCAGCAAGGCATGCAAAGCCATGTGACCAGACCACATGATACTGTACTCCATTTTGGTACCTGTATTTTTCCACAAACTGGGCTGGGAACTTGGCTTGAAACAAAGGGGTTCCTGCCATACGGAGAGACTAAAATAGATGGGGAGTGACATCATCTCTGGGCCTCACTCCCCACACAAGAGAACTCCTAGAAACATCCGAGGAAAAAAACTGGGGGAAGTGCTGGTCCCATGCTAAAGGGATTTCCCTGTGAGTCTAGTCCTGAAAGGTGCTTAGGTCCCACTGGCATCGATGTGAATTGAGGGCTCTCAGCACTGTGCAGAACCTGACCCTACTACCCGTTCAACATGTGCCTCTCCTCTCAATTCTCACCTAAAACATCACTCTCCTGGTCTTAATTTCTCTTGCTTTCTGTTATTGGCTTCATTATGGCTAAATGCCTTATTTATTCATCACACAGTCTCTTAAAAGAATTATTTTCTTCTAATTATGCTGCATGCCGCCCTGCTGTTTTGCTTTACATTTGTAAAGTGTTTTGGATTACAGTTTGCCTGAAAGACAGTCAAGCTGAGTGGTGTATCATCCTTTCTGTTGTCCACTGGAGAGTGCACAGGATTTTGGACTCGGGAGATTGGAGTTCTAATCCCATCACTGGCACCAACCTGTTGGGTGACCTTGTGTAAGACTTGCCCAGCAAAATGGGGCCCTGATCTCAAATGGGGTCTCAAGATGCTACTGTAACCTGTAACATGGACTACCGGGGGTTACTAAAATCCCAACATGCCATAGCAGGAGTAGATGGCCCAGCACTAAACTGGCTCCAATCATTCCTCTCAAACAGAACTTGGAGAGTAGTGATGGGTAACTGGTCTCTGAAGGCTCTAAGCTCTGGGCCCTGCAGGGATCCATACCATCCTCTCTTCTTTTCAATGTTAACACGAGACACCAGGGGCTTAGCTGCTAACAGTATGCCAATGACAATCCCAACTGATGCAACCACCACCACTACTAACCCATCAGAATACTTGCAGGAAATCAGCTCTTGGATGAAAAGCAGGTGGCTCAAGCTGAACCTAGGAAAGATCAACGGGATGCCAGTTGGAAAAAGGAAACACTTTGAAGTGTTGGCCAAGTCATTACGTTCCCCCCTTCTATCAAGGGCTCACAGACCCCATTTGTCTAAGTGCTGCTAAAACTCATTAAACTTGGATGACCAGGTAGCATCTGTTTCCAAAACTGCCTTCTGTCACCTCCAGATCGCTAGGAAACTTCTTCCCTTCCTCCTGGAGAGAGGCCTGGCCACAGGGATCCCTGCATTTGTCACTTCCAGGCTGGATTCATGTAACTCATTCTAACTGGAGCTATTTGCAAAGAGGAAGGACAGAATCCAGCTGGCACAGAATGGGGCTGCTCACCTTTTCCATTGCTCAGGCCACCATGACCACTTCAGGCCTGGGCCCAAGTTCTTCCACTGGCTTCCAGGCAATTTCTCATGCCAGTTTAAGGCCATGGTCCTAATTTTCAAAGCTATTAATGGATGAACCCCCCGCCCCCCAGCTACATCAAAGATGGAAATTTGATCTATGATCAGCTGAGACAGCTGTGTTCCACTGGCAGCAATGCAGAACATGAGTGCCGGAGGAAGCGTGTGAAAGCCGGGGACAAAGCATTCTTTGGGGCCGGGATCTGCATATAGAACAGTCTTCCAGAGGAGACCAGGCAAATCTAGTATCTGACTATCTTTAGACTATGTTATCTAAATCATCAATGATTTAGATAATGGCAGAGAGAGTACACTTATAAAGTTTGCAGACGATACCAAGCTGGGAGGGGTTGCAAGTGCTTTGGAGGACAGGAATAAAATTCAAAATGATCTGTACAAACTGGAGAAATGGTCTGAAGTCAGTAGGATGAAATTCAATAAGGACAAATGCAAAGTACTCCACTTAGTAAGGAACAATCAGTTGCACACATACAAAATGGGAAATGACTGCCTAGGAAGGAGTACTGCGGAAAGGGATTTGGGGGTCATAGTGGATCACAAGCTAAATATGAGTTAACAGTGTAACGCTGTTGCAAAAAAAACAAGCATCATTCTGGGATGTATTAGCAGGAGTGTTGTAAGTGAGACAAGAGAAGTAATTCTTCCGCTCTACTCCACGCTGATTAGGCCTCAGCTGGAGTATTGTGTCCACTTCTGAGTGCCACATTTCAGGAAAGATGTGGACAAATTGGAGAAAGTCAAGAGAAGAGCAACAAAAATGATGAAAGGTCTAGAAAATATGACCTATGAGGGAAGATTGAAAAAATTGGGTTTGTTTAGTTTGTAGAAGAGAAGACTGAGAGGGGACATGATAACAGTTTTCAAGTACATAAAAGGTTGTTACAAGGAGGAGGGAGAAAAATTGTTTTTCTTAACTTCTGAGGATAGGACATGAGACAATGGGCTTAAATTGCAGCAAGGGAGATTTAGGTTGGACATTAGGAAAAACTTCCTGACTGTCAGAGTGGGTAAGCACTGGAATAAATTGCCTAGGGAGGTTGTGGAATTTCCATCATTGAGGATTTTTAAGGGCAGGTTGGACAAACACCTATCAGGGATGGTCTAGAATACTTAGTCCTGCCTTGAGTGCAGGGGACTGGACTAGATGACCTCTCGAGGTCCTTTCCAGTTCTATGATTCTACGTTGCAAAGCCTTTCTGCCATAAGTGACACAATATGAACATCCCTTTTATTCCCACCCCCAAGCCCCAATAAAACCAAACAGAAAAACCTACCCCAGATAGAGTTCTGACCCTGTCAGGGGAACAGTGCCAGGGACTCCATGAAGTGTACTAGTGACTTCACTATTGCTATTGATTTTACATGGAAAGTGCTCAGATACTATGTTGATGGGCAATAAAAACATTAGATAGCTAAGTAAGCTGATGGTCAATATCAAAATCAGCTCCCAAAACAAGCATTTAATTAGTATTATTAATGATTCTTAGCAATTACCAGTAAAATTTTTATCTGAGGATCTCAAAGCACTTTACACAGGAAGTATTGTTATCCCTGTTTTACAGCTGAGGAAACCGAGGCATGGAGAGATAAAGTGACCTGCCTCCCCAAGTTCCACAGTGAAACAATTTCAGAGTAACAGCCGTGTTAGTCTGTATTCGCAAAAAGAAAAGGAGTACTTGTGGCACCTTAGAGACTAACCAATTTATTTGAGCATAAGCTTTCGTGAGCTACAGCTCACTTCAATAAATAGATCAAATAAATTGGTTAGTCTCTAAAGTGCCACAAGTACTCCTTTTCTTTTAGTGAGACAATGGCAGAGCTGGCAAAAGATCCAAGGAGTCCTGACTCCAAGTCTGATGCTGAGGCCACTGCACCAAGCTGATGAAGAGAGAAAGAGAGATAGACTGTGTGTGTGTGTAGAGAAAGAGAGATAGACAGTGTGTGTGTGTGTGTGTGTGTGTGTGTGTAGAGAAAGAGAGATAGACAGTGTGTGTGTGTGTGTAGAAGGAAGGTGGAAACAGAGGCAGACTTGGCACTCCGCTTCTGGAGTGTCATGGAGCACAGATGAACATCAGACAGGATCTAAAAGGCCTCCCCCATCTCCTGAAAAGCAGAGGCAATATGGCCAAGTATACAGGCCAATGGAGTGGGACTCAGGAAACCTGGGTTCTATTCCTACCTCTGACATTGACCTGCTGGGTGGCCTTGGGCAAGTCACTTCCTCTATTTCCCCATCCACCTTCAGTCAGACTGAAAGTTCTTCGGGGCAGGGACAGTCTCTAATTATGTGTATGGACAATGCCTAGCACAATGAGCCCTCCTATCTCCATTGGCACCTTTAGACGCTATTACAGCTAATCAGAGATAGGTGGAAGTGAGGATGTGCAGTATCCTGGAGACAAGGGGAAGGCTCCTGAGTTTGCCACAGTAAGGACACAGACAATCTCAGGTTTTTTTAATGCCAGACTAACTCTACTGCCTTTTTGTCAAACCTCACACACAGGCACTTGCTGTTCTGCTGGTGCTTTATGTCTGACAAACATAAGAGGTTCTCAGGTTCAGCTTCTGACTGATAAATATATTTATATTCTTAATCTCCCCTCTCCATATGGTATTGAAGAAATGTAGTGATGCGGAGAAGGTCACTCAGCTGAGAAAGTCTATTGTTCTGAGAAATGAGGGAGGAAAAAAGCCACTTGATGCCTTCAGAAAAGCAGTAAGAAGAATGCTATTCCTGTTACACTACTTCATTGATTTCAGCTAGGTGGCCAAGGGGACTGGCAATAATGAGGTCTAGGCTGCCAATTCAAATCCAGGCTAGGTAGGGAGAGGCTGAAATTTGATGACTGTTCTGTGGCCTATGTGAAATGAGTCTGGTGGGTCTCTGCCCGGTTCCCAGTGAACACGTGGCCACAGCACAAAAAACGAACAGCAGAATTGGCACCAATTCTTAGTCAATAGGACTGAAAAGGCCGTGGTGACTAAACTCTCCCTCTAACCCCGGGTCAAGTTTGGACTATACTAGGAGGGCAGTGCAAGGGAAGCTTGCCTTGCTGCTACCTACATGCTCTGTCTGACATGAATAAAGAGCAGAGAGGCTTGCCGTCTGGTGCCTTCCACCAGAAATCAAATCACACCAAGAAAAAACAACAAAGCAAAGTCCAAACTCTCCCATTCTAACCCTGACAGTTGGAGGCACTCCCCTTAAACACCCGCAAGGCTACCTCACTGTCCTCCTTCAAATCCCTTCTTAAAACTCGTCTTTGCTGTGAAAACTACAAAAAATAAATAAAAATCTTGACAATGGTTAGACAGCTGGCGTGCTGAGACCACAGCCTATCATGCTGACCAATATTGACCCTCTGTTCCATCCATCTGTCTATCTCCACCTGTTGTCTCTTCTCTTATACTTAGATTGCAAATTCTTAGTGGCAAGGATCTTATGGTGATGAGCGTGATATAAGAATCTAAGTAGAATAGAATAGTGTAAATAGAAAAAGGATCATCTTTTGTTTGTACAGTGCCTCGCACAACAGAGTCCTCATCCATCCCTGGGGTGCCTAGGTACTACTGTCATAGAAATCATTAAAAATAACACTAAAACCGTGCTGGGAATCTTAGTGTTGCCATATGGATCAGATCAATGTTTCATTTTACCTGGTACCCTGGCTCCAAAAAAATCATTAAGGATGCGATGCTTCTGAAGAAAGTGTGAAAGTCCAATAACGTTCACTTGTGAAATAACATGCCTATGGGGGAAGGTTTTTTTTCCAACTACAGAGAGTTAGTGATTGGGTTATGCCCTGAACCATGAGAGTCAACAGTCATAAGTATTAATCTTAGCTAGCATTACCACGGAGAATATTTGTATTTATAGAAATGTCTAATCTTTTATTGGCATTGGCTAAACTGCCTGCTTCAGTAATATCTTGTGGCATTGAGTTCCACAGGTTCATTGTTAACAAATAAACATTTTAAATATGTTGGGTTTTAATCTGATTGTGCATTCCCCCTATTCTTTTACCATAAAAATGGTAAATGGAAGCATGTGAATGTCATTCTCCACATCCTATTACATACATTTATCATGTTTTTTCTTATTCATCTCTTCTCTCATCAAAACAGTCCTAGTCTCTGCAATCTCTCCTCAAAACAGAGACTTTTCATGCCTCTCATTATTTTCAGTGTCATTCTCTGGACCTTTTCTATTTATACGGTACCCTTTCTGAGCTGTGATAAACAAAAGAGAGCACAGCATTTAAGTTCATGTCATAACCCCAGCTGATACAACTGAACAATAATATTTCAGCCTTAGTGTCTCTCTCTCTCTGTCCTTATACAGTTTAACTTGTTTACTTTTATGACCAGAGAAGAATGTTCAGCAGATGTTTCACTGAGCTGCACATAACAATGCCTGCATAATTTCTGGAGGGGATTTAAGAACTCCTTGTTATTAGTTCAAATTGTTCCTATGCTCTGCTAAAGGGCTAAAACTTAAGATGTTCAAAGGAACTTTAGGGACCCAGGACCCCAAAGCCAATAGGCTTTGGGAACCTAATTTCCTTAGGGACTTTGAAAATCCTACCATAACTAGTTAGAACTGTTATACAATAGTGACATAGTGTCTTGTAATTTCAGTTAATTACTAGGGGCAAAACTTTCAAATTTAGGTGCTTAACTTTAAACACCTAAGATTGAAAGTGTTGGCATTAACTCACTTTATATATACACACACATACACACACAGAGAGAGAGAGAGAGAGAGAGAGAGAGAGAGAGAGATACACACACACTATATTAGTGAAGTCTAGCTCTCAGTACATTTTGCGTGCTGAGAGATTATGGCACGAACCGGACCTCTTTTCTTAGAAACACTATCGTCCTTATTTAAAATATTTTTTTTAATTTTTGTATCTCCATTGTAATTCCCTTCCCTTCATGGAACTATACTGACACTCTCCAGGAGCCAAAATGACACCTTTACATTCCTACCGAGTGGGCCAGCGAGTGAGTGGGCCAGAGAGAATGACTCTATAGACTGTGGTTAGAGGACTCACCCAGGATGTTGGGTTTATGCAGGGATGGCCAAACTTACTGACCCGCCGAGCCGCATATGACAATCTTCAGAAGTTTGAGAGCTGGTGAGTGTCTGTCAAGGTTCGGGGCTTCAGCCCCACTCCCATTGAATCCCCGAGCCCTGGTAGGCACCTCCTGCGGGGCTGAAGCCCTGTGACCCCTCCTCCTTGCTGGGCAGAAGCTCCTAACCCCACCACCCAACTGCAAGGCAGAAGCCCCAAGCACCCACAACAATCTGGTAAGTGGAGAATGCGGGGAAGGGATGTGAGGGGCTCTGTGGCCCACACTTTCACTGTAAAAGAGCTGCATGCAACTCACAAGCTGCAGTTTGGCTACCCCTGGGTTTATGTGTGGGTGCAGGATGGGGTTGGTGGCCGGTGACAGAAGAGATCAGACTAGATGATCTCTGGTGGCCCCTTCTGGCCTGAAACTCTATCAGGACCCAGCCCCTCTGTAACAATAACTCTTTAACTATTTATCCATACTGGAACCACTACATCAGGAGACTGTGAGGGAACTCCACATCAGAACGGCCCAATGGTTATGGTGGCAGATCATTGTTCAAGTCCCTTCTCCTTATTAGGTGGCAGGGGGATTAGAACTGGGGGCCTCCAACATCCTATGGGAGTACCCTGACCTCTGGCTAAAGGTTATGGGGGAGTTCCTTATTGCAAAAAAACACCTTTGGTGCCTAACTCCAAAAAGGATGCTCAGCTGTGAATCACTAGCAGAAATAGGCCCCTATTGCCATGAAAGGGGCAGGGCTTAGCACACATCCTTCTCATTGTGTTTTCCCACTGGCTAGTTTAGGAAGCTTCCTGCCTAGCATGCTTGCTTTTGTTAATCACAATCAAAGGTGCCTCTCTCTCCCCATAATGACAGGTTTCAGAGTAGCAGCCGTGTTAGTCTGTATCCGCAGAAAGAAAAGGAGTACCTGTGGTACCTTAGAGACTAACAAATTTATTAGAGCATAAGCTTTCGTGAGCTACTGCTCACTTCATCGAATGCATTCAGTGGAAAATACAGTGGGGAGATTTATATACACACAGAACATGAAACAACGGGTGTTACCATACACACTGTAACGAGAGTGATCAGGTAAGGTGAGCTATTACCAGCAGGAGAGTGGGGATGGGGTGGGGAGGAACCTTTTGTAGTGATAATCAAGGTGGGCCATTTCCAGCAGTTGACAAGAATGTCTGAGGAGCAGCGGATGGGTGAGGAATAAACATGGGGAAATAGTTTTACTTTGTGTAATGACCCATCCACTCCCAGTCTTTATTCAAGCCTAAGTTAATTGAATCCAGTCTGCAAATTAATTCCAATTCAGCAGTCTCTCATTGGAGTCTGTTTTTGAAGTTTTTTTGTTGAAGAATTGCAACTTTTAGGTCTGTAATCGAGTGACCAAATAGATTGAAGTGTTCTCCGCCTGGTTTTTGAATGTTATAATTCTTGACGTCTGATTTGTGTTCATTTATTCTTTTACATAGAGACTGTCCAGTTTGGCCAATGTACATGGCAGAGGGGCATTGCTGGCACATGATGGCATATATCACATTGGTAGATGTGCACGTGAACGAGCCTCTGATATTGTGGCTGATGTGATAAGGCCCTACGATGGTGTCCCTGAATAGATATGTGGACACAGTTGGCAATTGGCTTTGTTGCAAGGATAGGTTCCTGGGTTAGCGGTTCTGTTGTGTGGTGTGTGGTTGCTGGTGAGTATTTGCTTCAGGTTGGAGGGATGTTTGTAAGCAAGGACTGGCCTGTCTCCCAAGATCTGTGAGAGTGATCGGTCGTCCTTCTGGATAGGTTGTAGATCCTTGATGATGCGTTGGAGAGGTTTTAGTTGGGGGCTGAAGGTGATGGCTAGTGGCGTTCTGTTACTTTCTTTGTTGGGCCTGTCCTGTCGTAGGTGATTTCTGGGTACTCTTCTGGGTCTGTCAATCTGTTTCTTCACTTCAGCATGTGGGTATTGTAGTTGTAAGAATGCTTGATAGAGATCTTGTAGGTGTTTGTCTCTGCCTGAGGGGTTGGAGCAAATGTGGTTGTATCATAGAGCTTGGCTGTAGACAATGGATCATGTGGTGTGGCCTGGATGAAAACTGGAGGCATGCAGGTAGGAATAGCGGTCAGTAGGTTTCCGGTGTAGGGTGGTGTTTATGTGACCATCGCTTATTAGCAACGTAGTGTCCAGGAACTGGATCTCGTGTGTGGACTGATCCAGGCTGAGGTTGATGATGCGACGGAAATTGTTGAAATCATGGTGGAATTCCTCAAGGGCTTCTTTTCCATGGGTCCAGATGATGAAGATGTCATCAATGTAGCGCAAGTAGAGTAGGGGCATTAGGGGACGAGAGCTGAGGAAGCGTTATAGGGCCTAATCACATCAGCACTATCAGAGGCTCGTTCACCTGCACGTCTACCAATGTGATATATGCCATCATGTGCCAGCAATGCCCCTCTGCCATGTACATTGGCCAAACTGGACAGTCTCTACATAAAAGAATAAATGGACACAAATCAGTCGTCAAAAAATTATAACATTCAAAAACCAGGCGGAGAACACTTCAATCTCTTTGGTCACTCGATTACAGACCTAAAAGTTGCAATTCTTCAACAAAAAAACTTCAGAAACAGACTCCAACGAGAGACTGCTGAATTGGAATTAATTTGCAAACTGGATTCAATTAACTTAGGCTTGAATAAAGACTGGGAGTGGATGGGTCATTACACAAAGTAAAACTATTTCCCCATGTTTATTCCTCACCCATCCGCTGCTCCTCAGACATTCTTGTCAACTGCTGGAAATGGCCCACCTTGATTATCACTACAAAAGGTTCCTCCCCACCCCATCCCCACTCTCCTGCTGGTAATAGCTCACCTTACCTGATCACTCTCGTTACAGTGTGTATGGTAACACCCGTTGTTTCATGTTCTGTGTGTATATAAATCTCCCCACTGTATTTTCCACTGCATGCATCTGATGAAGTGAGCTGTAGCTCACGAAAGCTTATGCTCAAATAAATTTGTTAGTCTCTAAGGTGCCACAAGTCCTCCTTTTCTCTCTCCCCATTCATTGTTTTGGGAGCCTAGGTACCTAATTCGGACTTTGGGAATTGCAATGCGTTCCTGTGGCTTTCTAAGCACCTAGAAGTCAGTACCTTTGTGAATCTAGGCCTAGGTCAGTGGTTCTCAACCGGGGTAAACATACCCCTGAGGGTATGCAGAGGTCTTTCAGGGGTACATCAACTCATCTAGATGTTTGCCTAGTTTTACAACAGGCTACATAAAAAGCACTAGTGAAATCAGTACAAACTAAAATTTCATAAGGACAATGCCTTGTTTATACTGCTTTATAGATTATACACTGAAATGTAAGTACAAATTTATATTCCAATTGATTTATTTTATTATATGGTAAAAATGAGAAAGACATCAATTTTTCAGTAATAGTGTAGCTGTGACACTTTTTTTTATTTTTATGTCTGATTTTGTAATCAAGAAGTTTTTAAGCAAGGTGAAACTTGCGGGTACGCAAGCCAAATCAGACTCCTGAAAGGGGTACCATTGTCTGGAAAGGTTGAGAGCCACTGGCCTAGGTGATTTCCCCACAGAACAAAGAATTGAACTCAGGCCAGGCTAGCACCATAATCACTGCACCATCCAGTGTCTCCATAAATTCAATGAGATTATTTGCATAGTAATGTACATATCAACATAATTAAGCATGGAAGATCAGATCAGATCATTCAAAAATGCACCATAGTTAAACATACGTAAACACTTATTGCAGAAAAAAAAAGTACAATAAATGTTAACCCTTAAACTTCTGACATTTTCTAGGCTGCCAGTCACCTGAATTCTTAAAAGGACATTTGTGTGTGTAAAGTCATCAGAAAGATCTCAGTTTACCATGAAACTGTGCATAAGAGTTATGTGACTCAAAGCATCCATGGCCTATATATTTCCATTATACATACATTTAATTAATAGGTGGTTTTAATTGCTCATCATCATGCATGGAATACAATACCAGGAATAATCAATCAAACAAAATCACACCAACAAGAATAAGATTTTCATTATCTTTTTGGCTGCCCACTCACTCAGATACAACTGAAAATCAGAACTCGGGTGCTTGAGCAAGATGCTCTCAATAGGTAGCCAAGTAGCAGCTACCTTGAGTGCCCCACGTCCGCCAAGGACAGAGGAAAACAATCAAAGAAAACAAAATCAAATTTTTAATGGGACTAAACATTCTCAGCATAGATGATAAATAATTTCACCAATCTGATGAATCCCACATGGGGAAATAGAGGAAATTCAAGCCTACTATTCAAGAATGCTCTTTATATTTCTGGATTCTTCCTCTAGTCATGCCATGCTCAGATGCCTTTTCTCCAAGACGTCTTCTCTTTAAAACTTATTTGATAAAGGCATAATAAGGAGAAAAATTACAGTCATAGACTAATACTGGTTTAACAAGACTGTAGAAGATTCTAACTTCTCTTTGGCAGTATAAGTGCTTCCAGACATCCTTGAAAATAATTGGCTTTGTCTGATTTTAGCCCTACAATTTCCTGTAATTTTTAATTATATCATTTAGACTAGAATGAAAAAAGGAAAAATATTTTTTTTCCAACAATGCCGTTAAAAGGCTAAGTTCACCCAATATTTATGGCAGGGTCCACTGCAGAGGTACACTGAAGGCTGCACAGGTAAAATGCAGATGCAAATTCCCTCTCACTGGGGAACCTGACACTCAGACACCATGGTGATGGACTGGGCTCATACAGCTGGGTGAAAATTTTCTGATGAAACAGTTTTTCCATCAGAAACTGCCAATTTGACAAAATCAAAATGGAACATATAGATTGTCAACATTTTGGATGAAAGATTATTGAAATTTTATTTCGATAAAGTGGAAGCCTGTCATTTCAAAATAAGGCAAAGCAATTCTTTCCCACTCTCCTTTTGATTATAATGACAGTAGATGCCAAAATGATAATGTCAAAAGGAAGTGCTTCAATTGTATTGAAATAAAACATTTCAATAAGGTTGTTTCAGTGTTCCTGAAATGAAATTGGGGAATGTTTGTTCTGAGGGACCTTTCAAAATTTCAACTTTTTGTTCAGAACTGAGAGAAAAGGAAATGTCAGAATTTCCCACTAAATGGAAATTCTTAGTTTTTACCGACCACAATAAGAACCGGAATACGTTGAAACCAGAGAGAACACATCTCAGAATATGAGCAAGATAGGCCTTTTTGGAGCTGTAAGCATAAGTAACAGTATGAATCAAAGGCTGTGAGCCAGAATAGGCCTGGCTTTGGCAAAACAGCACCAGGTGTCAGCTAACCAAGTAAGGACATTCCTGACCAGAGAGGATGGGAGAAAAAATAGTTATTTGAAAGAGCCATGTGAACATATTCCTAAGAGATGGTACAAGAGCAAATCAACCCTTTTCTGCGGAAAAGGACCTAGGGGTGACAGTGGACGAGAAGCTGGATATGAGTCAGCAGTGTGCCCTTGTGGCCAAGAAGGCCAATGGCATTTTGGGATGTATAAGTAGGGGCATAGCGAGCAGATCAAGGAACGTGATCGTCCCCCTCTATTTGACATGGGTGAGGCCTCATCTGGAGTACTGTGTCCAGTTTTGGGCCCCACACTACAAGAAGGATGTGGATAAATTGGAGAGAGTCCAGCGAAGGGCAACAAAAATGATTAGGGGTCTGGAACACATGAGTTATGAGGAGAGGCTGAGGGAACTGGGATTGTTTAGTCTGCAGAAGAGAAGAATGAGGGGGGATTTGATAGCTGCTTTCAACTACCTGAGAGGTGGTTCCAGAGAGGATGGTTCTAGACTATTCTCAGTGGTAGAAGAGGACAGGACAAGGAGTAATGGTCTCAAGTTGCAGTGGGGGAGGTTTAGGTTGGATATTAGGAAAAACTTTTTCACTAGGAGGGTGGTGAAACACTGGAATGCGTTGCCTAGGGAGGTGATGGAATCTCCTTCCTTAGAAGTTTTTAAGGTCAGGCTTGACAAAGCCCTGGCTGGGATGATTTAATTGGGGATGGGTCCTGCTTTTGAGCAGGGGGTTGGACTAGATGACCTCCTGAGGTCCCTTCCAACCCTGATATTCTATGATTCTATGATTCTAACCCATCCGAAGATAAGGAGGGAAGGACAGGATAACGGATGAGGATATTTTGTTCCAACTAGCATAGGGATGGTAATTAACAATATCTGGAGCATAATACATAACTTGTTTGTATCAACATGTACAAGGAGAAGTCACAGGAGGAATATCTCCATTCTTGCCGAGGGAACAGCACCCTGGTGTGCTGATTGAGCTGGTACCATTGTCACGAGCATACACACACGAGTGTACTGTCACCACTGTGGTTCACTGGCAATAAACCTGGCCAAGCGCCTACGCCACCAAACCAAGCCTGTGGGCTTTACGAACAACATCGAGGTCTGCTGAATCAGCCAGCTTCACTGTCTGCTAGTGCAGATGACATGGGAGCTCCAAGAACAGCAACACTTCGCAACCTTGCGGCGCTACCCACAAGCGGCACTGGCCAAAGAAGGGGGTTGGTTCAGGCCAACAGAGAGCATGCTGATTCAGTGACTCTTGGGACTGACCCACCATTGTGTGACTCCAGGTTAAGAATAGCATCACGCCTTTGAAACCACTGGAGTTACTGCAGTGACTCTTTTGAACAGCCTCCACTACTGGGCTTTCTATGGAACTCTAGCCAGCCTATGAACCTTGATAGGAAACTGGGAAGGAAGCTGGAGATGTGTATCAGTTTATCTTCTTTGGAGTGGACCCCAGCCTGCAAGGATGAAGGAACCTGATTGGCATGGGGAAGTTTAGTTTACAAGCCTTCCTGTGCTAGCACTAGTGAAACTGGCCCAAAAACTAATTTCCCGAAGGAAAAGTCAACCTTTTATCAACAACAATTCATATTCTAACAGGGCACTCCCCTCCAGAGAATCTCAGCGTGGGCAGAGGTGATCCTGCAGTTCCCTGCCTCTGTTTCTCTTCCTCAGAGCCTTTTATGAACCCCCCCCACACACACACACACACCCATAAAATCTCTTGTAGCTGCACCATCCACCCCTGCCTGGGGCCAGTTTAGTAAGTGCAGCAATTCAAAAATAATTCTCAAAGTCCCACAAATAATGTCCATCATCATAACACAAAGATTCAAACTCAACTCCGGGGCACCTCCCAGACACAGAGATATTCTCCTGTCCCAGCCTGCTCTTCACAGAGCCAGCACTCCCAGCCCTTTTCACCTGGAGGTCAGCCTTCTGACTCCAGCTTCCTTCTCCTGCCAGCATCTCCCCTGTTTGGAGAAAGAAGGAAGCATATACATTGCCCATCTTGGGAGAGCTCCTCCCACTTGGATTCTTTTACATGCGAACTATACCGGATCAATAGGTCAGAGTGCTTAAGGGAGATTTAAAAGCAAACTGCCGTGGTGTCATATGATTCTTAAATGCTCAAGGTGCCTGTGTTCCCTTTAAGTGTCCATAATTTTAATGAGCTGACATGATCAAATTCACACCTGTGATCGGAGGATTCAATTCCATTCAGTAGAATGCATGAGCTTTCGTGAGCCACAGCTCACTTCATCAGATGTGTACCGTGGAAACTGCAGCAGACTTTATATACACACAGAGAATATGAAACAATACCTCCTCCCACCCCACTGTCCTGCTGGTAATAGCTTATCTAAAGTGATCAGCAGGTGGGCCATTTCCAGCACAAATCCAGGTTTTCTCACCCTCCACCCCCCCACACAAATTCACTCTCCTGCTGGTGCTAGCCCATCCAAAGTGACAACTCTTTACATAATCAAGTCGGGCTATTTCCTGCATAGATCCAGGTTCTCTCACTTCCCCCCCACCCCCATACACACACAAACTCACTCTCCTGCTGGTCTAAACTGACCACTCTCCAAGTTTAAATCCAAGTTAAACCAGAATATCTGGGGGGGGGGGGGGGTAGGAAAAAACAAGAGGAAACAGGCTACCTTGCATAATGACTTAGCCACTCCCAGTCTCTATTTAAGCCTAAATTAATAGTATCCAATTTGCAAATGAATTCCAATTCAGCAGTTTCTCGCTGGAGTCTGGATTTGAAGTTTTTTTGTTTTAAGATAGCGACCTTCATGTCTGTGATTGCGTGACCAGAGAGATTGAAGTGTTCTCCGACTGGTTTATGAATGTTATAATTCTTGACATCTGATTTGTGTCCATTTATTCTTTTACGTAGAGACTGTCCAGTTTGACCAATGTACATGGCAGAGGGGCATTGCTGGCACATGATGGCATATATCACATTGGTGGATGTGCAGGTGAACGAGCCTCTGATAGTGTGGCTGATGTTATTAGGCCCTGTGATGGTGTCCCCTGAATAGATATGTGGGCACAATTGGCAATGGGCTTTGTTGCAAGGATAAGTTCCTGGGTTAGTGGTTCTGTTGTGTGGTATGTGGTTGTTGGTGAGTATTTGCTTCAGGTTGCGGGGCTGTCTGTAGGCAAGGACTGGCCTGTCTCCCAAGACTTGTGAGAGTGTTGGGTCATCCTTTAGGATAGGTTGTAGATCCTTAATAATGCGTTGGAGGGGTTTTAGTTGGGGGCTGAAGGTGACGGCTAGTGGCGTTCTGTTATTTTCTTTGTTAGGCCTGTCCTGTAGTAGGTAACTTCTGGGAACTCTTCTGGCTCTATCAATCTGTTTCTTTACTTCTGCAGATGGGTATTGTAGTTGTAAGAATGCTTGACAGAGATCTTGTAGGTGTTTGTCTCTGTCTGAGGGGTTGGAGCAAATGCGGTTGTATCGCAGAGCTTGGCTGTAGACGATGGATCGTGTGGTGTGGTCAGGGTGAAAGCTGGAGGTATGCAGGTAGGAATAGCGTTCAGTAGGTTTCCGGTATAGGGTGGTGTTTATGTGGCCATTGTTTATTAGCACTGTAGTGTCCAGGAACTGGATCTCTTGTGTGGACTGGACCAGGCTGAGGTTGGTGGTGGGATGGAAATTGTTGAAATCATGGTGGAATTCCTCAAGGGCTTCTTTTCCATGGGTCCAGATGATGAAGATGTCATCAATATAGCGCAAGTAGAGTAGGGGCTTTAGGGGACGAGAGCTGAGGAAGCGTTGTTCTAAATCAGCCATAAAAATGTTGGCATACTGTGGGGCCATGCGGGTACCCATAGCAGTGCCGCTGATCTGAAGGTATACATTGTCCCCAAATGTGAAATAGTTATGGGTAAGGACAAAGTCACAAAGTTCAGCCACCAGGTTAGCCGTGACATTATCGGGGATAGTGTTCCTGACGGCCTGTAGTCCATCTTTGTGTGGAATGTTGGTGTAGAGGGCTTCTACATCCATAGTAGCCAGGATGGTGTTATCAGGAAGATCACCGATGGATTGAAGTTTCCTCAGGAAGTCAGTGGTGTCTCGAAGGTAGCTGGGAGTGCTGGTAGCGTAGGGCCTGAGGAGGGAGTCTACATAGCCAGACAATCCTGCTGTCAGGGTGCCAATGCCTGAGATGATGGGGCGCCCAGGATTTCCAGGTTTATGGATCTTGGGTAGTAGATAGAATATCCCAGGTCGGGGTTCCAGGGGTGTGTCTGTGCGGATTTGATCTTGTGCTTTTTCAGGAAGTTTCTTGAGCAAATGCTGTAGTTGCTTTTGGTAACTCTCAGTGGGATCATAGGGTAATGGCTTGTAGAAACTCGTGTTGGAGAGCTGCCTAGCAGCCTCTTGTTCATATTCCGACCTATTCATGATGACAACAGCACCTCCTTTGTCAGCCTTTTTGATTATGATGTCAGAGTTGTTTCTGAGGCTGTGGATGGCATTGCGTTCCGCATGGCTGAGGTTATGGGGCAAGTGATGCTGCTTTTCCACAATTTCAGCCCGTGCACGTCGGCGGAAGCACTCTATGTAGAAGTCCAGTCTGCTGTTTCGACCTTCAGGAGGAGTCCATCTAGAATCCCTCTTTCTGTAGTGTTGGCAGGGAGACCTCTGTGGATTAGTATGTTGTTCAGAGGTATTTTGGAAATATTCCTTGAGACGGAGAGGTCGAAAATAGGATTCTAGGTCAAGAATTCTAACATTCATAAACCAGTCGGAGAACACTTCAATCTCTCTGGTCACGCAATCACAGACATGAAGGTCACTATCTTAAAACAAAAAAACTTCAAATCCAGACTCCAGCGAGAAACTGCTGAATTGGAATTCATTTGCAAATTGGATACTATTAATTTAGGCTTAAATAGAGACTGGGAGTGGCTAAGTCATTATGCAAGGTAGCCTGTTTCCTCTTGTTTTTTCCTACCCCCCCCCCCCAGATATTCTGGTTTAACTTGGATTTAAACTTGGAGAGTGGTCAGTTTAGACCAGCAGGAGAGTGAGTTTGTGTGTGTATGGGGGTGGGGGGGAAGTGAGAGAACCTGGATCTATGCAGGAAATAGCCCGACTTGATTATGTAAAGAGTTGTCACTTTGGATGGGCTAGCACCAGCAGGAGAGTGAATTTGTGTGGGGGGGTGGAGGGTGAGAAAACCTGGATTTGTGCTGGAAATGGCCCACCTGCTGATCACTTTAGATAAGCTATTACCAGCAGGACAGTGGGGTGGGAGGAGGTATTGTTTCATATTCTCTGTGTGTATATAAAGTCTGCTGCAGTTTCCACGGTACACATCTGATGAAGTGAGCTGTGGCTCACGAAAGCTCATGCTCAAATAAATTGGTTAGTCTCTAAGGTGCCACAAGTACTCCTTTTCTTTTTGCGAATACAGACTAACACGGCTGTTCCTCTGAAACCATTCAGTAGAATGTCATTGGCTTACACCAGATCTGAATTTGATCCATAATGGCCAGAAATTGTGAGCTAAATCTCAGCTGCTGTAAATGAAGTTAATTTAGGGCCTACCTCCTGTTCTGCTATGGCTGTCAGTCAAAACAACAACGAACCCTACCAAAACAAACCACTCTACTGCGTATACTACCCTTCCCCTGGGGAGACAATGAACCACACGTTACAGATATTAATCACATTGCTTTATGCATGACTGAAAGAAGCTCAAATGCTACAATGACCAGGGTGGCATAAGAACCTGTATAGAACAGAATCTTTTATTCTGAAATCAGAAAAATAATTGAAATATTATTTTAATATAATTTTCAATATTTATTTTGTAAAACCTTTAAAATAATAATCAACACTTGGGGCTTGATTCACTACAGCGTTACTCCAGTTTTACACTGGTATAACTCTACTGAAGTCAGTGGAGATACATCAATGTAAGTCTGGAATGAAATGGTGGTCCTGCAGTGCCCTGCCTCTGTTTCTCTTCTGCAGAGCCTTTTATGACACCCCTCCCCCAGATGCTCGGGGCATCTGGGCAAACTGTTTTGCATTCAGTGTCTCTAGGCTACACCTGACACTAGCTGATAAAGAGGACTGAAAGATGGATTTGAACATTTGGCTTTATGCAAGCTAATTACCTGAATTATTTAGTGGGGAAATCATTAATAAATCTTTCAGATAAAAACAAAACAAACAAAATCAATGACCATGCAGGGATTATTCATGATGCAGCTTGGAAAATATTGTCCCCATTGCCTTTTTCTTAAAGGAAGTTCAAGGCTGGAGACTTTAAAGAGGCTTTTAAGACTTTTAATTTGATGCCCTAAAACTAAGCTGTGCAGGCTTTTGTTAATTCTGGGCTTGGGCCAGAGGTTTCAGTGAACAGTGAGGTCTCCCCAAGGGGTTCTCACAACAAAATTTTTGATGGCCTCAGAGTGCAACCACCAACTCTTGCTGATGGCCGCTCTGACAATTTTCCCTAAATACTTAATTAACTTTAGGAAAAACAAATAAATATGTACCTATACATGTCTAAATCATTCTAATTGATCTATGTAGGGTTGTTTTTTGCAGACTCAATAATAAAAATTATGTACAGTTATCTCTATTCTTTACTGGACCTAAACAGAATAGAAACACAAATAAGGTGCTTTGAATGTTCTTGTCTTTTTTCTTTTTGTTATATATATATATATATATTCTAGCTACAAGTAAGTCTGCTGTGAAAAGTGAGATTTGTATGATTGTTAACATCACTTTTTGCAGCAGACTTACTCAGCCCCGGCAAGCCCATTCCAAGGGCGATGGGGCACTGTGGGAGGCAGCTGGACCCAATGGTGATGGGGGGGTGAGCTCAGGCTAGAGCCCACCACCACACAGCCAGGGGACAGAGCCCAAAGCCCCGTGGCTGGAGCCTGCCACCGGCCACCCCAGGGCTGAAGCCAGGATTGACAGCCGCCTACTCTGTCATTTGCCTGTGATCTCCTCTGCCCCAGAGGAAACCCCTGGTGCCACCAATTTACCAATCAGCCCAGGGCGCATGGAAATACCATGGGAATGTGTCACGCAGCAATTTCTGTTTAGGGATGGGAATGCGGCTTCCCCTGTGTCTCCCTACTCCTGGGAGGAAGAGAGAAACTGCTCTGCCAGAACCGGAGTGATAAGCCATCACTCACCTCTTCAGATCTCAGCAGCGAGGCTACTAAAGGAGAGGGAGACACACAGAGACAGAGCAAAGCGGGCTGCAGAGCACCCAGACAGTGCCGGGTCCGGCAGCACAACTCCCTAGCAAGCTGCGGCTGCTCGGGAACTCGTCTTCGCCTGTCATTATTTTTGCCCAGGGGGCAGTGGCAGGAGGCGCTGTTTCAAGCCCAGCGCGCACGCTGCGTCCCTGGAGCGGAAGGCAGGGCGCTTGCCTTTGGGCTCGCTGGCTGCGCGGAGCGCACCGTTCGGCAGCCGGGAGCGACGAGCGAGCGGAGCTGCCAGGGCCGGAGCACGGAGCCACTCCAGAGGTCAGCACCGCGGAGAGCGCGCCGGCCCTGCCTTAGGCGGCTGAGCCCAGCCCAGGAGTCCGCGCTGCAGACCGGGCCCCGCGGTGAGCAGAGCCCGGAGTCGCACCTCGTGGAGCGCAGCCGGAGCGCAGTGACCCGAGGCTCCAGCACCCTGGAGAGCGCGCTGGGGGCCTGGGGGCCTGGGTTCAGCACCAAGAACAAGGCTCCGGGGTGAGCGCCCCATGCCCCGGGCGCCCACCAGGGACCAGCACCATGGAGAGGAGGCTGAACGTGAGCCCGGAGGCGCTCGACAGGCTCCTGGAGGAGCACAACATGACCAGGGAAGAGTTCATTGCCGCCTACGGCCTCAAACCCCTCGTCTACATCCCAGAGCTGCCTCCCAGTGCCAAGGTTACCTTCCTGGTGCTCTACATCATCATCTTCGCGCTGGCTCTTCTGGGCAACAGCCTGGTGGTCTACATCATCATCCGGCGGAAAGCCATGAGAACGGCCACCAATATTTTCATCTGCTCCCTGGCGTGCAGTGACCTGCTGGTCACTTTCTTCTGCATCCCTTTCACTCTCCTGCAGAACGTCTCCTCAGAGTGGCTAGGTGGTAAGTCTGCCCAAGTGGGCTCACTCCCACCCTTCCCCTTTCTTCTTTCAAGTACATAAAAGGTTGTTACAAGGAGGAGGGAGAAAAATTGTTCTTAACCTCTGAGGATAGGACAAGAAGCAATGGGTTTAAATTGCAGCAAGGGAGGTTTAGGTTGGACATTAGGAAAAACTTCCAAACTGTCAGGGTGTTAAGCACTGGAATAAATTGCCTAGGAAGGCTGTGGACTCTCCATCATTGGGGATTTTTAAGAGCAAGTTAGACAAACACTTGTCAGGGATGGTCTAGATAATACTTAGTCCTGCCTTGAGTGCAAGGGACTGGACTAGATGACCTCTTGAGGTCCCTTCCAGTCCTATGATTCTTTCCCCAAGGCTTGAGATCTGCTACAGGTTGGCTACTGCCCATTAACCAATCATCCCTCCCCTGCCTTATAGCGAGCTAGCTGGCTAAGTTATAGACCATGTCCATACTTTGTTCTTTCAAAACCAGATGTTCCTCCTCTTGAGCTGAGTAAGTGGAATCATTTTAAAAGCTGTTGGAATAATTCAGATCCTTCCACACTTAACAAATCATTCCATCAGCCTCTGGGTGTGGGAGGGAGTTGTACTCCGGTAATTGCTTTTGCAAACTCTATCACAACACTGTCATGTTGCGAACAGCTCAATAAATTGGGGCTATTTCCAGTTTTTGAAAGAAATTAGGGTCACATGCAGAAAATGAACCTTCATAACCTTGTAAAAAATAAAAATGCAATACACTCACACAAGATGGTTTTGTGTTTTGCTAACAATTTGCAATCTCCACCTCTTCATTTTCTATTATCTTTGTCAGCTTGCATTGTTTTCTGAGTCTCTCTTTGTAGTTACAATTCAGAACCTGTCACTTAGACTGGGAAAACATGATATTGGCTCACAAATGAGTTATGAGTGTCCCTTTATGCTGGGTATGAAAGGTAATGCTAATATCCACATTTTATCATTTAAATTTGCATGTATGTGGCTCTGGTGTTGTTATATTATTATTTATTTGTATTACCAGTGTGCCTGTGAGCCCTATTTATAGATTAGAACCCCGTTGTGTTATGTGGTACCGAGTTATACAAAAGAAAATGTGGCATGCTCTGACATTCAGAGAGGAGGAGTAAAAATCACCAGGACACTAGTCAAAAGGTGTTTAATACCCACTGAAATCAAGCTATGCACTTAGACCTTGACAAGAATATGATAACTGAATCAATACATCAAGACACATCACACTGGGATCTTCACAAATGGCCCTAGAAGTGAAGTTTTTATTAGGCAAGAACAGAGTGAGTTCAGTCACATTGCTATTGGCTCTAAGTGGCATTCCCACAAGCAATAACCTTTTCAGTTGCTGCTTACTGTCAAAAAGTATTTCCCTCCGAAAGCAGGAGGGAAAACCAGAGGAAATGTGGCCAATCTGATTGTTAAAATCTGAATGCCCCACTGGTTGGACTGAGGGGCAAAATAGTAGTCATAAAGTTAGATAGATATGTAACTGAATAATCACTACAGGATGTCATCACTAAAAGCAAACTCCAGTGCATCCCCTTAGATTCATAGGCCTGCTCTACACTACAAAGTTAGGTCGACATATGCCGTGTTAGGTCGAGTTAATAATGTATGTGTCTACACTACCGAGTCCCTTCTCCCGACCTAAAGGGCTTGTAAAGTTGACTTCTGTACTCCACTTCCGTGAGAGGCATTGTGCTTCAATCAACAGCCACGCATCAACATGGGGATAGTGTAGACACTGTGCTGTGTAATTCGAAGGAATTAGCCTCCAGGAGGTATCCCACAGTGCTCTGCTGTGACCGCTCCAGAGAGCACTTTCAACTCCACTGCACTTCTGCCAGGTACACAGGAAACAACCCCCCCCCATTGAAGCCCGGGGAACTTTGGAATTTTCATTTCCTGTTTGATCGACATGGAGAGCTTGTCAGCACAGCTGACCACGGATGCTCAAGGCTGCAAACGCACTCCAGCATGGAGGACACAGGAGACACTGGATCTTATTGCTGTGTGGGGAGAAGAGTCTGTACAGGCAGAGCTCCGAACCAGCAGAAAAAAGGCTGACATCTATGCCAAAATCGCGGTGGGCATGGAGGAGAAGGGCTACACCAGGGACACACATCAGTGCCGTGTGAAAATAAAGGAGCTTCAGCAAGCGTACCAGAAGACAAGGGAGGTGAACAGCTGCTCTGGTTCTGAGCCACAGACATGACGCTTCTATGAGGAGCTGCATGTGATTCTAGGCAGCGACCCCACCACTACCCTGAAACACTGTGTGGAGACCTCCCAGGAGCCCCGGGCGACCTCGGGCTACAACAAGGAGGGCATTGTTGACGAGAAAGAGGAGGATGAGGAGAATGCTCAGCAGGCAAGTGGAGGATCCATTATCCCCGAAAGCCAGGAACTTTTTTTAAATTCTGGAGGCCATCCCCCTCAGAGGACCAGTTGGCGGTGGAGCGTGATGCCGGGAAAGGCACCTCTGGTGAGTACACATTTCCAATCAAACTGTTGGGGTTACATATTATCTTTAATGTTGAATCTGATTTAAAAAAATGGGATAGTGGCTATCGGTGGCCACTCCAGCTACGCTGAGGGTACGCTCCGAAAAAGACTATTTATGTGCCCGGGGATGGCCCTTGAATCCTCCATGGAGCTCTCTAGGAAGCTTTCGTGGAGGTACTCTGCAATCCTTTGCAGAAGGTTTCTGGGAAGGCCTGCCTTATTTCGTCCACCACGGTACTACACTTTACCGCGCCACTCCAGTATTAACTCTTCTGGCATCATTGTGGCACACAGCATTACAGCATAAGGACCAGGTCTGTACCCAGATGCTTGCAGCATCGGCTCCCTTTCTGCCTCTGTTACCCTCAGGAGAGTGATATTGCATATGGTTACCTAGGGGAAAAGGGGGAAGTTTTAAATGCTAGCCCTTAAACTGAAAACAATTTGATAAGTTTGGTGAATTCTGAGTCACACAACCATGCTTTGCTGAATCTGTCCTGGCTGTGGTTGGAAGGGATCACCCCGTATTGCAGCCAGCATTTAGAGAAGGCGGGGGGTGACACTTCCTGTTCGTCTCCCTTCCACCCCAACCCAGGGCTGCTTTTGTAACAATGAAACTATTTGTGCGGCTTTACGCTGGTGCCTGTCCTCAAGCACCATCCTGGTTGCTATGGGAAAGGGGTCTGTGCTGAGGTTGGAACCACTGATCCAAAGGATGTCTTATTAAAAGTTGCAGCACAAGATCTCTTCCCCCCTCCTCATGGCCTTACTCACTATGGCTGGAGCAGCAAACCGACTGTTGCAGTAGCCCGTGGTTGTGGTTACACTGTGGCTTGCAGGAAAGTGCATTGAGGGGTGTTACTTTTTATACAAAGATTTAGCCTTGCACCAGAAACAATTTATGCTCTGTCAGTGCTACCCTTGTGCTTTGTACTTTTTGCAGCTGAAACCTTGTCCGTCGGTGCATCCTCCACACCAGGACAGAGACTTTCCCTGATTAGAAGGCTGAAAAAGAAGACTCAGGAGGACATGTTCAAGGAGTTAATGTGCGCCTCCGAGAGTGACAAGATGGAGCTCAGGGCACGGAGGACTGCACTGTCCGACAGCCTGCACAACGACCATGAGGACAGGAGAGCATGCAGAGAACATGAGTGTGACACGCAGAACGAAATGGTGCAGATTATGAGGGAGCAAACAGACATGTTGAGGCATCTGGCTGAGGTTCAAGAAAGGCAGCTGGACGCTAGCGTCCTGCTGCAGCCTATGCTGAACCTGCTGCCATTGTCGCCAAGTTCCACATCCTTCCCTCCCAGACATTCTAGGATGCGGGGCAATGGGGGGAAAGTCCAGTGTCCCTTGCACTCTACTCCAGGGGAGGGTACAAGGACCAGAAGGCGCCCATTCCCACACTTTTGATTGTTATTGCAGGGCAGTTGTAAGCAAGTTGTCCTTGTTTCTCCCTTTTACCCCACTCCCACCTCGGTGTTATCAGCCCCTTAGCCCTAGGTTATCATAATTTTCTTTGACATCTCTCTATGTTTGTGAGCATAAAAGAAATGAATGGATTGAGGAGAAACGGCTCTTTATTAATTCAGCACACAACGGTTAGTGGGGGTGCAGGTTACAGGGGACTAAATGCAATGAAGGGAACAGCTAGGTAAGGAACAGCACACATAAGTGTCACATTACTGTGGGGCATTGACTAAACTAGTTTTCAAAGTCTCACAGAGATGCAGCACACCTCGATGTGCTCTTCTTATTGCCCTGCTGTCTTGCAGCTCAAAACTGGCTGCCAGCTACTCTACCTTAATGCCCTACCCCGCCGGAAACTTTTCTCCCTTTGTTTCACAGATATTATGGAGCACACAGCAGGCAGCAACAACAGTGGGGATAGTAAGGCACTGAATGGGGATACTGCTTTCACTGAGGTCTAACCTAGTAAGCAAACTATGCCAGTGGGCTTTTAAACATCCAAAGGCACATTCCACCACCATTCTGCACTTGCTCAGCCTATGGTTGAACCGCTCCTTGCTGCTGTCCAGGCTGCCTGTGTACGGCTTCATGAGCCATGGGAGCAAGGAGTAGGCGGGGTCTCCCAGGATCACGATTGGCATTTCAACATCACCAATGGTTATTCTGTAGTCTGGAAAGAAAGTTCCTGCTTGCTACTTTCTGAACAGACTGGAGTTCCTAAAGATCCGTGCGTCATGCACCTTTCCGACCATCCCACGTTGATGTTGGTGAAGTGGCCCCTGTGATCCACCAGTGCTTGTAACACCATTGAGAAGTACCCCTTTGGTTTATGTACTCTTTGGCAAGGTGCTCTGGTGCCAAGATAGGGATATATGTTCCATCTATTGCCCCACCACAGTTAGGGAACCCCATCACGGCAAAATCATTCACTTTGTCCTGCACGTTGCCCAGAGTCACTACCCTTCTTAGCAGAAGTCTATTGATTGCCCTGGCAACTTGGATCACAGCAGACCCCATGGTAGATTTACCCACTCTGAATTGGTTCCCCACTGACCGGTAGCAGTCCGGCATTGAAAGCTTCCACAGAGCTATCACCACTCACTTCTCAACTGTCACAGCAGCTCGCCTTTTAGTATTGCTGCACTTCAGGGCTGGGGAAAGCTCTTCGCACAGTTCCATGAAAGTGGCGTTGCACGTTCGAAAGTTCCGCAGCCACTTCTCATCATTCCATAGCTGCATAACTAGGTGGTCCCACCAGTCAGTGCTTGTTTCCCAGGCCCAGAAGCGGCACTCCACTATGTCAAGGTGATGCACGACTGTTGCCACCATCTGCAAATTGCTCCGCTCCCAGGCTTCCAGCAGGGCTGCTTGTGTGGCATCACGTTGTTCTGCGCAGCAGCTCCTGCTCCAGCTGAGTAAATACTGCAGGATAAGGTGCGAGGTGTTTGTAATGCTCACAACAACAGTGTACTGCTGAGCGGGGTCCATGCGTGCCGTGCTATGGCATCTGCGCGGGTGACCCAGGCTGAGGAAAAAAGGCGTGAAAAAGGCTTGGTTTGTTTGCCGCTGAGTTCAGGGAGGAAGGGAAGTAAGTGCATCATGGGAGGCCAGTGCCATGTTCCCATAACCACCTGTGCAAATAAATGTTTTGGTCCCATGAAGCATTGCAAGCCCAACCCAACGTTCCATTTGGCTACGTGCACTGTGGGATAGCTACCCACAGTGCAGCGCTCCGTGAGTCAATGTAAGCCCTGCTAGTGAGGATGTGCTCTGCCAACACCATGAACATAGTGGGGACATGCAAAATCAACTTGCTTAAATTGGAGGCTCAATGTCGACTTAAACAAAATGGACCTAATTTTGTAGTGTAGACATACTCATATATTCCATTGTGAGTCTGACCTCCTGTAGAGCACAAAGGATAGAAATTCCCTAAAAATACTTCCTAGAGCATATTCTTTAGGTTATAAATGTGATCAAGTCATGATCATTTGTACCTAAACTACGGTTGATTTTTAGTTCTATAATCAGTTTCTCTTTATCTGTTAAGACAAGATCTAATAAAGAGTTCCCCCATGCTGGCTGCACAACTTTTTGAGTTAAGAAATGGTCATCTATCATTTCTGCAATTGTAACTCATTAGCCAGAGTGTGTTATACATGTACTCCTCTGTATCTGATCCACAGACGATATGGGCTGTTACAAGCCCAGAGCTACAGAGCCTGGCTCTTTGGCTACAGCTGTAGAGGCTAGGGCTGGCTGGCAAACAAGAATTCCATTTCATGAACAATGCTGAGCTTTTGAGATCTGTTTTCATTCTGATTCAGAACAAAACTGAGACCTTTTGAAAGTTATGGGAAAAAATGTGAGAGGGGGAAAGAGACCCCAGCAAGCTCAGAATAGCCCATAGCCTGGTGGTAGGGCATTCACCCAGGATGCGGAAGAAACAGGTTTATGTCCTAGCTCTGCCTGATTTGAAGCAGGAACTTGAAGCAGAATTTTGACATCCCCAGTGAGAGCTTTAACCACTGGGGTAGAAAGTCAGTCTCTCCTATTGGAGCTGTTCCACTTTGTATAAATAATGAACTATTCATTGGGGCAGACTTAAAGACTGATGTTTAGGGCATTCACCCAAGATGTAGGAGACCCAGGTTCAAGATCCTGCTCCAAATCAGAAAGATCATGTGTATGACTAGAGCAACTCCAAATCAGACAGAGCAGGGACTTGAATCTGTGTCTCCCCACAACCTGCATCAATACCCTCACCACCAGGCTATTAGCTATTCTGGGGTCCCTCTCCTTCCCCACAGAAATTCCATCCCGGATGTGAGAAACCTTCATCACGAACATTGATGGAAAGAGGTATGTTCTTGTTTTGACAAATTGGCATTTTCCAATGGAAAAAACACTCAGTCAAAAAAATCCCAGCCACTCCAGTAGATACTCATGTCTATGGTCCCCAGGTCATCCCCACTTTTGGGCCAAGATGCCAGTCATCCCTGGGGAATGCCTTGACACAACATTCCCTGTTCATCTCTGCTTAATAGTGACAATGTAAATTGCCTTAAAGGGCCTGACATACACAAGTTTACTTCTGCAACTCCACTGATCATAACTGAGCTATTTCTGATTTACTCCAGTGCAAATGTGGGAGAACTGGGCACAAAACAGTGCCTGTGTTGGTTATCTTTCCACTCATTTTGTTTCAGGGATGTATCACAGAGAGAAAAACTGGATTTGTTTCTTTTGTCCAGGCAGTATGGGAAGTGAGGACACATTTTATGTTTACGCATCATTCACTTTCACCTTTCATTTTAAGTTGCTGCCCATGTGAGCAACTCACTACATCTTTTTATTCTATTCTGGGGTTTGATTCATTCACCAGAGTGATGAATGGATGATTCTGATCTGGCGACATTTTACACCCATGACAAGGCAAGCAAGAATTAGTCTCAGATTCTTGTCCTAGAGTTGCATAGATCTCTATGACTAATTTACATTGCTTGTTTGCCAAATCTTCCCCCATTTCTAGCAGTTGTTTCAACATGGTCAGGATTTTTGATTTCTCCCTGGGCTTCCTGCTGATCCATGTAATTGTTTGGTGTTACTGCTGGGTTTTTTTGCTGAAAATAATATCCCCTCAATATTTCCTTTGGATAAGCCACCAGGGCTTTGCAGCATTGTAGGTATGGTAACAGACTGGTACCACTTTTCTATATGCCTATATTCTATTTTTATATTTTATTTTAATACCAGATTAAAGATAGATAATTAAGAAAAGTCCAAGATGGTGTGTGGATTTAAATTAATGGGACTATTTACATGGGTGAGACAACAGAATTTGGCTGCTGATCAGCATGAAGAGGGAATTCTCACATGTGGGTCCTTATCATAGTCCTGAATTCAGCAGTCCATCATTCAGCAAAGAGCATAAGCACATTTTGAACCTTTAGCTTAATTGACTTCAATGGGACTTAAGACACATGCTTTAGTGCTTTGCTGAAAGGGGTGGACTTAAGCCCAAAAACGTTTTGCTGAATTGTGCCATAATGTTTAGGGCAGCATCCATTGAAGTCATCCCCAAAAGTCCTTCAGCCCACAGTTCACAGGGTGAGTAAGACAGACAGAAGCTGTCCACTCGCACTTTAACAAAATGCTCATCTAACCCCAGGCCCTTGCTCCATGTTTAACGTGGCTCTCTGCCATGGCTGCCTTTCCGAAAAGGAAAATGATTAACCTCCATGACATGGTCCACTGGTTATATTTGCCCTATATTGCAAAAATTATGAACTCCACTTAGGCCATCCTGTGTACTTGCCTGCCCAACTCAGTACACTCATCTCTACTTGAAGGGTACCTCTACACTGCAGTTGGGGGTGTGAATGGCAGCCCATGTCGATGTACCCAGGCCAGCTCTACTCTGGCTAACTCACTAACAGTAGACGTGAAGATGCCACATCCTGGCTGTATAAGCCCACCTGGGTCTCCAGGTACGTACTCACTTGTGCAGCCCACACTGCTGCCCGCACTTCTGCAGCCTCACTTCTATTTTTAGCAAGTACAGCTAGCACAGGGACTTCTACATGAGCTGCCATTTTAGACCCCTGGCTGCAGTGTAGGCATAATACCTTGACTGAGCTCCTCACTTTCTCACCCAAGCTATAGCAAAGCCCCGTGGGTGAAATTCAACCCCCTACAGAAATCTATGCAGCACCTAAGTCCTTACGCTGGCCTTCTGCCAGGAGTGAATTCCACATTCTCAGTACCAGCTCAAGAATGCTTTTGTTCTCTGGTGTTTCCTGAAGTCCCATCCATCAGCTTTAAATGGTTTCTCCTCTTTCCCTTAGTTCTCTGCTGAACGTTTTCTTTGTGTTGATCTTAAGCTGAAGTGACCTGCGCCAAGCTTTTTGCCGAGGTTTCCTGCTGCAGAAGAAAGACTCCGCTGTTTTCTCTCGCTTTTAATATCTTTGATCAATGGTGCAGTAGTTTCAACTATAATAATGCTCGGTGCTATGATCTGTTCTTTAGCAACTGGCAAAACAGTTTCTCTTGTTTTCATTATCAGTTCCTTCATCCCTTAAGGCACATAGAAATATCACAGAATCCTTATATTTTAATCAGGGCTTTGTGGCCTTCTCTACAAAAGGTATATGGGTGAGATCCCCAGGTAGGGTAAATCAGTGTACTCCAATGAAATCAATAGTATAATGCCAGTTTACCCCAGAGAACCATCTGGTGTGTATGTGTAGCTAGGCATTTTATTGATCTCTGTATCTATATATATTATATACACACACACGCACACTTTTCATATGAATTCAGGAGTGGGGAAAAAATGGAGACAACCTAAAGAAAACCATGTCTCAGGAGAACATCTTAAAACATCCATTTTATCCCACATGCTGCCTGCTCATCCTCCAGTCCAGAAAGGCCCCAAACACAACTGAACCACTGGGGCAGGATACTAGGAATCCATTCTCTGAGTTTTGGCACCCCCTACGCATATGGGGGATTGCTCCTCGAAAAGCTCCTTTAATGGCCATGTGCTGGGCTGGAGGTTCTCCTGCCGTTGGGGTCTCTGCTCCTGTCCTCCAATGGAGGGGGCTCTAGGGCTGCAGAGACCTCTCCTTCCCCAAATTTGAGGCTGGAAAGTCCACAGGCTGTACTTGTTCTCTTCTATAATTTGATTCAAATTTCGAGTTTTTTCTCCCTATTGCTCTGAGTGCATCATCAGAAAGTAGCTTCTAGCCAATTTGTTCTCTGTTTATTACTACCTGAGGTGATGCAGCTCATAGGTGGAAACACAGCTCTCTCCTGTTTCATCATGCCAACCAGGTGCATTTTTAGGGTGGTAAATGTGCTTGTGGAGCTGGTGTTTCATCTGAATCATCGCAAGTAATACTCTAAATGAGCAAGTCCTGGAAATCCTCTCTGATCCTTATAACTAAGAAGAATGACTGAGGATCAGTTATATTTCCCACAATCAGAAACTCTTATTCTGGTGCCATCTGGGGAGCCCAGCTGTAGACTGTGGCATGCAGAGCTGTTCCATCCCATGATTTCTCTAGTCTGATTTTCAGTGACTCAAGTGTTGGCGTTTCTAGCACTTGAGAAGAAGAAGGGTAGGTAAGGCACAGGACTAGGAGTTCTGTTATTTGCCTAACCACAGATTTCCTGGACCTAATCCACTATTACCCTGCACTTTGGGGGGTCATTCACACCAGTGCAAAGTGAGTAACACAGTAGCAAATCAGACTGGCAGCATTTTAGCTGCACAAGGCACAGGGCAAGGGTGAAACACACCCCTTGTGAGGTCAAGTCACATCATCTCTTTGTGCTTCAATTCTCCCCTCTGTAAAATGGGATACCACCTCCGTCTCTCACAGCAGTGTTGTGAGACTAGATTAATTAACGTTTGCCAAGTGCTCTCAGATCCCTCCTGCACTGTGCTAGCACTCACTGCAAACCAAAAATAATATTATTCCCTTGGAGAAACTATTCCACTCTCTAACTGATCTAGATTCTCTCCAATACCTATTGCAATGATACAAGTTATTATAAAACTCTTAGCATAGTTGTAATTAGAAGGGAGTCTTAAAAGGGATCTCAGCGTTCAAAGGACACCAATCGTGACAGCCAGAGCATGAAACGTTGGCAGGAAAAGAGGCCAAACCCAATTTTCACTGCCTTGAAGATATGTGGCGTGGGACATCTGTTGCAACTAAAGTTTCCCCAAGCAATAATACCCAGGGCCTCGCTTGTCAGGGTTGCTAAGCACGTCGGCTTTGACGGGAGCTGCCAGCGGTCAGGAATTCTGAAAAAAGCCCTGCCCCAATTGAGAAAGAATGAATCGCCAGCTCTCTCACTGGGAGAAACCGAAGAGGAGAGTCCCATATTCTAAGAATAAAGGATGAACCTTTAACTTTGCACGGTACTCGGCTACTACACTGGCAAGTGCCATTGAAAGAGGGAAGAGATGTGGCTGTAAGAAAGGCTGCAGCTCAGCGAGATGTAGCTCAGCTTGTCTTTCGCAGAATGCCAAGCTCAGCGTCTCGATCAGTTCTTCAGCCTGAACACGCTCTCCGCCCTTCCTATCTGCTTCCCCCTCCTGCCCAATCACGCACCCAGTGAAGATGCACACCTGCAGTGCCTTGAGCCTCAGCCCCCTACACCATACGTTTAGTTATAGCACATGCATGGCAGCTACTCTTTCATGAAAGAACTTACTTTTGATTCCTCCCCGACTGGTAAATCTTCTCCCAAACCGTATCTTGTCCCCACTGAGAACAATTTGTGACATCTTTTCTAAAACCCATAAAAAGCCACTTCGTCCCCATCTTCTTTGGCACGGGTTCACTCGTGCAATTAGTTTGTTTTCTCTGCGTGAGAGAGACAGAGAGAACTGTTGCTGGTAAAGTCTGCTTGCAAAACTACTATTTCCCCTTCAGCAAGGAGGGAATTGAGAAGGTGTCCTTGGGAAACAATCTAGCCCTAGAAGAGTAGCAAAGACAGCTGGTCCAGCGTCCCTGGAAGGCATTGTTATTTCTCCTGACCTCTTCAGGTTGGCTCCAGCTAGTGTCTCAAGCAATATATCCCCTCCAGCCCAGCTCTGGCACTAAGTGCCACTCAAGAGCCCTAATACAATAAATATTAGTTCAAGTTTGACTTATTTAATTATTGGGCTGAGCCAGAGATCCAGAGGCTCTGAAATTAATTTTATACAAATCCCAGGTATTATATTAAAAGTACACACTATTTTTGGTTGGTTGGCCAAATAGACTCGTTTAAAATGTCTAGTGCCTCTGAAATATTCTGTCTAGGTTCAGCTGAGCAAGGGGAAATATCTTTTTAAAGCAGCAGTGGATGTTTTATAAAAATGTTTTGGGGGGGAAATGATGATGCAGGAACAATGCTGCTTTCAGTTATGATATATTTTCTTCTGGGTCTTCATGTTTCTCTTCTCTGTCTTAGGGCTTATCTCCATGGAGAAAGTAGTGCAGAATAAATTAGGGTATGAATTTAAAACACAATAGCTATTCCAAAGTGGACTAAACTAAACCGAACAAAGGCGCTCAGTGCAGAATAGTGTGTCCATAAGGAGAGGCAATGCAGAATAGCTATTTTGGGCTATCTCCCCATGTAGACAAGCCCTTAGAGCTGTATAACTATCCCTCCGTAGGAAGGAGAATAAGCTGAATAAGCTATGCTGGTATAAGGCACTTTTATACAGGCATAAATGCATCCACACTAGAGTGTTTACTGGGTTAGCTATATCTGTAAAAAAATCATACCCCTAACTGACATAGTTATACTGGAATAATTTTTCTAGTGTAGACTAGCTCTTAGGCTGAGGGAATCATAGACATGTAGGGCTGGAAGGACCTCAAGAAGTCATCAAGTCCATCCCTCCCCCATGCTGAGGCCAAATTAAGTATACCTAGATCAGTGATACTCAGACTGAGGCTTATGAGCCATAAGTGGCTCTTTAATGTCTCTCCCGCAGTTCTTTGCAGCATGTATTAAAACACTGTGTGATTGAATTATTAACCAAAGTTATTAACCAATCAGGAGGCTTCTGCTATGTTATTAACCAATTGTCCTTGATAAAATATTGGATCAGTCATTTTGCTGCGAGAATGAGTATATATAGGTAAATGAAACAATGAATTCACACAACTGTGGTTCTTTTGGGTAATGCTGATTGCTAATTTGGCTCCTGAACCACTGAGGTCTGGGTATCACTGACCATCCCTGACAAGGGTCAGTCTAACCTGTTCTTAAAAACTTCACAAATTCCCAACAAAGCACAGCTTCATGGTTCACAGGATCCCTCCTGTCCTGGTACTTCCATGAGCTAACAGTACTTATACCCCATCCTCTCACTTAACATCAGAACTGCTTGAAAATTTTTGCAATGTCAAAACTAGTGGCGCAGGGGGTTGCGATCGGAAAAAATACCTATGACATTTTTGTGATTTCCCCACCCTTTTTTTTTTTTTTTAATATGAGCTGGCAACATTTTGGAAAATGTCATAAAAAGGGGGAAACAGAGAAAATTATCACAATCCCCTCCCTCCTCTTTTCCGAGCAACTTTACTGAAGATTCTCTGGGTGTTTTGCAAAAAGAAAAGGAGTACTTGTGGCACCTTAGAGACTAACCAATTTATTTGAGCAAATAAATATTTTTTGAAAATAAATATTTTCAAATATTATTTGAGCATAAATATTTATGCTCAAATAAATTGGTTAGTCTCTAAGGTGCCACAAGTACTCCTTTTCTTTTTGCGAATACAGACTAACACGGCTGTTACTCTGAAATCTGGGTGTTTTGTTCTTCACATCAAAGCTAGGAGAAGTTAACACCAACTTTTATCCCAACTTTACATCCAGCTAACTCAGACTCCGCGTCTTCCCTGATTTGCATTCGCAGAGCCCAGCACTGCCATGTAAATGGTGAGCCCTGAGCCCATCCAGCCACCTCCCACACCTGACAATCAATCTGTTTCACACAAATGCCTGGAATTGAATTTACCAAGAGGAGCTGCAACGATTGCCCATAAGAGGGCCCTGAACCTTCAGAATGCACTCTTTCGGGGTAGGTCACTAAGCTCCAGGTTAGGTGGCCATCAGGTCACACGTATTGCTGCTGACGTTGGATTAGTTTATTTCCTCTTTGCGCGTTCACCTTGCCTTTGTGTTGCTCTGGCTGGTGATATTGTAAGGGATGCAACAATGAGAGTAGTTTTGCAGTCTTTCAGAGTAACAGCCGTGTTAGTCTGTCTTTGCGAAAAGAAAAGGAGGACTTGTGGCACCTTAGAGACTAACCAATTTATTTGAGCATGAGCTTTCGTGAGCTACAGCTCACTTCATCGGATGCATACCGTGGAAACTGCAGTAGACATTATATACACACAGAGACCATGAAACAATACCCCCTCCCACCCCACTGTCCTGCTGGTAATAGCTTATCTAAAGTGATCATCAAGTTGGGCCATTTCACCCTCCGCCCCCCCCCCCCAAACTCACTCTCCTGCTGGTAATAGCCCATCCAAAGGTCACTTTGGATGGGCTATTACCAGCAGGAGAGTGAGTTTGTGTGGGGGGGGGGGCGGAGGGTGAAATGGCCCAACTTGATGATCACTTTAGATAAGCTATTACCAGCAGGACAGTGGGGTGGGAGGGGGTATTGTTTCATGGTCTCTGTGTGTATATAATGTCTACTGCAGTTTCCACGGTATGCATCCGATGAAGTGAGCTGTAGCTCACGAAAGCTCATGCTCAAATAAATTGGTTAGTCTCTAAGGTGCCACAAGTCCTCCTTTTCTTTTTGCAGTCTGTGACCTTGTATACACCTAAAACTCAGACCGACCTAGCTACGTCGCTCAGGGGGGTTAAAAAATTCTCAGCCCCAAGAGACATAATTAAGGGGACCTAGGCTCTAGTGTAGACAGCGCTAGGTTGCAGGAAGAATTCTTCCATCAGCTTAGTTACCGCCTCTGGAGGGGGTGGATTTACTACAGCGATGGAAGAAAACGTTGCATTGCTGAAGCAAGCGTCTAGGCTGTGTAGCTGCATCTGCGCCACTGTAGTGTGGACACAGCCTGTGTCTATTTTAGGTAGCTTGCCCCTGCTTGTAATTCAGGTCAGTGGGAGATACACATTGTAGGATCTGGCCCTTTATACATTGGTTTAAATGTCTGAGCATCTCAATGACATTTTAAAAGTGGAAACTGACACAAATAAATAAGCCAACTGATCTTTGCCAATATAATATTTTTGTTTCCCTGGAGGCAACAGTGGCTGTAAAAATCTATACTGGCAACAGTAACTTCACTCTGTCTGAACCTTTCCCAGCTTGATGAGAGCATCAGTTAAAATGTTTGGATTGGCCATAGGAGGAGGGTCATGAGTAAAATGCAGGGGGGTAGTAGATCTGAGCTGTTGAAGCTGATTAGTACTTTTGGACTGGGAGCAGCGTTTTTTTATCCAGCGTTTTGATCCTCTTTGAACCAGACTCGCTTTGCGATTTGAAGAAAAAAAAATTGTCAGCAAATTGCTTTGCTGGCCAAGGTATTTCCGGCCATGAAATCCAATTTAGGGGGAGTATTAGAGACTTTGAAAGACTTTGAAAGTATTAGAGACTTAGACTGTAATCTGTTATATCAGAGTAAGGACAGACAGCACGAGTGGTCTCTAACCCTCTATTCTGTGGCATATTTAACTCAAGCTTTGGGGCAAAGGATCAATCCACTTTTGTTTCCAAGGCTCCCATTTAAAACATGGCCTTACCTGGAGTGGGAAAATGCATTACCTAAACCATTTGAAATAATGAGGTTAAATACGATTTTGCCTTTTGTGAGAACAAGGATAGTTGCGTTTCAGCGTGGTTAACTCCAGAGACCCACAATCAGCCAACACATTTTTAAATGCAATGGATCCCTGCCTACACTAAGGATATGTCTACACTGGACAGAAAATCCCACACTGCCTCAGAGCCTGGGTCAACTGGTTTGGGCTGCGGGGCTAAAATTAGCAGTGTAGATGTTTCAGCCCGGGGGGAAGTCCAGTCTCTGAAACCCAGCAGTGAGCATCAAGATCCCTGGGATTCTATTCCCAGTTTGGCCACTGGCCTGCTGAGTGACCTTGTCAAGTCACTTCCCCGCTCTGTACCTCAGTTTCCCCATCTGACAAATGGGGATAATGACACTAACATCCTTTATAAATCATTTGGAGCCCTACTGATGAAAAGTGCTATTTAAGAGCTAGGGATTATTATAACATTAAGCACAGGAGTAGTGTCGGTAAAGTCAATGGTTCTGCTCATGTGCTTAAAGTTAAGTATGTACTACAAGGCTTTGCTGGATTGTGGGGGAGAGTGGAAGGGTCCATGAGCCAGATTTTCAAAAGTATTTAGGTGCCTAAAGATGTAGAAGGGCACCTAGTGGAATTTTCAAAAGCACTTAAGACCATCCATGGGGAGTTAGGTGCCTAACTTGCTCTGACGCTCAGGTAAACCCCTCTAGGTGCCTCTCTGCATCTTCAGGCATCTAAATATCTTTGGAAATCTGGCCCCATATGACCAAGGATTGTTCTGTGCCTCAGTTTCTCTCTCTGGAAAGTTCTACATCACAGAGGTGTTGTGAAACTTAATTAACTGCCTATCATGCTGGCCACTATTGTCTTGATTCCTTGTGGTCCCCCATTTGTCTGCACCCATCCATTGTCTCTTGACTTGTACTGAGGTTGTAAGCTCTTTGGATCAGGGAAGGTCTTCTGTTTTGTTTGTACAATATCTAGTGCAACAGAGTCCTGATCCATGACTAAGGCCCCCAGATGCTATGATAACACCATTAATTGTTTTCAAAACTCTCAGAGATAGGTAACAAAAGGTGCCAAAGATATACATAGAATATCAGGGTTGGAAGGGACTTCAGGAGGTCATCTAGTCCAACCTGCTGCTCAACGCAGGACCAATCCCCAATTTTTGCCCCATATCCCTAAATGGCCCCCTTAAGGATTGAACTCACAACCCTGGGTTTAGCAGGCCAAAGCTCAAACCACTGAGCTATCCCTCCTGCCCCATACAGGTTATGATGAATACAGGTTATTATGATTTACAGGTTATAATACAGGTTACTATGAATTTATAGTTACAATATTATCAGCATTCATAATTCTCCACTCTGTCAGAGGGTTTTTTCCCTTGTACACTGACAATGTGTTTTTATTTCATCTTTTAATTTTTTCCCCCCTCACAAAAAGGAACAAAAAAAGCAAAACCATAAACAGCACACAGGGAAAACTGCCTGAGAACAGGAGATGGAAGACAAGAGTACAATTCAAATTTCCGGTGCACAGTTAGAACAAATGAGGTACACCGAGGACAGCTCTAAAGCAGAGATTCCCTAACTTTTTTCAACACTGCCATTTGGAGACCCATGCCCGTGCATGCTCTGCATCCCCCCCCCCCCCCCCCCCAGCCTGGCACTACCCAACTCCCTTATTTCCCCAACATGCCACCTCCTCCTGCAGCTCCAGCCAGTCTCCCTCACCTCGCAGCCAAGCCACAATCCCCACCAGACTGCACACACTGCCCCCAGCTGCCTCCTGCTGCCACTGGCCCAGCATTCGGAGTGGAGTGCAACAGGCAACCATAGGGGCTGGCCTGCTCCCCAACGACTCCCCGCCAGATACCCCCTGCCCAGCATCAGGCTGTCAACAGGGCTGACTTGCCCCCTAGCCGCTCTGCTGGCTGCCACTCCCCAGAAAGCAGCAAGGACATGGAAATGCTCCATCCTATGCTTGAGTCCTGTCAGCCCCAAGTCTCTTTACCCGGGCTAGGAGGTTCATGCCCAGCTGCAGTGCAGACACACTCATACAGGCCCAGATCCAGCAAACGTTCTGCATGTGCTCAACTTTAAGCCATTATTAATATATTACTATAATGCCCAGGGACCAACTAAAAACTGGGTCCTATGATGCTAGGCATTGTGATAACATAGTCATAGACAGTCCATGCCACAAAGAGCTTACGAACTAACTGTCTGAAACCAGATAACTTTTTTTTTTTTAAAACAGCTTTCTGGCTGGAACAATCTTTGTGTTAGCAGCTCCCAACACAGCACCTCTGTGTCTCATTCTCTCTCTCTCTCTCTGTCACTCTCTCTGTGTGTGTTTTAAACTGACACTGAGGAGTTGAAAGTCATCCAGCTTCTTAGCCATGTGGGTTTTGTTGCAATGTATATTTCCATGCTAAACCCTTTCATAAACCTGCTCGAAGAATGCACTTTAGCAAATTTAGCTGGATGTAATGGACAGAGGAGACTAAGGATAACAAAAGGTAAAGGAGGGAAAGGATAAAACCAGGATCTTGGGGTTAATTTTTCATGAACTTGGCAGGGAAGACAGGGTACAGTTTATAGGAATGGTAATACCTGTGGAGTGTAACGACACTTGAAGGTGGCTCCCATAAAGATGTTTATTTGAGATCAGGAAAAGCAAGACCCTCAGCAGGTACAAATCAGCTTAGGTCAGCTGAGCTCACTGGAGCTATACTGATTTACACAAGCAGAGAATCTGGCTCTAAAGTTTTGCAGAAGTTCAGTGAAAATTCAATATGTGATTCACCCCTCTTCTTCCTCCCTCAGGTTATCTTGTTACTACTAAAAGTGAAAAACAGGTGTTTCATTAAGTGTTTGAGGCTAGGGATTAAGGGCGGGTGCAACTGCAGAGGCGGTGGGAAGATTTAGAAAAGAACCTGTAAGGTACATAAGTATACAGTGAGGGCTCTGAGTTTTATGGAGAACACAGAGGTTAATAACCTTATCTCTTGTGCTGCTTCCCAGCCCTGAATCACACACTGGGTTGAAAGTATGCTATTTATACAGTGCTTGGGGCAATAGATATTTGCTACCTGCTGCAACTTGGCCAACAAGATTCTCTGCTGGTAACACTGATTGTTATTTTGGGGGCAAGAGTAGGTGGCTGTGTCATTGGGGTGCCTGGCCCACTGCCCTGCTCAGAACAATGCACAGAGTAATACTTCTGTTCCTCCCGGTTCCACGTACTTGTCCCAGCTATTAACGTTAGCTGTACAGTGCACGTGGCCCCAGGGAGATCCCAAGCAGCTGCAGCTAAACTCCAACAAACAGTCCTAGGAGCAGAGCTGTGCTAAGCCAGGAATCTCAACACTTTAAACCTTTGCTTTCATTCCAAATCAGAATTAGATGTCAACATTCGGTGTCTCCCACAAAGTGAAGTCATCCCAGTGATTGCTTTTGGGGTCAGTTGAATCATTTTGTTTCGACATCAGCAAAACATTTTGCTTCGAAGGAGACTTTTTATAGTGCATTATAAAAATGATATAAATGATCATATAAATATTAAAGTTGATGCTAAAAAGTCATTTCAAAATGGAAAAAAATGAAAATGTTAACGGTTTTTCCCCTAAATGAAATTTCAGTAGAATTGACACATTCCCACATTCATTGAATCAGCTTTTTCCCATGGGAAATTTTCAACCAGCTCTACCTACAAGTAGATGATTGAGGGGCATTTCCAAAAGAACCCTTAACTCGGGACAGATTGCACCCAGCCTCCATGAAAAGTGGGGTGGAGCCTTCATGCACCTGCCCTATTGCAATCTCTGAACTCCCCTGAGTACAAGGACTGCTCTGAAAAAAGGGGTGGGACCACAATGCCCACCTCCACTACACACTTGCCAAGACAGCAGGGCACACTGGGCCCCTGGTGCCCCCAGCTACATGATTATACATGAGAGCTAGTATGAGTTTGCCTCTGCAAGCTGGGAATCCCAGTCTTAGCTCATAGTGTAGGTGTAGCTGGTACAGCAGGCATGCTCTCCGAGAGCTCTAAGTGTCTCTAGGAGGTGTTCGGCTTGCTGGTGGCATCATCCCTCCTGAAGATCACCCTAGGGCAGTACAGCTTCATGCCACCCACAGGGAGGGGCTGTTCATGAATGTTACAAGTTGGTCCTTAAGGTGCTTCATCCTCGCATCAAGGGAAAGCCAAAGATGTCTGCCAAGGGAGTTCACGGTGAGTTTTTAAGTGGCTGAAAAGCCCAATTCTTGCCCTGCAGATTTTCCCACAGAAGTGACAGGTGTAATCTTGGAGGAGACATAGTTGTTGGCTGGAGTGTTGTGCCCTTTCTTTCCTTCTTTGTCGCGTCTCTGTCTCATGAGCATGTCTGTTCTCCTCAAAGTGAGCTGTGGCTTGGTGTCTGGTGTGGTACGTTACCTAGGGAGGTGGTGGAATCTCCTTCATTAGAGGTTTTCAAGGTCAGGCTTGACAAAGCCCTGGGTGGGATGATTTAGTTGGGGATTGGTCCTGCTCTGAGCAGGGGGTTGGACTACATGACCTCCCGAGGTCCCTTCCAACCCTGATATTCTATGATTCTGTGATTCAGTCTCTGAGCCAATGGTGGCAGTCATCCCATCATGGAGTAGTCTGGTGATGGAAATGAATTTCTGTGGACAGACACTACACAGCACCTTCCATAGGGCATCATGATCAATAGAGAGTGAAAGGCCTTGGTTAGATCAATGAATGCCATGAACAGTTCCTGGTGTTGCTCTCTGACTTTTCCTGAACCTGTTGTGCCACGAAGATCATGTCAGTTGTGCCATGAGATGGCCTGAAGCCACATTGTGATTTAGGGAAGAGTTCCTCAGCAAGGGGGAGGAGGCAGTTGACTAGGATCCAGGCAAGAATCTTCCCTGCTATGGAGAGGAAAGCAATACCTCTATAGTTCCCGCACAAAAATGTGTCCCCTTTCTTGAATATCATAACAATGTTGGCCTTCTTCAGGTCAGGTGGAATTTCTTTGCAGGTCCAGATTTTGTCGAGGAGTTGGCAAAGTTTGTGTTGGAACATTGTTCCACCACCTTTAAAAGCCTCAGCTTAAAGAGCACATGGACAGCTAAAGCAAGTATGTGTTCCCATTCTTCTAGCATAGCACATACACACTCCATTAACCTATCAAGATACACCTAAGCTTTCATCAGCGCTTGACTGTTCCTCAAAAGTTTCCCGTGCAGGACCTCCTCTATCCTGGTCACTTCCTCCTTCTGCTTTGGAAAGAGAAACTGTTTTAGGCACTCAAGTTGGATCTAATAGGACGTACCTGTTCTGACTGCCAGGGTGAATCAGCAGAGCGCAAGTGGCTACGTTACAGGTCCCACTCAGGCTGAGTCCCATTGTGCTTTGCACTGTATAAACATATAAGAGGCAGCCCTGTCTCCAAAGAGTTTAGACGTCACGGTGAATTGGCTGAATAGCTCCACAGCTCTCAGGAAGGTCCAGGTATATAAAAGGCTGTAGAGCAAATTATTGCTGCCCTCTGGTAGCAAGTAAAATAATTAATCCATTTAGACACATTTTATGCTATGCTCCTATGACTCACACACACAGTGTTTGACTTACAGTAGAAAGCAAATGTGGCCTGAAACTATGTTGACTTAATCGCATTTAACCAGTTAAGCAGCCAAACAATTTTCACTGAACAAAGCCTCCCAATTAAAGGACTGTATCAAAATACTTCTAATTACAGATCCAGAATGCACAGAGCTTGCTTAATTCATGACAGCGTGTCCTGGGAATGCTGGATGATGCTTGGCACTACAGGACTGACTATGCCCACTCCCTGTTTGTTAGCCCAGTGATTAGCAATTTAATGTACAAAGTTATTAATTTTAGACGAGCCCAGTTCCAATGGTTCTCTCACATAAGTCTCACAACAGTGTAAGTCTATCCTCTTCAGTGGTACGATGGTAGCAAAGAGACTCGGGTGCTGTATCTCCAAAGGCTCTGTTTTATTTTAATGTGGACCTTTCTCCAAAGTCTTGGGGGTATTTGGATCCAGGGTTTGGGGCAACCTCTCATTGTCGTAAAAGCGGCCAGTAGAAATATCCCCCAAGTCAATGGGGGCTAGGCACCTAACCTGCTTTGGCATTTGTGAAATCCCCCTAAGTATCTCTCTGTATCTTTAAGTGCCTAAATACCTTGGTCAGTCTGGCCCTACAGCTTTTCTTGATCGTGGATTGCACTCAGTAAATCTAACAGAATTTTCCCACCTCCACCTACTCTGATCTGATACTGTCAGATTTCTCTGGCACATCCTAATGTGACTGCCACTTGTATGATTACACAGGGAACCTATACTGCTGCTCACGGTTTAGATCCTTAGGTGGTGTCAATCAGCATAGTTCTATTGACTTTAGTGTGAGTCTTGAGGTTACAACAGGGCAAGAATTGTCTCGCAAGTTTGGGATGCATTTAATCTATAACTTCCAGAAAAAGAGAAAGAAGTCACTCTCTGTTTCTTTGGCAACCTAGTTCCCCATGGCTGAAGATTAAGCTTGGCTTCAGAGCCAGCAGAGTTCAGATCCACTCTCGGCATCCTTGCTGCAGTCTCATTTAAATTTAAATGTACAGAACGCAGCTCTCCAAGAGAAAAATAAAAAGTGGCTGTACAGTTTCTAAATGTGCTTGTTCTAATACTATACACTTGCCACTTCATCACAGGCTTTAAAAATGGTTTACAGCCATTTCCTTTTCTCATTAGTGCATTGCTTGCCATTAAAAAAAGAAGCATTATACTTTTGCTGTGATAGAAACATAGGCGATCCCATACTACAGTATTTGCAATGATTCGCACTGCTTGTGTTTCAGGAAAACTGTATCAAAGCCAGCAGCCTTATGTCAAATACATAAGATGTGGGAATGGGAGCTGACTGGAAGGATGGTCTTGTAGTTAAGGCACTATACTAGGACTAAGGAAATATGGATTTAATTGCTTATTTATTTCCATGCTGATTGGTGCAAAGTCATGCACAGTAGAAAACATAATCCTAACAATACAGACAAAATGATGTGGTTTAAATTAGCTGTTACCATGCAAGAAAGAGACCTTGGATAGCCCTCTGAAAACATCTGTTCAATGTGCAGCAGCAGTCAAAAAAGCAAACAGAATGTTAGAAACCATTAGGAAAGAGAGAGATAATACAACAAAAAATATCATAATGTCACTATACAAACCCACGGTACACCCAGACCTTGAATACCGCATGCAGTTCCAGTCGCCCCATCTCAAAAAAGATACATTAGAATTGGAAAAAGCACAGTGAATGTCAACAGAAATGATTATAACATCATGAATGGTGTGGAGAAAGTGAATAGGGATGTGTCATTTACCCCTCCACAAAACACACAAAAGACACAAAACAGGGGTCACACAATGCACAGTCAACCTATGGAACTCGTTGCCAGGGGATGTTGTAAAGGTCAAAAGTATAAAGGGGTTTTAAAAAGAATTTGCTCAGTTTATGAAGGTTAGATCTATCAATGGTGATAAGCGAAGATGGTCAGGGATGCAACCCCATGCTCCGAGCATCCCTAAACATGTGACTCTCAGAAGCTGGGACTGGACAATGTGGGATGAATCACTTGATAATTGCACTGTTCTGTTTATTCCCTCTGAAGCATCTGGCACTGGCCACTGTTGAAGAATGGGATGCTGGGCTAGATGGACCATTGGTCTGATCCACTATGACCATTTTTATGTTCCTGGCTCTGCCACAGACTTTAAGATGGACACCCAAAAAAACCAGGCATCAGAATCGATAGCCACTTCTGACAATGTGCACCTGTCTCTCTCTCTCTCTCTCTGTCAAATGGGGATGATTCCCAATTTCCAGGGCCAGAAGGGTGCACTGTGATCATCCAGTCCTGGATAAGACAGGCCATGGAGCTTCCCACTTTTGTCACTCATTCAAGGACTTCGGACGAAAGCCATTATAGGTGTGCAAAGTATGTCACTGAGCTACTAAAGGGTACCAGGAAATGCATCAAAAGGTGATGAAAACCACAACTACTTCCTACTACTGGTTACCGAGCCCTACCATTACAGAATGGGGGAAAATACCTTCCCACACTACTCAATTCATCTTCAAAAAGAGAAACAAGCTGTCCTTTCAAGAACGGGTGTCAGCTTGAGCTATCTAACATTAAGGCAAACATTCCCAGAGCGTGCCTTCAAATCCTGATATGGTGCCATCAAAGCAATGTAACATCAGCAACTCCGGGCCTCAAGTTGTCACAGAGGTGGACAAGATCATTCTAAATGAGCCACAGACAATGCCTCCCCACACTGTCTCCCAGGTCTGCAATGGGAACATCTGCCCTGGCTGGAGTCATCCATTAAGGTCCCTGCATCCACATGGCACTGATGGTCTATAAATTCTTTGGGGCATCTCTTTCTGTTTGTTCAGGACCTAGTGCAATATGACCTGTTCTCAGTGGGTGCCTAGGCACTGTCATCACATATAATTTTGTGTTTCGTGTTGACCTTTAAAAATCTGATATGCAAACATAAAATTGCAAATACGGGGCCTGATTCTGATCTAGCTGCTCTGGTGTAGTGACTCTATTGGAATTAGACCTGAGTAAGTGGGACCACAGATTGTAAATTTTTAACAAGCTTCTCTTGTCCTGTCTTGCCAATGGTTTCTTAGTAAGAGAAAAGTGCTGAAGAACTCACTTGGCAAATGCTTTCTGTCTCCATTCCATCGAACGAGTTAAAGATCAAGTCTCCTAGAGGCAAAAATTAAAAAATTTTAAAAAAATACATACCATTATTTTTATCACATTTCCAAACTGTAATCCGACTAAAACCCTTGCCACCCATCTCCTTTGATAATAAGCTGTCACAGTGATCTGTCCTACATGCAGTTCCAATTCTCTCTTCCAGCCTGACAGGCGCTGACCTGAGTTTTAAACCTCAATTTGTAATGAAATTTTGGTTTCCCGTGACAGTTCTCTACCTCTATAATGTGCAGCCTTTCAGAGCTGGCTTGGCACTGCTCTTCTCCACTTACTCTCTCACGGTTGAATGAACTGAATCTGTCCCATCTGTTGCTGAAATAAATATTGCCTTGTTTTCCATTTGCTTAAGGGGAATGCACTTAATACTGCTAAACTGAGGCAGCTAGGTACTGAGTGCAACACTGGCTTCATTGACAGTTCTCCTGATTTCCCAGAATCACAGTAATGTAGGGCTGGAAGGGGCCTCAACAAGTCTCCTGTGCTGAGGCAGGACCAGGTAAACAGAGACTATCTCTGATGGGTGTTTGTCCAACCTGTTCTTAAAAACCTCCACTGATGGGAATTCCACAACCTCCCTTGGTATTACAGAATGCAATTATTCTCCCATTTACACCAGTGCAAATTCGCGGATGACACCTCAGCTGTTGTACTGCATCCAATTCTGGGCTCCACACTTTAGGAAAGGTGGACAAATTGGAGAGAGTCCAGCTGAGGTCTCACCAGTACTAAGTAGAGTGGGACAGCAACATACAACACAACATACAACACTCCTGTTAATACATCCCAGGAGATTAGCCTTTTGCACAGCTGCATCACATTTCCGGCTCATAGTCTATCTACCCCGGATCCTTTTCAGCTGTACTGCCGCCTAGCCAGTTATTCTGCATTTTGTAGCTGTGTGTTTGATTTTTCCTTCCTAAGCATAGTACTTTGCACTTGTCCTTATTGGAATTTCATCTTGTTGATTTCATATCAACTCTCCAATTCATCATGGTCATTTTGAATTCTAATCCTGTCCTCCAAGTCCTTGCAACCCCTTCCAGCTTGGTGTCATCTGCAAATTTGCACTGGTGTAAATGTGAGACTGATGACACATTGTAATACCAAAGTATCTCTAACTACTTTCAAACAGTAGATATGGCTATTTGTAACAGTAACCACTTGCATGGAACATTGTGCCTGCTCTATTTAATGTGCGCGTTGCCTTCTCTCTACCTGCAAGTGTGTGACTGGAAAGCATAATTGGGAGTGGAGGGCTGTAAGAACCATTCTCGGCTTATGGAGAGTTTAGAGAGAGAGAGAGAGACAGAGGATGAAGTTCCTCTGACACATAACACAGGGCTATTGATGTGAAACTCAGGGTGTAGTAGAGAGGGAGCCTGGAGCATTGGGTCTGGTACAAGGCCTGAAGCCTGAACCAGAGGCTGTGAACCAAAGTCAGGCCACAAAGCAGATCCTTTCAAGTTCACTGTCCGATACATGACCTTGGCGAAGGTCCTGCTAGTGTTGCTAAAACACAGGCACTCCTAAGAAGCAACAGACACTGCGTATGTGTGTGAATACACAGCAAAAGATTAGCCCAGGTATATCCTGACCTACCAACAGATAAGAGGGGTTTACAGAAGTGATGAATTGGGAAGTTTTGCCTGAGACATTTAGAGCAAGATACAAGGAGAGGTAACAAGCAGATGTCATGAAACACATAAGGTGGTACATAAGTTGTTTGTCCCATTTTATACCTTGCCTTAACCCTTTGTCCAGCCGAGGGGGCAGTGGAATGTCCTGCTGACTGAGCTGAGTCCATTGTCACAGGCATACACATGTCAGTGTGCAGCACATATAGGGCACTAGGACCGTGCTTCATTGACAATAAACCCAGCTGGGCGCCTTCACCACTGAACCTTGTCTGTAGTCTTTCCAAGGTGTGCTGAGCCAGCTACCTGCACAGAGCTGGGCCAGCGCACGGAGAGAATGCACGCACTCCAAATGACAACACGGGGCAACATTTCCTCTGGTCTAAACCCAGAGTAACTCCACTGCAGTCAATGGAGTTCAATGATGCATGAATTTTCTCCCTGGTATCTAAAACACAATAAAGTACCGTTCTTTTTCATATCTTTCAGCCACACCAGACAGCTCATAACCCAGACAAGAAAACTGAGTTATCTTCATCAGCACTGATGTGTTTTCTTTAGCAGAAGCAAACCAAAGATCCATAAAGGAGGATGTTTGAAATACTAAACAGAAATCAGAGTTGACAGATTTTTATTAGAGACAGGAAAAAGTCACAAAGCAGATTCAGCAGCCTTGCCGGTTTAAGAATCTGAATCGCTGCATATATGAAAACAAATTGTGCAGAATCATTCTACAGGGCCTTCAGTACAAATCAGTCATCAGCATGCAGCCGACATAGCTACCAGTGTAAAGAAAAGTTTTAAAGTACAAATCAAGAACATGAGGCATGTATTAAATGAGGCTGGCAAGACAGAAGGGGATACTGGTGGCTTAATTCAAAAATGCTTGTAAAGTGCTTGGAGAACTTTCATGGGAAGGAGCTACAAAAGTGCCTAGCATTTACATATTTCCACCTCTTTGCATTTTTTAGGGCCTTGTCTATAGCAGAAAACTGCACCGGCATCAATAAATTGATTTAAAAATCAGTTTAGTTTAAACATTTCAGGTTGTTTAACCAGATCAGTTTTAAATGGATTTTAGTGCATAGGCTCAGATTTCTAGTACAGGTACGGTCAAAGGGCTGATCTACTCTAAAGCCTTGCAACCTGACCTGAACCCAACAAGACCCAACTACAAGTGTCGGATTTCAGTCTGGTCTGAAAGCAAACCAGACCTCTCAGGTTTGGGTCAGGTCATCTCTGATCACCTCTTCCTGCCCATAGGGTCGGCATGATTGCAGCTGCATGCCCCACTCATACTGGCTGCTACCAGCTCACAGCCCTGTGAATGCTGATGAGTCGCACCTTTCTGATGTGTACTGCAAATTCTCCTCCTTTGTAAATATATATATATATATATATGTGATGTAAGAAAATATCCAGTTATTAGGAAGAGACATGTATTAGTAATGGGGGATTCGATCATTAGAAACATAGATCGCCGGGTTTGCGATGACCGGGAGGACCGCATGGTGACTTGCCTGCCTGGTGCGAAGGTTGCAGATCTCTCGAGACATCGAGATAGACTTCTGTGTAGTGCTGGGGAGGAGCTGTTGGTCGTGGTACATGTAGGTACCAGTGACAGAGGGAAGGATAGGAGACAGGTCCTGGAGTCTAAATTTAGGCTTCTAGGTATGAGATTGAAGTCCAGGGCCCCCGTGGGAGCATTCTCTGAAATGCTTTCAGTTCCATGCACAGGGCCAGTTAGACAGGCAGAACGGCAGGATCTCAATGCGTGGATAAGACGATAGTGGAGGGAGGAGGGGTTTAGATGTATTAGGAACTGGGGAAACTTTGGGAAAAGGGGAGCCTATACAGGAAGGATGAACCAAAATGAAACCAAATTCCTGGCATTTAACATTTAAAAGGTTGTAGAGCAGTTTTTAAACTAAGGGCTGGGGGAAAGCCAACAGGTGCGGAGGAGCACGTGGTTCAGGCAGAGACATCCCTTAGGGGAGGATCTATTAATGGAGATTCTCTATGTCCTGGTAAGAAGGAGAGGATAGAAGATAAAATACCGGTAAGATCTGATGAGAAACAGTCAAAAGAAAAAAGGCCCATTCAATTACATCACATAATGGCAGAGAGCTAAAAAGTGATACGTTTTTAAAGTGCCTATATACAAATGCTAGAAGTCTAAATAATAAGATGGGCGAACTAGAGAGCCTCGTATTAAATGAGGATATTAATATAATAGGCATCACAGAAACTTAGAATGAGGGTAATCAATGGAACACAGTAAAACCAGGGTACAAAATATATTGGAAGGACAAAACAGGTCATGCTAGTGTGGGAGTGGCACTATATGTGAAAGAAAGCGAAGAATCAAATGAAATAAAAATCCAGTGGATATAGTGTATATGGTATATTTAGATTTTCAGAAAGCCTTTGACAAGGTCCTTCACCAAAGGCTCTTAAGCAAAGTGAGCTGTCATGGGATGAGAGGAAAGGTTCTCTCATGGATTGGTAACTGTTTAAAAGATAGGAAACAAAGGGTAGGGATAAAAGGTCAGTGTTCAGAATGGTGAGAGGTAAATAGTGGTGTCCCCCAGGGGTCTGTACTGGGCCCAGTCCTATTCAACATATTCATAACTGATCTGGAAAAGGCGGTAAACAGTGAGGTGGCAAAATTTGCAGATGATACAAAATTACTCAAGATAGTTCAGTCCCAGGCAGACTGCGAAGAGCTACAAAAGGATCTCGTAAAACTGGGTGACTGGGCAACAAAATGGCAGATGAAATTCAATGTTGATAAATGCAAAGTAATGCACACTGGAAAACATAATCCCAGCTATACATATAAAATGATGGGGTCTAAATTAGCTGTTTCCACTCAAGAAAGAGGTCTTGGAGTCATTGTGGATAGTTCTCTGAAAACATCCACTCAGTGTGCAGCGGCAGTCAAAAAAAGCAAACAGAATGTTCGGAATCATTAAGAAAGTAATAGATACTAAGACAGAAAATATCATATTGCCTCTATATAAATCCATGGTACACCCACATCTTGAATACTGTGTGCAGATGTGGCCATCTCAAAAAAGACTTGGAAAAGGTTCAGAAAAGGGCAACAAAAATTATTAGGGGTATGGAACCGCTGCCGCATGAGGAGAGATTAATAAGACTGGGACTTTTCATCTTGGAAAAAAGACAACTAAGAGGGGATATGATAGAGGTCTATAAATTCATGACTGGTGTGGAGAAAGTAAATAAGGAAGTGTTATTTACTCCTTCTCATAACACAAGAACTTGGGGCCACCAAATGAAATTAATAGACAGCAGGCTTAAAACAAACAAGAGGAAGTATTTTTTCACACAACGCACAGTTGACCTGTAGAACTCCTTGCCAGAGGATGTTGTGAAGGCCAAGACCATAACAGGGTTCAAAAAAGAACTAGATAGGTTCATGGAGGATAGATCCATCAACGGCTATTAGCCAGGATGGGCAGGGATGGTGTCTCTAGCCTCTGTTTGCCAGAAGCTGGGAATGGGCGACAGGGGACGGATCACTTAATGATTACCTGTTCTGTGCATTCCCTCTGGGGCACCGGGCATTGGACACTGTTGGAAGACAGGATACTGGGCTAGATGGACCTTTGGTCTGATGCAGTATGGCCATTCTTATAGGTAATATTGTGTATATTTCTGTATATACAAAGAAAAATACCTAGCTCTTATATATCACTTTTCATCTGAAGATCTCAGAGTGCTTTACAAAGGAGGTCAGTATCATTATTCCCATTTTACAGATAGGGAAACTGAGGCACAGAGCAGGAAAGTGACTTCCTGGCAGTTACCCAGTGCCAGACCCTGAACTAGAACCCAGGTCTCCTAGCTCCTGTGCTCTATCCACTAGGCCGCCCAGGTGTAACCTAACCCAGTTATGGGGCCAGATCCTCAGCTGGTGTAAATCAGCAGAGCTCCTATTGATCAATTTAGGACGTGGCCTTATAACTTTGCACTGGCATTGGTGGGGGTGGGAATGCAGTGTTTTAGATCTGGGTTCCAACAAATAGCAGGAAGTGGGTAAATGGGTAGACTGAAAGTTTAAGTTTTGCCCCATTCCTACTTCTGTGCAGCCCTGACATTGAACGGATATATTCTTTTCTCTCACACTTCATGTCACTGTTTAGAAGGAAGAAAATGCATATGCAAAGTGCTTTAAGTAAATGCACGGAGCCAGATTCAAAGAAAGACAGCATTCAATCAAGAAAAAACAAAGTTAACGTGCTAGAGAGGGTGAGTGGGTGGATGGATGCCACAGTACCCATGACAGGGAGAAGTTGCCATTTAATAGTGAGCACCACACACATAAGGCTTGATTCAGCCACTGCTTTGTGCCATGGGAAGTCATTTATACCCTAGTTAAAGAGAGCACAATGTGGGTACAGTGTTCTACCAGTCATGGACACTGAGGCCAGAAGGGACCATCATGATGTCTGAACTCCTGCACATCACAGCACCTCGCCCACCCCTGCCTGTAATAGGCCCATCACCTCTGGCTGAGTCACTGGAATTCTCAAGCCTTGATTTAAAGACCCCAAGATACAGACTATCCACCATTTACTCTAGTTGGAATCAGTGAGCGACCCATGTCCCATGCTGCAGAGGAAGGCAAAAACCCTCCAGGGTCTCTGCCAATCTGACCTGGGGGGACATTCCTTCCTGACCCCAAATATGGGAAGCAGTTACACCAGTCATTCTCAGACCTCATTGGTTCAGGAACCAAATTAGCGATCAAAATACCCACCCATTACATACACACACACACAATACTCACAGCAAAATGACTGACCAATTATGTCACAATTATGTCTTTAGTTGCTGGAAACTAAACTTTAGTTGCTGTTAAACTATCATCTTTGCTACGAATGGATTTTTTATTTTATCATCTACAATTGGTTAATAACATGGTAAAAGCATCCTGATTGGTTAATAATTAAAAGACACTCTGTTTTAATATCATGTGGTGCACAGAGCTCCATTCTAGAGCCACTTGCAGCTTGTGAGCCTCAGTCTGAGTATCACTGAGTTAGACCCTGAGCATGTGGGGGAAACACCTGGGAAAGAATTCTCTGCAGTAACTGACTGTCTCATAGTGCATTTCACAGAACTCTGAACAAACATAAGTGATCACAGAAGTACAGCCGTGCAAATAGCTGATATTTTAGTTTGTTTGCACTACCAAAAAAAAGGCCCCAAAACCCCCAAGCATTTCAAGTGGAATGAAACATTTTGTTTGACCCAGAACAAAATATTTTGTTTCATTTTCAAGCTTTATCATTTTAGTTTTTTTTAAAAAAAAGATAAAATTGAAGTACATTTTCGAAACAAAAAGTCATCTTGAATTGAAAATGTTCATTTTTAGATTTTTTTGAAGGTTTTTTCCCCCCTGACTGAAACAATTAGACAAATTTGATACAAATTCACTAAGTATTTTGATCGACTCAAGTGTGCATTTTCAGCTACAAAAGTTTTGGTCCAACTTTACATAAAAGATTGAGCCCAGGAGCTGTACTTCGTGGGCAAGAGAATAAGGAAATTGAACAGATGACACCACAGGAACGGCCATCGAAACTGGAGTCAGTCAGGATAATACAGTTCATTTAGAAAAGGTCAATTACATGCTCAGAGCAGTGCTGCTGTGATAAATGTATGGCCACATCCCAGGGCAACTGCCGCAGTAATGCACTGAGATAATCCGTCCGAGCAGTGTTGGTCTCAAAAGCACGCTGCCCTGACAATCATTACAGCCATGGCACGGCTAAAATGTACCAAGGAAATACAGCAGCAGGGCAGTGGAATTATTTATGAACCCCTGGGTGATTCCATTTGGATGAATTCTATGTTAATGTGCCATGGGCTTGACGACATTGGTAATGCTGAGCCAGTCAAATCACTGCAATTAGATGGGGAGTAGTAGTGATGGTGACTGAACTGTACAAACCCTAGTGAGTTTTGTGCAAAGCTGGGCAGCTAACTCTTTATTGGGATGCTACAGTTTAACATTAGACTCCAGTGACTTTAGCAGCATTGGGGACCTGAAAGTGGTCAGAAATAGCCCCCTGAGAATAGACTCTGTGCAGAACTGGTGTAAAGATTCTACCACTGGCTCTGCTCCCAGCCCCCAGCATAAGGGGTGAGACTAGAGTGCACTACAGTACAGTCAGTCTCTTTCTCAGGGGTGGTAGGCAGCAAAGCATAACTTAGAGTAGCCATAAGGCTGCTCTAATTTGCACCAGGATCCAGGCAGGGCATGGTCACAGAGTACCAAGAGCACAAAGGTGGCTTAAAGCCACCTTCACCTCAACCCCCTCCATCTCTGCCCCCACACAGGTGGCGAATAAGTGATGCCTTGTCTACACTACAAATGCAGTTATCTAATGTAGATGCAGCTCTTGCTGATAGACAGGTTTTCTGTCCTCAGAATAAGACCCCCTACATTAGCTGTGCCAAAAGAAGCATTCTACTGTCAGCATAGCTATGTCTACACGGGAGGTTTTGCTGGCATAGATGTCAGCTAGGGACCGAGGGGGTTTTTCATACCCCTGATTGAAATGCTACACTGACAAAACTTTTGTCGCATAGACCTGGCCTGAGAAAGGGCTACCCCACCAAGAAAACACTGTCCAGGTAACTGTGGGAACTGTATTTGCAAATGTTCCCTGCTGTACAAAAGCACTCGGGACTGGTCTACACTTAAAAATTAGACTGATCTAGCTATGTCACTCAGAGCTGTGAAAAATTTCGCTCCCTGTGTGCTGCAGTTCGCAGTCTAATCCCCGGAATAGACACTGCTAGTTTGATGGAAGAATTCTTCTGACCAGGCGCTATCAGCTAATTCTCTTAAAAGATGACTAGTAACTTCACGCTTGAGGGAATAAGCATTCTGCATGGAATTAATCAAGTATGTACCTTTTGGTCATTTCTACATTGCTGTGCTATGTAAAATCAGAGAAAGAGTGAGTTCTTTATTTCTTTGCAGTAGGAACAGTCTGAGCTGTCTGTGTCATGTAGACTTTAAAGCAATGTTAATTAGCTGGGAGTCATTTATATTGTAATAACAGGACACATGTTCTATAGCAAAAGTGCTTCTAAATTTGCCAGCAATCCCGGCCCAAAATGTTCAGGTGCAATGATTCCAGTCAAACACAGATGCAAACTTCACAGTTATGTCTTTAGTTGCTGGAAACTAAACGTTAGTTGCTGTTAAACCATCGTCTTTGCTAAGAATGGATTTGCAGTTGCTGGACTCCAGCTGATATGCAAAAACGTGGGTATTGCCATCATGCCTGCATTTCTGTTTAGGCCCAGTACAGACTTCAATCTCCTGCATGCTCAAGCCTGGCACCTTTCATAAGCAATAAAACAGACTTGGAAATATTTACAGGGGAAAAACAAATATCTGATGTTTTTCTAGAATCACTTTAATGAGATATCCAAGGGAGTGAAAGCAAAGTAAAGCCTTAGGGTCAAAATCGTATGTTTTGGTTTTGCTGTAGGAATAATCTGTTCCCCATCTTTAGAAATGCATTGTGTGCCAGTGCGGGGGGGTACTATAAACAAATGGACTTTAATTTGTTCTACTGCAAAATCATTGTACCTCGGTGGGTAAAATAGTCCCCTCTGTTGGGAGGACTGTAATCACTGTAATCTGCCCTGTGTTAATTTATTTATTTTTACTCTGTACATTACTGAACGATTTCAGAGAGTTGGCAAATTGAAACATCCAAAAAGCATGCATGTGCCCTCCGGCATCTCTCTCCTCCTCTGGGATTATTGCCAAATAGCATAATGATTAGAATTCCACAACTGCCAATCGGTGGTTGTTGCTAACGTTTCGCAGAATTTGGAGGATTCATAATCTGAGCTGGAGGAGATGACAGAAAGTTAGAACTCCCTGGTTTGTTTTCCTCTCTCACAAAGCCTTGATGCTTGCCAGAGAGCAGTGTGTTTTCCTGCCTGGTAAATGTCTGTGGTTGTTTTCTCCCATGTCAGTCCACCCCATCCCCATCTCCATGCCATTTTTCAATTAATTTGGTTTTAACTCCGCAAAGACATGAGGGGAGAAAAGACATTTCATCAAAGCACCGAAGTATCTGATTCTAAATCGCAGGGTGTCAAAGCAAGCATTCAGAATATTTTCATTCTTGAGAGAGACAAAGTGGGTGAGCTAATATCTTTATTGGAACAGCTGCTGGGACCAATACGACTACAACAACACGGCAAACAGCATTTTGAGAGTCTTTTCTGTAGTCTGCTTTAGACTTCATGTAAAGAGCAATTGAAAGGCTTTTTTAATCTGCAAAGACCAGGGATCAGGGCTCTGCATTTCCTCTGAAACAGGTAACAGGGAGATGAGCTGCTCTGCAGTGGAAGGGACTGACTCCCAATTGTGCTGAGGGAACATCTACACTGCAGTCACGGATGTGACTGCAGCTTGTGTAAACATCTCTGAGCTAGCTAGATCAAAGCAAGGATGGGTCTTGAAGCAGTGAAGTCACAGCTGTGCTGGAGCCCATGCTGATGTGCAAGCCTGCCTGGAACCTTGGGTAATTATTTGAGTGACTAGCCTGCCTGCAAGCCTAGATTAAAGCTAGCTCAGGTATGTCTACATGAACTGCGGAGGTGAAGGAATTATAGAGAAAAAAGAACCTACCCACATCCTAATAAACTGACTAGAGATCACCACCCCCACTCCCATCTGCACACGGGCAGTGGTTGGCATCAGTTCCTCCAACCTTTCGCTTAGGATTGGGGCCATGCCTTTGGACAGAAGGTCCTGTTCATTTGCTGGATCAGAAAGAAAGCCGGCAATCAGTTTAAACTCAAACTATGTATCCAAAAGTCCTTTCTTTGTCTGCTGGTCTCTGGAGAATCCAGTTTGAATCAGTATATGGGAGCCTCTGTGGGTGGTGGTACTTCTTTGAAGGGGTTACAACCTGAGTGAATTTGTCTAATCACCACGCACTGGTTTTAGCTCTTGAATACAAGTCCCTGGCCCACAATGATACATAAGCTTAATGCACTCAGATCTCCCAAAAATATTGCAGGAAATTGCCATATCTGTCACAGGTATCTTTTATAAGCTCTGAGGAAGAGCAAGAAATTACTGCCGTACTTTCCAGATGTAATTATCCATGTGTACATCATCTGCGCTCTAATCTTTCCAAAGTACACTCCGGTCTGCATGGTAATTTGAAGGTTATGTCGCGCTTGAACAAGGGCTTTCTTGTTCCCTCTAGAAACCTTATCATTTGACACCGAACAACAGCTGTCCCTTTATGTATGAGCGCTGGTTAATATGAAGGCTGCCAATGTTTCCCCAACATTACTGATTTCCTCTGTCAAATACGCCTAACAAGGCCTGTGGAACAGGAAGGCTGTTTTTAAAAAAGACACTGCTTGTAACAACAACATGGGAGAGATCTAACATTTTTCAAAGGATTAGAACAATGTTAAACTTCAGTGGTGCAGATTCAAACCTGGTGTAAGTGTAACCCACACACCTCCTGGGTGTGGTGTTCCGTCCCATCTAGTGGCACCAAGACCACTTGGAGAGAGTTAAATGAGTCTGCTCGACAGCCTTAGCTAACAGGCAGTTGGCTTTTAGCTCACACAGTAGAGGCTCATGCACTAAGCTCCAGAGATCCCAGGTTCGATCCCGGGGGGCTGTTGGTGTTACATAAGCACATGCATCTTTATTGAATTACACCATTTAGCCCAAGGTCCTTGGCCTGGTCTATAAGCAAATTTTATACTGGCATAACTATTGTGATAAGGGGGGTGATTTTTTTTTTTTTTTACCAAAACAGTTCCAACAGTACCACCCCAGTGTATACAGTTACACTGTTTAAAGGTGCTTATTCCACTTCCTGTATGTAGGTGAATACTGTTTTAGCTATACTGGTATAGTTAAAGCAGTACAACTTTTGAGTGTAGACAAGACCTTTGGCCCACTGTTTTCAAAGCTCAGGCATGCACTTATTATTTGTACCACTGTTCTGTGGCACCATATTGGAGGGGATGGCCTACAGGACAAAGCATTAGGTTCGGGAAGGGGTAGTCAATAGGTGGTCTGCAGTCCAAATCTGGACCGCCAGAGGCTCTTCAGCGGACCGCAGGATGTGCCCGGCCTTGGGGCTTCAGCCCCGCGACAAGCTGGGGCTGAAGACAAGAACACACCGCACCACACACACACACACACACAGAGCTGTGAGTCCCAGTGCACCTCAGATGGGGCTGAAGCTGTAAGTCCCGGAAGGGATGAAGCCCAGAGGGTGTGCCTCCCGTGGGGCTTCAGCCGTAACGGGACACGGGGCTTCAGCCACACAGAGACTTGCACCAGAATGTGGGGCTTCCACCTCGGGGGGATGGGGAGGGGGTTGTCTTCAGTCCTAATGCACCTCCCACGGGGAGGAAGCCCCACGTCCTGGAGCATCCCGCAGTCTGCTGAAAAGCCTCTGACAGTCAGGATTTGGACTGCGGGCTGCCTATTGATTACCCCTGCATATAGGACTATAAACATGAATTACAAGATTTGTGAGAGCGGGGGGGGGGGCGAGGAGGAATCATTTCTTTCAGTGGTTATTTTTCAATTGACGCATTGGGGAAAAGAAATAAGAAAAGTATCAGGGGAGTTTTTTTGGGGGGGAGGGGAAGAAGAGTTGTTTTTTTGGAGCACTGATGCAGAATAAATGGATTTTCGTGAAAGACAGAGTAATGAAAATCTTCAGTAGAAACACCGCAGCAAAAATAATTAAAAGTCAGTGTCATCAAGATGTGTTTGCTGGAGCTGCGCAAAAAAATTCAAAATTTTCATCCCACAGGTCATTGCAATGTTGCAATATTTGTTTTCATCCCAGGACAGGACAAAAAGTTGAAATTTCCAAAATGGTCATGGAATGGAAACAGGACAGTGGTTTTACGGCTCATGACAATCATTTGTAACTCGGGTGACCAGAGAGCAAGTGTGAAAAATCGGGACGGGGTCGGGGGTAATAGGTGCCTATATACAAAAAAGCCCCCAAAATCGGGACTGTCCCTATAACAATCGGGACATCTGGTCACCCTATTTGTAACACACCCTCTGCCTGTTACCTGAGTTGTCTATTTCAGCCCCTTGATATGTAACAATCTGAGCCCCCATTTGCCCACTTCATTTCAGAGTGATCACCTGCCATGTGTGCTCCCTGTTCTACTCAACAATCTGCCCCAATTAGTATTTAGTCCTACGTTCTGCTTCCTCCCTCAGACCTGAAGAAGAGTTCTGTGTAGCCCGAAACTGTGGACCTTCCACCAAGAGAAGTCGGTCCAGTAAAATATGTTACCTCCCCTACCTTGCCTGTCTCAATTTTACCTTCTTTCAAATGATAATATTAACCATCAGGAATTAGACTGTTCAACTTTTAGTAATGCTTGGGTGCACAGGTGCCAGCTTTCGTTGGTGCCGGTGGGTGCTTGCGCCCTGCTGCCCACGGCCCCACCCCGACTCCACCCCCTCCCTTCCCCTATTGGACCCCACCCCAAATTCCCGCCCTGGCCCCACCTCTTCCCTGAGCACGCCGTATTCCTCCTCCTCCTCCTCCTCCTCCCCCCTCCCAGCGCTTGCTGTGCAAAACAGCTGTTTTGCAGCGCAAGCACTGGGAGGTAGGGGGGAGAAGCAGGACGTAGTGGCGCACTCAGGGGAGAAAGTGAAGGCGAGCTGGGGTGGGGGGGGCGGGGAGCTGCCGGTGGGTGCAGAGCACCTACCAATTTTTCCCTGTGGGTGCTTCAGCCCCGAAGCACCCACGGAGTCAGCACCTATGCTTGGGTACAATTCATCCATATGCAAAGGGCAATGCGAGGTCTATGTGCTACTTAAGCCTACCTGAATGAGGCTCTAATTGTTTAAAATATTTCCCACCTAATAAAATATAACAAAGTCCATAAGCTGCTTGAAAAAGGCATTGGAACAGAAGTTGAATCTGCCTGACCGGCTCTTCCTTTGCTTTGTTCTTTTCCAGGTATGAAGTTCACAGCTCATGCCACTGGTACAGCTGCAGTTTTGTTTCTGAGTGATTATTAAATTAAAAAGGGAACGGCTTCCAACAAACCCCTCAGCCCCCATGCTGTCTCTGAGCAGCATTATTGTTTTGAGCCTATTAGGAACCAGAGCTGCTGTTAACATCACTTCACTTGGTTTGAATAAGAAGCATTGCTAATTATTGTGGTCCCAGCTCATCTCTATGTATTAATATTGTATGGGGAACATTACTGTCATCTGAGTGCTGAAGCAAACTGTTGGGAGAAACCAACCGTTAATTAATAGCTTTGCAGTTTCACTGTAATATTTGTCTCATTTTTTAAATTGCATAATCTGACATGGTCCAGTACTAGTTACAAAAAACAAACAAACAAAAACTTGCTGAAATTCACTCCAGTGTAATGCCCTAGGGCTTCTAGGGTGCATAGATCTCATGCTGGCTCTGGTGTACAGGGATTAATTTAATTCATGCGAATGCCTGCAAAAGGTGCCAGACTGATAGGTCTGCTGACCAAAGACTTCTGTTTATGCCCAGAGTGGATGCTGCATAAGCCTCTCCTGAAATTATGGACCATTTACAAAGGAGCAAAGGGCATTTCAGTTTCATTAGAATTAGAATTTAAAATGACCTTGACAAATTGGAGAACTCGTCTGAATTCAGCAAAATGAAATCCAAGACAGGCGAGTGCAGAGTACTTCACTTTGGAAGGAAAAATCAAATGCACAAGTATAAAATGGGGAATAACTGGTGGGGTGGCAGTACTTCTGAAAAGAATCCGGTGGTTATAGTGGATCACAAATTGAATGAGTCAACAGTGTGATGCAGTTGTGAAAAACCTAATTCTGGGGCGTATTAACAGGAGTGTTGTATGTAAGACATGGGAAGGAGTTGTCCCGTTTTGCTTGGCACTGGTGAGGTTTCAACTATAGTATTGGGTCCAATTTCTAGGCACCACACTTTAGGAAAGATGTGGACAAATTGGAGAGAGTCCAGAGAAGAGCAACAAAACTGAAGAAAGTTTTAGAAAACCTGATCTGTGAGGAAAGGTTAAAAAAGCTTGAGAAAAGATGCCCAAGAGGGGAGCTGTGTCCAACCCCCTGGTAAAAGTCTTCAAATATGTCAACCGCTGTTATAAAGAGGACAGCGATCAATTGCTTTCCATGTCCACTGAAAGTCAGTCAAGAAGCAATGGGCTTCATCTGCAGCAAGGATGACTGAGGTTAGAAATTTTTTCCTAATGTCTAACTGTAAGGAGAGTTAGACACTGGAACGGGCTTCAAGGGAGGTGGTGGAATCCCCATCATCAGAGGTTTTAAGAACAGGCTGGACAAACACCTGCCAGGAATCGTCTAGATTTACCTGGTTCTGCCTCAGCACAGGGGGCTGGACTTGATGATCTCTTGAGGGCTCTTCCAGCCCTACGTTTCTATGATTCCTCATTCAGTTCTCAGCACCTCTGTTGAGGCTGCCAACATGGATGATGGGAAGATGGGGACCAATTATGATCTAGACAGAAACTGCCAACTCCTTTCACACAGGACACTGAATAGCCATTGGTAACTCTCTGTCACTAATAATCTCAGGTTGATTCAGCCCAGCAACCTAGAGGCGAACAGCACTGTGTGTTACCAACAATCCCCTGAGCCACCCAGTCCCTCGGTGCAGCACTGGTGTATAAAGAAAACTGAAACTTGAGCCTAATTTTGCATTGCGCTGCACCAACAAACCCAAATGCTCCTAACTGCATCCTACACATAAATGCGAATACAGACATTGACTGGCAATACACATTGGTGGCCCAGGCTGAGACTGATCAAAGCTTCCAAAGGGATGTGGCTGTCCAGTTTTCAATGGGTAATGAGTGCCCAACTTCCCCAGAGGCAGCTTTGAAAATCCCACCCAAGATTTTTTAAAAGCTAATCTCCCCTTTTGCACCCACAAATTGAAAATACAATTATCATCCAAACCACTCACCTGTTGTATTCTAGTCTGTTAACACTGCTGTGCTGAAGCGACTGCATATCATGCTCACCAAGATTGCCTCGTTGTTTCCTTATACTCCCCTGTCTGCCTGCATCTACCTGTTGTCTCTTCTCTTACACTTCAGTTGTATGCTCTTTGGGGCGAGACCATCTTTGTGTTTGTACAGAGGCTGGCACAATGGGCTCCTGGTCCATGAATGGGGCTCCTAGGCGTTACTAGAATACAAATAAAGGTTATTATACCACCTTCATCGCTGTAATATCTGAGCACCTTCCAATAGGTCATGAAGTGCCAGGACCAAAACCTCGCTGTTCATCTTTCATGTACCGTTGATTGAACAGAGTGAGCTAAAAGCACCCCTGACCTAACCTGGCATATTCCAAACACCATGGACAACCGGGAGAGATTTCCTATCGCAGGACTAATGACGTCCCATGCTCAGCCACAAACATGGATGCTAGGCAGTCCTCAGAAGTCACCACCAACGCCTTAAAGGCTTCACTTTAACTTGGGATATTTTCTTGGGATAAGGCACTGTTATAGGTCACTTTATATTAGGGGCAAATTTTCAGCACACCTCCTTACCTATGCCTTCAATATTTGGAAGTGTATTCCCTGCCCTTCTCCCCCCCCCCCACTTTTTTTTTTTTTTTTGCATGCAACAATGTTGCACTTCATAGAAGATGAGGGTTGGAAGGGACCTCAGGAGTCCTCTCGTCCAACCCCCTGCTCAGAGCAGGACCAATCCCCAACTAAATCAACTTGCCCATTTTGCAGGTGTAATTAAAGCAGCCTGCTGAAAATCCAGCCTGTAAAGTTATGGGACCTGATCCTGCAAGCTCTCACTGATCCAAGAAGGCTTTACTCAAAATATTGCTGAGAACACTCCCGTGTACTCACATAAGAACTGGCTTGCAGGACTGACGGAACCCTGCATTCTTTTGAAGCTACTGTCGTTTCCTTCTCTTCTCGGTTTCAAAGCCAGCTGCCCCTGCCTCAGACAGCACAGGCTGAGACAGGCTCTGAAACACCAGTTCCCTTGGTCAGCAACAGCAACAGGAAAATACATGTATTGCTGCTAATTAATAGAGGGATTGGCACAGATTCATGCCTTTTCTTCAATCTGTCCTACTGAAGGTCTACATGCTAATGAGTATTAGCTGAGCACGTTAGAATTCACTCAGTCCCCTGATCTTTTCAGTTTCTGCTTTATTTCTGATGCACATAGGAAAGAACGCAAACTGCCATTCCATAAATACACAGGGGCTGATGCTCAGCGGCTATAAATCAGCAGAGCTCTCTTGAAGTCAATGGAGCTACCCTGATTTACACTGTATTCAGGTTTCAGAGTAGCAGCTGTGTTAGTCTGTGTCCGCAAAAAGAAAAGGAGGACTTGTGGCACCTTAGAGACTAACCAATTTATTTGAGCATAAGCTTTTGTGAGCTACAGCTCACTTCATCGGAGGCATTCAGTGGAAATTCAGAGTGATTCATACGGTGGTAAGCTTTGAGGATCTAGTCTTGCCCATAGATGTGTTGACACATGTCACCCACATGCTTGTTTCATGTACCTCCAAGTTCCAGGCTGGTTGCCACAGTGCTGGTGGGTGGTTGTATATAGGTTACGTCACAGGGTGTGCTGACATCACTGAGGCAAATATCAAGGGACTGACGTGCTGAGCACCTAATTAGAGGATTCATCCCTGATTATGTATCTCAGATACTTCTACAACTCCCATCCCCACACTGAGCCCCACAGAGTGTTCAGTGCATTTATCTTCAAAACCCCAGTGGGAGGTAGGAGAGAGCTATTATCCTCATTTTACAGAAGGGGAACAGAGACATTAAGGCCAAGAGTTTCAAAAGTCATTAATGATTTTGGATGCTCAGATTTGGGCACCCAATTTGAGACACCGGAAAGGGGCCTGATTTTAAGAAAATCCTGGCTTTGTATAAAATGCATCAATTGCCCCTGGCCAGCTAGGCAGTAAGAATGACTTTATAGCATAGTGGCTGGGGAGAAAGACAAAAACCTGTTTTCAAATGCCTGTTCCAGAGCAGGGATTCAAACTCGGGTTTCCCCCAGCATAGCTGAGTGCCTCAACTGGTGATGTACTGGGTGAATAATGCCTAAACTGCTGGTGAATGATTTGTTGCAACATTTCAGATTTTTTTTTCCCTTTCTGGTTTGGACCAAAACATTTTGTGAATTCATGTCAGTTTGGGCAAATTGTTTTGGTCGACCCAAATCTGCATTTTTAGGGTTTTGGGTTTTTTTAAAGTTGTGATTGAAAAATTTCACTCAGTTCTACCTACGGGGCTTAATCCTGCTCCACTGAAAGCAATGGGGAGTTTTGTTGCTGGTTTCAATGGCAGAAAGATGTGGCCTGCAGGAAGGTCTGATGGCTACTACATGTCTTCTCTCCGCTCTCTCTCTGCACAGCCTTTGCTTGGAAATGGCAAAGGGAAATATTTATTTTTTGGTGCTGCTTCTTCAACTGACGCCTTTGAGCTCAGAAGGCCCTTTGGCAGAATAAACCCTACAAGTGAATATACAGGATGGTGTGCTGCTTTGTGGAAGCACAGAACCAATGGAGGACAAAGATAAGAAGCACTGTGATCTGCAAATCAGTATTTAGGGGAAAATAAGCAACTGCCTAGTGCGGGGGAGATAACAGGCTTGGCACACAACCCTCCAACTGGACACAAATCTGTGATGCACCAGAAGATACAGTACCAGTTTGGGATGCAATGGAAGGGGTTAAATATTAGGTCATCCCCACCCCCTCTGAAATTAATCATGTGCTGTTCTGTGATACAGATTTTGTTCTAAGTTGCTGGGGATAGAATCTTTGATGAGAAGTGATTTAGGGGCATTATAACCAGAGGAAAAAAATATTTTTATTTCTTTAGATTTGAAAGAAAGAAAGATGCTCATACCAGAGTTCTAAGCACCCTGCCACTAATTTAAATCTAGAATGTAATACACGCAAGCAGCTTTAAAAAACAAGCATGCAAATAGGAATAAATAACTCAGCCAGCCCACTAGTTACAAAATAATTCCTCCCTCCATCATTCCAGGAACACACCCTCAGTGTGCCTTCAAACTCCTGCCAAAGAAATGGCTCTTTTGCATCATGTTTGGAAGGTCATCAAGGCCAAATGGGAGTGGACCTAGCTCCAGATTTATGGATCACTCATAGAAAACACCCTGCCAGCAGCCCCCTCAGTTTTATAACAAGAGGGTGTCACAGATCCACAGTAACGGTGCTATGCCCTCAGCTTTGGAACAGTCTCTGGGAGGAACCCCTTCAATGTGCCAGACCCCAAGGGGTCTCACTTATCTTCAGGGTAGGTCATGTGGCCACAGCGCCTCCTGAGACAAACTCTGGGACTTCTATTCTCCTACTTCACACTGTGAGCTCTGCCCAGTGAGTCTAGCTGAAACACTCTTGGCAGAGACTTGTCCACTCTTCAGGGATGAATGCACCTCACCAGGGAGCTTTTCCAAAACAACAGGGTTTATTAGTTAGCTGGAGCAAAGCATAGGCAGTCCTTAAGGTTAGCACAGAGAAATACAAATTAAAGCACAGTCCATTCTGGTCAGCCCAGAGCCCCAGCCAATCTTAGTGATTCCATGGTCAGGCTCTGTCTATCTCTCACTCTGACCTCCTTAGTCAGTTCCTAGATAAGAGCTCCTAAGCTTCCTCCATATTCTGGTCCCTTGTTCTCAAGCTGGGGGCTCTGCTCTGCTTCCATGCTGAGAAGCAGTGAAATCCATGAGTCATTGGCGCTTGCATTGTCTCTCTGGCCCCCTTATTGATCTGGGTCGGTTTAAATTAATCTCCTTGACGACTCTTCATTCCTCCCAGACAGGGAGGTGACCACCCACCTTTGTCTCTTAATCTGCCCTGAGAGCAAATTTAGTCCTTTCCCCCCACCCCGACTGGGTAGGCATGCAACATAGGGGAAACTGAGGTACACAGAAAGAATAGGAGCTGTAGCTCACGAAAGCTTATGCTCAAATAAATTTGTTAGTCTCTAAGGTGCCACAAGTCCTCCTTTTCTTTTTGCGGATACAGACTAACACGGCTGCGACTGTGAAACCTGAGGTGCACAGAGGCTTCGTAAAAAATATTACAAAACTTCCCACTTCATCACAGACAGCTCCAGCTTGAGTGCTTTTGACAACTGCAGCTGCTCTCTGTACTTTGGGCAGAACTCCCCTTGAGACTTCAGCAGGAGATTTCCCTGAGTAAGTAAATCAGGATGGTGCCCCGACTCATGAAATTACCCAGCACTCTTGATTTTAAAGTCAGAAGGGACCACTGTCATCTTCTAGTCTAGCCTCCTGCATGACACAGACCAGAGAGTTTCACCCCGTGATTCTAGCTGTGGAGAGTGTCATTCTTGCCTCCGGCATAACTGAGCTCAATCACTTGTAATTAGGGTGAGCTGACAGCAAGTGTGAAAAATCGGGACAGGGGGTGGGGGGTAATAGGAGCCTATGTAAGAAAAAGACCCAAAAATCACGACTGTCCCTATAAAATGGGACATCTGATCACCCTACTTGTAATGACAACGACATTCCACCTCATTTCACAGACTCCTAGTCATGATGATTTTCAATCCAAAGCAAGAGCCGTTCCATGTACGGACGATCTCTGGGTTAATTGCTTCTAAAGACTTGTAAAGTCTTTTTCAATGGGAGCTTACGAAATACAGCTCAGTGCAGCCCTATCACATATTTAACATCTCCGATCAAACATGCGACGCTATTATGCTCAGACATATAGCACGAAGAACAAAGAGGAACATTGTTTTCGAGTGGAAAATTAAATGAAATGCTGGCAAAAATGTTGAATATACTCCGTGGCTTGCTCCTGGGTCACAGCAATTCCTTGAGGGGCTAATGCATAACATCCGGGCAAAGGGTTACCAACATCTAACATAGCATCTTCTGCCCAGGGTTAAAACTTTGCAGACGTTCATCAGAGCTGACGGAATGTTATGTAGCTCAGTTCATGCCCAGTGGCTCGCCCTGTTGCAGCATTTTAGGTATAAATCATGTCTGAGAGCGTGTGAACCCTTGAAAACGCTACAGTGGCACAGCTGTACCATTTAAGTGCTTCAGTGTAGACACAACCTACAAAAATATGGGTGGGGTTCTCCCATCCACATAGTTAATCCACCTCCCCAAGAGGTAGTACTATGTCCACAGAATTCTTCTGATGACTTAGTGGTGTCTACAACTGGGGTTATTTCGACATAGCTACATCTCTCTGGGGTGTGTATTTTTCATGCTTCTCAGGCCATGTTTCCACTGCCAAACTGAGTCAACCTAACTTACATCAGCATCCAGCCGCCGGAGTAGTCACATTATCTGTGCATGTCTACACTTTGCCCCTTGTGTCGGTGATATGCATCCTCACCAGCACTTGTCCTGTCAGCGTGGGGCATCGTGGGATGGCTCCTGAAAGCCAGTAACAGTCAACCTAAGCAATACAGTGTCTATATTGATGCTGTGTCGACCTATGTGTGTTGACCTTGACTCTACACTGCTTGTGGAGGCAGAATTATTAAGTCAGTGTAGGGGGGAAGTTAAGTCAGTGGGATTCAAATTTAAGTGTAGATCCTCCCATCGTTAGGTCGACATAAGCTGCCTTGTGTCAAACCTAACTCTGTAGTGTAGACCAGGCCTCAGAGATGTAGCTATGTTGATGTAAGTTCCCAGTGTAGGCCAGCCTTAAAACATGGATCTCAGAGAGCTGCTATTTAGCCTTAGGATGGCAACCAAGCAAGTGTTCCTATTCATAAATAAAACTTCTTTTATTCTCTTAGGCCCTGCTCTCATTGAAGTTGATGGCAGAACTCTCACAGGCTTTATTGATGCAGGATCAGGCCCTCAGTAGGGCCCACATTTGGTTTAATTCTTCCCACAAGGTCCCTGGGCTTGACTCAAATCTCCTGTTTCTCCAACAAGGTAGTTCCATTGACTTCAGTGGATTTACTCCTGTTTTACATCAGTGCATGTGAGAAGAGAAACAGGCCCAAACACTGCTTGTCTATTAATATTCCCTAGCTCTTATACAGGGTTTTTCAGCAGTCAAGCTTAAAGTGCTTTACAGAGGTGGGCAGTACCATTATCCACATTTCACAGATGATGAAACTGAGGCACATAGAGGTGAAATGACTTGTGCAGGGTCACCTAGCAGGACAGTAGTCAAGCTGGGACTAGAACCCAGGCCTTCCGAGTCCCACTCCAGTGCTTTATCTGTTAGATTGCTTCTGGAGCAACATATCCAATACCAAGATGGTTATTCTATTTACAGTATATGTTACGTTGAATACTTAGCTGCTCCCCTAACCATCACATCTAAGCACCTCACATCCATTAGTCAATTTATCCACAGAAGAACCCATTTTACAACAGGTGACCTGAGGCACAGAAAGGCTAAGTGTGACTTTCTCAAGGTCACACGGGAAATCTGAGGCAGAGGAAGGAATTGCAACCAGACTCCTGAATCCCAGCTCCTGTGCCTTAATCACAAGGCCACCCTTTGCTCTCTCATTTTATATGCTTTGGGGCAAATTCACCACTACAATAAACAGATGCCACTGAAGAGTGGTTGTGTTCCTGAGAGCCCCCCAAGGCCAAATGGCGTGTAGCAGTGAGCCTCAGCTGGCCTGAGCACCTCACACACTGTTGCCATGATATTTATCCAAAAGGTGGCATATAACATATAATTGGAAAATAATAACTCATTGATCATTAATCCTCTTGCATGATGTACTTACAGTTAACCTACAAATAATCACACAGATGTGCTGGAAATATGTGACTAAAATGTGTTTCAAGCAGGCACATCAGCGGGAGTTGGTACACAGGTTTTTTCCAGTCCAAGGAAAGGTGTCGACACCTCAAGTCAGGCATGGCCAAGGATGGTGGGCTATTTGGTTGTACTGGAGATTGCAGGAAGATCATTTGCATTGTAAAAATCACAAGTAGAGGATAAGTCAGCACAGTGTCTACACGATAACATGGGGTCTACAGCCAGCAGGGGAAACGAACTTTATCTGGGGAGACATGTCAGAAGAATACATTTCAAAGGTTTCCTGGACTATAAAGAGAGGAGGACAGAACCCTGAAGTTATCTTTCACCTGAGGAGACAGAGAAAACCAAGCATTTTGGGCTCTGGAATTGGATCTTGGCTAAGGCCTAGCTAGAAATGCAGGAAAAATGGCTAGGGGGAGAAAACTTAGAACAAAAATCTCTAGTTTGTTAAGTTGGATTTTAGTTTTAGTAGCATATTTTCACTTCATTGTTTGCTTGTAACCATTTCTATCCGGAGCTCTGAGCAGTCATACTGCTCCCTTACATACAGTGCTACTCCCCCACCTTTTCTGCCCTGCCTGTCCTTCCTGAACAGTTTATAACCATCCATGACAGTACTCCAGTCATGTGAGTTATCCCACCAAGTCTCTGTTATTCCGATCACGTCAGTTGCATCCGAGAGTGCATCGGACGAGTTGCATCCGAGAGTGCTGAAGGAATTGGCGGCTGTGATTGCAGAGCCATTGGCCATTATCTTTGAAAACTCGTGGCGAACCGGGGAAGTCCCGGATGACTGGAAAAAGGCTAATGTAGTGCCAATCTTTAAAAAAGGGAAGAAGGAGGATCCTGGGAACTACAGGCCAGTCAGCCTCACTTCAGTCCCTGGAAAAATCATGGAGCAGGTCCTCAAAGAATCAATCCTGAAGCACTTGCATGAGAGGAAAGTGATCAGGAACAGCCAGCATGGATTCACCAAGGGAAGGTCATGCCTGACTAATCTAATCACCTTTTATGATGAGATTACTGGTTCTGTGGATGAAGGGAAAGCAGTGGATGTATTGTTTCTTGACTTTAGCAAAGCTTTTGACACGGTCTTCCACAGTATTCTTGTCAGCAAGTTAAGGAAGTATGGGCTGGATGAATGCACTACAAGGTGGGTAGAAAGCTGGCTAGATTGTCGGGCTCAACGGGTAGTGATCAATGGCTCCATGTCTAGTTGGCAGCCAGTATCAAGTGGAGTACCCCAAGGGTCGGTCCTGGGGCCGGTTTTGTTCAATATCTTCATAAATGATCTGGAGGATGGTGTGGATTGCACTCTCAGCAAATTTGCGGATGATACTAAACTGGGAGGAGTGGTAGATACGCTGGAGGGGAGGGATAGGATACAGAAAGACCTAGACAAATTGGAGGATTGGGCCAAAAGAAATCTGATGAGGTTCAATAAGGATAAGTGCAGGGTCCTGCACTTAGGACGGAAGAACCCAATGCACAGCTACAGACTAGGGACCGAATGGCTAGGCAGCAGTTCTGCGGAAAAGGACCTAGGGGTGACAGTGGACGAGAAGCTGGATATGAGTCAGCAGTGTGCCCTTGTTGCCAAGAAGGCCAATGGCATTTTGGGATGTATAAGTAGGGGCATAGCGAGCAGATCGAGGGACGTGATCGTTCCCCTCTATTCGACATTGGTGAGGCCTCATCTGGAGTACTGTGTCCAGTTTTGGGCCCCACACTTCAAGAAGGATGTGGATAAATTGGAGAGAGTCCAGCGAAGGGCAACAAAAATGATTAGGGGACTGGAACACATGAGTTATGAGGAGAGGCTGAGGGAGCTGGGATTGTTTAGCCTGCAGAAGAGAAGAATGAGGGGGGATTTGATAGCTGCTTTCAACTACCTGAAAGGGGGTTCCAAAGAGGATGGCTCTAGACTGTTCTCAATGGTAGCAGATGACAGAACGAGGAGTAATGGTCTCAAGTTGCAGTGGGGGAGGTTTAGATTGGATATTAGGAAAAACTTTTTCACTAAGAGGGTGGTGAAACACTGGAATGCGTTACCTAGGGAGGTGGTAGAATCTCCTTCCTTAGAGGTTTTTAAGGTCAGGCTTGACAAAGCCCTGGCTGGGATGATTTAACTGGGAATTGGTCCTGCTTTGAGCAGGGGGTTGGACTAGATGACCTTCTGGGGTCCCTTCCAACCCTGATATTCTATGATTCTATGATTCTATGATTCTATCCCTATTACTTCTACCTGGTATCACTTAAACATGTGCCATTTTGTGAATAAACTTGTTCCACTATAAACCAGCTCCATGCAGTGATGGAAGGGAAGGCAGTGTGATAACCCCAGTTAATCTAAAAGGCTGCTATGTACTGCCCCTAAATAAACAGCAAACTTGATACGCTTTGGTGAATGCGACAGGTGAAAGTGGCTGTGTCCTGCAGAAAGATGTTTTCTGGAGCAGAACTCAGCACTGGAAGAGGCTGTTGCAAAGAGTAACTGAGCAGGGAAGCTAGAGTTGCCAACTTGGTAATATTTAAAAACTGACACTCCAGCAGGAGGACCGGAACCTCCTCTTCCCCACCCCTCCCCTCCAAGGCCCCACTCCTGCCCGGCCTATTCCCCCAAAGTCCCGCCCCTGCCCCACCTCTTCCCCTAGTCCTCTCCCCTCCCCTACCCCCATCACTCGCTGCTTTTCTCCTCCTACCCTCTGCCACCCAGGTCAGGAGGGACGTTTAGGTTGGATATTAGGAAAAAAAATTTCACTAGGAGGATGGTGAAACACTGGAATGCGTTACCTAGGGAGGTGGTGGAATCTCCTCCCTTAGATATTTTTAAGGTCAGGCTTGACAAAGCCCTGGCTGGGATGATTTAGTTGGGGATTGGTCCTGCTTTGAGCAGGGGGTTGGACTAGATGACCTCCTGAGGTCCCTTCCAACTCTGATATTCTATGATTCTATGACTTGCCTGCAGAACCGGGGCTGGGAGCTGCAGCCACCCGACGAAGGTAGGAGGTGGCCCCAGCTGAGTAGGGGCTGGAGTGGGTGATGACCCGGCGCCTCCCCACCTTCCCTGCTCGCAGTAACCGGACTTTGGGTGTCCAGTCAGTAGATCTGACCGGACACAGTCAGGTCCCCTTTTCTACCAGACTTTCTGGTCAAAAATTGGGCACCTGGCCACTCTAGGGGAAGCCCAGATGAGAGCCATGGCTGTTGAATTCAGGGCTGCGAGCCACAGTGTCATGCCATTCTAGGCACTCAGAGTTGCAAAAGCAGGTGGTGTCTGAGTCCCTTACTGCCTGGGTGAACCCCAAAGTGTCTCAGTAGCTCCAGTGATTAGTTACCCTCCCTTTAAAAAATGGCTGCCTTATTTCCAATATGAATTTGTCTGGCTTCAACTTCCTGTCATTGGATCTTGTTATATCTTTGTCTGCTAAATTGAAGAGCCCATTATCACATTTTGTTCCCCACGTAGGCAATTATAAGCTGTTATCAAGTCATCCCTTAACCTTTGTATAGTTAAGCTAGACAAATTGAATCTAGCTGCAAGTGTTTTAATGTCACATAAATGAGAAGTGACAAGGTGCACGGTCCCTATTATTAAGGTTGCCTGAAGCCATTAGTTTTAGTCACTCATAACTTTACCAAACTGACAGTATTTGGGTTGAAATTTTACATTGCAGATGTCTGCCTCAGGTTGAATTTTTTTTGGAAAATGTTATTCCTACATAGAAAGAAAGAGTTAGATGATTTGCTCCCAGAACCCTGGAAGATTATGGCTGTTTTTGCTAATTGTAAAGTAATGAAGCACTAGCCTTTAAGGAAGAACAAAGTTATCAGAACAAGATGTGTGGGAGTATAGAGAAGGCCTGAAGGACCTGTGAAAGCCATGGAGTCTAGCAAGTGAGTAGTTCGGCTATAAATGATTATGCCGGAAATATTTCTTCCCATAGGTCAGCAAAATAATGCATTTTTTGGCTGCCGTTCTGTTCCCCTATTGGAAAACAATAATGAAGTCTACATGAATAGTCTGTGCTGCTTTCTTTAGCTTCAGAGCAGAATGATTGGACTGAAACCAGAATGGGATACAATTTGTCATCACTTTTGGGGGGAGACAAAAAATGGCCTGTCTTCTAAACTTTCACACAAAAAGAAGTCATACTTCTGACATTTGGAAATGTTTCGACTTCAATAAAAAACTGGAAATGTGGGAAAAAATAGTTTTTTGTGCCATGATTTAGAAAACAGGCCATTCCTCTCCCCCCTTCCCCTCCCCGCAAAAAAGAAATGGAAAGAAAAGAGATGAAAAATGTTATCCTTTTCTGGTCCCAGCTCAGCATTCTGCTCTTAAGTGCCATTGCCAGTTTACACCAGCTGAGGATCTTTTCCACTTTCACTTGGATCTTCCATGAGAATGGGCCAGATATTAATCTGCTGTAGATCAAGGCAGCTCCATTGAAATCAGAGCCACATTTGAGTTCCTTGCTCACAGACTACTGTATCCAATATGGCTGGTTCTGGGGAGATGCCCAGTGAACCCAAGCTACTGAATATCAAGTAGGAATGTTGTGACAAAGTGGGAATTTTCTGTAATATTTTGATGAGTCCTACATGTGCCTCAGTTTCCCCGCTATAATTTGCATTGCTCACCCAGTTAGGGGAAAAGGTTTAAGTTTGCTCTCAGGGCAGACTAAGAGATATAGCTGTGTGGGTGTCACCTCCCTGTCTGGGTGGGGTGAATTGAGTTGTTAAGGAACTGATTGAAACTGACTCAGACTAACAAGGGGTCCAGAGAGGCAACCCAAGTTCCAATGACTCAGGAACTGACACGCAACAGAGGGAAGCTCCAGCCAGGGGGGCTGTGAACTCAGCATGGCCCTGCCTGGAGAATGAAGGACAGGCACACCCAGTGGGGAATATGTCTCTCTCTCTACGCTAACCTAAGGACTTCCAATGCTGTGTTCCAGTTGACTAATAAACCCTGCTGTTTTGAAAAGGCTGCCTGGTGTCACTGCAAATACTTGCTGACAGGCATTAGTCCCTGAAGAGTGGACAAGTTTCTTCCAGCCATCTCTACCTGTCTCATCTGGACTCAGTGAGCAAAGAGCACAGAGAGAAGCAGGAATGCTGAAGTCCCAGCTGCATGGCCTCCCCTGAAGGAAGAGTGAGATCTATTGGGGTCTGGCACATTGTAGCGGAGTCCCTCCAAGAGGCTGTTCATAAGCTGGGGCACAGCACCATTCTGGTGGGTCCGTGACAGACATCTAGGGCCCCAATCCTCCAGCAAACAATGGAAGTTAGGAGCCTAGATATCTTTGAGGATCTGGGCCTATGTGCCTACCCCCCTCTTCCATCTACATTACCGTGGATGAAATTCCTCCAGCCCCAGAGAGCAGCTCTTTGATGGGCAAGAAGGTGGCAGGGCTCCTTCCTTCCCAGAGGACGGAGGAGGCAGGAATTGGCTCTCTGTATAGAGTAAGTGTGAAGAAAAGTCAACTCATCCCTTCAGAACTAAGCATAATGACAGATGCATCCTAGGACCTAGGACCTAAGGGTTACAGTGGACAAGAAGCTGAATATGAGTCAACAGTGTGCCCTTGTTGCCAAGAAGGCCAATGGCATTTTGGGATGTATAAGTAGGGGCATTGCCAGCAGATCAAGGGACGTGATCGTTCCCCTCTATTCGACATTGGTGAGGCCTCATCTGGAATACTGTGTCCAGTTTTGGGCCCCACACTTCAAGAAGGATGTGGAAAAATTGGAAAGAGTCCAGCGAAGGGCAATAAAAATTATTAGGGGACTGGAACACATGACTTATGAGGAGAGGCTGAGGGAACTGGGAATGTTTAGTCTACGGAAGAGAAGAATGAGGGGGGATTTGATAGCTGCTTTCAACTACCTAAAAGGGGGTTCCAAAGAGTATGGCTCTAGACTGTTCTCAGTGGTAGCAGATGACAGAACAAGGAGTAATGGTCTCAAGTTGCAGTGGGGGAGATTTAGGTTGGATATTAGGAAAAACTTTTTTACTAGGAGGGTGGTGAAACACTGGAATGTGTTACCTAGGGAGGTGGTGGAATCTCCTTCCTTAGAAGTTTTTAAGGTCAGGCTTGACAAAGCCCTGGCTGGGATGATTTAATTGGGGATCAGTCCTGCTTTGAGCAGGGGGTTGGACTAGATGACCTCCTGAGGTCCCTTCCAACCCTGATATTCTATGATTCTGTGATCCGATGAAGTGAGCTGTAGCTCATGAAAGCTTATGCTCCAATAAATTGGTTAGTCTCTAAGGTGACACAAGTCCTCCTTTTCTTTCTTCAGAACTAAGTGTTCCTCTGAAGGTAACATGAGTGATAAGACACAGGAAGGCTCTGTTCCGCTTCTGTTGCTCAGCAACACTTAAGCGCATGCTGGAATTTCAGGCAGGGACCAGGCTGATAGGAATCAGCTTTTAATATCTTCTTTGTGTAGTAACTGTTGCTTTCTCTCTGCTAATGCCCGCTCAGGTAGTTTGATGCATAGACCCCACTCTGCTACATCTTTCGCTGTGCACAGAACATGCTGTATTATCCCATCCCAGCAGGCATTAGGATGGACTGATGAAAAAAGATATAATGATGAAGGTAAGAGAGAGCTATCCAGGGGAATTCAGCATCCCTAAGGCCACATCCACACCACAGAGCTTAGCGGAGTTCTTCTGCTGGCATAGTAACACCTCCATGAATAATATTAGCTATGCCGACAAAAGCACTCGTGCGTCGGCCGTTTTATCCACACCGACATAGTTGCTGTGGGTTTTGTCGGCATTGTTATGTTGAACATAGGAACATAAAAATGGCCAAAGGGTCAGACCAAAGGTCCATCTAGCCCTGTATCCTGTCTTCCGACAGTGGCCAACGCCAGGTGCCCCAGAGGAAATGAACAGAACAGGGAATCATCAAGTGACCCATCCCATTACCCATTCCCAGCTTCTGGCAAACAGGGGCTAGGGACACCATCCCTGCCCATCCTGACTAATAGCCACTGATGGACCTGTCCTCCATGAACTTATCTAGTTATTTTTTGAGGAAGTAGATGTTGGCTATAGGGTGTGATTTTTTCACATTCCTAGCTGACGCAGTTATGTCGCACAACTTTGTAGTGTAGACCAGGCCTAGGTTAAAAAAAAAAGTCAAAAACTCTACGATGAGGAGTGTTCTGATCCCCTCCTTTCCCTTGGGTTTAAATTAAACACCCCCAGGAAACTCAGTCCCAACAGAGAATGCGGCTATACATCACGGACGTCAGAAACAAACTTTTTTTTTTTTACCAGAAAACTCATCTTGACATAAAATGGCAAGAAACTGAACAGATGAGGCATTTTCAAAAATTGAATGATATTCAATGATAGGTGGTGAATGGGGCTGGAATCGACAAGAATGAATGAAGCCGTCCAGTTACAGCCCTGGTTCACCACTGCCCTGCACCTTGTCTAATCGTTCTCACTTATGCCACATGTAAAATGTTCCCAGATCAGAATGGTAGCAGTATCACCAACCCCAGTTGTTCAAAATTCATGAGTTGGATCCCCCCAAAATCATGAGATGTTTTAAAAGCATAACATTGGGGTTCTTTTTATTTGTCTTCGACTGTCATCGTCTTTAGCGATCACGTTTTCAAGCTTCTCCCCACAGAAGTGTGGGCTAGAAACGTACTTTATTTTAAAATAAAAGCGATGGTCTCACCCAATAACAGGGCTCCAGGAGCTGGATCTTAGGAAAAGCACCAAATATTGGGTGAAAATCATGAGAATTGGTGGTAGTTCTTGGCACTCTCTTTGCACACGTGTGAATGATGATGCAAGCTTCAGGGCAGAAGAGAACGAGGCTCAAAGAACCTGAACCCAGGTCTCCTCTTTGATTCAGCCCTCTCTTTTAGCCTGCACATCCTAACTGTATCCAAGTCTTGTCACTTTTTCCTTTGCCACATTTCCAAGATCAGATCTTTTTCCCTTCCATTCTGCTAAACTGCTCGTCTAAGCCCTTCAAGCTATTTGCTGCACACACTTTTTGCATCTTGTCTTAACCTACGCTATAAGTGGGGAAAATCAGGAGTAAGGTGATGAGGTTTTAGATCCAAATCCCCTTTTCTCACTCAGGCTAGCTAGATGCTTCATATCTCTTTTCTCCACCTCCATATTTACTTTGCTACCATCTGGTTCTTTCAGGACTGTTTTCTATGCAGAATAAACCAGCCCCCACAAACGGGTTGCTACACAATCACAGTGGAGTCTCTTGGTGACCTTGTAGTCCTCCTTCAGTCAGAACTCCCATAGAAGTCAGGGCTGGTCTAAAATGCTGCAGTGACCTACACCTAATGCAAACCCACTTATTTCACTGGAATCACATGGAATATGGATCAGCCCAGAATTTGACCTCAGAGTTTTGACTGTGTGTTAATACAGACTCCTAAAAACAACCAGGCAAGGAAGAGAGGAGTATTTTGCTTTTAAGAGGGGCTAGTATTCAAGAGGGGGGATAGTTTAGTGGTTAAGGCATTAGCCTGACCTATAGGAGAGCTAGGTTTGACTCCCAGCCGAACTACAAACTCCTTGGGCAAGCTGCTATTTCTCTGCAGTTTTGAGATGTTCAATTTTATGAACACTTCCACTTCCATTGAGTTTATGAAATAGGGGTTCTGTTGTAGACAGACAGACATGAGGGAAGGATTTGACTATTTTTCAGCTATACACTGTTCACCACAGCAACATGTATGGCTTGGGGGATTTTAAATAACTAGGCATTTTAGCAGATGCAGCACAGGTAGGAGATGAAAAGTTAATGGTTGTCTCTTCTGTAGAAGTTAACATTTTGTGAGATTTTCAGAAAGTAATACAATCCATAGAGAAAGAGAGTGTACAATGCCCCTCCGTGATATAACACAAGACAATGATTAATTCATATAGCCCTGGTCTACACTGGGGGCGGGGGGGAATCAATCTAAGTTATGCAACTTCAGCTATGTGAATAACGTAGCTGAAGTCGACGTACTTAGATCGACTTACCGTGGTGTCTTCTCCACGGTGAGTCGACGGCTGCTGCTCCCCCGTCAACTCCGCCTGCGCCTCTCGCGGCGGTGGAGTACAGGAGTCGATGGGAGAGTACTCGGGGGTCAATTTATCGCGTCTAGACTAGACACGATAAATGGATACCTGCTAGATCGATTGCTGCCCGCTGATCCAGTGGGTAGTGTAGACATTCCCATAGAGTGCTAACCACCAGGCAATAAATACAGATGACATTTGAAATACAGTCCTCTATCATTTCTTGTAAATCCAATATTTTACTGCAACTTATGGCAGAAACTTGAGTAAGGACAGACACTGAATGGAAATGTCATTAGGTTTTGTATCCGTATTCATTATGCAAATGTTTCATTTTCATTCTGAGAAGCTGTCATGGCCAGCAATAAACTTTATTGTCCCAGAAGAAAAACTCATGTGATAAGAAGCAAAGGTGGGGAATGAGGAAGATAATGAAATTCTTCCTTATAGATGAAGAAGCAAAACTGCAGGGAAGCATCCCAAGAGAAGCAAACTGCAAAGGGCTGGTCCAGAGTCAAGAGCATAAACACTTGAGAAGACACAAGCAGGGCTAGGTGCTCAGCTCCACGGATGTCATGGAGCTCCCCTGAATTCAACGGACCTATGCCAGCATCCCCCCACTGAGGATTTGAGCTGCAATTCCCAAACAAAAAGAAAAGGCACATGTTCAAGTTCAAAGACTGTGGAGACACTGATCTCTAGGGCCTTTACTTTTAACAGTCACTGTAGGGATCAGCAAAGGTTGCCTCCCACTAAGCCAGGGGTGGCCGACCTGAGCCTGAGAAGGAGCCAGAATTTTACCAATATACATTGCCAAAGAGCCACAGTAATACGTCAGCAGCTCCCCCATCAGCTCCCCCACCACTCCCAGCACTTCCCACCCACCAGCAACCCCGCCAATCAGCACCTCCCACCCCCTGCCTCCCACCCCCCACACTTCCCGATCAGCTGTTTCGTGGCGTGCAGGAGGGTCTGGGGGGAGGGGGAGCAGCGAGGGCATGGCAGGCTCAAGGGAGGGGGCGGGAAGGGGCGGAGTGGGGGCAGGGCCTGTGGCAGAGCCAGGGGTGGAGCAGTGGGCGCCCCCCAGCACACTGGAAAGTTGGCGCCTGTAGCTCCAGCCCTGGCGTCTGTGCCTGTATAAGGAGCCGCATATTAACTTTGGAAAAGCCGCATGGGGCTCCAGAGCCACAGGTTGGCCACCCCTGCGCTAAGCACTTATCCAACAAACCCAGGTCCTGATTTTTGTGTCTGGTACACTGGCATAAATCAAAAATAACTCCCGCAAAGTCCATGAAGTTACACCAATATAAAACCAATGTGTGAAGTGAATCAGACCCCTAGTTTGTCTCAGAGTTATACAGATATATATTTAAACACAAATCAATAATGCTCAGACTTCTACAGAACTTTAATCCAACTTTCGGACAAAGGAAACTTCCCAATTGTTTATGCTAAAAGATAAGCAATAGGGTTTTAAATTGTAGGGCCCAATTCTCTTCTCCCTCAAACTGGTTTGATGCCAGGGTAGCTCCACTGATTTCAATGATGTAAATCAAGAGTAACTCAAAACTCCACTGAGGTCAGTTGTATCAGTGATAATGAAAAGAGAATCAGACCCTAATTGCTAGGTGTTAAGACTTTTAGGATATACTGGCCAAAATTCTGCTCTCATGCTGATGTAAATCTGGAGTAATTCTACTCAAATCAATGGATTTATTCTGTATTTACACTAGAGTGGACACATCTTGGTTCTGTGGTCTCTTCCCTAACTTACTTTAATGTTCTCTTCCTCTTCCCAACTCAGTAAAATTTTGAGCAAGGTCACCCTGCCCTTCTGGAATTTTGGTGCATCTGTAAACTGTGGACTGTAATTAAATCATTCAGTGTTTCCTGTATTAATCCAGTGCTACCTAATGCAAAAGAGCCACATTAGTTACAGAAAGGAGCAATGTTACTAGATTCCATTAGAAAGAGTGTTATTAGCAGCAGAAGTTCACTTTAGAGTCAGCTGGTAATTGAGTCCATCTGATGAAAACAAAGAAGTCTTACACTCTACAAAATGATAAGGGTCTTTATGAAGTCCAATAGCAAAATAAAATGAGCTCAGGACTAATTATAATGAATCACTGATTATATATTGTAAAATGTAACAGCTCAAAGTGGCTTTCCAGAGAGGCTGGTTAATTATTAGTAATATGAGAATTAGAAGTAAGAGGCCTGGTTTTAACGTCACCTACCGCAGCGTAAATCAAGAATAATTCTAATAATGTAAAAGGAATTACACGGGCGTACGTGAGATTAGAATCACGTCTGATGTCCTACTAGCTTTTTCATCATATGCCTGAGCTGCTTTGTAATGTTGGCACCATTTATACTCCTTGAAACATGTACATTAAAAACAAATTCAGACTCAGAACATCGTTAGTGTTATTCTTCAGATAGGACCTTTTGTCACTGAAGTTTGGGTGGTGACGTGGATTAAATGGAGGGAGTTGGCTTAGATGTCATCTCCCTTTCTTGTCTGGGACTGTGGTTTTGAGTCTGATCCCATTGGCACAACCCAGCCATCTAGTTACATCTGAATCCAAAGAGCCCAAACCTACAAATGTCCCACACTGATCTATAGAGGAGGCAGGTCTGTTACCACTCCCAGAAAAGGGACTTTGGCCTGCTGCAGCCTCTGGTGATGATGTATCATATAAAAAGCCCTAGAGAAGCTGGACACATGGGTAGGAAATTAAGAGAAGTTCAGAAGATCCCCTGACACCAAAGGGAGTTAGGCACTTAATTACCTTTGAGGAGCTTGGCCTAAGTCCTTTAGCTGAGACCACTGCCTATCATGCCGACCAATATTATCTCATTGTTTCCTTACATTGCCCCGTCTGTCTGTCAGTACCTATCTGTTGTCTCTTGTCTTATACTTAGATTGTAAGCTTGTAAACTGTTGCTCCTTTGAAGTCTGTGGAAAAATACCATTTTGCACCAGCTTATGATCTGATCCCAAATCTGTTTTACAGAGGACAAGCATGTCTCTAGATTGCATGGATGTACATCATTGCATCACGGTAGGTCTAGAACAACAATTATCGTCCATTTGAAAACAAAATGAGGAGTATTTAGGACTCCATTCCTGTCACTGAAACTTATTGAGATAGCCTGCATTACTGGAAGAACATGTTCTCTGTGCAGTACTCCAAGACAACCGTAAAGACATTGGGTAATGTGGTATATATCAGTGCATATTTGACCATTGGTTTCATAAATGGGAAAAGGACGCCCATCTAAAGTATAATGCACCAATCATTTATCATATAACATCTATATTTGCCTAGCACCACGAGATTCCATGCACAGGACACATGCAGTACAAATCAACCTTCCTCCTATGAATTACCACATCAGTTTCAACAGGGTACTGCACTTCTTTAATCATAAAGAAGTGATACACCTTTGCAATGTGTTATTGAACAGTTGCAATATTCCACCCTAGAGGAACCCTGGTCTCCACCACATACACTCCTTTGTAACTTGTTTGTATATTTGGGGGCAGGGGTGGATGCTGCATAAATGCAATATCTCAGCAATCTAATCCCTATCAATTTGCAAGCTTTGGACTTCTCTTAATTTCCTACCCATGTGTCCAGCCTCTCTAGGCCTTTTTATATGATACATCCTCACCGGAGTTTGCAGCTTTTCCTATTTTTGTATTGTTAGTTACGAGGCAGAATGGCCCTTTAAAGGAGATGAATTTAGCCTCACCTCTGACTAATTAGCTGCCTCCCCACAGTGGGATTTGATGCAGGTAAAAGGGAGTCGGTTCCACTGAGCAGAAGAAAGGATAATGAGACCTTCAGGGAGCAGACAGGCAGGAGGTGCAGTGTCAGGAGTTTTTCACACTAAGCGGCTAGAAAGGCCTGGCTGGAGCTACCTGCCGTGAATGGAAGGGGCAGAAGCCTTGAAGAGGGAAAGGACTGAGGAAACATTGGACAGCAGGAGCTGGGTCTGGGGAAAAATTGTTGGAACTGCAGAGTGGGACAAAGTTTTGTTCGGGTTTGAGTTAGTTGTTGAATTGGGATGTTATCGCTTACAACCAGACTCCAGAGTAAGAGGGTACTGTTTTTGAGAACTCCAAGAAAAGGAAACTGAGGAGGGGCAGGGTATGAAAGCAGATTGGGTCTGACCCTATTCCAAGTAACCTCCATTAATAGCTGTTAATTCATCTGCCATTCAGCACTTCAATGCAGTTGTTAAATAAGATCAAACCTACCACAAACCTTTGCAGTTCTCCACTAGATAGATGCATACACTGGCTTTTGTTTAAGAGGGTAGTGTGATCCAGTGGAGACAGCACAGCTCTAGAATTCAGGAGACCTATGTTCAATTTGCAGCTCTGCTACTGATGGGCTGGGCAAGTCACTTAACCGCTCTGTGCCTCAGTTTCCCCATCTGTACAAATGGGGATAATGATACTTGCCCTCCCTTGTAAAGTGCTTCGCAATCTATAAAAGAAATTTCTATATAAGAGCTAATTATTATGGATTGCAGCCAGTTTTCTGTCCAAAAGGGAATGGGCCAAATCCTCATCTGATGTAATTCAGCATAGCTCCTTTGAATTTATGCTAATTTGCACCTGCCAAATTGTTAAACTCAGTTATTTTATCAAAGTAAATTTTAATTATAGTTTTGCAAGATAAAATACATCAGTTGTTGTTCAAATGTTTTATTAAACCCCAAATATATTATGTCCACTGCTTCCTCTGTTCCCATTAATTTTGTAAATCCATCAAGAAAATCATCACGTGTCTGGCAAGATTAGTACCTTAGAAATTAATTCTGCTTATTGCTCACAGTTCTTTTATGTTCAAGGAACGTTAAGAGGGGTTTTTTTCCCCCCTGCCTCCTAATATTTTAGATTTGACAGATGCTTGTCAAATATTCAATGCCTGAAGGGTCAATCAGAACTCACCACCTTAAGTGAATTAGGCATGGCATTGTACTGTATTTCCACCTGCATTTTAACAAATGCAAGGTCAGTTTCAAGTGTTAAGTTCAGCGCGTTGGTAGGAAATGAGATTATTAAATAACTCATCATTTTCCATTCCATTTGATCCACCCAGCCTATGAGGGGGTGGAAAGACACTGCGTCTGAATAAAGAATGCAATGGAAAAGGTTGAGATGGGATACATAAAAATCCATTTGATGTATCTATCTCTTGTTGAGCAGGAGACAAGGAATGTCCCATTGCCTTTGAGTTAAGAAATTAGCCACGAGAGTAAAAAGTCCATTTCTCTTTCACAAACAGTTCCCCACTTTATTTAAACTAATAATACTTAGCTCCTGTCATAGATCCAGTCCCCCTTCTGGTTACCCACTGCACGCTCTTTGGTCACTCGATTACAGACCTAAAAGTGGCAATTCCTCAACAAAAAACCTTCAAAAACAGACTCCAACGAGAGACTACTGAACTGGAATTAATTTGCAAACTGGATACAATTAACTTAGGCTTGAATATAGACTGGGAGCGGATGGGTCATTACACAAAGTAAAACTATTTCCCCTTGTTTATTTCCCCCCCTACTGTTCTTGTCAACTGCTGGAAATGGCCCACCTTGATTATCACTACAAAAGGTCCGTGTGTCCCCCCCACCCTCCGCTCTCCTGCTCGTAATAGCTCACCTTTCCTGATCACTCTTGTTACAGTGTGTATGGTAACACCCATTGTTTCATGTTCTCTGTGTATATAAAATCTCCCCACTATATTTTCCACTGCATGCATCCAATGAAGTGAGCTGTAGCTCACGAAAGCTTATGCTCTAATAAATTTGTTAGTCTCTAAGGTGCCACAAGTACTTCTTTTCTTCACTGCACTGCTGTGACCCTCTGTTCAGATCAGAGGAGGAAATATCTTTCCCCAGCTTGAGCACACCTATTGTTCATTCAAAGCACCATGGTTTATTGTTCTATTGTTCATTCAAAGCACCATGGTTAATATTAAGTATCTCCCCATTGTCCTCAGCCTGAGGAAGACATGCTTTTCAGGCTGGTAAGACACAGGGAATACACATAGAGAAGAAGAGCTCTGTGTAGCTTGGAAGTTTGTTTCTTTCACCAACAGAAGTTGATCCAATAAAAGATATTATCTCCCCCACCTTGTCTCTTGTTTGTACAGACAGATCCCCGAATGATATATAGGCATGTTCCTTTCTTAGATCACAGAACATGTTACAAAGAAAAGCCAGGACCATTTTGCTCATGGGGAAACTGAGGCACTATACAGGGAAGCAACTTGCGCAAGGTCACTCAACAGGTCAGTGGCAGAACTGAGAATGGAAGCCAGGTCTCATAACTCCCAGTCCAGTGCTCTGGCCAGGGAATCACACTGTCTCCTCCTCAGAAAGCTTCCTTATGTTAGAATAATATTACGGGAGAAGAATGGCAACCTTTAAGCTGTAGCCCAAGACAGACTGTGTGACAGAAGAGAGGAAACTCAAGATGAGAGCGTATGAAACCAGCAGGGCACGGAATACAATGTATTCCTTTTTTTATGATACATTACAATTAACTTGCTTGTGTGCATCTGACTGGCCTCTCCAGGATGAAAACAGAACCGCTGAACTGGGTGTCATAGGTCCTATACAGCCAGCAGATAATGGAGATTTTCCTTTAGGCATTAGTGCTTTTGGAAGTCTATTTTTGCTGCCGTTACGGTGTGGTACTGCAATGTGGGTTATTAAGAAATGTGATGTCTTAGGTAGGCATGGATTTGTTACGATATTTTTATTATTATCTAGCTCTTATACAGTGTTTTTAATTGGTAGATCTCAAAGCACATTACAGAGGTCAGTATCATTTTTCCCATTACAAATGGGGAAACAGAGGCATGGAGAAGGGAAATGACTTATCCAACATGACCCAGCAGGCCAGCGGCAAAGCCAGGAATAGAACCCAGTGTTTCCTGAGCCCCAGTCCAGTGCTCTAACAACTAGATACAATATTAAGCTATTCATAATTACTGGTGAGTATTTCCAGTCCAAATTCAAGAGATGAAATAAAGCAACAGCAAAAAAAAATATAGTAATTAAAAAACAAATATCATTAACTACCATATATCTGAGTCCATTTTATAAAATAAAATTTAAAGGATTTTATCTTTAGACCGATTGAAACAGAAGATCACTGTAATTTAAAAGAGCAAAAGATGTACCCAGCTGCAGTTTGGGGCCAGACCCTCAGCTCATGTAAATCAGTGGAGCTCCACTGAAGTCAAAGGAGCTAGGTCTGTTGACATCTGATGAGGATCTGGCCCATAGTTTCAGATCAATAGATGGCTTAATACTCTAACTGGATACCTGCCTTGCACCTTCAGGAGTTGCCTACACCAGTGCAAAGTGGAGGTAGATGGACGTGAGTGTGACGTGGTAGCATTTTACACTCACTCTGCGCTGGTGTAAACAGCACCCGGTGCAGTGCAGAGGAGAATCGGACCCTTTGGTTCAGATTCTGAACCAGAGTAAATCAGGAGTAAATCCAGTGATGTTAATGGCCCAGCTCACTGGGCTGGCGTAAATCAGTGTCGCTCCACTGCAGTCATGCACTGAGGATTTGGCCCATTATATATAATTCCTGGGCAGAGCTGGGGCCAGGCATAAGAAGATTAAGCAATTGCTTAGGGCCCCAAACAGCTCAAGGCAGCCCCTTACTCCTTTTTTATTATAAGAATTTGCCTGTTTTCGTATTGGGGGGTGGGGTGGGGGGGGAGGAGAATATATTCCTGCTTAGGGCCGCCAGTGGGCTAGCACCAGGACTGCTCGTGAGGCCAGATCCCCAGCTGGCATAAATCAGCGTAGTTCCAGAGAAGTCAAAGGAGCTGCGCCAATTTACACCAGTCTAGGATCTAGCCTTTGGGCTTTGTCGAGCTCAGCTGCTTATCTGCTTTTCTTCCCATCTCCTTTGATTCTCTTCTCCCCTTGCCTTATCCTCTCCCATCCCTGTTTCCTGATGGGCAGACTGTATTCCCTGGCTTTGCAAACAACCCCCCCCCCCCCCAAGGGAATCACTACACTGACAATACACGTGCCTAATGCTTGGATAGCCCTTTTCATCTTCAAAGCAAACCCCCACACCTCCGAATCTTCATAACAGTGGTGGAAGGGAGGCATTATCCTATTAAAATAGAGAAAGAAGAAACGTTGCAGAAGAATTGGACTGCGTTATCCATAAACATCTGGGTTCTTCACAATTAACTTTAATAATACATTTTTCTCTTCCAAAAGTCGTCACGTACATCTGCTAACCCTTGCAAAACCCCAGTGAGGTAGCTATCCCTATTTTACAGATGGGGAAACTGAGGCACGAAGCGAGTGGTTAAGCAACTTGCTGAATATCCCAGTGATTATCTGGGAATGTAACTCAGGAGTTTCGGGCTCTTGATCTTGTGCTCCGACCACCAGATCGTGTCTTAGACCTTTTCTACACTGGGGACAACCCCTGGTGCAGACAATATAAACCCTTACAAGCTGCAATTTGCAATGGTGCAGCTGGCTTCTGTGTCAAGCAGGGGTGGTCTCCACTGGTGAAAACAGGGGCTTTCTGTGCTACAGTTCAGGCTGGTGCAGCTAGGCTGGTAGCTGGTCAACAATGACTGAAATCAGGGCAAATCTCCAATGCTGACGAGTTCTCAGTCTTGCCAAACAAGGGGAAACACCAGGTTTGTACAGGAAGGGAAAGGTATGAAAATCTGGGAATAGCACTAGATCAAAGAAAGACGGGGACCACCCTTGCCAGAAATGGAACTGTGATTGCTTAAACCACAAATCAACTCTTGAACCTCAGGGATTCAGCTTCCCGACGGAACTTACAAAAAAGCCAAACAGGGCCTCAGGAACCCAATTCCAGACAGAAATGATGGGCCAGATTTCAGCTGATATCACTCCACTGATGTCCATTTACACCCGCTGAAGACCTGGCCTTTTAATTGCTAAATTACATTAGAAATGCTGGAGCAAATTAATCATTGGCACACCTTGTACAAGTGGATGGAGTGACACCAGGGATTTATTTGGACTGGAGCCTTCATAGGCTCATTAAAAATCAATTTGATTCTAGACAGCAGAATTTTCTTGTGTTAGAAAGGGGAGAACTGTATTGTTCACTTAACAGCTGACTTAATGCCTTACACCCACATGGCCAACAGTTACTATCCCTTTGTGTATACTCCCCATACTGAACAGGTCAAAGGCAAGCCACCTATCCCCAAATGCATCGTGGCCTCAGCCATATTCTCTGGGAGTTGGATCTGGCAAGCTAAGCAGGACTGGAGTGAGCTAGTTTGTGTAATCACTGCAGGGTGGTCTCTAGCCTTTACCCACAGCTGGGCCAGCTAGCTTGGCTTTAAAGCAACACCAAACTTGAGCCAGAGGGTTTTGTGTGTGTGCGGATGAGGTGGGTAAGAGTATTAGGGATGACATCCAAGTAAAAGCCCACATTAATGCTGCAGGGAAGACAGCCCCTAAGTGGCTTGTCCACGTACACACAGCATGTACTATGGCAGAACAGGGAACCAAAAATCACCTCTCCTGAGTCCTAGCCCAGTGGAACTTCATCCATCTCCTTCCAGCCCGAACTATATTTTTTGTGTGGAGAGATGTCCCAGTGGCCTCTCTTCCTACAGGTTTCAGAGTAGCAGCCGTGTTAGTCTGTATTCGCAAAAAGAAAAGGAGGACTTGTGGCACCTTAGAGACTAACCAATTTATTTGAGCATAAGCTCCTATAGTGCAGCTTGGGAGACGTACCAGGTCAAGCCAACTCTCCTCCACAATGCAAAGGTTCTTCAGCATAGAATAGAAACCCCCTGGCTTTCCCAGCTCCAGCCACAGCAGGTAGTAGACTCTATTAGCTCCTAGCACACCCACTAGAGGGCAGACTCTCAAAGGTGCCCAATTCCCTTTGGCAATTAACCAGAGAAGAATATCGAATTCCCATTGGTGCCTTTGATAATCTCCTCACTGTGATTATCTTAGCCAGCAGCTTTAGGAATAACTCATCTCCAGATCCAGGGCTAGGAAAGGACTCCAGTTTCAAAGCCCAGATGCGTCCGTGCTAAAAACAATCTCTCCACCTCCACGTTTTGGGACTGTGCTCCAGAGAGTTTGTTACTTGAGAAAACATATATTCAGCCTCACGTCACCCGTTGGGTTCTTTAAATCTGCATCCACAATCTTCAAACCTCTATTTCCTTAACACTTCCACATAAATCAGACATGAGGGTCAGAAAAGGCAGCCTCATGTGTGCCCGTCAGTTGCTAGGGAGCCCAGCAGATGAGCAACAGATTAGATGAGCTCCCTTGAAGCTCTTTCATCTCAGGGGAAAAGGCTGTAAAATGAGCAGAAAATTGTTCAAACGCCAACAATTTCATTGTGCTCCGGGAAAGTCTCAGATGCAGATAAATCCCCAGCGATAGCATCAGAAGCTGCTGCCAGTCCTGGCTCTAAAAAAGCAAATGGGCTGAGATGGAAACTCATCCTTTCCAAAGAGGTGGGGGGCGTTCACTGTATTATTTGGCATATGCAATCCAGGCAAGCCAAGCCACAGCGTTCTTGTCAACAACGTTCAAGGCACAAAGACCTCCAGGAAGTTGAGTCAGTTAGTAGTCACTTGATGCAGATGTCTCTCAATATTCTAGCATCCTACTGGGAGTTTGGTAGTATTGTACCCAGCATCTGGCATCTGGAACAAAACACAATTTCAACTGATTCTCATGCAAAAGAAAACCAGATAAAACCTCCATCTACTGATGCCAGCATGACTGATCCTTGTGTCTGCTTTACACAACGGCCATGTGATCAGATAACTTCAGAAGGCCATTCATCGTTGACTGGCACGATCAGACTTCAGCATCCAACTTTCCCCTCTTCTCCGACAGAACTAATGCTCTTCAGAGCTTCTTATTCCACTGTTATGAAATGAAGGGTTTTGGTGTTGGGGAATTCTGCTCTGTTATACTGATGTAAATCTGAAGTCAAGTGGAGTGACTCTGGATTTATACCAACATAGCTGAGCAGAATTTGACCCCAAATCATCATCCTAAAACTTCGCCCTCAATCAAAGGAGTGGCACGCTAAAACGAGATTCAGGAGCTGGGGAACGCTAACCTAAAAACAGTGTTATAATCCTTCAGAGTAGCTTGCTTAACATCCCAGCACGATGACTTTAGTGGCCTGATGAATGATGCATATTCCATAAATTATCTGCCCTAAGTGCCTGATGTCCAGTTGCTCTGTTCCTCCCTTTGGGAAGGGTCAGGGGGCATGGTGGAAGGTGTTTTTTAAGCCACCTTTGATATCTTATCACCCTGCTGCAAGTAAAAGCAGCCTCGGGGCTACTCTACCTTATGCTCTGCTTCACATGGTCCCCTGTCTGGCCTGAAAGGCAGAAAAGACCCATAGCAGTTCTGATTGGCCCCAACACCACGCTTTGGGAGCAGGTTGGGCACAGAGACCTGGTGGCAGCTCTACAGTGCCTGTGAAGGCATTTGCAACACGGGGTATTTTCAGGAGACTGTTTCTGAAAACAGCATGCTGCCAGAGATGCAGAAGGAGACTTTAATAACACACCACCTCTTGCTTATATAGCACTTTTTGCCCATAAATCTCAAAGCACTTTACAGAGGTGCTCAGTATCATCATCCCCATTCCACAGAAACTGAGGCACAAAGAGGGAGCATGACCTGCCCAAGGTCACCCCAGCAGCAGAGCTCAGATTTCCTGAGTCCCAGTTCAGTGTTCTATCCACTAGGCCACAGTGAGCTGAAAGTTTAGTGTAAATGAGAATCAGACCATAAGGCTAAAATGATCAGTCCAGCCCCTGGCCCGAGCACAAGGCAGGCCTTGCTCTTCCCAGTCTGTGGACCCCAACGGCTGGAGATAGGGTCAGGGGATGTGATCATTCCCCTCTATTCGGCATTGGTGAGGCCTCATCTGGAGTACTGTGTTCAGTTTTGGGCCCCACACTACAAGAAGGTTGTGGAAAAATTGGAAAGAGTCCAGCGGAGGGCAACAAAAATTATTAGGAGGCTGGAGCACATGACTTATGAGGAGAGGCTGAGGGGACTGTGGTTATTTAGTCTGCAGAAGAGAAGAGTGAGGGAGGATTTGATAGCAGCCTTCAACTACCTGAAGGGGGGTTCCAAAGAGGATGGAGCTCAGCTGTTCTCAGTAGTGGCAGATGACAGAACAAGGAGCAATGGTCTCAAGTTACAGTGGGGGAGGTCTAGGTTGGATATTAGGAAAAACTTTTTCACTAGGAGGGTGGTGAAGCACTGGAATGGGTTACCTAGGGAGGTGGTGGAATCTCCATCCTTAGAGGTTTTTAAGGTCAGGCTTGACAAAGCCCTGGCTGGGATGATTTAGTTGGGGATTGGCCCTGCTTTGAGCAGGGGGTTGGACTAGATGACCTCCTGAGGTCCCTTCCAACCCTGATAGTCTATGATTCTATGACCCATGCCTGCCCAGACCTCTTTGGGCAGCTCTGGTGGGGCTTTTCCATGGGGCTGAGCTCTGTGTACCACCCAAGCAGCATCCTGCTGCTGTTTGCCCATGGAACCATACTGACTCCACAGCTTGGCGGCATCCATATCTGCAGAGCCCAGGGCTGGATTTGAGCTCAAGATATGCTCTGGCTTGGTGCAGTCCATTTAATGTCTGAGTGATACTTCCCTATTACCATTACACTGGTGAGGTCTTGGCTGCTTCCGAATATTGGTCTGAAATGAAAGAGGCTTACTATAGCAGTGTCTAAATCGAAGGCGGTGCGTGTGTGGGACGGGTTTTAAAGGTGATACTGTTAATTATTATTGGGTTTGGGGGGTTACCATAGTACCTATGAGCCCCAGTTGTAAACCAAGATCCAATGGTACATGGTGCTGCACGGCTCTGCAAGAAACTCCACCTTCCTGCATTGTGCCATGGACTCCACTGGATCGCTCTGTAGTCCCCATCCTAAGGGCTCTTGTGACATGCTGGCTAAAATTTCCCTTCTTTCACAGGGGGCTGGAAGGATTGTTGAGAAGTCATCACACTCAGCCCCTCGCTGCTTGTTTGTTTTAGCTCTGAAAGGCTGGGCAGACATCCAGCGGTCAAAAGTAATGTAATTGCACATTATCCTACACCGGCGTGCAGGAAAGAAAAGCATTGAATTCATACTGCAATTAAGCGGAAGCCTGCTGGACACGTGGCTAGATTCTCTCCCCTGTTTTCCTGCCACTTTGCAATGCTCAGGTGGTGCCCAGAGTCTCTAACTGGCTCGCTGAGATTTTCCCAGCATAGGAATGCCTACATACTCCGACTGACCCCACAATCTAGTGTAGGAGCATGTCTAGGGGGCGGAGGGGAGAGCACACCTGAGCTTGGCCAGTTCTTAGCTGATGCCTGGTCTCTTGGGGACCATCCCTACCTAGTGTATTTTAGAGAAGCCTTTAGGCTGCTCTGACTTAGAGCAGGGCCAGGCCAAGGCAGCTAGAAGGAATCAGGAAGTTACAGCTAGAGATGTGCAAATAATGGATTTTTCTTTTTGTTGGCAAATAGAAACAAAAAACCAACAACCAACCACCACCACCTGAGGGGCGGAGGGGGCAGTGTTGTTTGGGGTTGAATGCAAAATGACATTTTTTTAAATGTTTTAGCAAATCCAAAAGTCAGAAAAAAAAGTTTTGGGTCAAACTAAATATTTTATTTTGACAATATCATTTTGACAGTTTTTAAACATTTTTTCTTTAAAAAAAAATCCAAACCACTTGATGTGTTCCAATTTTTTTCCCCCGGTCAAAACAATTTGGCGAAGCCTGCAGGAATTCGTGAAATGTTTCCGTGGTGCTGAATCTCCATTTTTTCACCAAAAATAAGTTTTGTCTGAAAAATTTCACCTAACTCTAGTTATCACCAGTTCTTTGATGGTCCCCTCCTCTCCTGGGCTAAATAGATCTCTGTACAGGAAGGAATCTGGCTCAGGTTATTTGACAACCCCAAGATTACAAAGAAGTCCAAGCATAGAGGACAATCTGAGTTAGAATTGAGCCCCCCTTCCCCCTTCCACCAGCTGAAATTTGCTCCCAGGCCTTAGGGTTAGGATTTATTTCTGCCATGAGAGCCAGCACACTAAAATGTGTCTTTCTTTTCTAGGCCCCTTTGTGTGCAAGATGGTCCCCTTCATTCAGACCACGGCAGTTGTGGCCAGCACCCTTACCATGACATGCATTGCTGTAGAGAGGTACCAAGGAATAGTTCACCCACTGAAGATGAAGAGACAGTACACAAACAAGAGAACCTACAAAATGCTAGGTATGGCTGAGTATATATGTAGGGTAACTGGTAATGGGGCATGGAGTTTTGCACCTCTACAGTATTGCAAACTCCAAATGTTCAAAGATCATGAGTCAGGCTCACCAAAAAACATGAGATCAGCTTTCAGATCATGAGATTATGTACAAATAATAGATTCAAAGCTTTTTTTTTAATTTGCCTTCTATTTAAGGCTTTTTGAGCCTATAGGGTGCACTGAGGTCACATTTTTGAAGCTTTCTCCATAGCCACAAGGGCTAGAAACTTACTTTTTCTTTTTAAGAATGAAAGCTGAAATCATCCCATATCCACTTGACTCCAGGAGCTGGGGCTTTAAGGAAAACAATAATCATCATGAGACTCATGACAAAATTGTGAGAGTTGGCAATGCTGTCTCTAGGACACGTTCAAATCCAACCCATGTTGGACAAACATAGGGAAACCCCCATGGAAGCTAATAAGGGAACCTTCCCATTAACTTCCATGAGCATTGGCTTTGAGCCATTCTAGGTTGGCTGGTTTTTCTCTTTCATGAAAAAGACAAGTCATTCAGACTGAAAGCACATGTTTTCTTTTTGTGTCTGGCTAAACACAACACTGGGCAGGCCTGTAACAGAGGTGAGTTCTCTCACACAAACACACCAGTGCATTACACAATTTAATCCCTCACTATTTTCTTGAGTCCACTGTGACAGTCTGATTCTGCTCTCATTTACACCATCTTTACATCAGCATGATTTCAGTGGAACTATTCCTGATCCCCCGCCTGCTCCATCATGGAAGTGTGGGAAGAATCAAGTTTTACATTGCTGCTTTCAAGCTCTACAGAACTATAAAGACAGTGGGACTGATTCTGATCCTCTTACTCACCCTGAATAGCACCTTGTTACATGAGTGGCCTCACTGAAACCAGTGCTGTAGGATCTGGTTTACTTTTGCTATTAAAAACCATCGGTTTCAAAAAAAGTCTCAGGTCAGTGACATGTGTTTTTTGTTTTAATTGGATACATTTAAATCACATTTGAATCCCAGGTTCAATGATAAATGACACTTTGTCCTAAATTTAGTAATAACTTATGTCTGGGCAGAACAGGTCCCTGTGCCTTGGGTGATTTCAAACCAGATTGCACAAAAAGCACTGGGATGACACAATCCCTGGATAAACCTACATGGATGGGATGGACTAGATGACTTGATTTTAGAACTGGTCAAAACATTCCCAACAGAGCATTTCTCCATTGGAAAATGCTCTTTCACTGAAACAGACATTTTCTGCAGGAAGGTATCCGCTGTAGATGAAATTTCATCAAGGAAAAAGAATTGGAACGCAACATTTTGGTGGTGTCAGAATGGAACGTTTTGACACTCTCAGATTGTTCCATTTTGATTTCTCATTTCTAAATGACTTTTCATTTTGAAATGTTCATTTATTTTTAAAATCAAAATCAGACCGAAACTTTTCGACTTTCTGGTAAGAGGATGTTCTGATTGACCCCAAGTGAACATTTTTCAAAAATTCAGGTGGGCAGAAAATTTCCAAAAAAAGATGTTCGGTTTTGTTCCAATTGAGAACGAAAACAAATCTTCAATTTTTTTTTGTGGGATGCAAATTCCATTTCCTACAGATCTCTACGTAGTAGGACTAGAGGAGAGGAATCCATAGCTAATGCCACATTAAAAGGGGATATGTTGCAGAAGGAGACCTCACGCAGGAAAGAGTCCAGCAGAATACCCCTGGGGCTACTGGGAGCATCAACTGCCCCATTCGTTCATAGGGGACTCCTTCAGCATCACTCTATCCTGCTCTGGGGTGCTTCGTACTAGTGATGAGTCTGTGCTGGGGGAAGATGGTAGGTGCTCTCCTGGGGGAATGCAATGGTTCCTTCTGCCCAGGTGAAAAAGATTGTGTGTGTGTGTGTGTCTGTGTGTGTTGTGGAGGTGTGAGCAGGGCTTCCCTGGCCCGCTCCCCAGTCCCCAAACAACCACTCAGCAGCAGGCAAAAGATAGCCCGGCAGCACTGCAGTTATCTAGTGTGATTTTTGGCTTTACAGTGTTCGGCAGCTTGGCTTATACAATGCTTGATCCTGCCTCCTCTGAAATCAATGACAAAGCTCCCTTCAGCAGGGCAGGGTCAGGCTCACTGTAAAGAAGAGCTTGTAGGTTCAGGACTTCTTGCATGCTTACGAGGTTTTCCGTTTCCTTCCCCTGCCTGCATAAAGGGCCAGTGTACATAATTCTGAGCGTTACGTCAATCCTCAAAACTGGGTTTAAGTGGGACTTCAGGGTACATAGTCCTCATGCTGGCTCTCTGCACAAGGAAAAATTCATCTTCCAAGAGAAAAAGAATCTGCATTACCTGTGTGTTTGTTAAAGGAAAAGAAAATCCTTCAGCCTGAGTTACACCATGCTAGTGTGACCCCATTGATTTCAGAGGACATAAAAGGGAGCCGGGTATCTTCCTTTGTTTGCATCCCGCATCTGGCTTTGTGCAGGCGTCAGGTAATTTTTTTGAAAGATTGAAGAGTATTTAGCACTAGACCCAGGATGAGACAGAGAGATCAAGAGGTGGGGAACTTTGTGAGCTCTTAAATCCCTCTGAAATGAAAACATAATCCTGTTTCCTGGCACTAAAGTCATCTTTTGGATCTCAGAAACACACCCCCTCACAAAAGGCTGCAGGGAGACCTGGGTGAACTGCACAGGCTCCATTCATCTTATCTCAAACCCAACAAGTGGGGTGACATTTCTTGAACAGTTGTACAGCGGGTGCAATTAACAAGAGAATGCCCCTTCACCACCCACAGTGGTTACACCTAAGGTTTGATCCGATGCCCAATGAGGCCAGTGAAAAGGCTTTTGTTGACTGAATTGAACATTTCCTCACACCCAGACAGTTATTTCCCAATATAAGCATATGGAATATTGTACAGATGAAACAATACAAAGTTAAACAGCACACTGAGACACCTTTTTAAAAAGGTATCCAATATATTGGGCCAAATTGGGCCATGATCTATAGTAGCTCCAATGGTATAAATCAGGGAAAAACTCATATTTACAAACACAGTGACTTTCCCCATAACCAAAATTCATTGCACGTGAAATTTGCCCCTGTGCAGAGGGCTAACCCAAGGTCTACATCCCATTTGAACCATACTTTGAGCACTTAAATGGTGCATAACCCACAGTAGAATTTCAGCCTACAGTCTTATTCTGCGGACTTATTAGTCTCCTTGACTCACACTGAGTAGTAGTTTTCTTTAGAATAGCTCCATTTAAATCAATGGAACTATTTGCAAAGCACGATATTACTAAGCATGAGCAAGGGAGGCAGAATGAAAGTATAGTGTGATTATTCGTTTGGAACAATTTCCTTACTCTGAAAATTTGATTTCAAGTGAACAACATCTGGAGTTGGCTGGATCTGGAGACTGAAATACTGTTCATTTTAAACCAGGAAAAGTGTAAAGGATTAGATATTAGATTCTTAATCTGTAACTGATTCACCTTGACAATGAGCAAAGAATTCTCTGCAGAGAGAGGTAGAAAGGCCAAGCGAGTCCTGCAGTTATGCATAATTAACAAAGTGAAAAAAACAAGATGCTTCTTGATTGGCAAACTCTCAGTTATTAGAAATCTAGAGCCTCAGCTCTTTCATTCTAGCCAATTCACTTGGCAAAAGTAAACACTGACAAATGCCTTGAGATAAATGTTGAAAAGTAACGGTCATAATTGAAAGAATTAATTTCTTCCTTTCTTCTCTCTTTAAACAGGATTCGTATGGACGATTGCAGTCATTGTTGGGTCGCCCATGCTGTACGTTCAGACTCTGGAGGTAAATGCCAGTCACCCATTCATGGAAGAGAATGCTTATCTGAAAACTGCCACTCAGTGTTATTGTTAGGGTATGTCCACCTGCAATAAAACATCCAGGGCTGGCCTATGTCACCTGATTTGGGCTGGCGGGGCTCGGGCTGTAGGGCTATGAAATTGTAATGTAGACATTCAGGCTTGGGCTGGATATGTCTACACTGCAGCACCTGTAGACGTACCGAGCTAGCTTTGATCTAGCTGGTTTAACAATAGCAGTAAAGCCAAAGCAGCCTGGGCTAGCTGCTCGAAAACACATCCTAGTGAGCTTATGCAGTCCGTCCTGCCCTCGTTCCACTGCTATATTATTTGAGCTAGCTAGATCAAAGCCAGCTCAGATATGTCTGTGCAGTCACACCTCTGAGTGCAGTGCAGACAGGCCCTATGAATCCTTGTGCAATAGTCTGATGGCTTAACACACAAAATTCTTTGCCTGAGATCTTGCCACTAAGAAGCTTATGACAATAGGATTGGCAGGCAGTATATGTAGTACTGTTATCAGATAGAGAGGCCTGATTCTCCTCTCCTGCCAGTTTTATACCAGAGTAATCCCAGTGACCTCGGTGGAGTTACTCCCGATTTATACTGGTGTGAGAGGCAAATCAGGCCCAGAATGAATAGTAAAATTTTCCAGGGGGAAATCAGCAGGTCGTTTCAAAGAATGATGCTTCTACTGGATGTCAGTCAAGCCACCAGTGCCCACAGTTTGTCCCTGACAGCGACTTTAATCACAGTTAATTGGGATGTCTGAGTGAAAAACAACTGGGGACTCCCCTCCTTCCCGGTGCGTCATTGTAGAAGTGGGTATTAGCCATGCTCAGTGGCACTGCACATTGCTGTTCTATATGATAAGCAGAAGCGGCATGCTTTATGATATCGGCACTTAAAATCTCGTTCTGCGCCACATTTAACACAGCTTAGACGACGGGCCAGGTCCCCTGCAGTCGTATATCAGTATAGCTTTGTTGTCTTAAATGGAGCTCCACCAATCTACTCCCACCAGTCCCTTAGCTCTGTTCTTCTAGTGTGAATCAGGAGCAACTCCAGGGGGTTGACCCCAGCCTAACTGAAATCAGAAACTGTCCAAATGCAGTTAAATCATTTTTGCAAACGTCAAGTGTGTCAAACTAGAGAGTTTTCATAGAGGTGATGAACCAGTGAGCAGATCTTTGGGTCAGATGGACACTGCTACATTAGTTACATGCATAAAACATAATGGAAAAAAGATCCCATTTGCAGACACAGAGAACTATATCTCAGCTGTGCAGATTCACAGAAGGCATGCTCCGTTCCATACTTATGCCAATGGACCAATACCAATTTACAGCAGCTGATGAGCGGGCCCAGAGTGTTTTCATATTACCTGGCACTGACATCACACTTTTCATCTTCAAAGCACTCTACAAATGTAAATGAATTACATAGCAATTTAAATGTCCTGCTAGGAGAAGAGCTTTGTGTATGCTCGAAAGCACGTCTCTTTCACCAACAGAAGTTGGTCCAATAAAAGATAATATCTTGCCCACCTCGTCTCTGCTAGGAGAATTAACTTTACAGATCTGAGTGCTTATTTAAATACTTTCCTGCCAGAAGCCTTTAAAAAAGAAGGTATTTACATTTTCCAGACACTCTATTTGCTGACAGACAGCAAGGGTGGGCATGAAGTGAGTGATTATCTCCCATTCCCTCTGCAAAGCCAGTTTCTCTGCTGCATTTTGCATTGTTCCCTCTGCCTTTTTATAAGCATTGTGTCCTAGCAATTAGGGGCTTCTTCAGCAGTAACATCAATTTGTAAAGCAGCATTCTCACTGATAAACCATGTCAATCATTTTCCACTTTACATTGTCATCAATATATGCCAAGTGCCAGGTCTGTCTGAGTTTTATCTCACTATAACTCTGCAGCAGACAGAACTGTAAAACAGCTACTCAAGTCTGTAACAGAAGCTTCCAAGATGCAGTACGTAGTCAAATTAAGTATGGAGCCGGCAGAACTAAGCTATTGCTGTATTCATCAAGGGGAGACAAGGGATATGACATCTAGAGCAGGGGAGGAAAGGTTCCTGGGTCTATTTCCTGATTCTTCTTGTTACTTTGAGCAAATCACTTGGCCCTGAAAACGATTCAAAGGCTGGAAAAAATATACTTTCCAGCAAGAGACTTAAGGAGCTCCGTCTGTTCAGTTTATGAACAAGCTTAAGAGTTGACTTGATTACAGAGTATAAATACCGACACTATAGGGCTCTTTAATCTAGTGGAGAATGGCATAGATAGAACAAGAATCAATGTCTGAAAGGCAAAGGCAGACCAATTCAAATTAGAAATAAGGCACATATTTTTAACAGTGCATGGGATTAACCATTGAAACAAATGGACAAGGTTCAAAAAAGGGCAACAAAGATGCTCAAGGGTATGGAATGGCTTCCATACGAGGAGAGACTAAAAAGATTGGGGCTGTTCAGTTCAGAAAAGAGAGGAGAAGATTATAAAGGTCAATAAAATTATGACTGGTATGGAGAAAGTGAATAGAGAAATGTTATTTAACCCTTCACATAAACACAAGAACTACAGTCACCCGATGAAATGAATAGGCAGCACCTTTAATACAAACAATAGGAAGTACTTTTTCACAACACACAATTAACACCTGTGGAACTCACTGCCTGTGGGGATGTTATGATGGCCAAAAGCATAACTGGGTTAAAAAAAAACCTAGATAAGTTCACGAATGATAGGTCCATCAATGGCTATGAGCCAAGATGGTCAAGGATGTAACCTCATGCTTGGGGAGACCATAAACCTCTGATTGCCACAAGGCAGAAGGGGAAAACAAGTATGGATCTCTCCAAACTGCCCTGCTCTGTACACTTCTCCTGAAGTTTCACTGCCAGAGACAAGATACTAGGCTAAGTGGAACATTGGTCTGACCCTGTATGTCAATTCTTATGTAAAGTGACAATTTATATATAAGCAAAAAAAAAATCTTAACTCTTGGTGTTTCTGGTTTGGGTTCAAATTTCAAGGTGTTGGTCTATCTACCTACCTACCTAGCTTGGGGTTTTATACCGCTGCCCATCACCATGGTATCTGAACATCTTCGACGTAAAATCACTAGCAATAGCAAAGTCCCTAGTGGACTACACAGAGTCTCTGGCACTCCTCCCTTCTTGGCTTTTTGTTGCTTTTAGATTTGATTCGTTTCCCCTTTTCTTATTTATTGTCAGTGTTGTGTCATTCTTGTTCATACTGATATTATTTTCTCTGACGCTCCCTCTCTGATGCACTGATCATCTCTTGTAAGTCTCTGACCTTGTATCTTTCTCCACTCCACGCCCCTCCCCCCCCCACCCTTAGGTGAAATATGACTTTCTCTATAATATTCATCATGTCTGCTGTCTGGAGTCCTGGCATAGCATTGAGCTGCGCCGTGCTTATGCAATCTTTATCCTGGTGGCCTTGTTTCTGGTGCCACTCACGGCCATGCTGATGCTCTACTCCCGGATAGGATACGAGCTGTGGATCAAGAAACGGATTGGAGACTCTTCAGTATTGAACACCCTGAGTCGCCATGAAATGGCTAAAATAACAAGGTGGGTAGCCGCCTGTTTGACTGGCTTTAAATGGCACAGAGATAGGGTTGCCACCTTCGGTTGGATGAATTCTTGGAGGTTTCATCACATGGCATTATCTTTAATTAAAGATGAATCCTTAAAACCTGGAGACTATAGGACAATCCTGGAGACTTGGCAGCCCTAGACCAGAGGAGAAGCATCACAGTTTAGGCATGCGTGCGAGAACTAGTAGGCAATGTTGGCAGGTGGTTAGAAGAGAGGACTGGTCGTCTGGACTCCTGGGTTCTATTAATTGTTCTGCCACTGACTTACTGTAGAACCTTAGGCAAGTCCTATAGGGCTGTTCCAACACACACTGAAGTCAATGAGAACTTTTCCATTGACTCCAGTAAGTGTGGAATCAGAACTTTCATTCCTGTAGTATGTAGAAGCCCCAGTCCTGGGCCAGGACCCTGTTGTGCTGGGTGCTTTATGGTTCAGTTTCTCTCTCCGTTGCATAGGCCTGCCACTTAACTCCCATGGCTGTTAGGAAGCTCAGCCCAAAGAACGTTCCCCAGAATTTTGGCTGCCGTTTGTACCACACTTGTGAAATTCTTTCAGGAGGTCAGATTCCCACTCCCACCCTTTTCCCAGGAGACCTACAGAGTGATGCTCAAAGGGAGAGGCATGAAAGCAGCACAATCAAATGGAGAGCATATAGTCGTGGGCAGTACTAGTGGGCACTGATGCACCATAGAGGCCTATTCAGCTAACCCTGAAGAAACACAGGGAGAAGCAAAGAGCTGTCAGAGGGAGGGAGGAAATTTGGAGTGTCCCAAGAAGGAAATACCCAGAACCTGGGAAGCCTCTTTGGATTCTGCAATCCTGTTACGGCCCAAATAAACACATTGTCCCGATTCTCCTCCGACACCCGTTTTGCATCAGTGTAACTCCATTCACTTCCGTGGATACCTCCAGATTTACATCAGAGTCAGTGAGAGCAGAATTGGGCCCCTGAGCTTTCTGGGTGCTTATCCAACTGGAAGCAAAGCTGCAAACCTTTCGGGCATTATCCAACCCCTCTAGAAAATATAGCAATTTCCTGGCAAATGAAAAAATGTTAAGCCAGCTGGTATAATGGTCATAAAGTGGTTGTGATGCAGTCAGAAGAATTCCCATACTAGGAGTAGACCAGTGGTCAATCTACTTCAGAATTCTGACTCTGACAGGGGCCGGTATTAGCTGCTTCAGAGGCCTTTTGGCAATGAGTTCCACTGGTTAATTTTGCATTGTGTAGAAAAAAAGTGCTTCCTTTAATCAGATTGGTGGGGGCGGGGTGAGGGGGGTGGTATTTGCCACCTTTCAATTTCATTGACCATCCTTGTGTCCTTTTATCAGGAATGTGAATGCTTTACAGTGAATGCTTTTCACTCTCCTACCATCTGAACGCAACTAGCCTATTTCTCTCAGTACAAATGATCAGGTGCTGAATTTCTGCTTGCCTCCTGCTATAAATGTCTCCTTGTCAGCTCTCGCTCTCTGTCTCAAATGGCTTCCTCCAGGAAGAAGAAACGAGCCGTGATGATGATGGTTATTGTAGTGCTGTTCTTCGCTGCGTGCTGGGCACCTTTTCACGTTGTCCACATGTTGTTTGAATACAGTGAGTAGATATAAATTGAACTGATAAGACTCTGTGTGCGTGTGTGTGTGTGTGAGAGAGAGAGAGATCCTAAAATTCCTGAAATGACCAATAAAAATAAAACAAGAGACATTCCCTTGAGAGAAAAAAGAAAAGGAAGACTTGAGGCACATTAGAGACTAACAAATTAATTTGAGCATAAGCTTTCGTGAGCTACATTCAGTGCATTCAGATGCATTCAGTGGAAAAAGATGCATCTGATGAAGTGAGCCGTAGCTCATGAAAGCTTATGCTCAAATAAATTGGTCAGTCTCTAAGGTGCCACAAGTCCTCCTTTTCTTTTTGTGAATACGGACTAACACGGCTGCTACTCTGAAACCTCCCTTGAGACAGTAGCTCCACTGCAATTCCAGAATAGTCTATTAGCACCAATATATACTTAGCTCTTCTACTCATTCATCAAAACTGCATTGCTTAAGCCCCTTGATTTTTTTCATTAATGGTCTTCTCTGAACTCTTGTCCATTTGCCCATATCTTTCCGATACCGCATTGTCCAGAACTGACTGCAGTATTGCAGCATTGGAGATGATAGCTAAAGGCTAATGTACACAAGGAAACTATTCTGCAAAAACTATTCCTGAATAACTCCCTATAAGGACATTGTGTTCTAGACTCACTTTATTCCAGTGTAATTACTGCATTTCCAAAGAGCAGTAATTATTCTGGAATAAAATCCCTTTAGGCTCAAGAGAAGGAGCAATCAAGTCCCTTTATTGAGTAATGACAGCTGGGAGGCTACTGCCCAAGGCTCTAGGCAGCATGCCAGGTTAGTGCTAAGTTGTGTAGAGTGTGGGGTTTCCCTGGCTGCAAACACATGGCTAGGATATGGGCAGCAGACTCTGTGTGTTGGAGCAGAAAGCCTGGGGATGGGGTTGTGAATGTGGCTCTGAGAGGAAGCAGAGAGACAGAGCTTCTTGGGCAGAGAGCTCATGAAGTGGGCAGATTTGGGAATTTCTGAGCAAGAAAACTGCCTACTGTTGTTTGTTTCTAATGTGTCCGGGGAGATAGACTGTGTACATTTTTTGTAAATAAACAAGATGACACCAAAAGTAGACCTGACTTGCAGTAGCAATTTCTCATCCTAATGGAAACAATCCTTCAAAGTCCTGAACTTTAGCTAACAGCTTGGGCCAGAGGGGAAACACTATTATCTAAATTGGGTAGAATGCCTGACCCATTTGTTTTTGCCTGGCATATGACCTTGAGGACAGCCAAGAGCACCCACTGTTTTGGAGTTGCCTGCATTATCCCTTGTATTTAGACATGAGCTTGAACCAAAAACCTAATTCCAGATATTCTTACACTCTTTGGGCAGGCTGAAATCTAAATCCATTTGCAAACGTTTCAGTTTCTATAATGGGCAGGACCCATACACTGAAGCCAAGATCAAACCAGATCCAAATTTTACAGCTTGGGTCCAACTCCAATTATTTTATAGGGGAGGTCTCCAGCCAGAGTGGCTTTTTTGCTCTCTTGAAAAAACAACAACAACAACGCTATGGCTAAGGACTAAATACACCAATTACACCCACACACACTAGCTTCTCAGCAGAATTCAACATAAGAAATGAATGCAGCAGATGAATGAATATGATGGATCATTTCTGCTCTCAGATCCACCATCCTAAATCCAAAGTAATTTCCTCCCCCCACACCTCTGCAATCAGTGGCGTTATTCTGGCTTTGTGCTGACGAGAATGAGATCTGAATCTAGCCCAGGTTTACAAGTAATTGAAAGCAGTAAATCACAGGACAATGAGCCAGATGGTGTAAATCAGTGTATCTTCATTGAAGACAATGCAGCTATGCCATGAGAGGAGGAACTGGCCTAGTATTTGCAAAATTTGTCTTCCTGCATGCCCAGCTGAGTCCTCCTTCCATCCCCTTGGGGATGTTGATTATAAAAGAGAAGATTCTCAAATAGCCGGCAAAAGAGGCATCCTTGCCTCAGTACAGTATATAATTCACTGATTAGTGCAATGTGAGCGTAGACAGCTCCTCAAAATCCTGCTAACTCAACAAGGTCTCACTCCACACATGAATGATCAGAATGTCAACTGACAGCCTCTGTTACACAAAAGCCATTCCAATTCATAAATGCAGCCTATCTCCATATGTAAAAAAATTTATTCAGGCACATTAGTCAGTCTGTGGTGGCAAGGCAGCGATGGGTGGTTTTGTAACAATACCCATGCATGCTGTGCTATTAAAGTTACTTGAAAAAGTGGCCTGAACTTAGAGATGGAAGCTAGGGAGTCTCCTGCAGCCTAATACTGGCTCTGTCACTGATTCACTGCATAGCCCTAGTCGAGTTCTGCAACTTCTCTGCCTCATTTTCTCCAGCCGTAATATTGTGATACCATTTTCCCATTGTACGTGGGGTGTTGTGGAGATGATTTGGGGTGAAATTAACACTATGCAGACAGGCAGCACAGTCCTATTTTGAGGGATTCAGTGGGACTTCAGTAGGGCATAGGCCGGCTCTTAACAGCCCTGCCATAAACACTCCCTGGAAACTCCAGTGGTGATGCAAGTAGTGTGATCAAGGGTGGGGGGGGGGGGGAACAGCAACATTTCCCCAATTTAGCCCTCAATGTATTCGGCTGGGCCTATGGTCAGTTTCCCAGTTCTCTCCAAATACCAGCATTCCTCACCTCAGCACAGTACAAACATAGGGCCTGATCCTGTAAACCTTTACTCAGATGAGAAGCTCAGACCGTGTCAATGGGACAACACATACTTGTAAGGGCTCTAGTCCTTGTTTTGTATACCACCTCACCTAAAAACTACATGAAAGTTAGGGCTGGCCAAAAGTTTGGCAACAAACCTAGTTTTCAGCAGACAAGTGGGTTTCTGACTAAACAAAGTTGTTTCATGAAAAGTGTCTGCTCCGCCGTGGCAATTGCAACTTTTTGTCAGAAAACAGAATGCTCTCCCAAAGCCCAACTCCAGTGCCCCCTGCTCGCATTTTCCTCCGTGAGCCATGCGCTCCCGCTCGATTTCATTTCCCATGGTTCCCCACCTCCCCTCACCAAGAGGAGACCATGGTGCATCATGGGCGATGTAGGCCAGCCTCTAGAGGAGAAGGAGATCATGAGCCACCTGAACTACAACTCCCAGGAGGCACCACAGTGACATTTCAAATTCGGGGCTGAAATATTTCAGTTTTCAATTGGTCACCAAAAAAAAAAAAAAAAAACCCTGTCAATTTTCTGTGAAAAATGTTGACAAAGAACTATTTAAAAAAAATTCCACTGGTGCAGGGAAGATATTTACCAACTAGCTCGAATCAAAATGCTGAAATTATAGCACAGCTGCAGGCACAAATAAGAGCAGCAATGTGGGAGAGGAAGAGGATTCGTGACAGTATTCTTGCCAGCAAATTAAAGAAGTATGGATTAGATGAATGGACTATAAGGTGGATAGAAATTTGGCTAGATCGTCGGGTAGTGATCAACGGCTCGATGTCTAGTTGGCAGCCAGTATCAAGCGGAGTGCCCCAAGGGTCGGTCCTGGGGCTGTTTTTGTTCAACTTCTTCATTAATGATCTGGAGGATGGGATGGATTGCACCCTCAGCAAGTTCATGGATGACACTAAGCTGAGGGGAGAGGTAGATATGCTGGAGCGTAAGGATAGGGTCCAGAGTGACCTAGACAAATTGGAGGATTGGGCCAAAATTAATCGGATGAGGTTCAACAAGGACAAGTGCAGAGCCCTGCACTTGGGACAGAAGAATCCCATGCACCGCTACGGGCTGGGGACCGACTGGCTAAGCAGCAGTTCTGCAGAGAAGGACCTGGGGATTACAGTGGATGAGAAGCTGGATATGAGTCAGCAGTGCGCCCTTGTTGCCTAGAAGGCTAACAGCATATTGGGCTGCATTAGTAGGAGCATTGCCAGCAGATGGAGGGAAGTGATTATTCCCTTCTATTCGGCACTGGTAAGGCCACACCTGGAGTACTGTGTCCAGTTTTGGTCCCCCCCCCCCCACTACAGAAGGGATGTGGACAAATTGGAAAGAGTCAAGCATAGGGCAATGAAAATGATTAGGGAGCTGGGGCACATGACTTATGAGGAGAGGCTGAGGGAACTGGGATTGTTTAGTCTGCAGAAGAGAAGAGTGAGGGGGGATTTGATAGCAGCCTTCAACTACCTGAAAGGGGATCCAAAGAGGATGGAGCTCGGCTGTTCTCAGTGGTGGCAGATGGCAGAACAAGAAGCAGTGTTCTCAAGTTGCAGTGGGGGAGGTCTAGGTTGGATATTAGGAAAAACTCTTTCACTAGGAGGGTGGTGAAGTACTGGAATGCGTTACCTTGGGAGGTGGTGGAATCTCCATCCTTAGAGGTTTTTAAGGCCCATCTTGACAAAGCCCTGGCTGGGATGATTTAGTTGGGGATTGGTCCTGCCTTGAGCAGGGGGTTGGACTAGATGACCTCCTGAGTTCTATTCCTGCCCTAATCTGCTATGATTCTATGAATTGGGGAGAGAGGTAGTCACAAGGGGGTAAGATTTGAAAAGGGACAAACTGGAGAGAGGTCGAAGGCTATTCCAGATTGCAGGTGCTGCAGAGCAGGTTGCCTCACTTCAGGTGAAATTCACCCCAGTGAAGAGGCCTTTGCAACCACTTAAGTCCTGTCTGTAAGAGCGGCATAGGCCTCATGCTCAGGGGTGAGCTTCAACATAGTTGCAGTGGGAGCATGTTGAAGGACTGGAGAGGAGGCTGGTGAATGGTAAGGCAAGGGAGCACATAGTGTAGCAAACAGAAAGATGTGGGTCTAATAGGTAAGACCCTCTGGTTGGTTCTTTCTAATCTATTCCCTTGCTCCCCAGATAACCTGGAGGAAAGCTACGATGATGTCACCGTAAAGATAATCTTTGCCATCGTCCAGGCCGTCGGGTTCTTTAACTCTTTCAATAACCCCGTGGTCTACACTTTTATGAATGAGAACTTCAAGAAGAGCTTCGTGGCTATTCTCTTCTGCAGTTTGCGGAGCCCTGAGCCAGCCGACAAGCAGGAGAGCCAGCAGCTGGAAAGGGCCAAAATGGGACCCTCGAACTGTGGCATCAGGAAGGAGGGCAGAAGCTTGCACAGCCACCTGAGTGCAGAGAACCTGGAACTGAGACTCTGTGAGCAGGTGCCATCCGCAAAGCTGGAGTCAGTGCTTTCAGTGGCGGTCATTACCTACCCCATGGTGACCACCCATAAGGAGATACTGCCCAATGGACAGTCAGCATGATTGCTGCTGACTTCAAGTACACACTGTGCTTCATGGATCAAAATAACTTTGCTTTAGGGAGCAGTATCCACTTTAATGAAAACAAGCCACACTGAGTGCTTTAATATTTCCAGTGTTCTCTTTCGTCATTGGTTTCTATATTTCACTCTAATTTCCAGCTGCCCAGGTCTCCATCTCAAATGTAACCTGTGGAATATGGGACCAGGTATGGATGAGTTTCAGAGGATAAAAGGCTGCCAGTTTTCCAAAGGGATGGGGAGAGAGGGTGGTAGAATGTTCCTTTTTTAATTATTGCTATTTTATTCATCTTCCCTCTTGAGCTGATGGTTCCATCCAACCCCAAACAAATCAGGTTAATTGGGGCTGAACCAACAGCCTCCTTGTTTCCTTGTCTTCAGTAGGTGTTGAAGGTGCTTTGCACCTTACAGGATGAGACGCGCACCCCCGTAAATTAGAAGCTGGAAATGCATGAACCATGGAAACCTAGTTTTAGGAACTGTCTGCTCTTGCCTGACTCTCAGACATGGGGATGGGGATAAGACAGCATGCTCTGTGCACAGGGCCTCTTTCACGGACTTTGCTCAAGAGTCCACGCTGCTATCAGCTGCCTGAGCTGACAAAACAATGTTGCATCCCACGGAGCCTGCTGCTGCTGCTCATACACTGGTGTCAGATCTGTGTGAGGAGCTGGGAAGGAAAAGGTTTCTCCAGCCCACGAGTGTTTTTGGAGATTTCAAAATTTTTTTCCCATCCCAAAAAGTCAAAATCTCCAAAATTTTCATGAATCAAAAAAATCTAAAATTCAGGAACTGTTGAAATATTTTGTCTTGATCTTTTTTTCTAACAAGAATAATACTTCATGATTTAATTAATACCAAATCTAACTAAAATTTTACATGCACAAAAAAAAAGCCTTTTTGAACAGAAAATGTGTTTCCAAAATGGCTGGCAAGTCCTGTTTTGACCTCTTTTCCAACCGTTTGGGAAATACAATTCACAAATGTTTTGAAACGGGAGATTCCTCAGCAGCGACCCTTTCCTGTGCACTGCTTCAGTTTTGACGAATCAGCATTTTCAAACAAAAAGAAGGTTTTGGCTGAAAATTCCTGACCAGCTGTACAGATGTTGCCCCATTGACTTCAGTGAAGTTATTCCTCATTGCCACCTGGATGAAAGCAGACTAATTCTGAATGCCCGTGAGGCTGTTGTGAAACAACGGGGGAATGACCAGCTTGCCGCATCAGCACAGACATTCATCATGTGCAGGGAGGAAAGGCTGATGTCTGTTTTATACCAGAAGCTACTGTTCTCGTGCATATTGCTGTTGCACTTGCCTGCATGCTCTACAGTCAAAAATGTGCCTGCCTAGCAATGCTACATAGTAATTACTGGTTTGAGGTGGGTTAAGTGTGTTGAGATATTTTCCTTACTGTGAAAATTCACTAGCATCCATGCTTCTGTTGTAAAGCCTTTTCTTTCCAATAAGAAAAATTTGCTTTTGAAATCTACATGGCATTGGCCCCTGAAGCAAAAGTCTACACATCTTTGAAGCTGTTGTTGTTGTTAGGTCGATTGCTACTCTGGGTTCTACGTCAGTTATACGTTTGGAGAATAAACCGTTGACTGAGAACACCAGCACCAGCCATGTAGACTATTTCGTGGGTAGATCTCAAAGCACTTTACAGAGGTGCATCAGTGTAATTTCCCCAATTTTACGGTGGTGGGTGGGGGTTATGGAAGGAGGAAGTGAAACACAGAGTGTACGGGACATTTAAAATGATGGATGTCAAGGAACGGTCTTTGCTACCTCACCCCTTCACAAGGAACTTTCACTTAGGAAAGAATCATTAAAAAAAAAAAAACGAGAGAAAAAATCCAGTATGGATTCTGAATATTATATGTATTGTGGTAGTAGCTAGGAATCCCAGTCATGGACCAGGACCCCACTGTGCGAGGCGCTGTACAAACACAGAATAAAAAGGTGGTCCCTCCCGCAAAGAACTTACAGTAAGTAAATATATATTCAGAGGTAAGGTGTAAAATGAGAGGTGGATTAGGCCACTTTAGGGTGGGGAGCTGCTACCACAAGGGGCCAGAAGAAGGTGGATGTCGAAGTAGGAAATGCCCTACTTTAACTCCCATCTTCTTACACCCTCTTGGTAGCTGCTTTTCCTGCTGTCTCCTTTGGGCCAGACTTTCACGAGCTCAGCTCCCATTTAGGATACATCTACACTGCAATAAAAAACCCACTGCATGGCCACAGTGGGCCTAGACTCAGACTCAAGAGAAGGAAAACAATTCTCAAGGTTTCTTCCTGGTCCTGCTTGCAGGCAGAGGCTCTGGAGGGAAGCCTGTGATCAGAATGCATTCAGAAGACAGGCAGCCTACAGTAGGGTGGGGTAAGTTTTGCCTCTCTGTTTTAAGGAGCAGCCTGCTTTGTTTCTCTCTGTTTTGGATGGTTGTGTGTAATCGTTCTGAATTGAGACAATATGGGTGAGGTGATATCTTTTAGTGGACTAGTTTCTGTTGGAGAAAGAGACAAGCTTTCAAGCTCCACAGAGCTCGTCTCTCTCATATCCTGGGACTGACACAGCTACAACAACACTGCAAACATCACTCTGAATTATAAGAAATAAAGTAGCGTTACACTGCAAGCTTCCAACAGAAGTATTTTTTAAATCTATCTCCTCTGTTTTGTATGCCATGAACACAGCAGATCCAAAGGAAGACGGAGGTGGATGGGGAAAAAAGAACAGAGACAGAACAAAATAAGGAGGGAGTTAAAAAGAAAGTAGAAGAAGAGAGAATAGAACAGAGAGAAGTGGCGGGGAGGAGAAGGTGAGGGAAAGGAATAGAGAAAATAAGAGAGCACTCACTACCTCTAAGGTTAGTCATATGTATTTGTACTCTGTTTACTGGTGCTCCCGAGAGATCTAACACTCAGGCTGGCAGGACAGAGTTTATTATGCATGCACTGCTGAGCCTTCTTTTTCCTCATGCTTTTGCAAGGAAGATGCCAAAATATCCATTGCCCAGGACCCCTGCAACTGGCCCTGTCTCTCTCAAGCTGCTTCCCAGCACAGACAAGTAGCAACAGCTACACTGCTGCGAGCGGCACGAATTGGTCCTTGTGTTGGCAGCCTTAGAAATCTAGCTACTTACAGTTACAGGCACATCAGCAGTTTGCACTTCTGCTACCTGTTGTCTGGATAAAAAGAAGACGTGGGGTACATCTACACTGCTCAAAAAGACCTGCAACACCGCTGCGTTTGGCCTGGGGCAGCTGACTCTAGCTTGCAGGGCTCCAGCTGCAGGACGAGACAATTGCAGTGACTTTGGGTTGGATCCCAGGCTCCGGGACCCTTCCCCGTCATGGTGTCTCAGAGTCCAGACACCACAGAATCATAGAAGATTGGGGTTGGAAGAGACCTCCGGAGGTTCATCTAGTCCAACCCCCGGCTCAAAGCAGGACCAACCCCAGTCTGAGCTCAAACATCTACACGGCAGTTTTATAGCCCCACAGCCCAAGCCCCAGACAGCTGATCCAGACCAGCCACATGTCTTTTATTGCAGTGTAAACACATTGTCCCCAGGTCTCCCAAGCCAGCACTATTCTGCAGCACTGAATTCATACCATTTTCAAGCAACAAAAAGTTTGAGAAGAATCATCTGTTTCTTATCTATATTAAGTAGCCCCTAGATGCCCCAGCAAAACAGAACACTAGCAGCTATCCTCAGTGGTTACAAATCACGACTGTACCGGAAAATTTTAACTGTTCCTGATTCAGCACAAAGCCCTATTGTCTCATATAGATGCCCATATCAATATGCACACCCAAGGTTATATCTGTATTATGATAGCAATTATAGATCCCAAATGAGCTTGGAACCCCATTGTGCCAGGCATTGCACAGACACATGGGGGTATGTCTACGCTGCAATCACAGGATGTCGGACAGACACACCCGAGCTATCTTTGACCTGGAGTGAAGCCACAGCATCTTGGGCTTCAGCACGAGCTGTACAAGCCTACCTCCATCCCTGGGTAATTATATGGGTTGCTAGCCCCACCCACGCTGCCACAGCTTCACTGCTCCACCAGTGCCCAAGTGAGCTCTTATCAAGTGATTTCAGTGTAGACATACCCGCAGCGAGAGAGAGTCCCTGTCCCAAACAGTTTACAGTGTAGGCAAGACAGACAAAGATGTATCGACTCCTGGGGCAGGGATTGTCATTTACTATCTGTTCATATAGCACCTACTACAATGGTGGCTGTGACCTTTAGGCATTAAATGTTAAGTAAGAAAGGGAGTATTAATAGCCCCATTGTACAGATGTAGGAACCAAGGCACAGGGAGACAGTGACTTGGCCAAGGAAGCCTGCTGCAGAGCTGGGAATTGAATCCTGAGGTGCTGGACTGGGACCAGGAGACCTAGTCACAAGCCCCACCTTCCATTTGGTTTGCCTATAAAAATGCTTGTTTTGTTCCCACTGCGAGGGAAGCTGGCATTAAAGCAAGGATGGAAAGTTCTTGCTTTATCCCTCTGCTGCTCTATAACTATGCAGAGGCCATGCACAATCTGAGCTCCTGTACTTAGAACATACTACACATTGAGGTTTTGTCGTCTGGGAGCACGAACACAAATTAGAATTGGGGTGATGTTAGTGAGTGTGGTAAACAGCACCAGGGTCCAGTATCTACAGGAGAAGAAAGCCCATTGGCTTTGTTCCACAAGTTCAGAGTTCTGGACTATTACCTGCCACTAAGGCTATTCTACATCAGTGATTGGACTGCCCTCATTACCAGAGTACTTTCCAGTAGTGGTTAAGCAACGCGACTAACCTCTGTCCTGTGAGGTTCATTCTCTTTCTGTCTCATTTCGCTCAGAATTGCTTGTGCAGTGGAGTGGTTTGTTTTGGTTGGGTTTTCTTTTGGGGGGGGGGGGGAGTGGGGCGGGGGATGGCATTGTTTTTTTGGTTTACCTTCCCATGTTCTCAAGCTCCCGTGTTCGCGTCCATTCCCTAACTGTCAGGATGGAGCACACCAAAATAGAATTTTCATCTCCTGGTTCTGGTGCTGCTGATCTTCAGAACTGGGTGCTGAACGGACATCCTAATGGCATTAAGGCGTCAAAACAGGGCCAGATTCTCCTCTCACTTACACCTGTGTAAATCAGTAGTAACTCCATTGAAGTCAATGGAGTTACCCACGTCTAACGGAGAGGAGAACCAGGGCTGGCTTTTAAAATTTTAGATGTGAGACGACAACTCCAGTTAGCTCTCTCTGCGTAAGGAAAACTACAACTGGAAGGAATACGAGTTTGACCCCCTGCCAGCTGTCGTGTCAGCTTTCCATTGTGCAGCCTGCCAGCTTGTACAGGTAATGAATGCGCTCTATACCTCCCGGGGAATGAAGAGAACTACTAAATCCTCGTGCCTGCTTTTGCCTGCTGCAAACCCAAAGTATGAGCAAGCTCCTGCAGCTCTCCACTGCCAACCAGTCCCCTCACAGAGTGAATTCTTTTCCGTATTCAGCAAAGAGTCTGCAAAAGCCAGCTCATTTTTACACTGAGCCAACCCAGTCCTTCACTCTTCACTGATTTTCCAGGTTTCATCACAAGTGAGAGAGCTGCCATTTCTTGCTTAGATTGCTGCCTATTGTGTTACAGTAGAATCTCTTCGGGTTGAATTCACTCCTGTGCAAAGAGCCAGCACAAGGCCCATGAAATTCCACTTAAGCCCTCAGAATTGGGCCTAAGTGGTGCATTGGCTTTGTACTGGCACAGGTGTGAATTTCATCACAGGTGCCCCTATGAGATGCAGGTCACAATTACCAAAGCACAGTGATAGGCACTACAGAAACACATCAGAAAGGAATCCTTTCATACTGCATTTGTATGAACTGTTCTACCAGTTCCTCTTCTGGGTAAAGCTACACTGATCTTAGTTAACAGGCTTTCCGTTAGGACTTTTTGCAACATGGAAAACAAGAACCTAAAGGTGATGTATTTTTAAATTCTGCATCCACAGACATGGGAAAGAGAGCACCCCGCTATCATAGGGTGTCATCATCTCTATCCCCCTGCCAATGCAGGATTAAGTCTGTTCCCATGTGTGCATTAATCCTTTGCATTGGTAGGGGGAGCAATCCTGACCCCACAAAGATTAGCAGAAGAACTTTCCTCAGTAGCCACTGTCCTTTCCATTCAAAATCCCTCTTTTTATGGACATCAGATAGGATGATTGGCCATCTTCAACACCAGATATTAATCCTAGTAACCGAGGTATCATTGGCCGAGTGAAGTGAGACCCACCACTCAGCATGACGATACTTTTCTGTTTGTCTATAACACGATAAAATCAGGATGATTATTTCCAACAATTTTTTCCCCTCCCTGCTGTTTTCATTTAATGGTTTTAATGGCGTGTGGAATGCCCTGTGATCCAGTCTTTCTGAAAGGACTCTCTCCTTCCATTATGTCAATAGTTTCCACCTGCTTCGCGTCCATTCTTTTTTGTCAATAGCAGCCTCTCCCAGCATTACTACAATAGATTGACCTTTTGAGACTCTAAAATAAGCCACAGAATCTTGACAGCCTTAAAAACACAACAGCACATTAGGACCTCTGACTTATGATCCTTTTCAGTAGCTTTTGTCTATTTCACTGCTCTGAGGACACCACAACACATTCTGTGTATATAAAATGAATATTCAGGAATGGAGCAGCTTGACTTACAAGTAGGGTGACCATCCATCCCATTTTTAAAGGGACAGTCCTGTTTTTTGGAACTTTTGCTTATATAGGTGCCTATTACCCCCGACTCCCTGTCCCGTTTTTTCACAGTTGCTATCTAGTAACCCTACTTACGAGGAGATTTTTTGCATTTTAAGGACACTAGGCCAGATGGTGCATTCTTTTTATGCAATGTGGGCCATGGGAAAGAGTGGGAAACTGGTACCTTTTAAGCCTCCTTTGTGCCTCCCTACTTCTGTACCCAGCCCCTAGAGCAGCTCTCAGCTACACGGGTTTTGCGTGACTGCCTGAGAGGCACAATTCTGGAGCACAGCCCTAGAGCCAGTCAGGAAATGGTTTTCCCATCCCAGAAACATTTTCAAGGTTTCAAAAATGTTTCCCACTCTCCCCCACCCCCTCAAACCAAAATTCTGTGAAGTGAAAATCTGTCGTCTTTTTTTCAGATCTGTCAAAATATTTCATTCCCGTCATTTTGAAAGGCTTCATTTTGATTTGGACCTTTTACATTTCTTTTTACTATAAAGAAACTTCCGTTTCTAAACCAAAGGCCATTTTGAACCCAAAACAGAACGTTTCCTTTCAAAAGCGTCAAAATGCGATGTTTCCATGGCTTCTAACAATTTTCCAAAATGGAAAATTCATCAGCGTCCACCCCCTCCCAAGAAAAGCATCCCTTTCGACGAATTGGCTTTTTTTTTTTTTTGATCGAAAACATTGAAAAATTCTCAGCTAGCACACCCTGACCACACCCCGTCCTGCTATTCCCAGTCACGCCCTGCAGCCAGGAGCCGGGACAGGGAAAGTTGCACGGCTCTCTACCTGCCCCTACTGGGGGGACTATTCTGCATGGAGAATGTGAGCTCTCTTTTGCAGCCCCTTTATACTACAACAGCAGTGTCGAGGGGCCATTTCATGACACAGGGTATGTCTATATTGGCGCTGCAGTTGGAAATGAGTGTTGCTCGAGCCAGCACACTAAAAATAACAGCATGGATGCTGCAGCTCGGGCTCTCAAGCCCCCCTGACCTCCTACGCTTGAGAGCCCGTGTTCCCGCCCGAGCAGCAACAGCCACACTGCTATTTTTAGAACGCTACGCAAGCAGGGCTTCAGTTGTGTCTGTCCGCCCACATAGCCAGACTCGCTCCAAGTGGCAGTGTAGACCTACCCACGTGGTCTGGCTCGTTGAGTGCTGTATTCTGTATCATCGCTGTGGTCCGGGTTGGTCCCTCCCCATGGGGGAACCCACCAGAAAGGGCCTGAGGGAAGGAGAATGGTGCAAGTGTGTCCCTTAAATGGTTCTGTGGGACCTCTGCCCCGTGGAATGAGCTGCTGTTCTGATCACAAACTTGATGGACGCTGGGGGGAAAACAGCCTCTCATGGTGGCTCTGGAAACCCAGGGACTCCCTCTACGCTACCTGGCATCCTGGGCTTTGACCAGGAAGTTTCCCCTCCAATGGACAGGGACAGAGGGAAAAGGTATGTTTCGGAATAGATGGGAACCAAAAATCTGCCCTTACCAAGCAGGGTGTTCTCCTTTCTGCTGTGCTCCCAGGTGTGTTATTGTAGGGTTATTCAGGAATGTTGGGCGCTGACCTTTTAAGAAAAGAAAAAAAAATAAGTAAGCATTTGAAAAGGTGGGAGAGGAGGGGATGTTACCGAAAGCTTGGCTGGAAGGATGTGTTGTGGGGAAGATACCTAGCCCTACCTTTGGGACTCTTCTTACACTGAGGCTTGGACTGGTCTCTGGTCTGCTCCAGAGTCTAGGTTTCTCAAAGATGGTAAATATAGCCAGATTTGCTCCCCCACACTCAAGTGACACCAAGATCAGTTCAGGTACAGCTCACAATTGGTGCCCTCTCATTGCGATTTGGGAGTGTTGCACACCCCCTTTGCACAAGTGTGAATGACTATCCCAGGCACAAAGCAGAGGGGAACGGGAACCAGCGGGCATCAATCTCCACCGCCCTGCAGCTAGTGCATTTGTTTATACCAGTGCCAAATGGGTGAAGTGCCACCTGATGAGTATGGTAGCATCTTCCCCCGCAACTTTGCAGTGGCATAAGTGATCACACAAGGTGAAGTGCAAGAAAGAACCAGGCTGAAATGGATCTGTGCAGAGGAACAGTGGATCGACCCATTGTCCCTGATATATTTGCCTAGCTAGCTCTCATCACAGCGCCTTGCATCTTATTACCTAAGATGCACTTCGTATTTTATGTTGCCATTTAATAGAATCTATTCCCAATTGTTTTTGGTTTTTACTTTCTTGCTCACCAAAAGCCTTGTTTACCCCAAAGCCTGAATCATCAGATGGGGAGGTTTCAATTGAGCATCTGCAAGTAGGGTAATAAAAAGTGGTTAATTTCCTGTGTCTACAGGAATGTCTCTTGCCCTGTTTCTCTTTATTTTACCATCGGCTGGGTAATTTTCCAGTTACAGGCAATGCAGAAAATGTGCCATGTGTACGTTCCTAGAAACAGTTAAGTGCAGGTTTGGTGTAGCATTTAACACCTCAGTAAGGTGGCGGGGGGCTATATTGATTTGTTTGTGCTGAAAACAAAGGAGGAACAAATTGTTAAGGAGGGGCTAGCTGGCTCAGCAGGTAGGTAAGGGGGCTCTAGAATCCTTCACATCTAGGTTGATGGCTCAAATTCAGTCTTGGGAAGTAGTGAGCAAAAATTCAACTTGATGAATTCTCATGGAAGATTTAGGATGGGTCCTCTGGAACAGGCCTTCTTCTCTGGTTATTCCAAAGTTCTGAAAATGACACCGCCTGGATTCTACATCTGGCCCTAGAGTAATTTAGAAGTCATTCCTCTTCTGCTTCATGCTTTTCGAGACCAGCCCTAGGAACAGGACTTAGGGATTATGGGACTCCAAAGACTTCTTATAAAATACCAATGAAGATATTGACTTCTTAACACCTGCAGTTTTATGCATAGAATCAATGGTGATTCTTTCACTCAACTAGATAGAACTAGCAGCAGGGCAAGCAATACAATGATATTTTTCTATAAACTTTTCCTCATCTTACGTTAACTAATGTTATAAAAGCAGAACAGGTAGGTAACAGGGAATGAGGAAGCAGGGAATTGGCTGACATGGCCTCACACAGAGCCCTTGAAGGAGTTTAATTTGCATAAATACTAAATCCACTAATGAATCCTCCCCTCCTGTTTTCAAAGGAGAATTCACTCCATGTTCGTAATGGGGCAGAGCTGCTTTTTGCTTATCATGGAGTCTTTCCACTGAAGTCAATTGCAAGTGGACATCTATTAGTTCTCCGCAAAGGTTTCCTGCCATGATAACGCATGCTGTTTGTATGCCTCATCTCTTTAAACATTTATGATGGAGCCAAAGACCCTTGCTGCTTTCAATCCTTTGCTGCATCTAGGAGATTAAGTATCGGAGGGGTAGCCGTGTTAGTCAGTATCCACAAAAAAAACGAGGAGTCCGGTGGCACCTTAAAGACTAACAGATTTATTTGGGCATAAGCTTTTGTGGGTAAAAAACCCACTTCTTCATATGCATGGAGTGAAAATTACAGAAACAGGCATACATATGTAAGCAGTGTCAGGATGAGCTCCACCCTGACATCTGGTGGTGAGGTGTGGCAAGTTGTGGAAAAGAACTTCAGGGGCCGATCTCATTTGCATAGGCACACCCACCCCGCCTAGAATGAGACCATAGCTGCCCAAATGGTCACTTTGGCTGCTGTGGGATCCCCAGTGTCTCTGTTATTGGGGCAGGAAGAATAAATTGTTATTACCCTGATTATGGGAACTGTGCTTGGAACTGTACGTGGCCTTTTGTTATGATGGAGGGATTCACCATCAACTAAGTAGCACTCGCTAGGCAAGGGTCATGGGTTCCAAAACTGTGTGAATGGAGAGAGGCTGGGGACAAGTACTAATACTTGGGGGTATGGGCCCCTTGGTGAGGGCCTTACATGCTAATTGCACTTCCTCCTCTCTCCACTGTGGAATATCAGAGCTAATAGCTAATTTTGATTTAATTAGAAGTCTAGTTATAGGCTGCTGAGCTCATTTTGGGCTGACAGTGCACCAGCACTGGGGCTCCCCTACTACAAGCTGAATTCACCTAAGAGCTGAAATCACTGAGTGTTGTGTTAAGTAGTGGGGGAGCCGGAAGATATATTGTGGAGCAGTTGGCGGGCCGGCTGGAGTGCCTTGCGGACTGGCTGGTGGAGCAGTTTGTGGATGGCAGGAGCTGCTTGTGGGCCGTGGAGCTGAGCGAAGGAGTTCGTGGGGCGGCTGGCGGAGCGGAGCACAGCCGAGCGAAGGAGTTCGTGGGGCGGCTGGCGGAGCGGAGCGCAGCCGAGCGAAGGAGTTCGTGGGGCGGCTGGCGGAGCGGAGCGCAGCCGAGCGAAGGAGTTCGTGGGGCGGCTGGCGGAGCGGAGCGGAGCGCAGCCGAGCGAAGGAGTTCGTGGGGCGGCTGGCGGAGCGGAGCGCAGCCGAGCGAAGGAGTTCGTGGGGCGGCTGGCGGAGCGGAGCGGAGCGCAGCTGAGCGAAGGAGTTCGTGGGGCGGCTGGCTTCAGATCACGTAAGGTGCCTCTTACCCCCGTCCCATTTCCACCCAGGTTGGGAGGTAAAGCTCCGCAGATAAACTTTCGAACTCTGGGGCGGCCCTGACCAGGGACAGAGACTTTTGGGGCATTGGACTTTTGGGACTTTGAGTGATTTGGGGTTGCTGGACTCAAGAACGAAAGGGAAAAGGGCATGCCCCAATTTGCTTGGGGTGGGTTTTTGCTCATGGGTTTTGTTATGAATCCTGTTGGTGGTGTTTCCCAAACATAATGCCACATTGTTTCTCTCTGTTATTAAAAGGCTTTTGCTACACTCAGACTATGTGCTTGCGAGAGGGGAAGTATTGCCTCTTGGAGGCGCCCAGCGGGGGTGGTATATATTTGTCCCAGGTCACTGGGTGGGGGCTCGAGCCGGTTTGCATTGTGTTATTGGAATGGATCCCCTAGATATTGAACCCGGCCCTTGTTGCTGCCAACTCTGACGGGCAGAAGGGTTACACATATATATTGGCACATGAAGAGAGCTCTTCATAAATAAATCTGTTATTTGTTATCCATTTATTTGAAGGTGTCACCAGACTCCTCGTTATCTAGGAGGTTAGTGCATTAAGAAGTGTTGTTCCAGCATCCTGGGAAAGGTGTGAATTAATGTCACGTAAGCTTTCAGGCAACCTTTTAGTAATTTATAAACTACAAGTTGCTAAAGGTTTGTTTTAAAATCTTACCTCACGAGGGAGAAGGGATAAACATCATGCATTTATGCCTCATCTTCAAAAAGATTTTGGCTAACTCACATTAAGAACATATCTTTTTCCTTAAGAGGACAAAGACTGGGAGGGTTGTCAATGCTGTGTAGATATGCATATAATGCAGACGTGATCAGGCCAACTTTTCCCTCCTAAGGTCATCCTTCCTCATCAGATTTGAGGCATAGCTGTAGGGCTGCAGAGGGGAAAGTTGCCAGACTTGCCTGTCCGTACCCACCCCATGGATAAACAGAAGACTTGAGTCTTGAGAACTGTAACACCTTTTGACAACCCCCCATAGAATAAAAGCCAAGTAGAAGACTCCACAAGTCTGGGAGATCTACCAAAATCCCTGATGTCTGCAGCAAGGGAGAATTTGGAAGAAACCATCTCTAAACAGCACTATGGAAGCTATGGAATTTTCCCTAGACCATTAAATTTTATTGGTGTTATATTTCCCCTCTACACTGATTTTATCTTGTTACATTTCAAAACAAAACAAACAAAAATCACTAGTGTCTTGGAAAGTATATAAACCCTTTGGCTTCAGATTCAACCTCTAACTAAGGGGGCGTTGGAGGTCTTTGCAGGCACGTTCTCCCTTAAATGCCTTCTGTAAGGTTTCTTCTTCTTTTGTAGGATATATTAACAGTGACAGTTACCAAGCTATCCCAGGCAGTCAGAGACATGATCCAGTCTGGCAATTGCTGTATTTCTATATTCCATTGTTTACTGAGGACCAGGTATGGTCCTTGAAACCTCTCTTGCAAATACGAATGGCCTGGAAGCTCTGAAATAGCCACTGTACATTGTTAAACAAATTTGACCAGTATTAAACTGATATTTTTGACCTCAGCAGGAGAAAGTAAGGATAACTGAATCAGGAAAAGATGGAGGAGTTTATCCCTCTGCTCTTGATGTCAGTAGTTAGAGAAGCTTAAAATTACAGAGGTAGCTGTAGGGTTTTTTGATTCTCCTGAGGGCCCCAGCTGGAAACTCATAAATGTTCCTCTCAACAGAAATCCTTAGTAAAAGGCAAAAGATTTATGCAATCTGAAGAAAAACCAGAGACTGAAAACCATTCAAGCTTGTAATCTGCTCCCCCAGCATGAAGAGAACAAACAGTACCTTTCCCAGCAAGACGTCCTACCAACTGAATTCAGTTTATCCACTGAAATCCAGCAAAAGCAGAGAGAGAGAGAGAGACCAGGGAATAGCTCAAACATGTCAACTGCTGTCATTTGAAAATGTACTATTAATGGAAAGCTTGGGGAGTTGGTTTTAAAGTAACTAAGCCCTTGTATAGTGGTGTATAGTCATCCCCCATCCAAACAATTTTTAAAAGTGTACTTTAACTTGTCCCTCTCTCTTTCAATTTTCTGTTGGTGGAATCCAAATCAAACTTGCCTGACTTGCACAATAATGTTCCCCCTTAATTCATAGTGCTGCATGCTCCTTTTGGGCTGTGAAAATCAGCCTGTTTTCTTTCCATCTCCAGCATCATCGCCAGTAACAAAGAGCCTGCAATTAGAACGTAGCTGCTATTTTTTGTAGTTATTTTAATAGGCGGCAGGTTTAAAACAAACATAAGGAAGCTCTTCACAAAATGCACAGCCAACCTGTGGAACTCATTGCCAGGGGATGATGTGAAGGCCAAAAGTATCACTGGGTTCAAAAAGGAATTAGCTATATTAACAGAGGATAGGTCCCACGGCTTATTTTTTGAAAAAAATCTTTTGTGGGAGGCAAAGTGAGCTAGTGGGAAGAGCAGTGAACTGGGACTAAGGAAACATGGGTTCTATTCCTAGCTTGGCCATTAGCCAAGATGGTCATAGACGCAACCCCATGCTCTGAGTCTCCTGAATGACAGGGGATGGATCACTCACTAATTGCCCTGTTCTATTCATTCCCTCTGAAGCATCTGACACCAGCCACGAGAATACTGGGCTAGATGGACTAAAAGCCCTGGTCTACACTAGGACTTTAGATCGAATTTAGCAGCGTTAAATCGATGTAAACCTGCACCCGTCCACACAATGAAGCCCTTTATTTCGACTTAAAGGGCTCTTAAAATCAATTTCCTTACTCCACCCCTGACAAGTGGATTAGCGCTTAAATCGACGTTGCCGGCTCGAATTTGGGGTACTGTGGACACAATTCGATGGTATTGGCCTCCGGGAGCTATCCCAGAGTGCTCCATTATGACCGCTCTGGACAGCACTCTCAACTCAGATGCACTGGCCAGGTAGACAGGAAAAGAACCGTGAACTTTTGAATCTCATTTCCTGTTTGGCCAGCGTGGCAAGCTGCAGGTGACCATGCAGAGCTCATCAGCACAGGTGACCATGATGGAGTCCCAGAATCGCAAAAGAGCTCCAGCATGGACCGAACGGGAGGTACGGGATCTGATCGCTGTTTGGGGAGAGGAATCCGTGCTATCAGAACTCCGTTCCAGTTTTCGAAATGCCAAAACCTTTGTGAAAATCTCCCAGGGCATGAAGGACAGAGGCCATAACAGGGACCCGAAGCAGTGCCGCGTGAAACTGAAGGAGCTGAGGCAAGCCTACCAGAAAACCAGAGAGGCGAACAGCCGCTCTGGGTCAGAGCCCCAAACATGCCGCTTCTATGACGAGCTGCATGCCATTTTAGGGGGTTCAGCCACCACTACCCCAGCCGTGTTGTTTGACTCATTCAATGGAGATGGAGGCAATACGGAAGTAGGTTTTGGGGATGAAGAAGATGATGAGGAGGAGGTTGTAGATAGCTCACAGCAAGCAAGCGGAGAAACCGGTTTTCCCGACAGCCAGGAACTGTTTCTCACCCTAGACCTGGAGCCAGTACCCCCCGAACCCACCCAAGGCTGCCTCCTGGACTCAGCAGGCGGAGAAGGGACCTCTGGTGAGTGTACCTTTTAAAATGCTATACATGGTTTAAAAGCAAGCATGTGAAAGGATTACTTTGCCCTGGCATTTGCGGTTCTGCCTTTGCAAAAGGTTTCTGGGGAGGGCAGCCTTATTTCGTCCTTCATGGTAGGACACTTTACCACTCCAGGCCAGTAACACGTACTCGGGAATCACTGTAGAACAAAGCATTGCAGTGTATGTTTGCTGGCATTCAACCAAAATCCGTTCACGCGGTGGGAGGAGGCAAAATGCGACCTTGTAACGAAAGCACATGTGCTATGTATGTAATGTTAACAGCAAGGTTTACCCTGAAAGAGTGTAGCGACTGTTTTATAAAATGTGTCTTTTTAAATACCGCTGTCCCTTTTTTTTTCTCCACCAGCTGCATGTGTTTCAATGATCACAGGATCTTCTCCTTCCCAGAGGCTAGTGAAGCTTAGAAAGAAAAAAAACCGCACTCACGATGAAATGTTCTCCAAGCTCATGCTGTCCTCCCACACTGACAGAGCACAGACGAATGCGTGGAGGCAAATAATGTCAGAGTGCAGGAAAGCACAAAATGACCGGGAGGAGAGGTGGCGGGCTGAAGAGAGTAAGTGGCGGGCTGAAGACAGGGCTGAAGCTCAAATGTGGAGGCAGCGTGATGAGAGGAGGCAGGATTCAATGCTGAGGCTGCTGCAGGACCAAACCAGTATGCTCCAGTGTATGGTTGAGCTGCAGCAAAGGCAGCTGGAGCACAGACTGCCACTGCAGCCCCTCTGTAACCAACCGCCCTCCTCCCCAAGTTCCATAGCCTCCACACCCAGACGCCCAAGAACGCGGTGGGGGGGCCTCCAGCCAACCAGTCACTCCACCACAGAGGATTGCCCAAAAAAAAGAAGGCTGTCATTCAATAAATTTTAAAGTTGTAAACTTTTAAAGTGCTGTGCTTAAAGTGCTGTGTGGCATTTTCCTTCCCTCCTCCACCACCCCTCCTGGGATACCTTGGTAGTCATCCCCCTATTTGTGTGATGAATGAATAACGAATGCATGAATGTGAAGCAACAATGACTTTATTGGCTCTGCAAGCAATGATTAAAGGGAGGAGGGGAGGGTGGTTAGCTTACAGGTAAGTAGAGTGAACCAAGGGGCGGGGGGGTTCATCAAGGAGAAACAAACAGAACTTTCACACCGTAGCCTGGCCAGTCATGAAACTGTTTTTCAAAGCTTCTCTGATGCATACCGCGCCCTCCTGTGCTCTTCTAACAGCTCTGGTGTCTGGCTGCGCGTAACCAGCAGCCAGGTGATTTGCCTCAACCTCCCACCCCGCCATAAATGTCTCCCCCTTACTCTCACAGATATTGTGGAGCACACAGCAAGCAGTAATAACAGTGGGAATATTGGTTTCGCTGAGGTCTAAGCGAGTCAGTAAACTGCGCCAGCGCGCCTTTAAACGTCCAAATGCACATTCTACCACCATTCTGCACTTGCTCAGCCTGTAGTTGAACAGCTCCTGACCACTGTCCAGGCTGCCTGTGTATGGCTTCATGAGCCATGGCATTAAGGGGTAGGCTGGGTCCCCAAGGATACATATAGGCATTTCAACATCCCCAACAGTTATTTTCTGGTCTGGGAATAAAGTCCCTTCCTGCAGCTTTTGAAACAGACCAGAGTTCCTGAAGATGCGAGCATCATGCACCTTTCCCGGCCATCCCACGTTGATGTTGGTGAAACGTCCCTTGTGATCCACCAGAGCTTGCAGCACTATCGAAAAGTACCCCTTGCGGTTTATGTACTCGGTGGCTTGGTGCTCCGGTGCCAAGATAGGGTTATGGGTTCCGTCTATAGCCCCACCACAGTTAGGGAATCCCATTGCAGCAAAGCCATCCACTATGACCTGCACATTTCCCAGGGTCACTACCCTTGATATCAGCAGATCTTTGATTGCGTGGGCTACTTGCATCACAGCAGCCCCCACAGTAGATTTGCCCACTCCAAATTGATTCCCAACTGACCGGTAGCTGTCTGGCGTTGCAAGCTTCCGCAGGGCTATCGCCACTCGCTTCTCAACTGTGAGGGCTGCTCTCATCTTGGTATTCATGCGCTTCAGGGCAGGGGAAAGCAAGTCACAAAGTTCCATGAAAGTGCCCTTACGCATGCGAAAGTTTCGTAGCCACTGGGAATCGTCCCAGACCTGCAACACTATGCGGTCCCACCAGTCTGTGCTTGTTTCCCGAGCCCAGAATCGGCGTTCCACAGCATGAACCTGCCCCATTAGCACCATGATGCATGCATTGTCAGGGCCCATGCTTTCAGAGAAATCTGTGTCCATGTCCTGATCACTCACGGGACCGCGCTGACGTCGCCTCCTCGCCCGGTATCACGTTGCCATGTTCTGGTGCTGCATATACTGCTGGATAATGCGTGTGGTGTTTAATGTGCTCCTAATTGCCAAAGTGAGCTGAGCGGCCTCCATGCTTGCCTTGGTATGGCGTCCGCACAGAAAAAAGGCGCGGAACGATTGTCTGCCGTTGCTCTGACGGAGGGAGGGGCGACTGACGACACGGCTTACAGGGTTGGCTTCAGGGAGCTAAAATCAACAAAGGGGGTGCCTGTACATCAAGGAGTATTTCAGGCAGGACTGCACGGACGGTTCCAATAAGAAATGGTGCACCTAAGTTATCGTTCTTATTGGAACAAGGAGGTTAGCCTGGCCTCTGATTGATACATGGCTAGATTTACCTCGCTGCACCTTCTCTGTGAGTGACTGCAGTGTGACCTAGAGGAATGAGTCCCCTAGACAGGGGAGGAGGCAAATGCGTACAAAACAAATCTGGTCTATTTCTTGTTTTGACCCACTCCATCTATCTTTTACATCTTTGGCTGGCAGCAGACGGTGCAGAAGGACTGCATGCCATCCACATCTCATGGCTGCTCGGCAGAAGATGGTACAGTACGACTGCTAGCCATCCCCATCTCTTGCCTGCCTGGCAGAAGATGGTGCAATACGACTGCTAGCAATCCTCATCTCTTGCCTGCCTGGCAGAAGATGGTACAGTACGACTGCTAGCAGTCCGTATCGCCTGCCCTCTCACCATAAGACAGTTCAATAGGACTGACTGCAGGACTAAAGAGAATGACCTGGTCAAGTCACTCCAAATTTAGTCCCTGCGCCCATGTCTGCCCAGGCGCTCCCAGCCGACGTGGCCAGGAGCACCTCGGACACGACGAGGACGACTACCAATCGTATTGCACCGTCTGCTGCCAGAAGGCAATGGGTTGCTGCTACTGTGCAGCAAAGCCGTACCACGTCTGCCAGCACCCAGGAGACATAGGGTGACGGTTACCTGAGCGGGCTCCATGCTTGCTGTGGTATGGCGTCTGCACAGGTAACTCAGGAAAAAAGGCGCGAAATGATTGTCTGCCCTTGCTTTCACGGGGGGAGGGAGGGAACGGGGGGCTGACGATATGTACCCAGAACCACCCGCGACAATGTTTTAGCCCCATCAGGCATTGGGATCTCAACCCAGAATTCCAATGGGCAGCGGAACTGCGGGAACTGTGGGATAGCTACCCACAGTGCAACGCTCCGGAAGTCTACGCTTGCCTCGGTACTGTGGAAGCGCTCCGCCGAGTTAATGCACTTAATGCACTTAGAGCATTTTCTGTGGGGACACACACACTCGAATATATAAAACCGATTTCTAAAAAACCGACTTCTATAAATTCGACCTAATTTCGTAGTGTAGACATACCCCCAGTGTGGCCGTTCTTATGTTCCCCCAAGCCAGAATGCAATCCAGCTCTCTCTTCAGTAGCTGCATTGGCTCGGCTCCGCTAGCATAATGTATTGATCCTCGCCAAAGGTTGCCGTGGTTTGAACCTAGGACTTTCACTGACACGGCATTTTTCAGCAAATTTACTATTTGACCGAAAAATCCCATCCAGTTTTACTTGCAAAGTAAACCTTGAATGTGTGATAGCAAAAGGAAAGAATGCTGTCTGTAGAATGAGTTTTAATACAGAATAGCTGTTCAGCAATGAGGCAAAGAGTGAAGAAGTCAGGGTTAAATTAAGAATTCAGCTGGGCCAACATTTTCAGACCCCCCTTTTTTTCTGCCAAAAAAGGCAGATTTGTGTTGACAGAAACATTTTGTGAATTTGTGTAAAATTCACCTAATTGTTTCAGTTGAAAACAAAAACAAAAAAATCCCAAACACCAAAATATTTTATTCTGATGTTTTCGAAACAAAATGTTTTGATTCAAAATAACTTTTTATTTTGAATTTCACTGTAATTTTATTTTTTTAAAGGTAAAAGACCTTCAAAAACAAAACAAAATATTTCAGTTTGGTCAAACAAAACATTTCGTCCCGCATATACACCTCTACCCCAATATAACGCTGTCCTTGGGAGCCCAAAAATCTTACCGCGTTATAGGAGAAACTGTAAAATCGAACTTGCTTTGATCCACCCGAGTGAGCAGCCCCGCCCGCCCCCCAGAGTGCTGCTTTACCACGTTATATCCGAATTCGTGTTATATCGGGTCGCGTTATATGGGGGTAGAGGTGTATATATATTTTTTTAACTTTTACTTTTTCAGTTAAACACAAACTTTTCATTTCAGGTCACCTGGAAAGGATTGATTGTTTCGTCTTTTTTTTTCTTTTTTTTCCTTTTTTTTGTGGGGGTTGGGGCAGAGACCTAAAAATCAGTTTTTTGCATCCTTCTAGTTAAAAACCATTATTCAATCAGTCTCATTAAGCAGGTGTGATGACTGCCATCTTGACTAGTACAGTCGAGATTGAACTGCAGACCTGCAGAGCTTAAAGCATAAGTATGTCTACACGCTATGTATGATTTCAACTCTGGAGGTCTGCAGTAGCTATGCCACTGTAGTGCTGATGCTTCCTACATCAATGGAAGGGGTTTTTCCATCCATGTAGGTAATCCATCTCTCCGAGAGATGACAGCTAGGTCAACAGAAGAATTATTCCGTCGCTCTAGCTGCACCGACAGCGGGGTTAGATCAATTTAACTGCGTCGCAGAGGATGTGAAATTTTTCATAGCCTTGAGCAATGTAGCTAGGTCAATCTAATTTTTAGGTGCACACAGGGCCAAAGTCTCGACAGTTTGAGCTAAAGAGCCAAGATTCCCCAGCTGGGGGAGGGGGCTGTGACAGACTCATTTTCTCTGCAGATCTGGCACAGACAGGGTCACTGTCACATGCTCCCACCAACCAGTAGGTTCCAGATTTTATTATGCATCCGCTTTTCAGAGCATGAAGTTTCCTGGTTTGGTTTAAGCTTCAGTTCAAGTTCAAATCTTTTATTACATGCAAACCATCTAATTTACCCGTAACACGCAACTCCATATCTTTGACTGAATCGTTTGCAATTGCAAGGCATGCATTGCACCTAACAAACAATATACATCTCAGTACAATACTCAGCCATGCCTACCATTGGCTATCAGCAAATTAACTCCACATTATGCCTGGTTACTGTGTATGGAGTGAAAGGCACAATACCTGTGACTGATCTCAGTTGTTGACTCTTGGCAAGTCACTTATCTTGCTGTGTCTCTAGCGCTCCCCACTCACAGGGGTGTTGTGAGGATAAATACATTAAAGACTGTGAAGTGCAGAGATACTGTGTGTTGAGGGCAAGATAAGTACCTCTGATAGGTACCTAAACTCACTGAGGTTCACTGTGGCATTCCGTTCCTGGCTACAGAATCATTTTTGCTGAAAGCTTCAGCGATGGACTTTTTTCGTAGTGTTTCCTCAACCTATTTCCACAATCGTCGATACTTATCTCTTCAGATTTTTCTTTAACCAGCTTTCTATTTAAAAAAGTAAAAGGGGCAGTGTCTGTCTGAAGTTTTGAGCCGATTTTACATCAAGATAGTTTGGGAGTTAAGGAACAAGGAAACCCCACGCTGTTCTCTTACCAATATGATCAGACACCACCGCCCATCTGTGCTTCAAGTTAAAACCTGAAGAAGAGCTCTGTGAAAGCTCAAAAGCTTGTCTCTCTCACTAACGGAGGTTGATCCAATAAAAGATATTATCTCACCCACCTCCTCTCTCAAGTTAAAATGGTCAGTCCTGGAACAAAGCACCAACCACTAGTAATAAAATAAGCTTAATTTTATCTTTTAAAGGAGGACTGTCTTGTTTGGAAAATCTTGCAAGTACATTTGACTGCAAAGGTAACCATATTACAACTTTCAGAGGAACAGCCATGTTAGTCTGTATTCGCAAAAAGAAAAGGAGTACTTGTGGCACCTTAGAGACTAACCAATTTATTTGAGCATGAGCTTTCGTGAGCCACATCTGATGAGGGGGGAGGGATAGCTCAGTGGTTTGAGCATTGGCCTGCTAAACCCGGGGTTGTGAGTTCAATCCTTGAGGGGGCCATTTGGGATCTGGGGCAAAAAATTGGGGATTAGTCCTGCTTTGAGCAGGGGGTTGGACTAGATGACCTCCTGAGGTCCCTTCCAACCCTGATATTCTATGATTCTATGATTCTAAGTGAGCTGTGGCTCACGAAAGCTCATGCTCAAATAAATTGGTTAGTCTCTAAGGTGCCACAAGTACTCCTTTTCTTTTTGCATATTACAACTACTCAGCATTTATATTAGGTAGATCGCAAGTAATGATATATAGCATTAGCCCATCCACATATAGCCAATGCAGTCAATTATTATATAGCATTTTCCATGTATAAATCTCAAAGCACTTTACAAGTGAGCAATCCTCATTCCCATTTTATAAATGGAGAAACAGACACAGTGAGGTGAAGCGTCTTGACCAAGGTCATGCAGTTCAGTGGCAGTACTGGGAGGAGAATCCAAGTCCAGGGCCCTCTCCACTGGCTACACTGCTTCCCCCTTTACAGAGCTTTTCACAAAGATGTGTAGTTCTCTCTATATTTTACAGATGGGGAAACTGAGGCACATGGCGCTTAAGAAACCTGTGAGTCAGTGGCAGACTCATGAATAGAGCTTAAATCTCTAGGGTTTATCTAGGCATTATCCATTTATACCCTTTGTCAAAGTTTGAGAATTTGAAAGGGGTTTTTTAAAATTTATTTACTCATGTTTTATTACTAAATATAGTTGAGACTGGCAACATAAAAGCAGACAGCTGGGAGCTGGAACTAGTGGGTTTTAATCCAGCTTCCAAGAACAAATTGCTTTGCAGCCTTGGGCAACTCACTGTATTTTTCTGCCTCTATATCCCATCTGCAAAACTGGGATATTCACCTATGGTACGTCACAGGGGTGTCTTGAAGATGACTTTATGTTTGCAAAGTAGTTTGAAGATTAAAAGACTCTTTACATATTACTGTATCACAGGGAGAAGGGGGGAAATTGCTGGGAATTAAGTTTTTGCCAAGAAAACCAGTTACTTAATTGAAAATTTAAAAATATCTCAAAGCTGCAGTTCGCTTAAGGTTTTAAAAAACTTTTTGCTCCATAACTTATAACTTGGTACTTGCTGCAATGCAGATCTATTATCTTTCTTGTCTTACAATGTGATTTTTCTTCTAGTGCCCTTGAGTTAAGTTCCTTCCTTCACAAACATGTTCAACACATTCAACTGATCTTCTAAGATTATGAAGATCTTTAATTCTCTCAGATCTTTTTTACTCATGCCCTTTGGCTGTCAGGCATTATTTATCAGTATACTGGAACCTTTATTGATAATGATCATCCCTGGGTGAATTCCTTTTAAGAAGGCCGAGGCAAACCTTTCCTCAGAAGTAGAGGAGGTCACGAAAATCTTCTGTTTTCTTTGAATCAGCGAGATTTCCTAGAAAAAAACTCCACGTCGGTAGGTCTGATTCTAGTTTCCATTAAGCTGACAGTCTTTTCAAAGTACACCACATATTACTGCAATGCTTACATTCTTATATGCAAAGCTTTTTATTTACTGAAATAAAAATCTTTAAATAGGAAACTAATTGCCAAATCTGATCCAAAAGCAGTGTGAGCCTGTCAATTTAACACGCGTTGGATCAATTTGGCACAGATTTTAAAGCCAGAAGGGACCATTATGAACATCTAGTCTGACCTCCTGCAAAGCATGGGCCATAGAATTTAACCAAGTTTTTCCTGCATTAACTTCTGGTTCAGCGACAAAAAAAAGACATCCAGTCTTGATTTAAAGACTCCAAGTGGCTGAGAATCTACCACATCCCTAGATAAGTTGTTCCAACTATTAATTACCCTCACTGCTCATAATTAGCATCTCCTCTTTAGTCTGAATTTGTCTAGCTATGCTTCCAGCTACTGGATCTCATTATGCCTTTTCTGCTAAATTAAATCACAAGTCTGATCACAAGTCTTCTTCCCATACAGGTAATTATAAACCAGGAGCTCAACTTGTTGGTATACCGCTCACTACCATCCAATTAATGTTTGTATTATTAACACAGCAAACCTTTCACCGCTAATTATGGTAACCATGAATCTTCCAGTTCAATACTAGACACAGAAGGGTCAAGCTTTAATACTTGCATCAAGTGGTTCTTATGCAAGACCTATCAGTACTTTATAAATATCACTGAAAGTTGCGCTCTCAATATACGTCAACAAGCAAATTTCAGAATAATCAGCTTTAACCGTTACCTGTAAAGTATTATTTCACATCGTACATCAATACACTTGTTGCGAGAATCACTGTGATGCTGTGCGGAATGACTGGTGCAGCAGAAGGCGCAGCCTACAACTAATTTTACAAAGGTGGTCATCTTCTTGGCTCTCCTCCAAGAGCCATCTGAGTGGGAGGTAGGGATCACATTTTTCAGTGAAGTTTAGTAAAAAAAATGCTCATATCGTGCTTATTTTGGAATGACCAAACTGGATCAGGGAAGCTGGTTAAAGGGTTTTTTTGTGCTGGTTTTTAAGAATCCGTTGTTCACCAAAATTCTGACCAGCTCTAGTCTTTGCTGTTTACAAACTCCTACTTAAAATGATCATTTCCCTGAAAACACCAGCTGACTACCGTGTGAAATAACATTAGCTCCCAGGCGACATTGTTATGCTACAATTGCAACTGTAAGAGCTTAACTGGATGGAAAAGCCTTTTGGAAAGTGACTCTCTCAATAGCTGCATTGATAGGGAGAACCCCACAGTCTGAGGAAGCAACACACAGTTTTGGTAATTGCCTGACACGATAAAGGAAATAATGGAAGAACGGTGAAATCAATTGGCACACAAGCTTCTCACGCAGAACACAGAGACTAGTGTGAAACAAATCTACGCATCATCGGAAGATCTTCAGTGATCTGCAACTCAAAAAAAGGGTTCCACAGAAAGTGGAAACTCGGTCAAATTACAAAGGATGAATATACACAAACACCACAAGCATGTGGTGAAAAAATTAGAAAGGCCAAGGCACAAAACCAGAGTAAATTAGCTAGAGACATAAAGGGTAACAAGAAAACATTCTACAAATACAGTAGAAGCAAGGGGAAGACCAAGGACAGGGTAGGCCCATTACGCAATGAGATGGGGGAAACAGTAATAGAAAATGTGGAAATGGCAGAAGTGCTAAATGACTTTTTTGTTTCACTTTTCACCAACAAGTTCAGTAGCAATTGGACATCTAACTTAACGAATGCCAGTGAAAATGAAATAGGATCAGAGGCTAACATAGGGAAAGAAAAAATTAAAAATTACTTAGACAAGTTAGATGTTTTCAAGTCACCAGGGCCTGATGAAATGCATCCTAGAATACTCAGGGAGCTCACTGAGGAGATATCTGAGCCATTAGCGATTATCTTTGAAAAGTCATGGAAGACGGGTGAGAAAACCTGGATTTGTGCTGGAAATGGCCCACCTGTTGATCACTTTAGATAAGCTATTACCAGCAGGACAGTGGGGTGGGAGGAGATATTGTTTCATATTCTCTGTGTGTATATAAAGTCTGCTGCAGTTTCCACGGTATACATCTGATGAAGTGAGCTGTAGCTCACGAAAGCTCATGCTCAAATAAATTGGTTAGTCTCTAAGGTGCCACAAGTCCTCCTTTTCTTTTTGTGAGATTCCAGAGGACTGGAAAGGGCAAATATAGTGTCCATCTATAAAAAGGGAAATAAGGACAACCCGGGGAATGACAGTCCAGTCATCTTAACTTCAGTACCTGGAAAGATAATGGAGCAAATAAAAGTACATAAAAGGTTGTTACAAGGAGGAAGAAGAAAAATTGTTCTCTTTCACCTCTGAGGATAGGACATTAGAAGCAAGGGGCTTAAATTGCAGCAAGGGAAGTTTTGGTTGGACATTAGCAAAAATTTCCTGTCAGGGTGATTAAGCACTGGAATAAATTGCCTAGGGAGGCTGTGGAATCTCTGGTTTCAGAGTAGCAGCCGTGTTAGTCTGTATCCGCAAAAAGAAAAGGAGGACTTGTGGCACCTTAGAGACTAACAAATCTATTTGAGCATCAGCTTTTGTGAGCTACAGCTCACTTCATCGGATGCCACAAGTACTCCTTTTCTTTTTGTGGAATCTCTATCATTGGAGATTTTTAAGCGCAGTTTAGACAAACGCCTGTCAGGCGTGGTCTAGATCATACTTAGTCCTGCCATGAGTGCAGGGGGCTGGACTAGACCACCTCTCACGGTCCCTTCCAGTCCTATGATTCTATAATCAGTGTGTAACTTAAGCAATTACATTCGGCATCCATGGAATCTGTCTCGCTCAATACTGAAAACCTCACCCCCCTAGGATGATTTAACATTTATATTGCAGAATAGCACCTAGAAGTGGAGATGCTGTTGTGCTAGGCACTATACAAGTGTACAGCAAACAACCATTCCTGCCCCCACAGTCGAAAACACGGTGCCCGCAGTAACGCTTCAACGTGCCTAGAGGAGTTTAGTGCCCGCTGTGGCAAGGCATCTCCTCTGCCTCTGCAGACTTAGCACTTCCCCCTCTGGTGGTGGCCTGAGGTAAATCAGCCCCACTCTGTGTTTACTTATCCATATTTTCAAGGTAGGCCTGGGGCAGGCCCGAGGGTTGCTCTTCCACCAACCAAAAGAAACAAATCTACAAACACAAAACCAGGGGGGGGGGGGATACCTTTCCCTGCCCCCTCGCTGAGGGGACGTCGTCCTGTTGTTGGCCCCGGGTGTCCCCTAAGCAGGCACTCAGTTCCAGTTGTTTCCCGTGTGGAGCGAAGAGCAGCCTCTCCCCCGGGAGAAGCCTGGCAGCCGCTTGTCTCTCTCCTTCTCTGCCCCCCCCCCCCCACATACACACACAAAAGGAGTTTTAAAAGGTCTCAGGCAGCCCTTAACTGGACTCATTGACCTGAGGTAACCCCTTCTCAGCTTGTAGGAAAAAATACCTTTGTCACTCTAGGGCTAACATACCTGCCTTCCTACTTTTGACCCTTTGACCCTCACACCTGCACTTGTGTTTTCTTCTGTCATCCCCCATATTTATGAGTCCGGGGGGCAGTAGCTCCTCCCCTCAGGCTACTCCGCCCACTTCCCAGAACCCAACAGGGCCACTCTCTTACCGCCGTCCAGCCTGACTTTGTCATGCCTTTAAGCATTGACCATTCCGAACATCAGTATTTGAGAAATACTTTAAACGGACAGGGTCAGGAATTGAGACTAAAAGGCTGTCCATCAACTAAGGGCCAGACTGTGCTCCCCTTCCCCACATAAAGTAATACCTCACAGTACACTTAGTCCCCTTTGTTTCACATAGACAGGCGCTACGCAACATGTACACAAGCGCCCTAAGGGTTCTTATGCTCTCAGTTGTGTGTCCTTTTGTTAAATATTCCTGATTCTATATTCAAGAATATTTTCCACCACAGATATTTATTACTGTAACTAATGAGAACATTAATTGCTTCGTAACTTGTAAAGCTAGAGATGTTGAACTAGCTGTACCACTAAAAAAATCTGCTTTTCATTTACAGGAATATATTTATGTATTAAGATTAATAGTGTCAGATTTTCCTTTTTTCAATGGGGGAATAGTTACCTACCGCCACAATAAACACTGAGTTTTTAAAATATATTTTATTGCCTTTCATAAAAGACTTGAAGTTTCATTTCTTGGAGGTTACATTTAACTGAATTAGGCTCACTCCTGCAAACAAGTAATTATCTGGTAATACTCAGCATTTATCTACAAAGTGCTTCACAAATATTAATCCTCAGCATCCCTACAGAAGATATTCTCTGTTTTCATTAGACTTCAGCTCCTGACAGCCTTCTACCTAGCATTGAAGGATAACACTCCATTTTAGTACAAAACAAAAAATGAATCCACGCCTTGGGTGAGAGTCACTTTCTTTGCATGTTTGACTTTGTAGGTAGTGGACATTAATAAAAAGTCAAAGCCCAAGACATTAGCTAATCAGACAGAATAATTCACCTTAAAAGTGTAATATTTAGCTAGGACTGGAAGATGCTGCCAAGTACTTTGGGTACTGCATTTGAATACCAAAATTAGTTGTAATTAGGTCTATGGAATGTCAGATTCATAGAAGCAACGTTTATAGGATTATTGCTAAAGGTCTGACTTTGAAATTTAAATACATGGTGCAGATCACTTTTATATTTTATGAAGCTTTTTCTTATTACAATCCCACTGAATTCTTGGTTAAATGAGAGAAAAGAGATTAATAGGAAATTTTTCCCAATTTGAGCAAGAACAAAGAGAAACTCCGAGTTGAAAGACAATATATTTAAAACTGGTAAGAAATGTAGGGTATACAAGGAATATCTTCAGTAATATCACTGCAGCATGGCATTATACAATCATAATTTAGTAAGGTTCATAAAAAGATTAGGTGTCTGTATAACAACTACGTTATACCAGCGGCATAGCACCACCAATCCTCAGGCTTCAGGAAAAGGATTGCTGTTGCTTCTTGCATACAAGCATCCCTCCTTACTTTCTTGTTCTGTTTTGCAATGTTGGCCTTACACTAATTTTCATCACATTCAGTAAAATGTAGGCTATTCGAAATAACTACCTGTGACTGGAATTCAAGCTTCAGTTCTTAGTTTTCTCTTTTCTTCTTACAGTTCCCTCATTTTGTCAAGTTTTCACAACAAGAATACTTAAAAAAAAATTAGGGCAGTATGTAACGTGATTTCTTTCACTTTTATGTTTGGACTCAAATTTATTTTCTTTTCCCTACTTGCAGTGGTAATTTTCAAAGTATATGTTGCTGTGCCCTCTTATAAATGAGCGCTAATTCCCAAACATTAAAATAGAGATAATAGGTTTTGGCACTTCATGTCTTCTCCTTCCCTTCCCAAGAGTTTCTTACAGGAATTTCTTCAATTATTGCTAATAGAAGCTAAACCTTTACTATGCTTTTACTATAAAAGCAATTATAAGTAAAAGCATTTAATGTTCAGAAGATTCATCTTATTCTTTACCTCCTCCTGCTATTTATTAGTTTCAGGAAGTAACCACAAGGTATTAGACATTTTCCAGATATCATTAAGTGGTTAATTCATGTTCCCTTCTTCAGACTACACACAATTTCTTTGAACACACAGTTCCAATAAATACAGCTAATTTCTCTCTCTCAAGAAGGCATGTAAGAAAAAATGATGGATGTAAAAATTATTGTAGCTTCTGTGGTTTGAAAGGCCCACAGAGGCTCAAGAACAAAATCAAAAAACAGTTGGACCATAAATCAATGTTGGAAAGGTTTCAGAGTAGCAGCCGTGTTAGTCTGTATCTGCAAAAAGAACAGATAGAATGGAACATATAGTGAGAAGATATATACATGTGAGGATACTTAACATGGGGAAAGAGATTCAATTTGTGGCTGGGTCATAACATGGGGAAATAGATTCAATTTGTGTAAAGTATCCTCACACCTTGTCAACTGTCTGAAATGGACCATCTTGATCATCACTACAAGAGCTTTTTTTTTTTCTCCTGCTGATAATAGCTGATCTTAATGAATTAGCCTCTTCGAGTTGGTATGGCAACTTCCACCTTTTCATGTTCTCTGTATGTATATATATCTTCTTACTATATGCTCCATTCTATGCATCTGATGAAGTGGGCTGTAGCCCACGAAAGCTTATGCTCAAATAAATGTGTTAGTCTCTAAGGTGCCACAATGTTGGAAAGGACACCTATCAATCAGGCCTAGATTTTCAAACAAAGAAGCCTTTTAAAGTCAGACACAAATAAGTGATGCGATTCCCCCACCCCAAGATACTGAACATTCCCACTTCCCACAGAAATTAATGGGAGTTGAGGGTTCTCAACTATTTGAAAAATCTAGCCACTTATTTAGGTGCCTAAACAGGAATTAGGTTCCCAACTAAGCACCAAGCTTGACTTTTTTTCTTCAGGCTCCAGCAGGATAAAGTCCTGACTGATTTCCTCTCTGGTATTGTCCAAACATACTTTTGACATTGTCATATAGCTAATATCCAACATTTTCAGGGTGACTCAGAATATATTTCTGGCAGAAAAGAAAGATTAACGAGCACTGCACTATTAAATCCACTTTCAACGATTTATTCACAAGTTGTCACTGTTGTTGTCATTTTGCTAAACTTGTATTTGTATCCTTGTTACCGTGTACAAAGGTTCAATCCTTTTCTGACAATATTAACATTAAAAAAATAGGGTTCCTAAGGAGGCAAAGTTTCTTGCTTTGCCTCCATAAATCTGTAAGTAGGAATTCAAGGTATCAATAGACAAACATAAAAAACAAACCAATACGTACAAAACTAACAGTGTGCATCTTGTCCTTGATTTGGATCAGTTAAACACCAACTTGGAAATGAATCCCTTGCTCTCAGCTCCTATTCTGGATCCTGTGACCTGGCTTAACCGATGTGAAGTTTGTGTTAGCATGTATAACTCAAAAGGCACTCAAAGGTCACAAGTTCCTGAGCTTAAGTGGGATACAGATTCCCAATGAAAAGTTAAAACAAGATGTTACAGAAAGCCAAAAAGTTAAAAAAAACCCTGATATTTGGTATACACAAATATGTTAGGAGTCAACTGAACCCTTGCTGAAAATTGTGGTTATGTCAACAGAAAGACTCATAAGGGGTGGACAACACACCTTTGTAGACTTCTCGGTACATCCAAAAAATGCATTTCCGAATGAACTTGTCCAAAAATTTCAGACTTGTCTTTCTTACTGTTACTAAAAAATGAGGAACAGAAGATAAAAAATATTTTCCACAAAGTTTAAAAAAGTGGCCTAAGACCAAGAAAAACAAATATACATATGACATGTGGAAGGCTTAAAAACTAAAATGGGTCAGAAAAACTGTACAACAGTTAAATAACTATAAGGAAAATAAAAGGAAAACGTAGCCCTGATGTAAGGGCCACTGAGTCAGTGGAATTTGGAGCTTGCTATTTACAGTTCTGTTACAAAAAGAGCGCAACCCAGTGGTTAGCAATGGAAAGGCTTTTTTTACCCAAATCTAACAAGTAATCTGGAATTTTACAAAGAGGTTAGTAACATTTCATTCACACAGATTCACTTTTATCAGTTAGGCTCAGATTTTGCCCCACCGCCCCCCAACAACAACAACAAAAAACCAGAAACAAACAAATCTGTAACAGATTTCATACAAACTTGGAATGGCTGTTCTCTGCTAATGTAGAACAGAAAATACACGTGAAAAAATGTATGGTATAACTAGTTTTAGCCTATGTGGTTTCAGATCTTTTTTTCAGATATGCATAGGAATATACTGAGGATAAAAAAGTAGCTGTATATATTTATCTGCTACAGTATAAGGCCTTTGTTTATTTCTCATAGCTCTGTGTGTAAGCAGGGCATTAACTTAAAGCAGGCATACAGTTATAAAAGTGCTATTGTGTTCCACTAAACAGGTCTCTCAGTTTTCTGGGCTATCTAGCAGCCCGTCACTCTCAGTTCTCTTCTCTGGTGATGTATATAGGAAGTTACAGCAGATATACAGAGGGAAGATCAGAAGTCTGCTGTCCAAGTTCATTACTACTTGTTCCTGTAAAGCAAATATGAAGGAACATTTTTAAAGAAGTTTAGAACAATAATTCATACTGCTGAACAAAAATAAAGCGTGGCACATAATTCAGAAGTGCTAGAACAGATTTGAGTGAAACAGCAAACGACTGGAGATTCCATTTAATTGTATGTTACCACCAAAAAGAAGATGGAAAACATCACAGAACTTAAAACATTTTATAAATTCATAGCACTGGGTATGAAGAAAAAAAAAAAACAATAATGAATCCAAGGTTATGTAATTCATTCCCTCTCCTTCACTACACATGACTAGCCACCCGAAAATGAATAGTTTTATCATACCTCAACTTTGCCAAAACATTCTCTACCCTGCCAAGCCTCTCCCTATCTCACTCTCTCAATCCCCTTAAATCAGCGACAAGGATCAGTCAGTGCAGGCGGTGGCCAAACCATCAGAGAGTCTCCCCAGGCACTCGCCTACCATTTAGAGGTTTCAGCAGACTGGATAAAACACAAGATCTGCATAGATTTTAATATTTAATATTAAGCTACTTGCTACTAAAATTGGAAAAACTGCGCCAATTGTATCTACAAATTTTGTTAACAGTCTAATGTTATTTTTGGCTAGCTATGAAAAGGTTCCCTCTCACTAGCTTGTTAAATCAAACCTGGTTAATTTCTCAAGTGTTAGAATTCTGGTTAACTATCATTCTTAAAGACATTAAGATAAATGGTGTGTATCTTCAGCAGCACCCTGAGAATTTCATTACAGCCACGAACGAAATCCGACTAAATATTCTGATTTAGTTCTCCCATTTAAACTAGAAATATTAACTTCCATTATGTGTGGCAGAAGCATTTTAAAATTTCATGTCTGCAACTACAAAATGTAATTGAATTACTTTTTAAAGGTCACTGATGATTTTCTCAATGTTCTTGATGATGTAGACTGTTACTAGATTTTAAAAAAAGACACACAAACATACCTGATCTTTCTCAAGGGTCAGGATCTGATATCCTGTGGTTCTACTGCAAATAAGTTTTCCATTGTTATCAAAAGAGGCTAGACGTAGCCTAGGGGTATAATGAAAGTTAAATTACTTGATTTAGCCTCCTGTAACTTTTTTTTTCTGAGGCTAAAGGAAGAAGTCAGCTTCTCACAGGGAGACAGGAGCACACATTGTCATAAAGCATATTTTGTGCCAATGAAGTTGTCATCTGTTAATGAACCAATTCCAGTACGAAATCAGTTGAAATACTGGCTTTAAACATATTTTTCAGTGAAATGAATGGTTAGCCATTCTTCACCTGAACGCAATGTTTCTCCGTGGTTGCAGACTGACTGATCCACTGCATGGCTGATTCAGTGTGTTTCTTTTGAAAATGATGTAGCGATTTGTATACGTGACAAGCAGATCAAAGCCAAAGTTGAATCCAGTCCATCGCCAGCAGTACTAAAGAACAGAGAAAACATGTAAGACCTATTTTATTTCAATGGGCTATACGAGTAAAAATATAGCACATTTCACTCTGAAGGATCCCAAAGCACTTCATAGCCTTACATACAAAGGCCCAAAATCTGCATCTGATCCACATATCCCAATATTTGCATGAAGTCCTACTGAAACAGTGAACTCTGCATGGGCGCAAGTGTCCGCTCAGACAGATGTGATTGAAGAATCAGGGATTACTTCACCTGCCACTGAAATGCAGCCACTTCTGGGGTGCGACACACCTATCTTACTTCACATAACAAACTTACAGACCAGTTTCTGTACACCTCATAGGAGCACTGCCAACTGGAAACAGAAGAGGTGTTTAGATAGGATAGTTACGCAATTGCCTACATTGGAATTTGGTTAGGCCACAAGCTTTAGCAGCCACCTAACCCTTACATAGAGCCATGGAATTATACACAATCAAGTTTCAATTTAAAACCATCTGTCCATAAAAGATTTTATAATGCACCAATTGCCAGAGGATCTCTAGGCAACATAACTCCAGAGCCCTCTGGACCATGGGTTAAATATACGCATGAAGTGATGACTTCAAACAACAGATCCTTCGGTTAAATGATTTTAGCGTGCAGTTGGGAAACACGTCCTTCACCTTTCTAATGCTCTTCCATAAGGCCTGCTATATAAGGATATAAACACGATATTCCTGTATTAAGAACTAATCTTTAGATGTTTACTACCAAATTGTGATGTAATCTTGAGCATTAATGAGTTCTATTGCAGAAGGTGACCAAAATTGGCACTGTGGGGTTCCACGTTTAATGTCAGTGATTTGCATAATATGCTCAGTTTATGGAAGTAAATATATCTTTGTCCAATTGCCAGCCCTGAAAAGTCAATCTGCGACCTGAGAGGCAAGCAAAGTTATTTCCTTGTCACGCCCCGTCACCAATGAAGTTTTCTAAAGCCAAATTAGGCCAGACACCTAGTCAACTGTATTATCTTCAAACGATCCTCTCAGGTGCACCTGGACAGCCTCAATCTCTTCAAAAGCTTTGCTCAGGTGTAAATAATCAGAATTAAACAAACAATTCTGTATAGGAAGAAATTACATACATTTTTGCAGGTGCGTTGCTTCTCCAGAACAGTGTCACTTTTCAGAGTAGAACTAATATTTTACAGATGATGTTATGCACACTATATTTAAAATTGTATTTTAAAAAAATTAATGATTTCTATTACTTTGCAAAAGTCATCATTAAGCATCTCAGGAGTTTCAAACAATAACTTCATTTCCCCCCCCCTCTAAAAACGCTATACATTCAGACTTTGTTTTATAGTACTATCATGATGACTTTAGTAGTATTTTGCTAGAAACTAGGAAAGCTGACAAGCATTTCAAGAAGAAGGAGCTTTGTTTATTTGTGAAAATATCATTTCCATTAAAATCTTCCTTTTTGGTGCAGTTTCTGAAAAAAGCCACTGAAGACAAAGTTTCTGAAAATATGTAACACTTTCGAGATAGCTTAGTTTTGTACAAATTAAGATATAGTTTATACATACATCACCATCCTTTGCAAGCTTCCTACCACACCTCATGCTGTTTCCTTCAAGTTCTTCTTTATTAATTTCTTGAGGCCTATGAATGTATGAAGTAGACCATTTTGAGAATGATTTGACAATTTATTGTTCACTTGTAAGAAAGAAAGATCACAGCAGCAGCAAGAAAATGCTCTGTGGAATTTTAGCATAAGTCAGCTCCTAAATCAGAAAACAAGTCAGATTCTTATTGTATTTTTATCGGATATGCTTTTACTAAATATAAGCCTTCCAGTTCAGTTTTTTGTCTGGCTCTGGCTTCTAGCTCAGTTCTGCTTCTGAATTGAGCCAATACATGTCAGCGAGACAAAACCTGACTGAAAACCACCCAATTTAAAAAAATAACAGTTTCTTGCATTTCTCCAGCCAAATGAAAAATAAGACATTGAAAGCTTCTGCCTCAAATATTGAATGTTTTTAGTAACATACATAGATTCATAAAACAAGGTAAGTGCCCTGAGGGCACATTCAGATCAAGGAACCCTGTTACAATTCAGCTGAAGTTTATAGCATTGATGGGAGTCTAACCATGTTGCTGCCTAACAGGGCTAAATGACATGATCTATTCACACGACTTTTTACCTGTACTGTAAGGAGGACAAGTGGGACAAATGGGATGCAAATGGGTTCTCTGATTTTGTTATTTTTGTAATGTATACACACTCTGACAGTATTTACCTGCAATTCAGAAGGACTACATACAGACAGATCATCTACCAGAATAATAATTGGACCCTCCAAACTAACAGGTCGTATAAATTACTGTTGCCATCTGACTATGGGACTTCGCAGAAAAGCAGTGTAATCAAGAGCACCTAAGCATGCTAAATTACTCTTAAAAATTCAAAAGCAGTCTGAAACAGCAATCAAAATAGTAACAGGCCACTTACTGCATTTCTTGCCATTATAAACACACGCTTGTAGCTACAGCATTGAAAATATCAACTAAGTAATCTGTGGCCTTTTTCTAGATTTTATAAAGAACACTAGTCATAGAAGATTAAATACTTTATAAAGAGATTGTTAATTGGGACAATTAAGTGGGATATAAACATAATAAAAGTCTACAAAATTGGCCATAGAATTGGCCCTCGAGCTCCTGCAGGGGACCGGGGTCTGGGACCTGCCCCACTCCACACAGCTCCCAGAAGCAGCGACATGTGCCCCCTCCAGTTCCTACACACAGGGGCAGCCAGGGGGCTCCGCACGCTGCCCCCACCCCAAGCGCTGCCCCTGCAGCTCCCATTGGCTGGGAACCGCAGCCAATGAGAACTGCAGGGGCGGCGCCAGTGGACAGGGCAGCATGCAGAGCTGCCTGGCCGCATCTCCGCTGCTTGAGCTAAGTGCCACCTGAAGCCTGCACCCCTGACCCCCTCCTATGTTCCAACCCCCCTCCCCAGTCTTCATCCCCCTCCCGCCCTCCGAACCCCTCAGTCCCTGACCGGAGTACCCTCCTCCACCCTGAATTCTTCATTTCTGGCCCCACCCCAGAGCCTGCACACCCAGCTAGGGCCCTCACCCGCTCCTCAACTCCCAATTTTGTGAGCAGTCATGGGCCGCCATACAATTTCCACACCCAGATGTGGCCCTCAGGCCAAAAAGTTTGCCCACCCCTGTGATAGTCGGTCAAATACGTTACCAATTACTGGCAATGAAGACGTGCACTGTGGATACAGAATTTCATTCTTTCTGGCAGAATAGTGGTTAGTTTTCAAAATCATTAACAAATTAAGTTTCTAGTTATACATTAAGCTCTTTTTACTAGTCCCTCCAACTAGCTACAAAAATTCAAAAAGCTTAACCATTCAACAGTTTAAACTAACCACTTAGACAGCATTACTCCTTATTTACTCCTTCACATAACTGAAGGACCAGGGGTCACCCAGTGAAATTAATAGGCAGCAGGTTTAAAACAAACAAAAGGAAGCACTTCTTCACACTACCTGTGGAACTCATTGCCAGGGGATGTTGTGAAGGCCAAAACAATAACTGGATTCAAAAAAAGAATTAGATAAGTTCCTGGAGGATAGCTCCACTGACTATTAGGCAAGATCACTGGGGATGCAACCCCATGCTCTGGGAGTCCCTAGCCTTTGACTGGCAGAATCTGGGAGTGGACAACAGGGGATGGATCACTCAGTAACTGCCCTGTTCATTCCCTCTGAAACTCCTGCAATTGGCCACTGTCAGAAGACAGTATACCAGGCAAGAAGGATCACTAGTCTGACCCAGTATGGCTGTTCTTATGTATCAAAAAGTATAACAGAATTTAATTCTGAATATTTACGCAGATAAAAAACTAAAGTGGAAAATTAAAGTAGACTAATCTGCAGCTTCTGTCATTTCCCTTGAACTACTGTAGGCACAAAGATCTATTTCAGCACACAAAACTACATTAATGCTAACATAAAAAGTAAGCCTACTTCAGGTTTACTGTAGGTAAGACATGTTTTGATGACTGGATCCAGTACTATGTGATTACAGCTCAAACGTTTCAAGAAGAGTGAAGAAAGTTCACACCCCTTTAGTTGCAAACTACTTTACTGAAGTGGGAAGGGTTGTTACTTCTGGCCTCTCAAGTATAGCAAAATGTTGAATTATGCAGCACTGCTCTAACATCCCACAAGGGCAGTAATGTGTATGAAGAGTAAAATACACTTTTAATACAAAATAATTTTCATTTCTGTAGTCTCAAAATAGCACGTGCCCTATTAATACATGCACCAGATGGGATATGAAAATAAAACTACATCACTTCATGAAGCTCTGTAGGTGACAAACAGTTTTCACATATTGTTCAATTACTGGGTTTGTGGTTTTGGTTAACTCTTCAGGAAATGTCAAATACTATAGTGTCTTATAGCTGCACCTATCAAAGAAAGAAAGAGACAGAGAGAAAGTTGAGCTGGGAGCAGGGCAACTGGCCTGGATGAAATATGGGGAAATTTCTGATCATCAAGTTATTCTTTTACTCACCCATTTGCCTTCTAACTTCCAGATACCTTCCTTCCTACATAGCAATACCTGGCATCTCTTTTCTTATTTGAAATGTTAATTAAGGACCCCAGCTGCCTCTGTCCTAGGTCCCAGGTGGATGTGTTCTGCTGACAAGCAGTGGAGCCTCTCGAGTTGCAAATCAAAATCTGGTTCTCTCTGGGATTTGTAATGTCACAGACCAAATCCCGAAATGAGGAAGTACTAAAACATAGCACCGAGGGCAGTATCTCCCTCCTACACAATCCCAGAGCAGAAAGGGATAGGAAGAAGAGATTAGCTAGTTTTACTAAAACCTGGACAAAACGCTGTTCAATAAAATTAGCTAGAGAATCACTGAAAAATCCCTGAGACATCTGATTTCCTTATACAAACCTACATAATTTTCACTGATAAAGCGAAGAAATTATATTTGCCAAATCACTCTCCAGCTCTACCCAACATTAAACAAATACAATATAAGAAAGCTATCAACAGAATAAATGATGCAGAAAAAACTAAAATCTACATTTGTTCTGAGACGTCTGGATTCATAGACAGTAGTACTAAAGGCTTGTTGAACACAATTTTTTCTGTTACATTAAACTGCTTAATTGTTTCAAAATGTTAAGCTAACAGCTTCTCTTTTCACTTTAGTTTTGGATGTGATCAAGAAAGGTATCAAAAAGCCTTTGTTTAGCAGTACATATCAGATAGACATTAATATTAATAAAGTAAATTCTTCAACAGCAACAGCAGCACTGAAATACCCTTAAGCGAGATTAGCTTTATCTGCCTCGTTTTCACTGTCTAATATTTGACTTCATACTAAGCTCTGGCTCTGCTCCTCCTCTTTCTTGATGTCTCAAGCCTAATAACACAGCTGTAACACTCACTGTGCAATGTTTTACTAAATGCCAGATACACTACAACTCTGGCATTTTCTACCTGGAAAAATGTTCAGTTCTCGTAATACACTTTATTTAATGTAAGATTAAAGAGTAGTAAAAAAACCTCATAACTGCATACTTCATTTGCCCTTCTAAGATAATGCTGTTGCCATGAAGAGGCATCTGACAAGCAAGTTTAAAAAAACAACAACAAGCATTCCCTAGCCTAGCTAGTACATGCACATATTTTCTACAATGACAGATGCTGGGTTGGCAGAACTGATGCAAGAAAACCGAAGTAAAAAGGGAGACAAAAGGCAGGCCACAAAACTAAGAGTGTTAGTCACCTTTATAAATAAGAACAGTTTTAGAAAGCCCTCTAATACTGAAGAGGCTACAAAGCAACATTATCCTCTCCCTTCTCCCCCTGTTTTGCCTCAGTTATCATATCTATAAAGAAATGAAATGACCTGTTCAAGGTCAGACAGCAAGTCAGTGAATAAAAGGAATAAAACACAGTTCTCCTGGCCTCCAGCCCTATAACTCCACACCCTAGACCTCAGTGAACATTACCATATAATATGCTCAGATACTGAAATGACTGTTCCAATGGCAGTTATAACATTATAAGGGACAGCGCATTAACACTTTTTAGCTTCTAATGATCAGTGTTATGCTAAACAAGCAATTTTATATCTGTTATTCTGATAAACGTACTCCATATCAAAGAACTCTCCCACTCTGAACTACAGGGAAAAGTAAAGTAATTACCATTTTGTTAGATGGTTAGCCAGAACAGGGACACTTTGATCACTCAGATTACATCCTGGATTAACCAATTTATTTTTGAGGTGGAAGGGCCATCAACTCCATATAACTGAAAGCACCTGAATAAAATGTATTATCCCTGGGGAGCCAACATAAAACTGGGTCTGTAATGCCAATGGGGACAGGGAAACGAAGTCCAGCATTGCAAACAGCTCTATAATATGGCTAGGAAAGAGACTGCACAGGAAAAGGCTAGGGACACAGTTCAAAACTCCAATATGTGGCGACACTATCACAAAACAAACAACTTGGGAGCCAATTCAGAAAAAAAGATATCTGGCTTCTATGCTATGCAAGTTCTTTAAGATTCCCAACTAAAACAGCTATCACTAGTGACTTGCAAAGAAGCAACATGCTATTTTCTAAATAAGAATCTAAAGATTTATTTTTGAAAATAAGAAAAATTGGAACAGAATACAAAGGAAGGACTGTAGTCACAACAGTTGACAGAAAAAAATGCTTCTCATTATACACATTTGAAGGGTGAGAGTTATCCCTCCACTATTTACCTAATTAAAGATAGTTCTACAAACTTGTTCAGCCTATACACCTTCCCTTGTCCATCCAGCCACATGGAAGGGGGAAAATAAACAGAAAGGATAAATTTAGCTTCTGCATAGTTTTCATTTTTTCTTAATCCATGTTCAAAATTGATTACTATATCACTCTTTCACATCCTCAAAGCACATATGCAATACTAGTGGTGACAAATACTGACCAGTATAAAAAAACTTGGAAAATAATGTCCACCTATAAAGGCATATTAGAGAAAACAAGTTCTTACAGTCTTATTTTGCAGATGACAAAAAATTGACCTGATGAAAGTCAATAAAACAGATTGTTCCACGAAGAATTGGATGTGACTGAAGTTTAAAATACTGATTTAGGTCTAATTTCCTCATTTTGATGTAAACGCTAAACATTTATGCATATCGGAGTCTATACCAGAGAAAGATTCTACTTAAAATAAGAAATAAAAGAAAACCTTTAATATACCTACCCAATATCATTGTCTTGTTCTGCTCTGAGCATGGCAAACCACTGCTGTTTGTAAACAGAGGACAGCCATTCTAAAATTAAAAAAATATATAAATAAATGTGGAGATTTCTTTGGAGGTGGGAAAGGGGGTATTTATAGAACATTTAAAATAAGGAAATAAAATTACACTGAGATGAAAAAGTTTTGTATTCATTAATTAAATAGCCAATTCAAATCCAGTCAGTCAATTGATTATTTCACTGATATACCCATCTTTAAGACTTAACCTATTTTAAGTTGCAAATACCAATAAAATAACCCTGCTCAAAATGACAAAGTAACTTGTAACACTAAATGCATCTTTTGTTATCAAATCAGCACCATTCCCTCTGAAATAACCATATGACTGAACAGATTTTTTTCGCCCCTATGCGAAAAAGAATGGTTACAAAGGGGTTGAAATGCAGTTAAACTATACCTTACTGGTATATAGCATTCTTCACACAATGCATCAAATGAGTCAAATATAGCTACACTCAAAAGGAAATGGAAGAATAATGCCTATTTCTTATATAAAGTTTTTCATCTGTACATCTCACAGCCCTTCACAATGTTCAATGTATTTATCTATACAACAACACCCCTGTGTGGTAGGAAAGCATGATCATCCCCATTTTACAGATGATCTGAGGCACAGAGAGGCTAAGTGACTTGCCCAAGATAACACAACAAGTCCATGGCTGAGCAGGGAATTCCCCATACCCTAAGCCAATGCCCTAACCACAGGACCAAGGATGCAACTATTGGGGAAAATTAGAGAAAACTGATATGTGGGGTTTTGTTGTAAAAGCAAGAGGAAGGTTTTACAGCTATCAGTTTTACAAGAAAAACAGGACAGTTCTAAGACAAACATTAAAGAGACAGTTAAAAGCTCAATGGCCTAGAAGAGAGGAACCCAGTTCAATGTAGAGCGGAACCAGTTCCACTGTGAAGAGATGAGAGAAGGGGCAAAGAGGCAGGTGGGTGAAGTCAGGTGTAAGGTAAAGACAGTCTAAGGGGAGTTGGGGGGACAATTCAATGATTTAAATAGGGAGTCAACAAAGGTGGCAAAAGGAAGGGAAGAATGAAAAAAGCACTCAGGATCCCCAAAATTTTAGACACAAAGAATTTAGGACTGATAAGGGACCGATACTGACTCTACTAACTTCATTGACAAAACTCAGTCTTCAAAAGGAAGCAAGCCTGGACCCAAAAAGAATAAAAATAATCAATGGAAACTGAAAGCTATAAAAATGATTTCAGCAAAACCACAATCAAAATGAAGAAAAACTCTGGAAGAGTTCTGGAGAAAGAGAGGAGGAGGGAAAAAAGGCAATTTGGTGTCAAGGGTAATTTGGAAACAAGAGGATTTGCTTTTAAATATTTTATTCATTTTTATATTTCACTTTATTTTAATGACTTGCTTAGCACATGAAAGGTGTGAACAAGAGGAACTTTGTAAGTTAAAAATATTGTTCTGGAACTCTTGAGCAAAGTTACCAGACGAACTACAATAGCAAAATGCTTAAAACAGATTGGCATTTGTATTACAGCAAAGAAAAGATTTTATTCTAAAACTTCAGTGGCAAATGCATCACTGCCTTTTTCTCTCATTGTGCCCGGACACCTGCAGTACACAAAACAAAATTTGTAGCATATCTTTCAACCACTCAACAAAAGATTGTTTACATTAAACAGAATTTAATCTGGCACTATCTAAAAAGATTTACATTACAAAATATATTTTCTGAACTCGGAGAAGTACTCCTCAGGTACCACACAATAACTTCAAAATTTAGTGATGACATCCAATCACCAAACTTGTTCAAACACACATCACATGTATTTATCAAACCTCTTCTCAAAATGAGAAGAAAAACAACCTAGTCAGATAGTTGTTGAGTAAAAAGTATTAATGGCTTACAAATGTAAGAAATGTTCAAGTCCACAAATGTATCTTCATTCAGCATTTAAGATAAAATTTATAGACTTGTAACATGGTTAAGAAAAAAAAAACTTTTTTCATTTGGTTTTTTGAAACAGACTTCACATAAAACAATTGTCTTCACGTAACGAAACTAGAGAGTAAACGATTCACACTTATTCTCACTGTGGACCACATCCTAAGAAGTTCTCTCAAAGACTAATTCCCCTCCCATCTGCAGTCATATACACATTCGTACATCAACTTCAGCAATTGCTGGCCACAGTTTAGGAACTGCTCAGTCAAGTCACGTTAGTCAAATCATAAACAGCTTATTCTAGAAGTTCTCATCCATTTGACATCCTGCACAACCAAACCTCAGCATTAATCATTTGCCTATCACCTTTCTTACCAGACTGATAAAGGAAAGCAGGATAATCTTCTTACACAAACTGTTTTCCTTCTATTTTGCTCTCAGTGAGAAGATCAAAACACACAATATGTCAAAAAACCACCCCTCAAGCAGCATATCTTGTAATGACTTCAGGAAACCGTTTTCCTTCTTGTAGCAAATAGATACACAGAAGTGACTTCTAGTTCTGTGTTCAGACCACCCTTTTTCTAGAATGAACAAGAAAATGCTGAAAAGGTTTTTCTAGTACACATATCTTACTCCATGATAGGTAAGAAATATTGATGTGGACTGGTGTGGTCCATGCTTGAGCACCACTATGTTTTGCTGAAATCTTGTTCATGTATTTATAACACTTATTTTACTCAGATCCAGTTGCTGGAATTCTGTTACAGTATCTGAAATCGATCTCATTAAAATAAAAAGATTTTAAAATGAAGTTAATTTTAAATTTTCCCAAATAAAATAAAGTGAAAGGATCCTCGCCATATATTATACATCCAGGAATCAAGATACCTTGAAGTCTACATTTATAATTTGGTGTATTGTGAAAAGACGACGACTTACAGGACCACAGCATAACTGGATTTCTCCAACTTCCTCTGCACTAATCCTGACAAAGTAATGGAGGGAAGAGGAGGGTCATTAAGGGGATAGGGGTTCTGAAAGTTCTTTCAAATAAATTTCAAACAAACAAACAAGCAGTATTTATTTACTTAGCGTGTGCAGTCGTCTAGCCAAGCGATATCATCTTCAGTGGCGTGATGCAGTCCTTCTAGGCCACCGCTGAACCAAGTCAGCAGACATTCATCAACAATGTGTGTCATCGTCTGTGTTGCACCGCAGCTGCACAAAGAGCTGTCACGAAGGCCCCAGTGATACTGGTTGGCTGCTCAGAGACCTTGCCCAGTCTGGAACCTGTTCAACAACAGGTACCTTTGGCGACAGGGCAGGTCAAAACCAGGCAGGCAAATTGTGGGGTCGGTGACGAGGGACTGGTTGGGGATTCTAACATATCTATTCCTCTCGCCAGAGGGTTTCCGCCCTAACATCTTGGCATGGCGGATGAGACCATAAGGGGCAACGTGACAGCAAACGTGCAGCTGGTGGCTTAAAAAGGTCATTGTGCAGTGGCAGGCTTGGGTTGGCACGTACTTTCTCCAGTAACTTGCCAGTCGCAATCTCTCATCTGATATGAGGAAGGACAATATTGCTCAGAACTGGAAGCCAGGGGAGTGGAGTCAGAAGCAGGGTGCCGGAGACGATACTCATTGTGACATGTAACTGCATATCCACCAGTTTGGTGTGTGACGATCGACTCCAGACTGGCGTGCAGTACTCCACCACCGAATACAAGGTGGCAAGAGCTGACCTCCGCAAAGTTGGAGCACGACGAACCTTCCACTTTGCTAAGAAGATTGTTATGCGTCTTAACTTTAGCTGCTGTCTTCTTCAGGTGGGCATGGTAACTCAGTGTGCGGTCTAAGGTCACACCTAGATAGACCGGTTCTACTTCATGCTTCACCTTCTGACCATTCAGATAAACATTCAGTTCTCGGGTTGTGCTGGCGTGATGAAGATGGAACAAACTGGAGACTGGTTTTATAACAAGCAGTAAGGGAAGGTAGTACAAGATTTAAGTGAAGTGGTTACGGTGGTAACTGACCGTATTTATAATAATTTTTTTTTGGAGAGGTACTTTACTCCTAAGTACCCAAAATCTAGCCACAATTAACCTTTTAGTTTCTTGCAGGTGTCACAGCAGAATCAAGTTTTCAGGAACGATCCTGCTCAAAGTGTCCTTTCTGTGTTCAGGGTGTGGAGTCAAAGGCGAGGAGATGACTGAAGAAGCTGACACCACGAACAAGGTAAAAGGGTCAGGGCAACACAATAAGAAGAAAGAACAAACAAGGGGCACAGTTAGTGCCATGAAAGTAGGGTCAAGTTCATTGCTTCAACCTGGTGCAGTGCAGGAGATGAAGGAAAGGATTAAAAAAGGAGCAAATTACTTGGTCAAATGATGCTGGAAACTTCATATTGTATGCAGTGGATGCGGCTGAGCACGGATATTAGTGAGATTACAGTAATCAAGATGGGACGTGAGGACTTGAAAGAGCATGTTAGTTGTAGGGATAGAAAAAAACATTCGCTCCTCAAGATGTTTTGGAGGAAGACCTAGCAGGATTTGGACATGGCTTGAACGCATGGGCGACGAGGAGGCATGAATCAAAGGTGACACTTAGTATACAGGGCTGAGTGACAAGAGGGATGAAGGTCATGTCAAAAGGGAGAGGATGGAGAGAGTGAAGAGGGTTTAAGAGGAAAGATGAAAAAAAGCTGAAACTGAACTGTGTAAGTCTAACTTTTCAGTAACATCCAGGAGAAGATGTCAGAGAGGCTGAGATCCAGAATTGGGTGGACAAAGATGAATAAGGATTGGACAGATGGATTTGTGCATCACCACAGGCACTGTAAATGAAGCTGTGAAAGTACAGGATGACACCCAAAGAGAGTAACACAAAAAGAAGAGGGATTCAAGGACAGAGCAACATGCAACCCCATAGACAAAGGAGGCCATGCCAAAGGAGACATGGAAAGGACAGACAACGATGCATGAGAACCAGAAAGGACAGTATCATAAAAACCGAGGGTGGATAAGATTTCAGAAGATTTAGACACTGTCATATTCTCAAAGAAAATAAGGTGCCACAAGTACTCCTTTTCTTTTTGTGGATACAGACTAACACGGCTGCTACTCGGAAACCTGTCATATTCTCAGAGGTCAGTGAAGATAAAATAGAGACCCTGAGATCATCAGAAAGCTTTGTGAAAACAGTTTATGTGGAGTAAAGATGGTGGAAAACAGATCCAAGAGGATCCAATACAGAGCTGGAGAAGAGGCAATCAAGGCAACTTTTGTGACAGGCATGACCAATTAATTGAGCAGTGAAAGGAAGAGGGAAGTGGAGCTGAAGTTAGAAAGGCAAGTGCTCCACCTACTGGAAGATCTGAATGTCTGGTGGCAGCGCATTTTCAGTTTAGGCCCCCGACTTTGAGAATTAATATATTTCTGTTCATCTAGCAGTGCCCAAGTTTGTTAAGCTTCAGAACAAGGAGCAAAGACCATTTGCTTACTCAGGATTGTGCCAACAGAGTGAGGATGGGGCCTATTTATAATGCAATTTATGTTAACATTTTAGTTCTTGGTTCAACTTGATTTTCTTTCATCAACATTGATTATTTTCTCTTAATATTCACATGTGCACCCCAAATCAAAAGAAGTTGGGCACATTTTACACCCTGGAAAATGCAAACAGAATAACTGAACAGCCAGCCACCCAATGGCCTTGCTGAGGACAACACAAGAGCTTTCTCCTTTCCAAACTTTATCTATTAGTAAAGTAACAGATGTCTTCTGAGATGCTAGAGAACAAAGGGACAAGCTGTTGCAACTCCTTCAGTTTCAAACACTGATCTACATACAAAACCTACCTATTATATCACTAACTTTTAGTTTAATGCTTTAGCCAATTCTCTTTTAGGAAATAGATGACTTTCATGAAGTATATCAATCAATATTTACATTCTATTACATGTTTCATTATCAATATTTACATTACTCTAATAATTCAGACATACAAGGCAGTTTTACAGCTCTGCTGACCTTGCTGACATAACTGACAGCCCAATGAATATTTTAGAAAAGTATGTAAGTGAATAAAAAAACAGATGGATGGGAACAAGGGCATAATCCCAAAAATTTCATTCACAATTTGTTTCAGCTACTAATCAGAAAATACACAAAATGTCCAATCAAAGTATTTTCTTACCTGAAGGTACTAGAGAATCTCGCTCAATAATGCTTGCTGATGCCAAATCGCTGATGATGTATTGCAATCTCAAGTGTTTGAATACTGTCAAGAATGCTCTTCCTTGTTCAGATTCTAAGAATGCAATGTCATCCTCAAAATCTGCATATTACAAAAGACACACACCATTATGGGTTTCCTAGAACTTGCTCATTTTGATCGTCTTCTAAAATATATACAAATTGAACAGAAGGTCCTAAGCTCTCCAAATAGAGAAAGGCAAATTACATTTTGCAAGCAAAATTACCAGTGTGGAACAGAATAGATTTCTCAAATCCAAGGAAGTTAACAACATTCAAATAATTGTAAAGGTAAAACTATTAGACCAAATTATTTTATCCACTGAAATAAGAGAGAGTTTGGCCAGAATTTTCAGACCATCAAACAAAGATTTCACTAGACAAGTCAACCACAAAAATAAAGCAGTGTACCCTGAAATGATTTAGATTCAACATGCATGGCCAAAACAGTTCAAGGTAAGACCTTAACAGTATAATGAGAATAAGAGGTGAGGTGAAGTAAATGAATACATCTCTTTGGTATACATGGGGCAGTGTTTTTGGAGGGAGCTGAAAGACAACTGCACTGTACTTGCTGCTGTATGTACTGAGCACTGAAGTTCTAAATCCAGCACCTTTTTCACAAACACTACATCCCTACAAATAGGCTCACCTTTTCTACGCTTGGAAAACCAGGCATCAGCTTCAGCTAAAAGTTGTTTTAGTGGTCCATTCCAAGAAGGCACTAGTTGAAGGAACATCCACTAAAGAAAAACAAATTTTTGTAAGCTTATTTAAGATTCATAAAATATTATGTAAACATCCAAGACTAATATATTTAATGTTACAGCCACTATGAAGCTCCTGATAAAAACAAGTAATTAATTCTTCTTCTAATTATTAATTTTTAATCGTAACACTGGTATAATTAAATAGATTTATGGTTAAAAGGGTATTTTCTAGGGCTGTCAAGCGATTAAAAAAATTAATCGCACAATTAATTGCATTGTTAAACAACAGAATACCATTTTCATATATATTGATTTCAATTACAACACAGAATACAAAAAGTGTACAGTGCTCACTTTATTTTTTTATTACAAATATTTACATCATAAAAACAAAAGAAATAGTATTTTTCAGTTCACCTAATACAAGTGCTGTCGTGCAATCTCTTTATAATGAAAGTTGAACTTACAAATGTAGAATTATGTACAAAAAATGACTGCATTCAAAAAGAAAACAAAGTCCACTCAATCTTACTTCTTGTTCGGCCAATCACTCAGACAAACAAGTCTGTTTACATTTGCAGGAGATAATGCTGCCCACTTCTTGCTTACAATATTACCTGAAAGTGAAAACAGGCTTTCTTATGGCACTGTTGTAGCCAGCGTCACAAGATATTTATGTGCCAGATGAGCTAAAGATAGATATGTCCCTTCATGCTTCAACCACCATTCCAGAGGGCGTCCATGCCGATGACACATTCTGCTCGATAATGATCCAAAGCAGCGAGGACCAATGCATGTTCATTTTCATCATTTGAGTCAGATGCCACCAGCAGAAGGTTGATTTTCTTTTTTGATGGTTCACTTTCTGCATTTACCACATTGGAGTATTGCTCTTTTAAGACTTCTGGAAGCATGCTCCACACCTCGTCCCTCTCAGATTTTGGAAGGCATTTCAGATTTTTAAACCTTGTGTCAAGTGTTGCAGCTATTTTTAGAAATCTCACATTGGTATCTTCTTTGCATTTTGTCAAATCTGCAGTGAAAGTGTTCTTAAAAAGAAAAAACGTGCTGGGTCATCATCCGAGACTGCTATAACATGAAATATATGGCAGAAAGTGGGTAAAACAGAGCAGGAGACATATAATTCTCCCCCAAGAAATTCAGACACAAACTTAATTAATGCATTTTTTTAAAAATAAGCGCCATCACCATGGAAGCATGTCCTTTGGAGTGGTGGTCGAAGCATGAAGGGCATACGAATGTTTAGCATATCTGGCACGTAAATACCTTGCAATGCCGGCTACAAAAGTGCCATGCGAATGCCTGTTCTCACTTTCAGGTGACATTGTAAATAAGACATGAGCAGCATTATCTCCCATAAATGCAAAAATACGTGTTTGTCTTAGCGACTGGCTGAACAAGAAGTAGGACAGAGTGGACTTGTAGGCTCTAAAGTTTTACATTGTTTTGTTTTTGAGTGCAGTTATGTAACAAACAAAAATCTACATTTGTAAGTTGCACTTTCACGATAAAGAGATTGCACTATGGTACTTGTATGAGGTGAATTGAAAAATACTATTTATTTCATCATTTTTACAGTGCAAATATTTGTACTAAAAATAATATCAAGTGAGCACTGTCCACTTTGTATTCTGTGTTGTAATTGAAATCAATATATTTGAAAATACAGAAAAAACATCAAAAATATTTAATAAATTTCACTTGGTATTCTATTAACAGTGCAATTAAAACTGCGATTAATCGTGATTAACTAAAAAAATTAATCGCATGAGTTAAGTGCGATCGACTGCCCTATTATTTTCACAGTACAATTATCCATAAACAGTTTAAAATTCTGTCTCTACACACATTTTAATGTTAAAACCAAAAAGTCAAAATAATATAATCATTTCAGAATCTGAATACTACTTTACACTACAACACTGAAGTATCAAAAATTTTAAACAAATTGGGCTAACTTCATGGCTTCAATAGTCTTATCCCATGGACAACCTGGGCCCTTTGCAAGTACCTTCTTGAGAGCAGTATACACATCCATCTCCACTTGCATTACAAATAGGTTAGAAGAGCTGATCAGCTGTTTCATGAGGTTTATGCTGGGAAAGAAAATACTATGAGATGGTACGTATAAACCTGTAAGTCGATCAAGTAATTAGTAATATCAAAGAGGAAAGAGTGAAGAAAGTTAATTCACTCTTGCCACAGCTAAGTGAAAGGTAGAGCTAGTTGGCTATTTTCAAACAAAGCAATTTTTCCACTGGAAAATGCAGCTCTGTCAAAACTGAAACTTGTTAAAAGGGCTGCTTTTGACGAAACTCTAGCTGGAAGGCTTTTCCAGCCTCGGATGGAATTTCTGGTTACAGAGAGCGCACAGAATTACCATTAGCTCAGTGGTTAGGACACTCACCTGGGATACGGAAGTCCCTGCTTTGCCTGATTTGGATGAGGTGAGTTTCACTAATTACCAGGCTACTGGCAAATCTGGAATGGGTCTCTACAATCTCTCCTATTAAAACTGCTCCCCTCTGCATAAATAAACTAAATCTTCATTGGGCCAGGGAGAGAGTGGACTAGAAGGGCACTCACGTGGCATATGGGAGACCCATGTTCAAATCCCTGCTCCAAATCAAGCTTAGTGTGGACTTGAATCTTTACCTCCCCACACCCGTATTCCAGGTGAGTGCCCTAACCAGCTATTCTGGGGAGGATTTCTCTGGTTTTTTTTCAAAATTTTTTTGAAAGGTTTCAGTTTTGACCCAGTGTGGAAAAGGAAGACAATTTAAGAGGGAAGAAGGTTCCTTCCTTATGACCATAGATAAGCGAAAGATTAAAGGATTCAGTCTAAGTTCACCGGGGTACACACAATATTCTGATTCAGAGCACAAGATCTTGGTAATATGAAAAGAAAAGTAAATATTTAAGTGGGAGTTGAAGAAGAAAGGAATTGACTAGTCACTAGGCAAGCATTCAGAAAAAAACACTTTCTCAGCCAAAAACTATAAATTATATTTTGAAGTTAATTTCAACCTTAACAATGGAGGGACTAAGGATCCTCACTAACAATACACTGTCAAATATGAAAAAAGCTTATTTTTTTTAAATTATGAAAATAGATGCAATACCAACAGTGTTAAGTAAAAACCAGGAATATCTAAAGAAAAACTTTTCAAACATCAACTGAGAAAATTTTAAAGCTAAGTTATGTAACACACATACACACAGCCAACCCTGTAAGTGTCCCATAACATTAAAAAAAAAGTTTATGGTCTAGTTTCTTTTAATGGTCATCAATATTCTAATATGCCACTTGCAACATGTTTTAGTTACCTCAAAATACGTAGACTATTTTAACCGCTCAATTACCTAAGTTAATTGAAATCTGAATACCTGAGTTCTTTGAAGAGTTCAACACTCTGGTGAGTCATCAGGTTATTCAAAAGCCATTCAAGGCACCTAGATTTAAAAAAATCAGGTGGTTATTCACGATTTTCAGATATCCAAGTTGGACTATTAAACAACTGATCAAACTAAAATAGATTTCGCAATTCTAGTGGATTGAAGAATGTCTGATCTGATTACAAAACTCTCTGGATCTAAAAACTCTGATACATCTTATTATTTAATACTACTTTAATTTGAATGATCGTAAACTTTAGGAAGGATTAAAGAAACTTAAAACATTTTCAAAGTATGAGGTTTACTTAGATAAGCATGACACTAACAGAAAACGTTTCAAACATTATCTTCTGTAATAGCAAAGGGAAGGTGGGAAGTCTGAATTGAGAAGGTGAAGTAAAGCAGCTACGTGTCACATAAGGGGTTGCGGGACCATTTGTTGTTGGGGAAGAAGGATCTGGCTGGAGCACCCTGCTCACCAATTCTTCCAAGACCTATACTGTTCAGAATTTACATTTATTTCATGTTGAACATTCCAGGAGCACCGATATCCAATGAAATTAGAACAGCCAGTTACATTAATATTTTACTCTCCTTCTACAAAGTTAATCTGTCTTCTTTTCAAATTTACAATTAATTCCTTATATCCTCTAAGCTACAGTTTTTTAAGGCGGCCCACTGTTTTCGAAATAGTAGAAACAGGAGAACTAAAACACATATGATCCATGTTATACACTTAAAAAATTACAGTGGACTAACTCAGTCACTGGTCAAATTTATATTTTGAAAAATGTTCCATCTTAATTAAAATGTAAATTTTCTTTTAAACATGAAAAACAGTCTGGAGAAAAAAGTTCATTCTTACTTTTTCTTCACAGAGTCTAATCCATAGGTCCCTGCTGAATTATAATAGCCACACACAGTTTTCACATTAATTGTTTCCTTCATAGTCTCGCCACATTGCTGTATTAAACCATCCTGTGAATAAATCCACAAACATTCAAAGTTTGTTTTCTTTTTAAAAAGCATAACCTTATATTTTTATGGACATTACTGACAATTTAGTGAAGACCATTTATCAATACATTAAGTTTTCAAAGTTATGTGCCAGAACAATACGACCAAACTCTTCCAGAGTAAGGAAACTAATATAGCTAAAAATATTTAACAGCAACATGCACAGTGCTGTTATAACAGGTAATTTAATCCTACTTACATCCTCGAGTAAGCCTCAATAAACAATTTTATATTTCAACTAAAAGTGAGTCTTAGCATGTTTATATAAAACTGCTTCACTGATATATGTGCTAAATAAGTACTAAGCAGCCCACTCTTTTTCCAATGATTGTTCTGAAAATGGTTTTTATAATCTATTAGGAGAAAGACTGAACATATTTAATGTTTGCTCTAATGTGTGCCTTTTAACTACACTCTGAGTTTTTATTTTAATCTAAATAACTGATAAGACCACTATACTATCTAAATACATCCATTACTTTATATAGAACTTACCAGCTGCAGCATGCAGGCTGCTGCTAGAAGGGCAACAACACGACTGGGCTTTATTAAAACATCATCTCTATATAGTGAGCCAAATGCTACCTGCAGAGCTAAAAAAACACAAATTGTCAAATCTAAAGAAAAATAGCTATAATCTCACAGTTAGTAATTTAAAGTACACAATGTTTAAACACTAGGGATTCCTTTCAACTTACGCTGATGCTAAAATTTTAAATTCTTTAATCTTGAAAAAAGCTAAACTGAAAAAAGTTAAATCAAAAGAAAGCCAATGGACTGATCACAGAACATTGTAACTACCGAAACATAACCCATACCCACAAATGTGATTATTTTCAACTGGGTCATTAGGAAATATTTGTGTCAAATGTATCACTTCTATAAGCACTGTAGTTCTAACTACACACAGAATCTGCACCCAGGAGAGAGAGAGAGAGAGTTCCATATTTTGATTCACAAGAATTTGAGAGCTTTCTAAACAGTTCCCTTCTGTTCATATTTTTTAAAAGCAGAAGTAATACCTGAACAGTACAATTACTTACTTTGCTAACTGGTATTCATCCTAACAGCTGAAAAAACACATACACCATCAAATAGTTCCAGGGAACCATAACACCGCAGAGGGTGATGCCTATGAATTATAATCCCACCATGCCATCACTGTAACACGTCAGGACATCAAACTGGAATTACTGTGTCTTTCTCTCTGCAAGTCCTCTAACAGAATCTCTCTTCTCGCTCTTCTTTACTCCTGGCTGCTTGGAGGCCAGGAAAGGATGCCAATAGCTCCAATGCATATCCTCAAATCTGTCCCAAGTGGAGAACCATGAAGAGCACTCCTCTGACTGGCTGTCTTTCCAAAACAACACAGAGAAAGAGGTGCTTCATTCGAACACCTGGATCTCCACAAGAGCTATACGTTGTTCAAATCACTGCTTTAGACTGTGGTTCTTCAGTCAGTTCCTGGACCTTCACCACAGTTCCTCTCATGATCCAAGACTAAACTAAGCCATAAACAACTCATGTTTTCTCTTGGGGTAGTTGTGGTTATTTACTGATCTGTCAGTTCTCATTTTCACTTATTTGAAAATAAACCCTCTTTTCAAACAGAGATGTCAGCGATTTAGCGTAACAGTACTTTAAAAAATTCAAAGGTTGAAATTAAGTGAACTAACAATATTCAGGAAAAAGGTGCTTGCTTACCTTCTATATCAATATTCTGGTCCGGAATCTCCAGTTCTATGATGTCCATGCTAGACTCCCTCCAAGAACCACTGAACATACTGGAAAAGTAGCCAGACTATTAAAAAAAACACAAGGAATCATTTCATTCAAATAATGAAAACCTGAAGCCAAAATTGTTAATCATCTTTAGCTATAAAATCAAGTAAATTATAGGGTAAGTAAGCTGAAATAATTGTGACGTATTTCCATATCAAGAAGAACTAACAATATTTCTTCCAATTATGTGGAAATATTTACAAACATCGATCCACATTTCAATTCTGTTTACAGAAGTAGAGACATTTGTTTTTCAAGTTATTTTTCCCCAATCAATTCAATTTTAAATAGGCAGAAAAACTGTAAAAAAAAAAAAAAAATCCATGATAAATCATAGTATCCACAGCATGTACTCATGTCCAAAATTTAAGTCCTTATAGCTTAAATTAGACAAAAAATCCTGCAGACATTGATTATTTTTTTTAAGCCAATTAAAAAAGTATGCAAGACATGCAGATTAATTGACAAGATTGTGGTCTCAGACTAAGGACACACATACATTTTAAATATTATGTGTAGGTAAATTCATACAAACACATACACATACACCATTTACATTAGTATACCTTTTTTAACAAAGTGTAAGGCATATAAAACTAGAATTTGCTAGATTTCCATCCAAATGAAGTGAAAAATACTGCTTTACTAGGATTCATGATTTTCCATCTCAGCAGAAGGAGAGCCCATTATGAGATGCTATCACTCAGTGATGTTTACCTGAGAGATTAAAAAAATAAAGTCTATTTGTACAATAGCATACCTTCTGCACTGTTACCCAACATTTCCACTGGTGGCAGCAAATTACAGCACGTGTAAAATCAAAAGTATCAATCCATATTCCCCCACCACACACTCTATTTATGAGCAAAGAAATACACCACTGTTGCTTATTGCTTTGTAATCAAGAACCCGGATCGTTTGCTCCCTACTGGTGGAGAGCTTAGTACACTCATGGGCTATATCCAAATATACTGGGCTAACGCCTAGATTTCATGGAGAATAGTGTGTTTTAATAAGCAGCACCAAAAAGCTTAATGTACATCTCTCATTCAGTACCTCAGTGCCATCTACTGGGAAAAAGTCACGAACTAATGCACAAGCTAGGAGAGCTAAAGCTGACAGATGGTCATCAAAACACAGAAGTAATCTGTCCAATATGTAAGGGTGGAGTGATAGCTTCACCAACAGTAAGATTACAGATATATGGTATAACATTGAGAGAACAGTTTAACCCTACTGATTTAGTTCCAATTAAAGGTGGTAGTCACTTCCAAGAACCAATTTTAAGATTCAATTCAACAAAATTTCCCCTTACATGATGTCTCTTAACTTAAGAGACAAGGTCAATATGGTACAAAATCCACCACCTTCTCAAAAAACTTTGGAATTTAACATGCATTGAATATTTTAAATTAAACATTAGATGCTTTCACATTAAGCCACATCAAGATTTTAAGAGAAATTTTAGAACCTTTTACAAGACAATGACAAAGCTGTACTGGAAAAAGGACAGACAGACTAAGTGATTTGCCCAGCGTAGCACAGGAAGTCTGTGGCAGAGCCAAGACGAGAACACAAGTCTAACTCTGGCCAATACTTTAACCACAAAACCATTCTTCCTTTCTAGAAAGTAAGCAACAGAACTACAGGGAAAAATAAACTGTTCTGTTTGGGATTATTTTAGGAAGTACATGAAAAAGATTAGGTAAATTTTTCACCTCTTACTGGGAACTGCAGTGAGTTTATTCTTTCTGCTTCCTATTATCCATATATTTTATCCAAAATTTGACTTCTATAGACCAGTTTACATCACAGCACACAGATATAAAGAAAAAGAACCTTAAATTAATGTTTGTCCTAATTTATTTCAACCACTGAGGCACTACAGTGCCCCTGATTAAAGTTTGTCTGCTGATTTTGTACAATAGTACCACAGAAAATTGGTAGGGGGATTTTCAGATGTAGCATATGGAATTACTTTCAATTCTTTACAGGCTAACTAGATTTCAAGGGACTGTCATTTTAATACTAATTAAAATATTCCATATTATGACTTCAAACTAGAATTTTGTCTTTCACAGTTTTTGCCATGAAGCAGCCATAGTTTCTCCTATTTTTTCCTCAGGGCAAAAAGTTGTTCTTATCAATGCAAATCACTACTTGTATGAATACTATCCCTTGATAGTAGAATTCCCACTGAAGTGTACAGTACCTTATTCTCCTTAACCTCTCATGTCCTCATTATTTACACCAGTGTTTCTCAACCAGAGGTACATGTACCCTGGGGGGTACACAGATGTCTTCCGGGGGGTACATCAACTCATCTAGATAATTGCCTGGTTTTACAAGAATTTACATAAAATGCACGAATTAAATCAGGACAAACTAAAATTTCATACAGACGATGGACGGGTTTATACTGCTCGCTATATTATACACTGAAATAGAAATACAATATGTATATTCCAATTGATTTATTTTTTAATTATATGGAAAAATGAGATAGTAAGCATTTTTTCAGTAACAGTATCCTGTGACACTTCTGTATTTTTGTGTCTGATTTTGTAAGCAAGTAGTTTTTAGAGGAGGTGAAACTTGGGGAAACGCAGGACAAATCAGACTCCTGAAAACGGTACAGTAGTCTGTCAAGTTTGAGAGCCACTGGTTTACACTATGGGTCATGCATAGTTTCTGAATATGAAACTCAAAATTAATCTGAAAACAAAATAATGGAAATGGCAGTAGCTTTTAATCAGAGCTGCTGTAGATCTGGGTGTGTGTTTTTTCTTGTTTTAAATGCTCAACAGCCTTAATTTTAAATCTAAGAAACCGGAACAGAACATAGTCACAGCTCAACACCAACAGTGCATCACACGAAAAGCAGTCATCTGATTACATCAAACCCTATCCAGGACTCCATGTGGTCAAGATCTGTTTGGCAAAAATCTGGATGTTACCCTGTTATACAAATCTATCAGTCAACAACAGCCTGCAGTGTTGTCTTTTGTAGAAGCACCAGAGGAAAGCATCAGGTATAACAGTGTCAACCCAACAGTAGTCTCTGGGAGAGTTATTTGGTAAGTGGTGGTTCCAGAATGAAGCAATAGTGGGCTGAAGTTTGGCCCGATTTCATCTGATGCAGCTGGGGGTTTGAATGCAACACAAGGCTGAATGTTACCTCAGTACAGAGGCTGAAGTTGCTTTCAGCTCACTGAAGTCTGAGCTTCAAATTAAGTTGGAGATGGGGCTTGAGCACAAAAGACATCTGCTACTGTCAGCCAAAGAAATACTACCCAGACTCGCCACCTAAGTATTTGTCTGAGAACCAGGTTAGTTGCTGATGCACATGGACTGAAAGACAATTCCATTCTAAGTAAACTGGCATCCAAGTTCACTAGTGAGCTCTTTTGGACATACACCTTATATTTACAATTAAGCGACTCACAGAAGACACAGTTCTTATTCACAGAACTTCCTAATTTATTACTTTTAAATATGCTTGTTTTATAAATACCTGGGGCTGGTGTTATGCAGTTGTGTAAAAAAAAGTTGTTGTTTAAAAGCAAAAAGTGTGCTATTAGCATGAAAGAACCTCTTTCACAGCCTAACCACTACTCATACATAAGGCTGCACGTCTGTCACAGAGGTTATGGAAGTCACAGATTCTGTGAATTTCCGTGACTTCTGCAGCAGCCAGTGTGGCTGGCTCTGGGACTACCCAAGCACTTGGGCAGCCCCTGGGCCAGCAGCAGTTCCCGGCCAATGGGAACTGCAAAGCCAGCCGTCTGGGCAGAGGCAGTGCACATAGCTGCCTGGCTATGCCTCTGCCTAGGAGCTGAGAGAGTGGGATGTAGCCACTTGCGGGGAGCTCCCCAGGTAAGCACCACTCAGAGCCCACTTCACCCTGTCCTGTGCCCCAACCCCTCCCACATCCAAACTCTGCTGCTGCTGGAGGAGGAGGTGCGGAGCCAGGTAGGGAGCCTGCCACAACCCGTGCCCCAGCACCAGCGGGGGTCTCAGGCCATGTGCCGCCCCTGGGCTGCCCTCCCCTAGCATCCATGGTAACCCCAGGCAGCCCCCCCAAGTTTTAGTCCAGAGTATTTAGTAAAAGTCATGGACAGGTCAAGGGCTGTGAATTTTTGTTTACTGCCCGCAACCTTTATTAAAAACACCCACGACTAAAACGTAGCCTTACTCATAAACAAGGTACATACATTTTTTTGGCTTGTTTAGAGCAGTTTCCCTGCTTGCTTGAGATCTTGAGAAGGAAAGCTTAAAAACCAACATAATCTCAAAGCAGAAGGACCACTGGTGATAAGCATAACCTCTACTTTAGAAACAGAAACCTAGAGCATCAGCATCCTTTGCGTAAGTAGATAGTGAACGAAGTTAACAGTTTTCACATTCATCTTTTTGAAACCAGATGTCTTTAGACTAGTACAGAAAGGAAAGAGACATAAATTTTTGAAGTCCACCATTCTTCACAAGTCCTGTTCCTTTGTAGCAAAGGCTTTCCTATATGAATTTTTCACACAGTGCTGTAAACAACGTACTACTGACTCTCTGCAAGTTCATCCAAGTTGAGGGATGGAAAAAAATGTTCACCTTTTGCCTTCACTCATAATGCTCTAAGTTTTATGCATGCAAGTAATTTACTATCACTGCAGAGGACTGGTCATTAACTGTTCTTTCTAGCTGAAAGAATTAGCAGGTATATTACAATATTTCATTCGTTATCTGGACACCTCCCATACAAGTCTACAAATCTTTAGAAAGTCTACACGAGGATGAGAGGGCTGGATCAGAGATTGGCAACTGAGCTGTTGTCAAGAGCATCTGAAGCACAACATAAGGTGCTTTACATTTTTGCACAGAAACAAAAACAAAATAAAATTAGAAACTGGGGGGGGGGGTGAGGGAAGGAAAGAGATGAAAAAAAAACAGATCTATATTTGAAATTTACAGAATAGTGTTTATTTTTCCAAAATGAGTTTCTACTGCAAAAAAGAAAAACCACCTACCTGACACAAATATATCTTGTGCAAGTTCCACTCCTCTCCCAGAGCACAGATCTTAATATCACTATTTTCACCATTCAAAAACAGAGTCTGATAAATATACTTGGATGTACTTTTTAGTTTTTTCCTGGATAAAAAAAAACAACAACTCAAAGACATACACAAACTGTGGAATTCTGCCACAAAGAAAATGAAAATATTTGTCAAGCACTTGATTGTTTACAGCACCATATCAGAAGTTGGCTAGCAAGATTTTCTTCTCTTCCCTTAGTCATGAGACAGTTATAGACCATTTCCCCCCATGTGCTGCTGACAGAGGTCATTTGACGTAAGTTTACTTTTTTTTTGTTTACTACAGCTAAGTAGTTATCAGGACATTCCCAGAGTGAATAGGAGAGCTAACAGAAGCCCCAAAGCCCACACCTGCCCCTGCACACAAACATACCCTGCCAATTTTCATGGGTCTAGAACCCCTTTCTCTAGGATTAGTTTTCTCTCCCCCCCCCCCCCCACGCTTTCTATGTGACAAGCCTCCAAAGAGCAGAGGGAACTCAGCCCTCCCTACATCCCCAATCCTTCTTGGCCACCGCATCCAGCTGGATTCCCATCAGACTTCTCCCAACTCCACACATTTCATCGCCACCAACCCTTCCCTTCTGCCTCCTCAATCACCCTCCAAATCCCTCCCTCCACCCTTACCCTTAAGGGCCCATAACTATGCCTCCCTGACATCCCTCCACCCATGCCTGCCAGGACCCCTGCAGCTGAGACCCACCATGAACCAGGACCCCCCCTCAGCCAAGCCCCTCCCCCGCTAGCCAGGACTCCCCCAAGCCCCCCTCAGCCAAGCCCCCCCCCCCGCTAGCCAGGACTTCCCCAAGCCCCCCTCAGCCAAGCCCCCTCCGCTAGCCAGGACTCCCCCAAGCCCCCTCAGCCAAGCCCCCCCCGCTAGCCAGGACCCCCCCAAACCCCCTCAGCCAAACCCCCCCCCGCTAGCCAGGACCCCCCAAGCCCCCCTCAGCCAAGCCCCCCCCCGCTAGCCAGGACTCCCCCAAGCCCCCCTCAGCCAAGCCCCCCCCCGCTAGCCAGGACTTCCCCAAGCCCCCCTCAGCCAAGCCCCCCCCCCCGCTAGCCAGGACCCCCCAAGACCCCCTCAGCCAAGCCCCCCCCCCCGCTAGCCAGGACCCCCCAAGACCCCCTCAGCCAAGCCCCCCCCGCTAACCAGGACTCCCCCAAGCCCCCCTCAGCCAAGCCCCCCCCCGCTAGCCAGGACCCCCCAAGCCCCCCTCAGCCAAGCCCCCCCCCGCTAGCCAGGACCCCCCCAAGCCCCCCCCGCTAGCCAGGACCCCCCCAGCCCCCCTCAGCCAAGCCCCCCCCCCGCTAGCCAGGACCCCCCAAGCCCCCCTCAGCCAAGCCCCCCCCCGCTAACCAGGACTCCCCCAAGCCCCCCTCAGCCAACCCCCCCCCGCTAGCCAGGACCCCCCCAGCCAAGCCCCCGTCAGCCAAGCCCCCCCCCCCGCTAGCCAGGACCCCCCCAAGCCCCCCTCAGCCAAGCCCCCCCCCGCTAGCCAGGACTCCCCCAAGCCCCCCTCAGCCAAGCCCCCCCCGCTAGCCAGGACCCCCCCAGCCAAGCCCCCCCACTCCGCTACCTGCGGGGGGTGTTGAGCAGCTGCTCCTCGCGCTCGCCGTCCCCGTCGCTGTCGCTCTCGCCGGGGCCCTCGGGCCCGCCCCGCTTCCGCTTCCCTCCGCGGCTGCCCCGGTCCCCGTCCGCCCCCTCCCCGCGCGGGGGCGCCACCCGCCGCCTCAGCACCCGGCTGCTCAGCGAGCCCATGGCGGCTGGGCCGCCGCCTCCTCATGGGGCCGCCCGGCGCGGAGCGCCCAGCAAAACGGGCGGTTGGGGGGGGCGGGGACTTAGCGACGCCCAGCCGCGTCCATTGTCGCCGCCACACAGGCCGAGGCCGCGGCGCATGCGCGGAACGGGACAGGCGGCGCATGCGCTAGGAAGGTCACCCTACGGCGCATGCACCTACGAAACTACGGGAGGGGGGAAGAGGAGGGAATTGGAGCGTGCGCCAGGGAAAGTCGCATGCACCTACGACACGCCCCCGGAAGGGGAGGGAATTAGCGCATGCGCGCTGTGCTCCCCTGGCGGGTCGGAGCGCGAGCGCGGCTGCAGTAGGCGGCTCGTGCCGCAGGGCTGCTCCCGTTGACCGCAGTGGCTCCTGGTTTGCAGTTTTGCACCTGTTGCAGAAGGCAGGGGGTTGGACTAGATGACCTCCTGAGGTCTCTTCCAGCCCTCATCTTCCCCCCCACCCTTTAGCCTTTTCATAGAAGGAGAACATAAATGTGAAGTGGCCCAGTGGTCACAGCTGTTCGTAATTTGCTTGAGACAGTTTGACGAACCCTCTTTCTAGTCATACTTTTAACTATTCGTTAGCTAACTTCTTGTGAGTATCATTCTCAAAAAGGTCTTCCGAAGGATTCGGCTGTGATGAAAGCAGGGAGTTCGTGCACCAGATCAGAAAAGGTGGGTATTTACCCATAGACATCTGCAAAAGTAACTCATCCTTCACAGGTTTCAGAGGAACAGCCATGTTAGTCTGTATTCGCAAAAAGAAAAGGAGGACTTGTGGCACCTTAGAGACTAACCAATTTATTTGAGCATGAGCTTTCGTGAGCTACAGCTCACTTCATAAAATCCTTTGGTGTGAGGCCTACAAAATAATAGACTACAGCTAGGCTGAGAACATACCAGCATTGTCTCAGTATCCTTGTACACCCCACCCCCATTTGTTCATGCCTATCTGTTGTTCTTGTTTTATACTTAAAGCGTAAGCTCTTTGGAGGCAGGGACTGTCTTTTTGGTCTGTGTTTGTACGGTGCCTTGCACAGCGGGGTCCTGGTCTGTGGCAGGCTCCTCTGTGCTGTGATAACACAAAATAAAAATAGTTGTAAGGAGTGGCATGGAAGAAAGTGGGAAGATAGTTGGATGCGACAAAAGGGGGCTGTGCCGGTGGGATCACCGGCAGGCAGCAGTCTTAGGACTGATCTACACTCAAAACTTACATCAGCAGAACTACATTTCCCAGGGGTGTGAAAAATCCACACCGCTGAGAAATGTAACTATGCCGCACTAACCTCTGGTGTAGACAGCAGTAAGGTGACAGAAGAATTCTTCCAGCAGCCTAGCTCCCACCTCTCAGGGAGGTGGATTAACTACCAGCAATGGGAGAACGCCTGCTGTCGCTGTAGTGGGCGTCTCCACTGAAGCGCTACAGGTGCACAGCAGCCGTAGTATTGTAGTGTTGTATGTGGAGACATAGCCTTCGGCAAACTACCATTTAGGCAAAGTCTTAAAAACAAGGACAAAGAGCTTGAACTTGCTGTAGCTTAGAAGGAACGATGCGTTGGAGCTGGATTGTCTGGTCTCCTGCTTCCCCTACAGTGGGGATCCCATTTTCACATATGGGGGGAGCAAGGGCCAAAACTATTGCCGAAACACAGGATCTTCCTGTGGGAGCCTTGACTTTAGCTGATCTGAGGCGACTTGTAGGCAGGTCTCCCTCCCACCCTTATTTTGCAAGAAGGATTAACCCCATTTCTCCCCTTTCCTGGTAATGTGAAGGAATCTCCCAGAGGATCATTGGAGACTTCCTCTTCCCAAGGACCCTCCGCTGGGTTTTACTGTGGGGGGGGGCAGTCCAGGCTGCACTTTGGAGAGGCAGCTGATGTGAAGTTGTGGGACGGGCGAGAAAACACAAGCCTAACTAAAACATGGCGATGCACCTATACGATTTCATCTCATTCAGAAAAGACACCTTTTAGAATTCAAAGTAAAGAAATGATTGGTTTATTACATTGAAAAAGTGAGCACTGGCCAGCAAGCCATTTTTATGGTAAAGCCAGAGGGCACTTGTGAACCTGCAGTAGTGATAAGGCTGAGTGGTTTCTTCTTACTGAGCAGCAGATTGTTGCAGAGCTTAGACTTACTGCCAACAACCCTCCTCTGAAGAAGGGAGCATAAAGACAGCAGAACGAAGTGGGAAAGTGACTTGTCCGAGGCCAGAGAGAGGGTCCAGTTTTGCACCTGGCCAAGTCAATGGGAGCAAAGCGAGTGGTAAAGTTGGGTTTACAACACAGTAGATCCTGCCTTCTATTTCCATGCTCAGCCTACACTGCTCCCTTCCAAAAACAATTACTGCACCACTCAGGCTATGACTGCGTTACAAAATGTGGTTTGGGTGGTTGTTTTAAAAAAAAACAAACAAACCCAAACGGTGGGACAACTAATGCTAATTAGCTAGCCCTCTCCTACTGTAAAACTGTAGACACTACTTTTGACCATGAGGTAGATGAGATTAGCACTATACCTCTGCCCACGCGTAGCCTCCCCTTATTTAACTCCCACTAAGGCTATGGTCTACACTACAGCTGTGTCGGCATAACTCATGTTGCTCAAGGGTGTGAATAAACCACCCCTGAGTGACATAAGTTACATCAACATAAGCGTTTCCCACCAACATAGCTTCTGCCACTCACAGAGATGGGTTCTTTATGCCAATGGGAGAGCTCTCTCCCATCAGCAGAGTGTCTTCACCAGATGTGCTGCAGAGTACAGCCGTGCTGTGCATATAGACACGGCCTAAGAGCACAGTGCCTGATCTCCATGAGGAATTTACCGTAGGACAGGGAAAGCTAAGGTGCGTTAGTTATTCTGCTGTAAAACACACACACTTTTTGCAGTGAAGATATAACCTCAGACCAAACAGAATGTGGATTAGGTTTCTGAACAGAATGGCTTCTTTCAACCAGCTCGCTGCAGAAAAGGCATTTAGTGGAAGGCCTTGTCTATGCACAAAAGTTGTACTGCTTTACTGTATGGTGAAGTTAAAGGCGCATAACTGGTGGATGCAGTTACTGTATGGAAAGGGGAATAAGGTATTCCAGCACCAAGCTCCTCTCTACGATTATAAACTGCATCCACAGTAGAGGATGTGCGAGTGTAACAATATTAGTGAAGTCACACCCTTAACCAACAGTTATATTAATGCAAAATGTGTGTGTGTAGACTAAGCCTAAGGCTACTGGAGTTTCTAATTTGCTGCTTGTGAATTATATCCTGTTCCTATCTTCTGATATACATAAACAAATAGCCATAGTGATGTGGAATGTCGATAGAGTGTTTCGATATAGACACGCCTTTCATTTTAGACTAATGGTTTTCTTTGTGCTGGAATATAGTCAGAGAAATAAAGCTTGTTTTCTGTACTTTTCCCACATGGACGGTGTTAATATTTTCCTGTGAAGAGTCTTCTGCAGTCTGTGCCTAAGCCCGCCTCAGTTGGTCGGTAAGTTCAATGGCAGTAGGATGTCACAAGTCTTCAAGAATTATTCATGTAGTAGATGCAGATAGATCAAGTTACAGTAGCAGTAAAGGCTTTAGTTAAACTCTCCCCTCATTTCCACCTATTTTGTATGGATTGTAGGAGTGGGCAGAATCCAGCCCTCTGTTACACCCTCGCAATTGCACTGTATGGCAACATAGATGTGAGCTTGGTAATATGAAGCTCATTGCAGGCTCACTTAACAGAACCTTGGTCAGAGTCTAAGACGGATGTTGGCTATTGCTTCCCTTTTTGCAGCAAGATGCCGTTCTCTAGCGCAGATAATCCAACTGTAGAATGGAGTCTGAGACTCTACAAATCATCTAGTGCTCCTGTTTCTCCAAACATGTCTTTCCAAAGCCTGCTGGGAGAAGTAATTCAGCCAGGAGATTCTGCACTGGACGCTAGTTAAAGGCATGACTGGCTCTGGTAACACAATTAGTGCACCATTGCATATTCTAAGCAATAAAAGCATATCATAAGAGGCAATTGGCATTGATTAGCCTAAGTCAATTCTAATAGCACTATCTAAACCTATTTTAAGGGGGGGGGGGGGGAAATCTTGGGATCTATTTCTCCTTTCCCCTGACAACAAGTTGTACATGGTTTAGTCTTCACCACCACAGAGCAAGAGTAGGACTTTCCTATAGTCTCCTGAAGTGTCTCCCTGAAAGAAAGACAGACAAACACGTGATTAGATGTGCAACACGCGTTCTCAGAAAAAAGACCGTACAGTACCATTTACACTAGTTTGAGCTGATTGTAGGAGTTGTCCCCATGAGATTTTGAATTTCTTTGCCAACTTAAAGTTTGATCACATTTAAGGTGCACCTTTCATCCCAGAGTACTTGACACACATTGATCATGTATAAGGGCACGCTACCCACCACTAAAATGCAACGACGTGGAATGCAGGAACTATTACCATGTGCGACAACATCCCACAACCGTTTTAAGACAAAGTTAATACTTTAACAAAAAATCAAGCAACAAGGATCAAATGAGAAACCACTACAGTATTAAAATATGAAATCCAACTACAGGAGTTCTTTGAGATTTAAAAGAACAAAACAAAAAAACAAAACAAAAAAACCCACACCTGCCCATTAGCCCTTTGAGGAATCCAAGCCAATGTTTCTAAGACGCACAGTTTATAGTTATAGAAGGTTGGCAAATAAGTGTCCTCTGACCACAAGACATTAAGCTGTGCTTCAGATCCAACTCACAGAGGGTGAGGGCAGAAATCTTGCTTGGATAGCCAGTACAAAGGGGCTGGATGGTGTTATCTTAGTATTCATCACCGGACCAGTCAATCTGGCATTACTGGAAAACTGTTAAACAATCCTAACACCAAAATTTGTAAGGGCAATGCAAGTCAGGATTAGAGGTGGGTCAAAATTTAAAATATAAGGCAAAAATGTTTTAAAGTTTGAATTTTGTGGGGTTTGAGATGCATGCAATTTTTCAATCTTTTCAGAAGTTTTCTGAATTTCTTTTGATTTTTCCCTTATTGTGTATTTCCCTCTTTCCGTTTTCTCCTCCTTCCTTTTCCCTTGTCATTTCAAAAAAAAAAACCAAAAAAAAACCACCCCACAACAAAAAAACAAGGATTTTTTTGAATGCCTAGTGAAAAAACAAAAATATATATATCAAGAATGGACAATTTCATACACGTCCCCGCCCCCCAAAAAGCTGTTCAAGAATAATAGCTTCTTGTTTGAAAAGTGTGGACCAGTCACTAATCAGACTACAGGGCAAAGTGGCTCGTGCTGTGTGCAGCAAGACCATGGTTTCTAGGTAAGGAAAGCTTACCTGGATGAAGGAGTAGAGAGATTTCCCGTACATCCTCTTGAATTCATGCCTGATATCCAACATGTCAATTTCACAGCGCGACACCATCACTCGAATGAGGGTATCGTCATCGGTCCCTAAACCCTAAAGAAAAAAAGCAACCCTTGTACAAATATTGTGCATTGTGGGTAAATCATTGTTAATGGTTAAGGTTTCATCCTTTGTTTCTGGGTGGGAAATTAGCCCAAAGCATTTTGCATTGAGTGTGACAGAGTTCCCTATTTTCAGCATATAATGGGGCAATGCCAGTTTTGTCCCTTAGCAGAGGAGGACAGGAGATTCATGAAGATTATGAACCACTTGGGTTGCTGCCCTCTCTCCTCTCCCGCTACTGTATTAAATTCAGCTGCTATTTATTTTAGCATGCCTCTATATTTAATTGGGGGTGGGGGGGAACCACATACACAGAAAAGCTATTTACCTTCATGGAACCGTATAATCTTTCGGCAAAGTATGCATGCTTATTCCTTATGCATTTTACTGTGAAGAGAAAAGAACAAGGGAGATTTTCCAAATCTTTACATCTCAAGGCTGCAGTTACTGCTTAAAGCTCCCATCAGATCTGTATGGGAGGTCAGTGGTGGATGCAGAGGTCTTTCTGCAGATCCATTTGCAGAATCGGGGCCAAAACGTGCACATCCCTGACTATTAGTCCAAGAAGCTCCAAGGTATGGACTTAGAGGCCACTGGACAAGCTGATAAATACAGCAAGGGTAAATGCAAAAGAACGAGCCCCTTCAAATTAACCTGAAGTCCTGTCCATTACAGTACAGCCATTTGTTTAAAGTTTGCAATGCTCTTTGATAAGCGTCAGCACCCTCAGCACCTGGTGGCAAAGGTAAACAATGAGACAGTGGAAGCAATGAAACTTTTGCCATCTTGTTCACAGGCACTTGCCGTATTTGCAAGGGGTAAAACAGTGTGACCTGTGCCAAGAATGGAGACAGTTACTGGCCATCAACAAAGCGTGTCCCCTGCACGTTGCTCTGTTAAGACAGTGGGCAAGAGACACAGCGCGGCTAAAGATGGAGATCTCACTATGCCAAGGTGAAGCAAGCCTAATACTTTAGATAAAATGCCCGTGTCTCCTTCAATGGAGAAAGTGATTTTAACTCCAGGGTCACACACTTTGTTGCTTTGAAAAGCAAGGCACTTTGCACACATCACAGGCTCCTTGCGTTTCATCCCCGTCCACCCTCCCATCCCCCTCTATTTCAGGAACTACCTAGGGATTTTAAAGTTAACCAAGCTTCGACTCCATGGCTTCTGTGCTCAAGGCTGACAGAAGCGATCCTTTCCCATTCTACACCCCGATAGTGTGTTGTGTAACTAAACAACCCTAAATTTAAAACCGGAATACTCACCCACAGCTAATAAGGCATCTTCAAGGTCTCCCGACATCTCAGATTTAATGCTTTCTGTAATGTCCTTCTTAGTGATCCTTCTGTATTCATCAAAGACTGGAAAAGAACACACACTAGTGAAAAGTCATCAAGCAAGATTTGTTGGTGCCATCTACAAAGGCTTAACCATCAAGGACCAGTTTGCCAGGTCAAGCAGCTGAGTGCTTTGTATGCACATTTGGCCTCTCTTTTTTTAAGTGGTAGACAATTGCAGTTGTCCTGGAAACCATTCAGTTTATCTTCATTTTAACTATCATCAGTTCTCTAATTGGTCAGTTAACTGCTGGTAACAGTGTGATGAATTATTACTTAATGGGGTCCAGCTGAGTAGCTTTGCCTTCCCATTTGGTTCAACATTCTGCCACAAGGGAAGGTTTGCCATTTCGCCATCAGTATTTGCAACCAGCCAGCTCTGCAAGAGCCACTAACAAGATCACTAGAGACTGTGGTTTGAGAACCTCTGATCCAGTAGAATGGCGCCTGTCTTTCTTCCTGTAGGGGGAACGTTATCAAGAAGCTTGCTCCTGAACTCCTATCCTTGGTAACTGTCGCCAAAGTCCCAGTTTACTACTTCTGGTATAAAGACTGGAGCATAGGTGATCCATACAAGTTCATTCTTGTGTCTCTAGGGATCCTTTTAGGCTCACGAGAATAGGTTCCTGTATTAAAATACTCTGAAGTAGATACATAAGACCAGACTCCAGAGTAGGCGTGTGCCTTTGAGAAGGGTCCCTTCCTGTTTGCCAAGAGATGTACCTAAAAAAAAGGCTTTTTTTTTTTTTTTTTTAAAAAGAGAAAAGTATGTAGAAAATTGCTGAGACTTTTACCCTTTAATAAGTGATTTCTGTTTCTTGAACAGAGGATAGTCAGGAATTGTCCCTCATTTGTCCCCCATTTCTTCTCCCCGGCTTCATACAAGCACTAGAAAGAATCAAGCACATGAAATAAGGGTTAGCCCAAAAGCTCAAGTCAAGCCAGAGAGCTTGGGTCTTCCAAAAAGATCATTATCCCATTTTACACATGGGGAAACTGGAGGTGCAGAAACTGGTCCAAGGTCATCCAGCAGCAGAGCCCGCACTAAAACCCAGATCTTCTGGGACCGAGTCCAGTGCACTACAAACATGCCAGCTAAATGGTTGATGACTTTTACTGGCCTTTAAAAAACAATGGGTGGAAGGACCGGGGATCAGCAAACACCCACCGCGGTGGGGCAGGTGTTTCTTAAAGAGTACGAAGAGCTACAGACCTGGGCATCTTGCTGAGCAAGGCCTTCATCCACATAGCTTCCCTGGTCCCTGTTTCCCTGCAGAAACACAAGAGGGCTGTGTTAAATTCAGCCTTTCAGAGGGACTCATGGAACAGAGTTGAGCAAGCTTGCTGTTTGAAACAAGTTACCGAGCATATATAACGAGGATCGATTGAGAAGGCAGCTGCAATTGTGCAACAGATTGTTGCAAGAGGGGTGGTGGAGAAAGCTCTGAAGTATTATTTGAGGGTCTGATTTTATTTATTTTTAAGAGAGGCTGAGGACTCAACTCTATCTGATGTCAGTGGGAGCCATGGGGCCTAAGAAAGCACATGGTGTTAACACACACACATACACCCCGATTCCTGTCCCACCCCCTGAGCAGCCTGCCCTTCAGGTCAAACCAATGTGATACACAGGATACCAGCTGAAATGCAAGGTGGCGTGGAGACAGTCCTGAAGGAGATCAGCAGGGGAAGACTGTGCAGTAGGAGAAGGGGAAGGATGTCTAGGAAGGGGATGAAAAGAGCAAGTTGCAAAGCAGAGAGCAGGAGAAGGAACCAGATGAGAGGGAGGATTAGCACTAGTGTTTAATACAAATCGGTCTGATCTTTTACACTGGTGTAACTCCACTGACTTCCATTGTGCTACTCCTGACCTACGTCAGTGTAAGAGAGAGGAGAATCAGGCATTCGTGGTACTTAGTATAGAGAGACCTTGTCACAAAAACAAGGTGCTGTGCTGCTTTAGGGAAGACGCTACTACGCCGACAAGAGAGCTTCTCCCATTGCCGTAATTAATCCAGCTCCGCAAGAGGCAGTAGCTACGTTGATGGGTAAAGCCCCCTCGCTCCCCGGTTCAACATAACACTGTCTACGCTGCGGAGGTTAGGTTGGTACAACGGTGTCGTTCAGGGGTGTGATTTTTCAAGATGAGCAATGAGGTTATACAGCTGTCAGTTTCTTGTGTAGACCTGCCCTTAGAGGATTTGTTCAGCAGCAACAAGAATCAGACGGTTTTTCTTAAACTGCACTTACTGTAGCTAGAGACACCAGCACGTGCCGGAACGTGGAAGATGTATCTGAGACAATGTCCTTCTCAAGGGTCGTTCCGTATTCTAGCAAGAGAGCACAGACATACATGAATACTTGCTTTTAACAGAGAAAGTTCAGCACCTAAACACGATTCATCTTAGAGAAGTCTTCTACATGTCTGGTTGTGACCTAGGTGTCCGGATTATGTGTCTGTCCCTCAATTTCTGAACCTGCCTGCCTAGGAATTGCCACGTTGACCCTGGATCTTATTCTTCTCTCCCTTTGCATCAGTGTAACTGACTTCAGTAGAGTTGCTCTGGATTTAGGCCAGTGTATGTGAAATTAATCAGAGTTACACAGTTGTAAGGGAGGAGAAGCCAATCTGGATCATTCTCTCTAAAATAAATCTGAGGTCTGTTCCACACATGAAGTTGCACTGATTTAACTAAAGGTGTTTTGTTAATCTGGTGCAAACCTCTGTATGGAGACACTTAAATCACTTGAACCCTGGGTAAGCTATGTAGTGAGGCAGAGTAGCCTCCCTCCGAGCCTGAAATGGAGGGACCACTACAAGCTACCATCTATAAATATATAGACACAAGCTGAAAAAGGAGACAAACTAGTTTAAAACTTTTGTCCATACAGGGATTTGAACCAGTTTAAGTCTATTTTTAAAAAACAGTTTTAACAATTATTATTTGTATTATTGCAGCACCTAGGGGCCCTAGTGACAGACCAGGATCCCAGTACAGCTTCTGAGTGAAATCCTGACTCTTTTGATGTCCGTGAGAGTTTAGCCATTGACTTCAGTGTTGCCAGGATTTCACCCTCTCTGTGTTTAGACAAGGCTTAAGTCTCTGTCCACTGAGCATAATTATGCAGGCACAGTAGGTCACAATCAAGTGAAAGACAGACAGAAAGAAGGTATCGCAACAGTCTCTTGCTCCGACTGTGATGCTTCTTAGTTTCACAAGATGTCTTGCTGATGGCTCAGTTATTGTTTGGTTGAACTGCTAGCAGCTAGAGCGATTGGAGGGTGTGGGTAAGATGCCATTCAAAGAATACAGTGTTTAAAATCTTTACAGCTGTGTGTGTGTTTGAGAGAGAGAGAGATTTCGCAAAATATCTTCAACCTCTAGATCGACATAAGTAGTGCATACAGTTCTATTGGTATTTAACCATTTAACCAATAATGATACAAACTGGGGAAAACACATTTGCTGGCTGGGAAATTTAAATGTTTATGGGGTCAAGAGGTGGAAGGAATTTCTCTAGCTTCTTCTGCCAATAAATCACGAGGCAGCCTTAGGAAATGGTGATTTAAGCCTTAGTTCAGGAAAGGACCCCAAACACATATTTAGCTTTAAGTATGTTGTCACAGTTCAAGGCAACTGCACCTGTGTTCCCCCTCCATGTCCACCAAAGGCACCAACTCTAGGCTCCCCAGTCTTCACCTCTCTAGTGCAGAGATGCATCTCTCCCTCCTGACAGGGATTTTTCCAGGCTGCACAGCTCCCTGCCTACGCTGTGAGTTCCCCAGTAAACCAGACTCCCTGAACAGGCCTGCATCTGCACTTTGCTTTCTCCCCAAAGGCTAGAACTGTGGGCAATTACCACAGTTCGTAAGTTACCACGCAGCTTTTCCTAAGCAAGCACATTTACTCTTAAGGTGAGAGCATTAAAGACAGTAAGAGTTCCTCTGCACACACTCATAATCTTACCAGGTCATCCATCAGTCTTATGGGGCCTCAGTAGGCCGAATTCCTTCCAAGTTCCAATCCTTCCTAGGAAAGATTGGGGCCACCCTTAGAAAGTCCTGTCCATTTGCTGGATCAGAAACTAGGTCGTGAGCCGGGGCATGCACAAGCGGGGGCAAGCAGGGACACAGCCCTCACCCGCTCCCAATAATCGTCAGGGGCACAGAACTCCTCCAGCCCCGGGGCCAGAGTCGCATGGAGAGCAAGCTCCTCCTGGCCCCAAAAGGGGTCAAAGTTAAATTTCTGCGCACGCCCCTGGTCGTGAGTGAGTTTAAACCAAAAGTCCTTTCTTTGTCTGTTGGTCTCTGGAGAATCCAGTTTGATGCAGGATATGCAAGCGTCTCCAGGTTGTGGTACCTCTCTGGAGGTGTTACAACCCTAGTGAACTTACCTCCCACCGTTAGTTCCAGGAAGGCGGTGGTCATCATCCCCCATGGAATTGCATACAATCCCTGGCCCACAATGATACATAAACTTAATACAGTGAGATCTCCCAAAGATATTACAGGACACTAAGCACATGTGTAATAGATATGGCAATCAGGGGAACTTAAGCACATGGCAAAGTGCTTTCCTGGATCTGGGCCATAGTTGGGACCTCTTGCAAACTTCTCCACTTGCTTTCCCAGTACAGGTTACTCTCAATGCACTAACGTCATAGGATCTCATAATTTATACTACTTACGACGATGATAGGTCTCGTTAATGCGCTGGATTTCTTCACAGGAACGAGAAGCCAGAATTTCGATCAGGCAGCCCTCATCTGTCCCGGCACCCTAAACGCAGAACAGAGAATCAGGATGAAAGCGGCTTTCAATCTACCAGCAAACAGAGGCACCGTGATAGCAACACAAGATGGAGAATCAACTCTCTTGAGTAATAGTCCAGGATCCGATGGGCACACCCCCATCTGGGTAAGTCACTTAATTTCTCTGCCTCTGTTTCACCACTTGTTCAATGTGGATACATTACAGACTTCATGCGAAGAAGTGATATTTGTTTGTAGAGTTGGGTGGCTCATGAAAGATTCTGAGATTTAAAAAAAGTCCCATTACGCAACAGGAGGAAACGGAAACCTTTTGAGAGTTTTTACAAAGAAGCAGAGAGGCACAGGCTCTCCCCAGAACAGCCAGGGGGTTAAGGCACTCACCTTTGAAGTGGGAGACCCACATTCAACTCCCTGCTATGTATGATTCAGACCAGAAACGTCAACCTGAGTCTCTCACATCCCAGGTTATTGACTAGTTTTCTCACCAGACATTCCATTCTGGACCCAAGAAACCTTTTCATCCAAGTAGACCCATCCCCACAAAAATACTTGGTTTGGACAGGTCTGCATTTTCCAACAACAACAAGGTGTTGTTAAAAAGCTCCTGACCAGCTTTAGACGTTTGCACAGTGCTTTGAAGATGCAGAGTGCTATATAAACGCTAGGTTATTGAAGACCAAAAGTATAATTGGGTTAAAAAAAGAATTCGAGAAATTCCTGGAGGAAAGGTCCATCAATGGCTATTAGCCAAGATGGTCAGGATGGCCATACTCTGGGCATCCCTACACCGCTGGCTGCCGGAAGCTGGGCCTGGACAACAGGAGATGGATCACTTGAAATTACCCTGTTCTGTTCATTCCCTCTGAAGCATCTTGCATCAGCTGCTGTCACTAGACAGGTTACTAGGCTAGATGGACCACTGATCTGACTCAGTGTGGCCATTCTTATGTTCTTATTAGTGCATAGACCGTGTACCTCTTTCAGTGTCAAGCCTGATTTTGCAAGTGGGTAGCAGGATAAAGGACTATGCACGGCCCTTAGTGTGAAAGTAATTCATATTGCAACTTTTAACAATCTAGCTGTCTTACACCGAACACATCACCGTGTTCATTTTCTTATTGACCAGTAGAACAAAATGGAAGAACACACAGTCCAGAAAGCGTTTGCAGATTTAATGCACACGTTCTATTCAGGTTCTTATACAACCCTCATTAGCTTAGTAGCAGAGAGCACCTTCCAGAATTGTGTTAAGTGACGTAAACTAGCACCCTGTCACACATTCTTTCTTCCTCCTTCGGGAGAAGTTGCGTGGGGAATGTTTAATTCATGCCACATATTGAACTCACTGGTGTTTTGGTAACATCAGTGAATATTTACCAACCTTCATGGCCCTCTTCAGTTCCTGCACATCGTACAGTGTGATGGAAGTCATCAATCCTATTATCACCTTCTCAAAATTCCCACTCAGCTCAGACTTCAAATCGCCAATCAAATCCTAGAAAACCAGGGAAGGTGATAAATAGCCATGAGAACAGAAAGCCCCACTCCTCTACATAGGTGCTGGAACCAGGAGTGCTGGCACCCTGCCACATCCCCGGCTTGCAATGGTTCCCATCCTCTACATGGTTTACAGTTTGATTCAATGGCTTTCAGCACCCCTGCTATTCTACACAAAACTCCTAGCTGAACTCCAAGTCTGGTAATTCCAGTGCATCCTATCTAACTCCTGCTCTGCATTCAGATAGTCCAGTGGTTAGGGCACTAGTTTATGACTTGGGAGACCAGGTTCAATCCCTTGCTCCACCACAGATTGCATCCTCTTGGGCAAGTGGCTTAGATCTACACCTAAAATATAGGGTGACCTAGCTACGTCGCTCAGGGGTGTGAAAAATTCACACCCCCTGAGAGATGTAGTGAAGCCAACCTAAACCTAGTGGGGTCTCCACCAGGGCTAACGGAAGAATTTTTCCTTGACCAAGCTACTGCCTCTCAAGGGGGTAGATTAACTACAGCAGTGGGAAACCCCCTTCCGTGGCTGTAGCAAGTGCCTACGCTACAGGGCTAGAGGGGCACAGCTGCAGTGCCATAGCATCTGTAGTGTAGACAAGGCCTCAGTCTATCTGGGCTCAGTTCCCCAGCTGTAAAACAGGGATCATAGCACTGCCCTGCCTCCTAGGGGTGTTGTGGGAATAAACACATTAAAGATTGTGAAGCACTTTGATTTCTACTGATGAACGACACTATGTGAGAGACTGGTTTGGGAAGGATGATGATGATACCAGAGAGGCTGTTTTTCACATCTTCTCCCAGCATCATCCATGCCTGATTTTAGCAGCTTCGCCATTCACTTGTTCATGTGGGCGTTTAAAATTTCTGTCTAAAGCCATTTTCGTTCCATGTTTTGCTTTTAATCGTCGTGGGCGTAAGGCAGGGGAGAACGTGGGCAGCAAAGATGGACCACTTCATCTGTGCCAGGATAGCCTGTGGTACCACCCTTCCCCACCTCCCAGTGGGGATGTAATTAGACCAGTATAAAGGTGCTTAGTCTGGTGTAGCTGTTTCTGGTTCAGTAAGCAAAGGTTACCTTTATACTGTAAGCTCTTTGGGGCATCTTTTTATTGTGTTTGTACAGCACCTAGCACAATGGGATCATGGTCCATGACTGAGGCTCCGAAGACTACAATAATACAAATTAATAATAAGACTGGTATAACTGAGTCCACACTACTGCATACACTGGTATAACTCTCAACAAACAATACATTTCTAAAGGACATAAGGTATACCCGTATAACTCTTCTAATGTGGACCAGGCCTTAGAATAATATCTTGGTCGGTTTTGTAAGGCCGATCGTCATTTTGGAAGCCCCCCCAAGAGGCTTCACTTCTTGGTGCCTCCTTTTAGCCATCTAAACCAGTGGTTCTTAACCTGGGGTGCACGCACCCCCTGGGGGTGCGAGATGCCCTTTCTGGGGGTGCGAGACATGCCAGATTTTTTTAGAAGGTAAATCATCAAACACACAAATTAAGCACAGGTACGTAAGTACAACTACTTTGTTTCATCAAACCTATGTATTTATTAACATTACTGTAATATACAAACAAACAAATATATCTAGGTTTAAAGAACTGACCTACTTCAACGATTTTTGAGAAGGGGTGCGAGAACGTATTTTGAGAACCAAAGGGGTGCAGGCTGCAGTAAAGGTTAAGAACCACTGTTCTAAACGGAACACAGTAACATACACCAACCCTACCGGGGTGTGACGAGGACAGATTCATCTGAGGATCCAAAAGCCTTTTAAAAACCCATTAATGAAAGGCACCATAAAAAGCAGGAAGAATTAAAAAAAAAAAAAAAAAAAGACCAACCAACACAAAAACACACCTTTAAGCAGATCACTGCAAAGTGACCCTTATTTGGAAACTGGGCTAGTTTTCTTAATGCTTGTCACACTCTTTGAAGCCTGTGAATCAGACTGTTGCTGTACTTATGAACAATCTTGTAGGTATGGTAGCCTTAAAGTAAACTAGTAAAGTAGACTAAATGGCAGTTAGCACTAAATCTTTGAAAAGCAGCATTTACGTGCTTGTTCGTGGATGAAGTAATGAGGGGTAGGGCACAGTGGGGTGAATCACCAGGTGGGCAAAAGTGACTATTAAGATGGGTCAGTAGTTCACACCGCCATTAGTTTTATTAGCAGTGGCCTCCAGTGAACAGATGTGTTTCCCTGGAACCACTTTCTTTACAGGCACGGAAGAGCCTGCTCAACAAATAACCAGCATGTGCTGTGACGGGGCAAGGCCAGATGGCTATAGAAAAGTAGTGGGAGATAGATATATAAGCTCCAGGCTAAACAAATCCCTGGTACCAGGTTAAGTGAAATGGAAGCTGCTCCAGGTCAATTAAGAACTTTCCAGAAGGCAGGGAGAAGGCTAGGTTGATTGGGACACCTGAAGCCAATCAGGGGCTGGCTGAAACTAGTTAAAAGCCTCCCAGTTAGTCAGGTGGGTGCAGATGTCAGGAGCTGTGGGAGGAAGTTGTGCTGTTGGAGAGGCTGAGTAGTACACACCATATCAGGCACAAGGAAGGAAGCCCTGAGGTAAGGGTGAAGTGGAGCTTGAGGAAGTGAGGGCTGCTGTGGGGGAAGTAGCCCAGGGAATTGTACATGTCATGTTTCTAAAAGGTCAGCTACCACAGCTGATACTATTAGGGTCCCTGAGCTGGAGCCCGGAGTAGAGGGTGGGCCCGGGCTCCCCCCCACCTTTGCCCCCTGATCAATCACTGAGACTGGGAGACAACAGAGACTGCAAGGAAGGATAACTGCTCCTCACCTCCCTTGCTGGCTTATGATGAAAATGGCTAAGTAGACTGTGACCCTTGTCTCTAGAGAAAGAAGGGTTACTGGAGGGTCACAGTGAGCCTCTGAGGCTAGCAGAATGCACCAGGAAACGGAGGCAAGGACAGAGCTTTGTCACAGTGCTCAGAATGTTTACACAAGATAAAAGGCAATGCTTTAATGTCAGGTTAAGCAAATTTAACTGATTCAGCCATTAACCCCTTGGTGCCAGGGGATCGAGACATTCAGCAGCCCTTCTCACCATGGGCATAGGCCAGAGGATTCACTAAATTGGAGTGCTCAGCTTGAGATCTAGAGCTTGTTGGGCATCCAGACACCAGCAGCTCGCCTTGACTTCAGTTTTGGGGGTGTTAGTACTCAGCACCTCTGAAAAAAATCGAACTTAAATATCAAAAAAACAACAACCCAAAACCCTGAAAATTAGTGGAGACTTGATGATTTGGGCTTTAAGGCCATGTAGTATTAAGGATCATCCACTAGATAGCATAAAGGCAAGCGTGTAGATAGATTGCTTGACCAAATTTCTGCTACATATTGGTGGATAATCTTAACAGATACCTGACAATTTTCTTTGGACGAGCAAACACACTGAAGTGAACAGAGATTGCAGTGAGCTTTATGCTAAGGCCAGCAAAAGTTTTGTCTTGCCTCTCCACAACTGAATGAGGGAAGTCAGTAATTTTCCAGACAAATCATGTAGTCCAGGAATTGTCTAGATCATAATCATCAAATTCAGAGGCTACCTACCCTGCCAATAGTGGATTTATAGGTGATTAGAATTTGCTGACGTTGGTATATACTCCTCTTGGCCACGATATCGATGATGGCATCTTCATCTGTACCTGGGGGAAGACACAGGAAAGCCAGCCAGGTTGTTATTATTATAAATAAGTATTAATTTTGAAGCAGGCAACTCAGCTGACTTGTCAGGTGTGACACAAACTGGTTTTATTCCTTCTAAAACCTGATTTTTCTATGGCACTAGAGAACTAGCACTAGATCACATGTGTTGGCTACCATCTTGGCCAACATATCGGGGACTGAACAGGGAACCTCCAAAGTAAAGAGCCTACAGTGCTATAGCTTTCTCTAAAGAGACAGGGTTCTCTAGGTGGGGCTGTAAGAGGCTCCCATCCTCTGGGAATTGGGCACGGAGGGTGCCCTATAACTTTCGCTTGTCAGTGGGTTACACACTTCAGAAGTTCTTTAGCATCCCCTTGTTAGGAATGCATTTTATCATGACCTTGGGCTGAGAGTCAGTCTGACCGCATAAGCCTGGCCATCAGTTGGATGGGAGACCTCCAAGAAAACAGAAGTGGGCACTGACAGTTTACAAGAGAGCCCTCTTCCCACAGAGGCAATCCTGACATAGTACCTCAACAGGGTGTTGGGATCACCCGATTCCAGGAGAGACAAATCACAGGCTGATTAAAGACAGTCTTGTGGTTAAAGCCAGAGCTTAGAGCTGAGTTTGATTCCCAGCTGTGCCACAGATTTCCTGGGTGACCTTGGATGGAATCCCTGCATCCCTCTCTGTGCCTCAGTTCCCCCATCTGGGGAGTGGAGATAATGATGCTATCTTACTTTGCAGGAGTGTTGTAGGGATAGATTTATTATCAATGTGTGAATGAGCCACTGAGATGCTATAGTGATAGACAGGTAGGCTTCTGCTGCTCTCCATGATCAAACTCCACCCCCTTCCTGTAGGGTTTGAGGCAGTGCTGTCCTTTCCCATTCTGCCCCGTTAAATTCCCTCTGCTCAGATAGATAGTGTTAAATTGAAATTCCTTCCATTTGGATAATGTTCTTTATTTGTGCCAAAGCTGCCTTGTAGTGTTCTATACTGCACAACAGCTGCCCTGTTCCACCCCAGAAGTGGCTGCATTTCATAACTGGATGAGGTGACCCCCATCTCTGGTTTGTAGAGAGCTTGGGGGCAGGAGTCAGTAGAGAAACACAAGTTACCAAACTTTTGCTCTAGTGAGCTGTATGACCTGCAGGATGCTGGCACTCCGAGGAGAGGGGGTTAGAGTCTTAAAAATAAAGACAAGCTCACCAAGCCCCTTCATGGCTTTCCTTAGTTTCTGTGCATCTTCCTCAGCACTGAAGCCCAAGGCCGCCTTGATTGTACCCCGGTTTCCAGCCTAAAGATACAGAATGTCAATTGTTAAAGACGGAAGCAGAGAAGAACACATGAAAAATCCCAGTTATATACAGATTCTCCTGGAGGGGAGACCAGTTACAAAACAGAGGAGTTGGTTTGTGTTTCGATAAGGTGAGAGTCCACTTAGCCGTACAGCAGGTTACATAAGAATGGCCAGACTGGGTCAGACCAATGGTCCATCTAGCCCACTAACCGGTCTTGTGACAGTGGCCAATGCCACATGCTTCAGAAGGAATGAACAGAACAGAGCTATTATCGAGTGATCCATTGCCTATCATCCAGTCCCATTTTCTGGGGAACAGAGGCTAGAGACACCCAGAGCGTGGGGTTGCATCTCTGACCATCTTTGGCTAACACCCATGGATGGACCTATCCTCAATGAAGTTACTAATTCTTTTCTGAATCCAGTTATATGTTTGGCCTTCACAACATCCCTTAGCAAGGAGTTCCACAGGTTGACTGGGTGTTGCGTGAAGAAACACGCGCGTATCTTTGTTTTAAGCCTGCTGCCTATTAATTTCATTGTGTGACCCCTGTTACGTGAAGGAGTAAATAACACTTCCCGATTCACTTTCTCTACACCATTCATGATTTTGTAGACCTCTGTCATACTCTACCCCCTCCCCCCAGTCATCTGTTTTCCAAGCCCAACTGTCCTAGTCTTTTTACTCGCTCCTCATATGGAAGCTGTTCCATCCCCATGATGATTTGTTGCCCTTCTCTGTACTTTTTCCAATTCTAATGTATCTTTTTTGAGACGAGGCAACAAGTACTGCATGCAGTTTTCAAGTTGTGGGCGTACCATAGGTTTATATAGTGGCACTATGATATTTTCGGTCTTATCGATCCTTTTCCTCATGGGTCCTACCATTCTGTTAGCTTTTTTGACTGCAGAGACAAGCTTCCATTCTGCCCTAAGCCATCACCTCCCCCTGCAGGAGACACACTCCGACAGGGGGCTTCTCTTTCAATTGAGGATTAAGCCACATTGGCATAGGAAACCCCTGGCTGCTGCCTGCACTGTACTTGTTCTGCAATTCAATAAAGGACTCCATTCTCCTGGCCTGCCAATCTGGTGCCTTTGTTAAACCCCATTGTGTCATCTCCCTTTAGTATCAATCGTTATCCGTATCATCATGAAAGAATCAATTCCCTATAAGGCTCCTACATGGCATTTTTACAATGGTGGGCAAATACCATCATTTCCATTTTACAGATGGGGAAACGGAGTCACAGGGAGATGGTGGAGTGACTTCATCATGTCAGAGAGATTAGAACCTGGATCTTGACACCCAATCCAGGGCCAGATCCACTGACTCACACTGCCTGCTTCTGTTCCCACTGAACAATGAGATTCTTTCCATTCACTTCAATGCTCAATGCATAAGGCCATTAGGCCCACATCCTGAAAGGTATTTAGGCACCTATTCCCATTTATTTCAGTGTGAGTGAGGTGCCTAAATACCTTTCAGGATGTGGGCCTTAATGCCTAAACAGGGGCTATTTAGCAGGAGGATCTTAGGTATTTTCCATGAATAGCTGGGCACTTGGATGGGCACTGTAGAGTTCTTAGGAACTTGTTGGGCTTACTGTCATAGGACTAAGCGACCTCTTGACGTCTCTTCCAGCTCTAAATTTCCATGAGCCGATAACAAAGCTCATTGATTTTGGTGCAAGACCTGGCCCTTAGTAAATATCTAGATTACTGAAGATAATCCACATTCTAGTATGAGGAAATAGGCAGCAATGAGTCCTTCCCACTGTGTCAGGCAGCGCTAGCCCTCTTCTTGCTACATCATTTTTCTAAGTAAATATAATTGCACTGATCAGATAAATGTAGTCAATGCCGGGACTGACTCTACCTAGCTCTGCCTGGTACCTGGAAGCAAACACACTCACCTTTGCCATAGTATTCAGTTAATATTTTAAACGTCAAGGTCCCCAAACAGATGGTTATCTGCAATAAAAAAAAAGAGGGAGTGTTGATAAAAAGGAAGTGTCCTAGAAAATAATTGAAAGAATTCACTCTCTCTGCCTCTATCCCAAGGGGACTTAAATCAATGGGGCTGGTTCTTCCTGACACTGTAAAGAAATAACTGCTTCATTCTTCAAGGTAAAAGTCAATAACTGTTCACCAACATTCTTGTTCCAATGGGTTACATTCACCTTTGAGATAACTACTATCACTTCCCTCGATCTGCTGGCAATGCCCCTACTAATATGCCGTTAGCCTTCTTGGCAACAAGGGCACACTGCTGACTCATATCCAGCTTCTCATCCACTGTAATCCCCAGGTCCTTTTCTGCAGAACTGCTGCTTAGCCATTCAATTTCAACCATTTGAAAACATTTTTTAATTTTTATAAAATAAAATTAAAGTTGAGAAACAAAGTAGTTTCAAATCAAAAAGACTGAAGTTCATTTCAAAAGTGACAAAACAAACTGTTTGATTGGGGGGAGGAGACAGAGGGAGCAAACCAACAATTCAGCAGAATCTACACAAATTTGCAAAATGTTTTGGTGTCAGCGAAGCTGAAATTTTTCGCCAAAAAGAGTTTCAGCTGAAAAGTTTTGCTCAGTTTTAACTAAATTACCCAGAGACCTGGGAAAGAAATTCTAATTTAGGATTCAGATAGTTAGGTATAAGATTTACTCTTCTGGTTTTAATTAGCATCTCCTTTAAAAGGCTCAGTGTTCTGCACACTTTGTCTGAGTAGTTGCAGTTAGAATATATAATTCCATGAAAACCCACAGCTGGAACTTGTCTTTAAAGCTCTGAAGATTCCATAGACCGTTTATTTGCCATTTCGCAGAGCCCAGTTTTTATGCACATAGTTATTTCTGTTTTAATTAAGGAAGCCTAAAAACCATAAATGAACATAATCAAAAGCTATAAAGAGCCTTTTCCAAGCTCACTTATTCCAGCTAAGGGGAGGGGAAAAGGCAAAGAGTCAGAATTTGGCCCACACATCTGAAACAAGACCTCACATCTTGTCAATGTCAAGAGCTACTACTCTGAGGGGGAATAGCCCTTGGAGTTCAATGGAGCTACTGCAGAGGTAGCAGAATTATCCCCCGGAGCCATTTCAAGCGACTGTTACAAACCCAGCAGTGCTGTGGGATTATGCTGTTTCAGCAATGTTGATTCAGCTGCGACTTTTGTTGGTGTTTGTGAGGAGTAAGGAGGCCCCATGTGCCGGATTATTAAGAAACACACATTTACAAGGAGGAATGACGAGGAGTTGAGACTCAAGAACCCAGATCCTCAGCTGGTGGCAGCTCCGTTAAAGTCAATGCAGCCAGGCTGATTTACCCCAGTGGAGGATCTGGCCCATATAACGCTAGCTGAATGTTCTCTTTCATCTTAGGTTCCATAGTTATTGCAGACATATACAATATTGACCACGACAGCTTGAAAGGAAAAGTTAACCGTGATGATAAGGCCTTAACTGGAGTACTGCGTCTAGTTCTGGGCTCCACATTTCGAGAAAGATGTGGACAAACTGGAGAAAGTCCAAGGACGGCAACAGAATTGATTACAGGTCAGGAAAACATGACCGATGAGGAAAGATTGACAAAACTGGGTTTGTTTAGTCTGCAGAAGAGAAGACTTGGTGGACTTATGATAACAGTTTTCAGGTATGTAAAACATTGTTACAAGGAGGAGGGTGAAAAATTGTTCTTCTGCACCTCTGAAGATAGAGCAAGAACCAATGGGCTTAAATTGCAGCAAGGGAGATTTTGGTTAGGAAGTTTTTTCTAATGTCTAACTGTCTGGGTGGCATTGGAAGCGAAGCATTGCAACAAATTGCCTAGGGAGGTTGTGGAATCTCCATTATTAGAGGTTTTTAAGAAGAGGTTAGACAAACACTTGTCCAGAATAGTCTAGTTATTATGTAGTCCTGCCTTGAGTGCAGGGGATTGGACTAGGTGACCTATTGAGGTCCCTTCCAGTCCTACGCTTCTAGGATTCTATGTTGTGAAGTTCTCCATTTCCCTCATTCTAGACCTTACTTCCGTTCCAGACAATCTTGACATTCCCATATTTATTAGTGTAAGCTATCTATTCTTGCACCCATGTATGATCATGACACTCAGTTTATCAGAAGCTGGGGAAGTTAAAAAATCAATTCCACATCATTTAAAAAATTCTCCCCTTTTGGCTTTTTCTAGATGGACCAGAGACCCAGAAAGGTGTCCCTGGACAATGACAAGTTGAGAGATCAATATTTTTGGCCTCAGTTTTCCCAGAGTGTCCACTTACTTTGGGGGTCTCAGCTTCTGGGTACTCCAATTGAGACAACTTCTCTCAAGGCCTGATTTGAAAGGTGCTGAACACCCATATCTCCAGTTAATTTCAATGAGAGGCAAGGGTGCTCAGCAGCTCTGAAAATTAGGCACCAAATAGAGCCTCAATTTGGACACTCAGAAACCCCCTCCCCCCCCCCCCCCCCAAAAAAGAGCAGACACTTGAAAATGCAGGCCAGCCATAGCATACTACCTGTTGCAAAACCCTTGTTCCAGCTGGAGACTCAGTCTACGATAGTTAGCTGAGCAAAGCTGGGCAGACAACATCTCACTTCGGGGGGGGCAGAGTTGCCTACAGCATCTTTGTAACGGGTTTTCTGGCACAATTCGAACTACACGTGAAGTTACCGTGGAAGAGAGAAAGGTGGGTGTGGTGATACCTTTTATTGGACCCACTTCTGTGGAGAGATGTCTTGCCAGATGAACGTGAGACGTTACTGCAAGAGTTTTATGTTCTTTCTTGGCAGCGTTGATAAATGAATCATTTATACTGCATCCAGAAAAGTGCTAGGCCCCTCCCTACCCCCCCAAAAAGGACAGCTCTGAAGAGCTTAGGAGGAGACAGGACAAAGGTAACAGAAGGAAGGTCATGCTGCATTCAGGTACGTTAAGAACAATTTTCCAAAGCGCTGGAGTGACTTAGGATACGTCTGCACTGCAAAAAAAATAAATAAATAAAAACCCGCAGGAGTGAGCCTCAGAGCCTGGGTCAACTGACTCAGGCTCCTGCTATGGGGCTAAAAACAACAGTGAGATGTTCTCACTCGGTCTGGATCCCAGGCTCAGAGACCCACATACCTCGCAGGGTTTCAGACTTGGACTCCCACCTGAGCAGGGACGTCTATGCTGTTATTTTAGTCAGCTGACCCAGGCTCTGAGACTTGCTGTTGTGAGATTTTATTTTTTTGTAGCGTACAAAACCATTTTAGGCTCTTAAGTGCTATTTTCAAAAGTGACATGGACACTTAGGAGCCTGAGTCCAATCAAGTTTCAATGTAATGCATTCACTGCATTGAAAGACCCTGGGAGTCAGGACCCTAAGTGACCAAGTCACTTTTGAAAATGGGACTTGGGAGCCTATGGACAATCGCAGAGGAGGAGCTGGGCTGGACTGATGATCATGCAGGACAAAAACATTCAGAGATTTTTGAATGAGTTGGAAAATGGATGAATGAAACCCATGACAGAAGAGAATTAATTTATCCACAGTCTCCAGAATTAAAAAAAGCCCATCTCCAAGTCCTATTGATTAAATGCACAGAGACCGCCCACTCAAGAAGTTAGAAGTGCCACGGACTTCACCTTCTATTCTGAGGGCTTGTCTACACCGGCACTTTGAAACGCTGCAACTTTCTCGCTCAGGGGTGTGAAAGAACACCCCCCGAGCGCGGCAAGTTTCAGGGCTGTAAAATGCCAGTGTAGACAGCGCACCAGCGCTGGGAGCTATGCCCCTCGTGCTGCAACTGCACAAGCCACGGCAGCACTTTAACATTGCCAGTGAAGACGTGCCCTTAGTAACCTGAAGACTGATTCCTCACTGACTTGTACCTTGTGCAGGTAATTTATATTGGTGCAAAGCAGGTGTAGACCTCTACCATTGATTTGGTAACACTCACACCCACTTTGAATTGGCGCATGTGACTACACAAAGTGCGAAGCAGTGGAGAGTCAAGCCCCTAATGTCCTTCTCGCTGTTCTGACCACACTGATTTATTTTTCGTTGTGCAAGTGGAGAGAATGCAATGGAGTCAGTTTCACTTTGGCTAAGTGTCCCTGGGCTGCAAATGTTTCAGGGAGGAAACGTTGATTTTTGTTTTAAGTGAAAATTTCTGTGAATTTTTAAAAGTAAATTGAGGGGAATTTTCAATTGGTATGGGGTTTTGCAAGACTAAAAATCCAAATGAAGAGCCTGATTTGAGTTGCTTTCATCCCTTTTAGCAAGACATTAATTAAAAAAACCCACAACTTCGAAGTTCCACAGAGGTTTTCCGCCTGCACTGGAAAACACTGCTCAGGTTGTTTCTATCCAGAAGCAGGAGTAACACAGATGTCTGTGTTCAAATTGACTAGAGGAAATAACAAAAGCAGAATTTTTCTTAGATAAACAAAGACAGGGGAAGACAGCCTAAAAATAAATGAGGTGACAAAAAAAACCAAACAAACAAAGAACACAAGGCAGAGACATCCCCACAAGATGTAGGGCAAGTGCTCCTGACAGCTCCCACTGAAACTTATGCACTTTTGGAACCTTCAGAGACACTGCCTGGAATCTAACTTGGTCTGTAACAGGTTGCTAGAGTCCCTTCAGAATGATTTTTAATTCCGTCTGAAATGATCCAGAATCAGGCCTGAAGCAAATAAAAACTAGAGGGCAAATCCTGCTGACTTTGGACCTGCTTCACCATTTCCATCCGTGAAAAGTGGGTGTAAAATGCTACCAAATCAGAATGGAAGTACGGTCCATCCATTCCGTACTGGTGTAACTGAAACCACAAGGTGTAGGTCATTGGTGATTCAGGCCCTGTATTCAGTCAAAGTTCCCACTGAACTTCTGTCCTATTGAACTAAATGGAACCAGTTCTCCTCTCACTTTCACTCCTGATTTCACATCAGTGTCTTGAACAAAGTTAATGGCTTGAATAGAGATGAGAGGAGAACCAGCACCAATGGAAAATTTGTCTGAAAAACAATAGTAGGATTTAGTGCCTGGTAAATAAAGCAGAAAATCCAGCGGAACGCTTGAGTGATAGCTCCTCCCACCAAACACCAACGTTTTGGTGTTCAGCCTGAATGTTTAGATTCCACCCTCACTATCCCACCCAACAGATAATCAGGAATGCCATAATCTTTTCGTCACCAAAGGCAACCTTTGCAGCTCAGTGAGAGCCCTAAGCCTGATCCTGTAAAATGCTTTTGTCCCTGCTTAATGCTATACTAGCATGAGCAGTCCCACTGAAGTCAAAGTGACTATTGGCTTCGGTGGTTGCAGGATTGGGGTCCTAGTGAGCCGAACCCCTGAACCTGCAATCGGATCCACTAGCAGCAATCCCTGTATGCCTGCCAGCACAGCCCCACTTAACGTGCGTGCAGGAGTCCACGCTAGCAGATCCAGCGGCAGGATTAGCATATAGAATTGGAAGGGGAAGTGGCTGTAGGGTGCATGTTTCAGATCTCTGACTGATACAGAAGCACACACAGGCCTATGCCTACACACACTTACCAGCTCCTCTGCACAGTGAAATTGACCAGAATAGCTACCCTGGGACTGGCTGTTCTATTCCAGGCAAGGTGAGGGTGAGGTAATATCTTTTATTGGATCAACTTCTGTTGGTGCAATAGACAAGCTCTGGAGCCACACAGAGCTCTCCTTCAGCTGCTCATTCCAGAATAAGTGTGTCTCCACACAGGCAGTTATTCTGGAATAGCTATTGTGCTTTAAATTCACACCCAGCCTGATTCCGGAATAACTTCTCCCTATAGACAAGCCCTTTTAAAGGGGAAAAGTACACACTGAAACCTGCATTTTACGCCTATAATTGGCTTTTGCTGAACGTGTAAATCAATGAATGAGAGCAGGAACCGGGTGTGCCCTTTCCATGGCATGGTTAGGGCTTAGCCTAGGGTTTGTAATGGAAACACCGAAAGTCTCAGGGATCAGCTACCTGGAAGAGCAGGTGCAGGATTTCCTTGACTGCTTCCAGCCTGCCATATCCACCGCCTCAAACAGACCCTCCAAACCCCACCAAATTGGCTCTGCCACCCCTAACTGCTTCCTATGCAATGGGCCAGTCCCCTCTCAGTTCGGATGGGGTCATTCCGGGATGATTTCATTGCCTTCCATGGGACGATGCCACACTCACACTGGCGTAAGCAAGAGCAGAATCTGGCCCCCAAGCTCCCCTTTCCTTCCCAGAGCTGACACCTTCCAGCAACCTCCCCACGCACTCAGCTCACTAGAAAGCGCAGCTGCTGCCCTACCTGGCGGCTGAGACTCCTTCCTTCTCCCCATCCACCTCCACTCCCCACCGCCGGCCTAGCCAAATGCGCGCTGCTACCCCGCAGCCCAGGCGGGCTGGGCCATTCCCGGGGCGGCGCGGCAGCAGCGGGGTGAAGCAAACTTTTCACCATCCCCCAGCAGGACAGGCGTGGAGGGCGTCTCTGAGTCAGGTTCCTCTTTCCCACGCGTTAGGGCCCAGGGCCCTGGCCTCTGCCTGGCCTGCGGAGAAGGGGGGAGAACACCCAGGTCCCGAGCCCGCTCTGGGCTGGCGGAGCGCTTCGGGCCGTGCGCCCTGGGCCGTGCGCCCCTGCGCCAGGCTGTGCGCGCCTCTCCAAGCGCTTATTGCAGGGGGAAGGGACCTGGGTGCGATGCCACGCCCAAGCCCCCTGTGATGCAGGATCGGGGTCCCCCCCCCTCAAGCCCCCAACGCTGCGAGGAGAGGGGCTGGGGAGCCGCCCTGGCTGCGCTGCGGCCTTTGGAAAGCGGAGCTCCCCGTGGCGCGCTGGGGAGCCCAGGCGCCGCCAGCCGCAGCACCGGGAGACGCGGGTCCCAACCCCCGGCGAGCCTGCGGGGGGCTCTGCCTGGAAAACGGGCCACTCACCCGCTGCTCCAGAGGCCGTGGCGTTTGCTGCTCTCGAGTGTGGCGGGGAGACTAATCACGAGCGCTCCGGGGCTTGACACACAAGGGCAGGACACGCCCTGACTCAGGGGTGGGGCTCATTGGATTGCAGATCTGGAAAGAACTCACTAGCTCCGCTTTCACTCGGGGGAGGGGGAGCGGCCAGGGCATCCCCTCCCGCTCTCTGGAGCCAGGCATTTCCCCGCAGGGCAGGGGGATCCATTTCTCCTTTCCCTAGCTCTGGGGTTGGGTTATCAGTATCACTCAAGGGGAGCACTAAAGGACGCTCCCCTCCCTAAATTCAGGGGCATGCACTCAGTCTAGCATTCACAATTAAATGGAGACTCTTACAACTGGGGTTCACCTATCTAGCCATTCCGCTCAGAGCATCTATTCCTTCCATTTACAGAATCTATCTCAGATTCAGAACATAAGTGCTGCCCTACTGTGACCAGTATCCTATCTTAGGGGAGTGATTCCCCCTGTCTTCCCCTCCAGCTTCTGGCAGTCAGAGGTTTAGGGACACCCACAGAATGGGATTACATCCTTGAACATCTTGGCTAATAGCCATTGATGGACCAAGCCTCCATGAATTTATCTAGTAATCCTTTTTGAACCCAGTTATACTTCTAGGCATCACAACATCCCATGTCACTCAGTTCCACAGGTTAATTGCATTTTGTGCATTCCTATTTTTTGTATTAAATCTGCTTATTAATTTAATTGGGTGACCCCAGGGGTTTCTGTATGACTTAGGAGGAGAGGCTGAGGGAACTGGGCTTATTTAGTCTGCAGAAGAGAAGGGCCCGGGAGCACAAAAACCTCTGTGAAACTTTGAAGTTGTGTTTTTTTAATTAATGTCTTGCTGAAAGGGATGAAAGCAACTCAAATCAGGCTCTTCATTTGGATTTTTAGTCTTGCAAAACCCCATACCAACTGAAAATTTCCCTCAATTTACTTTTAAAATTCACAGAAATTGTCACTTAAAACAAAAATCAACGTTTCCTCCCTGAAACGTTTTGCAGCCCAGGGACACTTAGCCAAAGTGAAACTGATTCCATTGCATTCTCTCCATTTGCAGAATGAAAAATAAACCAATGTGGTCGAAACGAATAAAAGGACATTACGGGCTTGATTCTCCACTGCTTTGCACATTGTGTAGTCACATGCGCCAGTTCAAAGTGGGTGTAAGTGTTACCAAATCAATGGTAGCGGTCTACACCCACTTTGTACCAATATAAATTACCTACACCAGGTGCAAGTCAATGGAGAATCAGTCTCCAGACTACTTCTAACTTCTTGAGTGGGCGGTCTATGTGCATTTAATAAATGGAACTTGGAGATCGGCTTTTTTAATACTGGAAATTGTGGATAAGTTAATTTTTTTCTGTCATGGGTTTCATTCGTCTATTTTTCACCTCATTCAAAAATCTTTGAATATTCTTCTCCTGCATGATCATCGGTCCAGCCCATCTCCTCCTCTGTGATTGTCCATAGGCTCCCAAGTCCCATTTTCAAAAGTGACTTGCTCACTTAGGACCCTGACTCCCACGGTCTTTCAATGCAATGAATGCATTACATTGAAAGTTGATTGGACTCAGGCTCCTAAGTGTCCATGTCACTTTTGAAAATAGCACTTAAGAGCCTAAATGGTTTTGTACGCTACAAAAAAATTAAAAAAATCTCAAGACAGCAAGTCTCAGAGCCTGGGTCAGCTGACTCAGGCTTCTGCTATGGGACTAAAATGGCAGCATAGACATCCCTGCTCAGGTGGGAGCCCAAGTCTGAAACCCTGTGAGGTGTGTGGGTCTCCGAGCCAAGGCTCCAGCCCCAGCGAGAACATCTCACTGCTGGTTTTAGCTCCGTAGCAGGAGCCCGAGTCAGTTGACCCAGGCTCTGAGGCTCATTCCTGCGGGTTTTTATTTTTATTTTTTTGCAGTGCAGACGTATCCTAAGTCACTCCAGCGCTTTGGAAAATTGTTCTTAACGTACCTGAATGCAGCATGACCTTCCTTCTGTTACCTTTGTCCTGTCTCCTCCTAAGCTCTTCAGAGCTGTTTTTTTTTTTTGGGGGGGGGGGGGGGCTAGAACTTTTCTGGATGCCGTATAAATGATTCATTTATCAATGCATCCAAGTAAGAACATAAAACTCTTGCAGTAACGTCTCACGTTCATCTGGCAAGACATCTCTCCACAGAAGTGGGTCCAATAAAAGGTATCACCACACCCACCTTTCTCTCTTCCACGGTAACTTCACGTGTAGTTCGAATTGTGCCAGAAAACCCGTTACAAAGATGCTGTAGGCAACTCTGCCCCCCCCGAAGTGAGATGTTGTCTGCCCAGCTTTGCTCAGCTAACTATCGTAGACTGAGTCTCCAGCTGGAACAAGGGTTTTGCAACAGGTAGTATGCTATGGCTGGCCTGCATTTTCAAGTGTCTGCTCTTTTTTGGGGGGGTGGGGGGGTGGGAGGGGGTTTCTGAGTGTCCAAATTGAGGCTCTATTTGGTGCCTAATTTTCAGAGCTGCTGAGCACCCTTGCCTCTCATTGAAATTAACTGGAGATATGGGTGTTCAGCACCTTTCAAATCAGGCCTTGAGAGAAGTTGTCTCAATTGGAGTACCCAGAAGCTGAGACCCCCAAAGTAAGTGGACACTCTGGGAAAACTGAGGCCAAAAATATTGATCTCTCAACTTGTCATTGTCCAGGGACACCTTTCTGGGTCTCTGGTCCATCTAGAAAAAGCCAAAAGGGGAGAATTTTTTAAATGATGTGGAATTAATTTTTTAACTTCCCCAGCTTCTGATAAACTGAGTGTCATGATCATACATGGGTGCAAGAATAGATAGCTTACACTAATAAATATGGGAATGTCAAGATTGTCTGGAACGGAAGTAAGGTCTAGAATGAGGGAAATGGAGAACGTCACAACATAGAATCCTAGAAGCGTAGGACTGGAAGGGACCTCAATAGGTCACCTAGTCCAATCCCCTGCACTCAAGGCAGGACTGCATAATAACTAGACTATTCTGGACAAGTGTTTGTCTAACCTCTTCTTTAAAACCTTTAATAATGGAGATTCCACAACCTCCCTAGGCAATTTGTTGCAATGCTTCACTTCCAATGCCACCCAGACAGTTAGACATTAGAAAAAACTTCCTAACCAAAATCTCCCTCTCTGCAATTTAAGCCCATTGCTTCTTACTCTATCCTCAGAGGTGCAGGAGAACAATTTTTCACCCTCCTCCTTGTAGCAATCTTTTACGTACTGTGACAAAGGTCCTGCTCTACCTTGATGGGTCTTGCGCTTATTGGCGGATTTGCTCGCCTTGGAGCTTCACAGCAGCCCTCAGCTTGGCCATTTTTCTGAATTCACAGTCCAGGTCGACTCCTCCTGTGTCTGACCAGGAGTTGGGAGGATTTGTGGGGAACCCGGGCCCGCCCTCTACTCCAGGTTCCAGCCCAGGGCCCTGTGGAATGCAGCTGTCTAGAGTGCCTCCTGGACTACAACTCCCTGGGCTACTTCCCCATGGCCTCCTCCCAACACCTTCTTTATCCTCACCATAGGACCTTCCTCCTGGTGTCTGATAATGCTTGTACACCTCAGTCCTCCAGAAGTCCGCGTTCTCACTTTCAGCTCCTCTTGCTCCCAGCTCCTCACACGCACACCACAAACTGAAGTGAGCTCCTTTTTAAAACCCAGGTGCCTGATTAGCCTGCCTTAATTGATTCTAGCAGCTTCTTGATTGGCTGCAGGTGTTCTAATCAGCCTCCAGATTGTCTCCAGAAGGTTCCTGATTGTTCTGGAACTTACCTGTTACCTTGCCTAGGGAAAAGGGACCTTGTTAGCCTGGGGCTAATATATCTGGGGCTATTACTCTCCTATAGCCATCTAGCCCGACCCTGTCACAGGACCTGAAAACTGTTATCGTAAGTCCACCAAGTCTTCTCTTCTGCAGACAGAACAAACCCAGTTTTTTCAGTCTTTCCTCATCGGTCATGTTTTCCTGACCTGTAATCAATTCTGTTGCCGTCCTTGGACTTTCTCCAGTTTGTCCACATCTTTCTTGAAATGTGGAGCCCAGAACTGGACGCAGTACTCCAGTTAAGGCCTTATCATCACGGTTAACTTTTCCTTTCAAGCTGTCGTGGTCAATATTGTATATGTCTGCAATAACTATGGAACCTAAGATGAAAGAGAACATTCAGCTAGTGTTATATGGGCCAGATCCTCCACTGGGGTAAATCATCCTGGCTGCATTGACTTTAACGGAGCTGCCACCAGCTGAGGTTCTGGGTTCTTGTGTCTCAACTCCTCGTCATTCCTCCTTGTAAATGTGTGTTTCTTAATAATCCGGCACATGGGGCCTCCTTACTCCTCACAAACACCAACAAAAGTCGCAGCTGAATCAACATTGCTGAAACAGCATAATCCCACAGCACTGCTGGGTTTGTAACAGTCGCTTGAAATGGCTCCGGGGGATAATTCTGCTACCTCTGCGGTAGCTCCATTGAACTCCAAGGGCTATTCCCCGTCAGAGTAGTAGCTCTTGACATTGACAAGATGTGAGGTCTTGTTTCAGATGTGTGGGCCAAATTCTGACTCTTTGCCTTTTCCCCTCCCCTTAGCTGGAATAAGTGAGCTTGAAAAGGCTCTTTATAGCTTTTGATTATGTTCATTTATGGTTTTTAGGCTTCCTTAATTAAAACAGAAATAACTATGTGCATAAAAACTGGGCTCTGCGAAATGGCAAATAAACGGTCTATGGAATCTTCAGAGCTTTAAAGACAAGTTCCAGCTGTGGGTTTTCATGGAATTATATATTCTAACTGCAACTACTCAGACAAAGTGTGCAGAACACTGAGCCTTTTAAAGGAGATGCTAATTAAAACCAGAAGAGTAAATCTTATACCTAACTATCTGAATCCTAAATTAGAATTTCTTTCCCAGGTCTCTGGGTAATTTAGTTAAAACTGAGCAAAACTTTTCAGCTGAAACTCTTTTTGGCGAAAAATTTCAGCTTCGCTGACACCAAAACATTTTGCAAATTTGTGTAGATTCTGCTGAATTGTTGGTTTGCTCCCTCTGTCTCCTCCCCCCAATCAAACAGTTTGTTTTGTCACTTTTGAAATGAACTTCAGTCTTTTTGATTTGAAACTACTTTGTTTCTCAACTTTAATTTTATTTTATAAAGATTAAAAAATGTTTTCAAATGGTTGAAATTGAATGGCTAAGCAGCAGTTCTGCAGAAAAGGACCTGGGGATTACAGTGGATGAGAAGCTGGATATGAGTCAGCAGTGTGCCCTTGTTGCCAAGAAGGCTAACGGCATATTAGTAGGGGCATTGCCAGCAGATCGAGGGAAGTGATTATTCCCCTCTATTCAGCACTGGTGAGGCCGCACCTGGAGTATTGCGTCCAGTTTTGGGCCCCCCACTACCGAAGGGATGTGGACAAATTGGAGAGAGTCCAGCGGAGGGCAATGAAAATGATCAGGGGGCAGGGGCACATTACAAGGAGAGGCTGAGGGAACTGGGCTTGTTTAGTCTGCAGAAGAGAAAAGCGAGGGGGGATTTGATAGCAGCCTTCAACTACCTGAAGGGGGTTTCCAAAAAGGATGGAGCTTGCCTAGTCTCAGTGGTGGCAGATGACAGAACAAGGTGCAATGGTCTCAAGTTGCAGTGGGGGAGGTCTAGGTTGGATATTAGGAAACACTGTTTCACTAGGAGGGTGGTGAAGCACTGGAATGGGTTGCCTAGGGAGGTGGTAGAATCTCCATCCTTAAAGGTTTTTAAGGCCTGGCTTGACGAAGCCCTGGCTGGGATGATTTAGTTGGTGTTGGTCCTGCTTTGAACTGGGGATTGGACTAGATCACCTCCTTAGGTCTCTTCCAACCCTAATCTTCTATGATTCTATGATTGTAGCAAAGGGTAAATAGCACTTCCCTATTCACTTTTCCCACACCATTCATGATTTTATAGACCTCTACCAAATCCCCCTGTAATTTTGTCTTTTCTAAGGTGAACAGCCCTAATCTTTTTACTCTCACCTTCTCTGGAAGCCATTCCAGATCTGTGATCATATTTGTTGTCCTTCTCTGAACCTTTTGAGTTCCACTCTATTCATTTTGAGATGAGGTGACCTGAACTGGACACATTATTCAAGAGGCAGGCACACTATGGATTTATATAGTAGCATTATGATATTATTTGTCTGATTTTCTATCCCTTTCCTTGTAGTTCCTAACATTCTGGTAGTCTTTTTGACCATTGCTGCTCACTGAGCGGAAGTTTTCAGAGAACTATCCACAATGACTCCAAGATACCTTTCTAAACAGCTACGTTAGAACCCATTATTATATATCTTTAGTCGGGATTATTTTTTCCAGTGTGCATTCCTTTGCACTGATTGTAAACTCTTTGGGGCCAGAGACCATCTTTTCGTTCAGTGTTTGTACAGCGCTGAGCCCAGTGGGCTCCTGGTCCACAATTGGGCTCCTAGGGTGTTATCACTGTGCAAATAATAATTAAATAATCTAGCTAGCTATCATTTGTGTGTAGGGCATCTCCCCTTTGTATCTAAGGGGTACAGAATTAAAGAGCACAAATGCCCAGAACAAAAAGTTCATCCCCATGTTGTTTATTAGTATTTTCCCCTCTACTTAACAGTGTTGGGTCATTCCCTTTGCTCACAGTCCTCACTTTCAGGCCCTTTGTGCCGTGTGAGGAAGCTCACCAGGAAATCCTCAGGTTCTCCTTTCCAGCATGTGCAGTGGGCGGCCACACCTTGTTCATCTCTCTCCTGTGCAATCCGCCCTCTTGCAGGACGTTACCATGACTTCAAATTGGCAGCCTGAACTAAGGCAAGCTGTGTTTCAAAGAGCATGTCTGTACAGTTAGTTTATTATTGTTTCCATTGCAATCTGGGCTCCAGCAGTTTCTTTTCCAGCAGAGACTGAGCTCTTGTGCTGTTCCTGAAGTTTAAAAAAATAAAGTTGCTTACTATTTCATTGGAGTGAAGAGGTTGTCGAGGGAAAATGATACACAGGGCACAAATACACCATAGAAACACAGAGGCAAGGATCCCACTTACAACACTGATATCCTTCGTATCTAATCTAATCTATCTTTCAATTTATATGGACCCCAACTCTGCAGTATCTGAGACCATGCCCTGCTTACAATAGGGTTACAACTTGTAGTGTGAATGGGACCAACATGTGTTGTCATTAGCTGACATCCTGGCTCTACTGATTTCAAATGGCACTGACTTCAACAGGACCAAAGTGTTCACCCATCATGTCATGTAGCTAAGACAAAGCTTTGGATGTACAATGGATAGTGAGAACACTAGCCTCTTTGCAGAATTGGGCCCAAAGATCCCAGGGGGTGAAAAACAACAACAAATAATCCAGTGGGCTGTATTTGACTTTCAAGTCCCTGGATGTAAATCTAGAGTAATTCCAGAACTGAGCCCAGTGCTCCTCCCCACCCCCAAGCCAGGCAGAATACCCATCTTCTTTGAGTATTTATACCAGTTGAGGATCTGACCCCCTGACTCCTGGGCACACACCCGGGAATACACTGACAATATATTCCAAGAGCAACCGTTCCCTTCCGCACTGCAGCATTTCACTCCTGCTGTTTTCATTTCTCATTCTGATCGGCTTTATCTTATTCTCTGCTCACAAACACTTTTCTTCTTCCAAAGCCCCTTTGGACTACTCGCAGGGGTGCTGCCAATTCTTTCCTCCTTATGTTGCTGCTGCTGCTTATTATTTTTTTAGCACATGCCCTTTGGAAAGCTGCATCTGCTGTTTGCTTTCCAGCCCATGTATTTTGCAGCATTGGATGGCTCGGCCCTTTAAACCAACAGGGTTAGAAGCAATAATTATTTCATGTTGACATATGTTATTCATCTTTTCATGTTATTCAGCTTCTGAAAATGCTGTGTAGTTCCTGCCATCCATACTCTGTCTAATGGAACTTGGCCCCCCTGCCAGGGACAGATTCCAGCTTGGGAGGTTGATTGGTTAACATTTGGGAAGCACTTTGAAGATGGAAAGTGTTTTTAGAATGTGCAAGGGTGCCCCAAATCTAGTCATTTGCAATGAAATTTATTCTGGTTCCCCAGAGTCGGCCCTTCAATCCCTGGGAAGCTGCTGCACATGCTGGCTCTGTAGCCTTCTGACTTATTCAGAGGCAGGGCTGCTCCATCACAAAGGGGATGAGCCCTAGAGGAAAAATACACAAACTGTACAAAACTCTGGCTCTCCACTGAGATGTTGCAAAGCTGTTCTGCAGGGTGGGGGGAGGGAAGGAGGAAGACCTTAGGCAAGTAGATCCAGATCCACAGTGTTATTTAGGCTCCTAACTTCCACTGAAATCAATTAGGAGCCTAAGTACTTTGTGGGTCTGGCTATAGTTATCTGCATCCGGGCACCTTTGCAGCTCCTTGCTCACATGAGCTGCTCCATTTCCCCACCTAGGGCAGGCAGCCTGCAGGAGGTCCGCTAGCTCTGAGAATAATTCCCCTCTGTGGATCTGTGGCGTTTGCTCCCCTCCAAAGTAGTAGCCTTCTGGCTGGGGGTTCCCCTGCACTCTGATCAGTGATATGCAGTGTCCCCTCACCATGGTTACTATGAAGAAGCAGGTGTGGTCATACTTGTCTATCTTGCACCTATTTTCCTTTGAGTTCTGAAACAGAAGTGCTGCCCAGCGGAATTCTGCACTTCTTCCCTGGCTGCCAGTGAGGAACCTTCCCCACACCAGTTCCGTCCCAGATTGAGACATCAGAAGAAAGGAGGGTGCAAGTCAGTGGCGGAGCCAAGAACGGAACCCCAGGAGTCCCGACTACCCACCCCATGCTCCAGTCACTAACCTACACTTCTGTTCTTTTAATTGTTGAAGAATTGGGCCCCATAAGCGGCCAGGGATTTTGGGTGACTCCAACCTGAAACACCCAACACCTCATTTTCAGAAGCCCTGAGTACGTGCAGCTCCCATTAACTTCAGCTGCAGTTGCGGGCCCTGAGCTCCTCTGATAATCAGACCGCCGGTGTCTCATGTTGGGTTCCAAATATCAAGTCACCCAAGGACACTGGCTGCTTTTGAAATGTTGGGTCTTAATTTACAGAAGCTCATGTCCCGAGCTCTCTGGGTACCTTAGCAAATACATGTCCAGTGGAATGCCTGAGGAAAATTTCCATGTCTGAGTTTTATTCTAAAGCAAACACCTGCTTCACTCACCACAAGAGAGCAGAGTGCAGAAGGCCATGCATGCCTCGTTTGCAAAACTGTGTACTCTCTGCAGAAGACACTCATATTCTTCCTCTTTCTGAGTTGCCCTTTACTCTATAAAGAGTCCTATTAATTCCAATGGGATTATTTGTGGAGTAAGGTATTACTCAACCTGAGTAAGGGCATCAGAATCTGGTTTTATGTGAATGCAATAGTCTCCTCCTCTCCTTTGGCCTCATCATCATTCTACATATTAATTAATAAATGAAATGAGCGTACAAGCCTGATCACAGATTCCTCCCGCTTGAAGAAGGATTGTGATTTTACACATGCACTCAAAGGAACAGTCTATTTTATACTATTGCATCTAACCAAACACCATTGTATAACAGCCTTGTGATAGATTCTCAGTCTATAGACAACAGTCCTGATTTACCTCTCCCTTACCCCAGTGTAAATCAGAGTGGTTCCTTTGACGTCAATGGAGTTACACCAGAGAAAGTGAGATCGGAATCAAGGTTCGCTGTTTTCATTGGTGGTCCACTGGGAAAGTATTGAGATCCACGCATTGTGCTAGTGAGGCCTTTTCTGATTTCTATTGGTGGGTAATGCAGAAAATCACACTAGACTGATACAGATTTTTATCATGCAGCTAGATATCCAGGCTACAATCTGAGACTCCAGCCCAGGAGAACTCCTGTTAAGAATCTGTTTACATAACGAAAAGAAAATCGGAGCAGTATTCAGTAGTTTCTGTTAAATTATCAAAGGTTATAAAGTAACAAGAGACAGCCTCATAAAAGAACTTCTCCATCAAAATACAGACTTTACAAGGATTCCCTGTCTACAATCTGTCTGTCTCATCTACTTTATAGCTTTTATCATGTACTGTCACCTTGGTATCTAAATGCCTTATGCTAGTTTGCAGAGCCATATCTACTGGCTTTACTCACCAACCCAGTTTTGTACTTCTTCTAAACCTGCAGAGACAATGCAGCTATGGCTATGGGAAAAATGAGTTGGGTTCAGTTCTGCCTCCTGCATTGTTTGCTAAATTCCAGCTGCAGAATCTTTCTTATGATACGAAAGGGCGGTGAGAAGAGAACCCAGCTTGATATATGTGTCTCCGATTAATTTCATGCACAGTGAGGGTGCCGCTTCATTTTTAATGCATGGCTGCTGGTGAGTAGTGTGTGACAGGCAGGCTCTCAGAATGGGGATATTTGACACCACCATTGTGATGCAGTTGTCAGAGTTATGTTGCAGTCCTTCATTTCCAGTTACGGAGGTCTCCATAGCGGCAGGTATCTGGGGCCGGGATGGCGTCATTCAATAACAATATAATAGCAGCGCTTTGCACCTACCATCTGACGTCCTGATGTGCTTGTAACTGGGGGATGATTTCTAGAGCCCAGCACAGGAAGGAATACAGGGCTCCTTCTACTGAGCTGTCATAAATTCATGTGCTGGAACCCTGCACTGAGACGCAGAGGTATTTGTGCTGAATTATCCTGAGGTTAGTCCAGAAGTTTGCAATTAGTTCCAATATGGGGGTATAAAGGAGGGTGAAGTTCCTATTTCTCTGAGGAAGAGGTAACTAGGGGAGGACCCTAGTGAGGGTTTGCAGGAAAGGCCTAAGAACGGCCAAGCTTGGGGAGAACTCTGTTATCTGAGTTAGCAGTAAAGCCAACCCTTAGGAAGGGGGCATGTTTGGATTGTATGCAGTGTGTGCATGTACAGAAAGAACAGGGTGGCAGCTTATTTTACAAATGGGGAAACTCAGAGAAGTGAAGTGACTTCCCCAACTCACACAAGGAGGTCAATGGCAGACTTAGGAACAGAGCCCAGGTCCTCTAACTAGTCCCCTCCTCTAACCATTAGAGCTGCTGCTTTTGCAGCATCAGTGGTGTGAAGAGGGTGTGGGGGTGCTTGCTATGGAATAATTCCACCCGAGGCACATCTGGATCCCTAACCCTCTGCAGGCTTCCATACCGCTTCATAAAGAGTGTGGGATCTTCAAATGCATCCGGAACTGTGAAACAGGAGTCCTCCCAGAGCATTCATCTAGGCTCTCCGGGTCAGCCACATTGGTACTGTGTGCAGTGCCATAGCGCCTCGGATCCCCAGTCACGGACCAGGACCCCAGTGCGCTAGGCGCTGTTCAAACACAGAACCAAGAGATGGTCCCTGCCCCAAAGAGCTTCCAGTCTCAGCACATTCAAAACTGGCAAAGACCTCGTAGCTCCCATCTAGTTCATGCCCCTGTCAGTGCAGGATTGCTCCCTGTGATATATTTTCCAGAGCATTTATTACCTAAGAGTTTTTGACAGTGCTCATCACTGTAATACTTATGTGCTTCCCAGGTAAAGTAGATCTGCAGAACCAGGCCCCTAATAGACTGCGTGGGGTCTAATGCCCTTTTCCAGGATCATTTTAACTCCGGGGTTTCCACTGTCTCCCTTAGAAGACTAAGCAACAGTGTCATTGATTTCAGTTGCGTTGACTCCACACATTTTGGAAATTGAGTCAACTGGGTAATTAGCTGACACTTGCAAAGTGGTGCATAAATTCTAGTTGGTTAGGTTTTTGGGTTAACAACTCAGCATTTCCATATTTTACAACCCTATTATTATTAACGATGGTAATGTTTTATCTTTGCTTAGAATTCCTTGGTTTCCTTTTGTTCATTATTTCTGAGAGAAACCCTCCCACAAACCTACCATAAATATCCTTCCAATTTCTTACTTTTTCTTAAGTTACTGATTCCATTTTAACGAAGTTTTTAGTTTGAGGAAATTCCTAAAATTAGTTTTTCACTCTCTGACCCTGCATAACGTATCTATCTTTGAGCAGGGGGTTGGACTAGATGACCTCCTGAGGTCCCTTCCAACCCTGATCTTCTATGATTCTATCTATATAATTAGTGATACCGATTGTACTAACAAAACATCCTTTAATTCTCAGATGTAATAGCATAAAACTGCATTGGCCACAATCCAGTTCTGGTTTTGTTAGTCTAAACAAAGCAGAGACCAGACAACAGGAAGAACTAAGCTTTTGGTTGCCAATTTGATTGCTATGCTTCATTAATTTTTAGTGATATCTAGTGCCACCTAGCGATGAGCAGAGAGTAAGCAGAAACAATTGCATTGGTGGGGTCATGAGAACAGTTAGGCGTTGATCACGCAGGGAAATTTTTTAAAAAAAGGAGTACTTGTGGCACCTTAGAGACTAACAAATTTATTTGAGCATAAGCTTTCGTGTGGCTCGAGTATCTTTTTAGCCAGGTTTTCAGTTTAGATACTTGCAGCGGTGTGTGTGTGTGTTTTAAATCCTTACTAAGATTAGGTCTACACACAAACTTGCACTGAAATAATTACATCTGTTTGAATTCAGATCTCTTATTATTTCAGCACAAGTCTATGCGTGGACACTTATTCTGGAATAAAAGTGCCTTGTTTAGATTTTGTGTCCTATTTTACTGACTTAAGCAAAATTGAAATGAGACCCTTTGATCCCAAAATATGTATCCACACATGGATCTGCTCCGAAATAACAAGAGGAGTGAATTCAAACTGATTTAGTTGTTTCAGTGCGAGTCTGTTATAAACCAGCTCTTAGCGCTGGTGAAAGATGCTAGATTCACAATCCTGTTTGCAGGAGATGAGTAACTGTCATTGAAGACAGTGGACATGACATCAGCTTCTGCAGTGGGGACTACCAGACCCCTGGAAACTGACACATGTTCTTCTTCTGTAGAACAGGTGTAATATATACAGCAGCATTGCAAGCTTCCCTGAGCATTGCTTTGCCACTGTATCTTAACCCTGGCTTGGAGGGGTGAATTAGGAATATATTAATGTCTTCTCTGTGAAGACTGCTAATAAAGGTGCCAGTTCATGCTGATTGTGCTACTTCTTGTCCTGACATTTTATGTGAGCACTAAAACTGCATTTAAAACACACACACACACACACAAAACCCAGACAAACCCTTTGATCCAGAAGATCTATATGCATCTAAGTGATAAATGTGTGTGAAAATGCCCATAAGTAAAGATGGTTGGAAAATGGATTTTCAATCCAGCAAAAAATTTTGAGGCGTCAAAAAATAAAATCATCCTGAATTGGGACAAAAAGCAAAAGGATTGAAATTTCCCACTCAATGAAATACTCCCTCAAAATTCATTTGAGGTCAGCCGAAATGTTTCATTTTGATTTTGACCCTTTTTATTTTATTTTCAATTTTCTGTATAAAACGAAGTAAACTTTGAAAGAACAAGTCTTCTGAGATGAAAAATCAAAACTTTTCACTTCAAAAATGTCAAAACGAGGCATTTCACCATTTTTGAAACTTCTTTCCAATTTTGGTCTATGTGAAATTTCACCAAAATCAATGCGATTTAACAAAAAATAAATAAGAGGTTTCATTGAAACTGCATTTTCCAGTGGAAAAACGTTTAATCAACAAAATTTCAACTAGCTTGACTACAAAAGCTGTTTTCTGCCTCTCCTTGTCACTTGTAATGTGTAGAAATGTCCAGAAGAGGTCTGTGTTCTCCCACTTTTAGGTCCTCCACATGCCATGACTCCAACCATGTGGTTTCATTTACAGAATGCTGAGCTGGCTGGAAAGTTTGATCATCAACAACGCAGCAATAACGCTTCTCACGTCTCTAGCGCTTTTCATCTGAGGACCTCAAAGTGCTTTACAAGTGTTAATGAAGGATTGCTAATCAGGCAATTTATATGAGCAAGAGTTGCAAGATCTGCCTCAACTGAGGTAGATATGCATGTGGGGTAGGTATTCAGATGGGGAAGCCGGGTGGGCAAGTCAATAAACTCCCCCGGAGGCTCCTCAGACCCTCCTCTTCCTTTCCAGCAAAGGAACATTTGAAAAGGATACATAGCATCACTAATGGGCCACCTACCTCAACGTGCTGGCTCCTGATTCAGTGCAGCATAATATCACCACACAGAGGAGGCAGGTGCCCTTTAAAATGCCACCATCGTGGGGTGGAGTTACACTGTGTGTGCAAAACACACCCCGCAGATCCTGACACCAGCAGAGCGACAACAGCACTGATCCAGCTTAGAGCTATGTCCTTATATACCCATAATGAAAATCTAGTGTCGTGCAACCAGGCGATCAGGCCCCACACCTCGGGCATGGGCTCCAGGTTGGTTTGCTCCACCCCAAACTGGTCAGGGAAGCTGCGGTTAGGTTCTTCCTGTGACCACCTTGGTCCGCCTGGACACAGTCGCTCTTGTGGGCCTACTCAAAGCCATTATTGCCAGGGGATGTTGTGAAAGCCTAAACTATACTAGGGTTCAGAAGAGAACATAGATAAATTATGGAGGATAGGTCCATCAATGGCTATTAGCCTGGATGGGCAGGGATGCAACCCCATGCTCTGGGTGTCCCTAGTCTCTGACTGCCAGAAGCTGGGAGTGGACGACAGGGGATGGATCACTTGATGATTACCTGTTTTGTTAATTCCCTCTGGGGCACCTGGCGTTGGCCACTGTCGGAAGACAGGATACTGGGCTAGATAGACCTTTGGTCTGACCCAGTATGGCTGTTCTTAAGTTCGTATGTTTTGTGTTCCTGTGATATACAGTGTTGGCAACTCTCAGGAATTTATCACAGGTCTTGCAATATTTTCTCAAAGCCCCAGCTCCTGGAATCATGTGAAAACTAAGAATTGCAGCTTACATTTAAAAAAAATATATATTTCTAGCCCTCATTATAGTGAAGAAAATTTTGTTATTATTTATATTGTGGTAGCACCTAGGAGCCCCAGTCATGGAATGGGACCCAATTGTGCTCGGTGCAGTACAAACACAGAAACCCCCCCCCCCCCAATTGTGCTCTAAAGAATTTAGCTTGAAAACATGACCCCTCTGACACCAAAGAGGTGAAGAAAAAGAGTTTCTATTATGTGTAAATTCTCACAGTTTTTAAGCCAATCTCGTGGCGTTTTGTGCCTGACTCAAATGTTGACACTGGGCGTTGGCACTAGTGGATTTAGTAATGCTGAGTAACCTTGTACAGTGGGACAAATTCTAGTCTCATTTACACTAGGGCAACTCCAGAATCCCCATGAGCACTCTGATGTCTATTGCAGATGAACCTTTCATATTCACCAGTGGTGATCGATCATGCATTTACATGGTTCAGACTGACCAAGAGCTCCATTTATGCGCCTATTAACTGAAATGCTTAGCTTACCGGTGTTGGGATCCTACAGGATCTGAGTTTCATGTTGCTCACACTGGGTAAAGGAGGAGTAACTCCACAGAAGTCATTAAGCCAGCATAAAATATATGTGAGAAGAGAAGCAGGCCCTTGGCATCTGTAGGTCCAGTTTGTGTGATATCCTTACCCATCTCATGTGGTACCATATTTTCATTGGCTTTGGTGGCACGACTTGTGACATATGAGACTATTCAGTGTAAGGATGGCCAAATCTGGCACTCTGTCAGTGTATACTTAAATATTTTGGAGAGGCAGAGTAGCCCAGTAGCTAACCCAGCACACCAGAGTTGGGTCTGGAGACTTGACTTCTAGTGCTGGCTCGATCACTAACTCACTGTGTGATCGTGGGCAAATCACTTCCCCTCCCCATGCCTCAGTTTCCCCACCTGTACAATGGGGATAAAGACCTTTGTGAAATACGTTGAGGTCTACGGATGAGACGTGCTAAGTACAATTATGAATATTTTATTTGGTTATCCTGTAGATCCAATTTAACAATCATAACTTTCAAAAAATGCGTCCAAGGTTGAGAAAAACAGTGAGGCACCCTCACAAAATGCCACAAAACTTTTCGTAGGCAGTACTTGAAGCCCAGGTCGAAAAGCCCTGTTCAAACGAGGTAAGAGAAAGGAAAAGACGGTGCCAAAGACCGTAGGGGCTTAATCACTCTTGCCTGCATGTTGCTTGCAAACATATCTGATTTAACATTTTGTTTACACACCTGTATTTCCAGTAAACATCTCTCCTTTAAAACAAAACCTGGAGGCACACATATATGTCTGCTGGAAATGCTCCCAGTTACACGCAGAATTTTCCATCAAATCAGCCAAATAAGAGTGTGGTAGAGACAGTCACCTGCATTCTGGATTATTGTCACAGATTATCTGCATTACAGCAACTCCCAAAGGCTCCAATCAAGGTCAAGGCCCCAGCAGCCGAAGAGGAGTTTAAATCCCTTCTTCTCGTCAGGCAGATGGGGCTGGGGGGGGAGGTGGTCTTAAACAGGGATCTCCCACTACCCAGGTTAGAGTCATTCTAACTCATTTTCTGTCCCAGTGAGTATTTAGCTATTCAATGATTTAGTTCAAGTTGAACAACTCCAGCAGGAGAGATGGAGGGAACCCCACTCAGAATATCCCATAGCCCGGGAATTGGAGCACTAGCAGAGAGGTTGGAGATACCTGTTCAAATCCCTTCTCCTGTTCAGACAGAGGGGGGACGTGAACTGGTGGTCTCTAACCAGTAGGCTAAAGGTTCCCTTGACTTGCATAGATCTTAGGGGCCTCTGCACACGCCTACCAGCTCGGGCCCTACGGGTGACTGAGCGCCGACCTTCCCCCAGGTCCTGGCTTGCTATGGGGCTGAGGTGGGAGAAAGGCTCCTGGGTGCCTAGAAGGAGGCAGCGGTGCACTCAGAGGCAGAAATATAGGAACCAAGGGTGCTTCTGCTGAGCAGCAGCCGAGTGGGAGTTCTATGGAGGGCAAAGGCACCTAAAAATGGGACTTAGGCACCTAAATCTGGGGGGGGTCAGGCACCTAAGCACCTTTTTGTGGATAGGGGCATTGTGCTTGGTGCTGTACATATGTGGCCCACTGTTCAGCGTGCACTGTACGTCTGCCTCTAGTAGCTCATCCACAGGGGATGTGAGTCGGCTACAGTTACCAGCGAAGGCCCCGATCCTGCAAAGCTTTTCGCTTTGTGCTTAACTTTACACACTGTGAGTGGTCCCATATGAGCTAATGGGACACCTCAGGGTGCATCCAACCCACTTTCCAGAAAAGTCAAACGAGAGACTGTCACTGATCTTGGTGGAGCTCGATTAGGCCTGGTGTGAAAAATTAAACTCATGAAGGTAGGACAAGAAGGAATGAGCGTAATCTGCAGCAAAGGAGATTTCAGTTAGATATTAGGAAAAACTTTATAACTCTAGGCATAGTTAAGCTCTGGAATAGGTTTCCAAGGGAGGTTGTGGAATCCCCGTCACTGGAAGTTTTGAAGAACAGGTTGGACAAAGACCCATCAAGGATGGTCTAGGTTTACTTGCTCCTGCCTCAGCCCAGGTGGCTGGATTTGATGACCTCTCAAAGTCAGTTCCAGCTCTACATTTCTATGCTTTTTTGTCTTTGCAAGTTTTAGGGCCTGATCCAATGCCCATGAAAGTCAATGGAAGCCTCTCTCCAGTTTTGGTTTAACTGGTCAGGAAACAGAATTTCTGTTTTGTGGGAAAGTCCAACATTTTGGGGAAGAAAACTGTTTTGACTCAGAATGAAAAGGCAAAATTTTGAAACTTCCTGCGGAATAAAAATTCTGAAAAATATTGCTTTGATACTGTTGAAATATTTCATTTCTATATTGTTGTTTTAATTCAACTTTTATATTATATTCAAATATTCGTTGTGTATTAGATATTTGTATGTGTTATATTAAATATTCGAATATAATATAAAAGTCAAAACAAAAAGATTATTAACAAAGCTGCAGATTGCAAACACCTCAAGGACAATGAAATCTGGGCGATGGGAGTATTAGGAAATAATTACATTAAGCAGAAAATCCATTAAAACAACAAAACCAAAAAACTGCCCCATCCCAGCCTGCAGAACGAGACTTGCGCACAGAGAGGAATAGGTTATTAATGTATTGTTGTTATTTACGTCACAATTGCACCTAAAGCCTCCAGCCAAGATAGGGGCCTATTGTAGTAGGTGCGGTAAAATCACATAGTGAGAGACACCCTCTGCCCTCAAGGAGCTTTCAGTGTAAATAGACAAGGCAAACAAAGGGCGGGAGACAGGAAACACAGACACTGTGAGGGGAGATGGTTTGCTCAGGATTATACAGCAAGTTACCAATAAAAAGTGGGAAAAGAATTAAGGTCCAGCGCCCACTCCACTGTTCAAAACTCTATAAAGCTACAGAGTAGCAGGAAGCAGTGGTGGATTTTGGGAGCGCTGTGGAGAGCAGCGGACCCTCCACCCAGGGCCAGCCCTAGACCAAATGGCACCCCCCCCGCATTTGTTCAACTTTTGAATAGCTTATTTTTTTATTGCATTTGTAGCTCATTTCGCAACTTGGATGTATGATTTGCATGCGTGATTTATCCCTGTCATATAAGCCGATCAATTTGCACGCTAGGAAATGTAAATCCGTATTTATTGGTGCCATATATAAACAAATAAAAAAATTCGTTTCCTCTAAGCTTATAGAAACTTTTTAATGTTAAGAATAACTGAAATGTACTAACATCAAGAAATTGAACTGTACACCAACACTGGGTGGACCCATTGGTGGCACGTAATGGGGGCTAGGGGAGGCTAAACCTCCCCAAACTTCCACGAATGCTCTCCACCATGGCCACGGTGAGGCTCAGGGCTCCTCCAGGCATCCGGGGGTTGGGGCAGCTCGGGCGGGCAGGTGGGCCAGGGGTGGCTCAGGTGGGCGGGCTGGCGGGCCGGGGGCGGCTTGGGTGGGCTGGACTGAGGCTCCTCCAGCCACGGGGAGGGGCTCGGGCGGGGGGGGGGGCGGAGTGGGGCAGGGCCTCAGACAGAAGGGGCAGGGCCTCAGGCAGAAGGGGCGGGGCAAGGGGCTAGGCTCCTTGAACAGGGGGCTCACGCGCCACCCATGGGTGGACCAGTATTAAGTAGCGTTACAGTAGGTGACAGGCTTAGACTACGAACCCTAGTCCTTTATTTCAAAAGGTCGCTTTTCTCACCTTCGCCCTCGTGAACTGAAGCACAGGGTCGGAGAGATCCACAGCCTGGCCAATGGTATTTTCAAGCGATAAAACAGGCAGTGATGTCAGTCTCTCGTCGGCCATCGTCACGCAAAGATACGTTTTCAGGAGCCTGAGCGTCAAAATGGAAAACGTCGTTCTCAGTAGATCTGGAAGGTTCCCGGAGATTCTACAAAGGCCCAGAACATTCTCGGCGGTTAGTGAAAAACGAGTCCGCGCACGGAATAGCTGAAACATGTGACCTCAAACGTTCTACTTTCCCTTCCATCGCTAACCACAAAAACAGCCCCCTGAGTCCGCACTCCAAGCGGTCCCCTGGGTCACCTGCCCCTAAATCCGGCCCCGCCTCCACCTGCCCTGGGCGCCAGGGTGCCCAAGAGCAGCCCCCGGCCTGTGTCCCCACTCCCTAGCGTGTCCCGCCCAGGGCAGATGGAGAGTCCAGGGCTCTCCACCGTGGTCCAGGCTCCCTGGGAGGCTCTTGCCATGACCCGGCTCCGGTTTCCGGCCTGGCCAGGGGGCAGGGCCTCAGGAGGAAGAGGAGGAGCAGGGGGTGGGGCCCTCAGCCCCCCAGCGGGAAGAGGCTGGCGCTGCTAGCAGGGGCTGTGCTTCGCAGCGGGGGAGCTGATCACCTCCTCCGCCGCGAAGCGCAGCCCCTGCCTTCCCGAGGCTACTACGCCCATGTTAAAAAGTGGGTGGGCCATGGCCCCCCTGGCTCCCAACATCCCTAGACCTCCAGGGTGTGGGGAGCCCAAATGTTCTTTGTGTCCAGGGCCCCAATAAATGTTAATCCACAGGCAGCTCCCCCTATGTGCCAGGAGCTCCCAGAAAGCCTGGCGCCGAACCATCCTACCTCCACCATGCGAGGCATCATGGAGCCCTAGATGAGTAAGGCCGGGGGTTTAGAAGGAACCTATTTGCAGGAGCAAAGCACAGGTTTGTAAACTCAGTTCCGTACTTCTGTTTGTTTATATTCTGATGGTGTCTATTCAATGGTGGCTCCATTGTGCTAAGCTCCTGTCCCAAATAGCTTACAATCAAAGGGTACGTCTGCACTAAAGGTGGGAGGTGCGATTCCCTGCCTGAGTAGACAGACATGCGCTAGCTTTGCTCGAGCTAACATGCTAAAAATAGCAGCATGGGTGGTGGCTTGGGGTAGCCCCCTAAATCCAAGCCTGTCTGATTCCCGGGTCCAAGCTTGGGCAGCTAGTCCAAGCCACAGAGTCCACACAGCTATTTTTAGTGTGCTAGCACGAGTCTGTATACCTGTGCTGGGAGTCACACCTCCCAGCTGCAATGTAGACATACCTTAAAGCAGGGGGTTCTCAAACTGGGAGTCGTGACCCCTTAGAGGGTCACAAGGTTATTACTTGGGGGGTCGTGACTGTCAGCCTCCACCCCAAGCCCCACTTTGCCTCCAGCATTTATAAGAATGTTAAATATAAAAAATGTGTTTTTAATGTATGAGGGCAGGTCGCATTCAATTTATAAGCAGGGGGTCGCACTTGCTGTGTGAAAGGGATCACCAGTGCAAAAGTCTGAGAACCACTGCCTTAAAGGGCCTGATCCAAAGCCCATTGAAATCAATGGGAATCTTTCCACTGACTTCGGCTCAGACCCTACATCCCAAACCATGCACTAGTGCCTCAGTGCTGTCAACTCTCACGACAATCTCATTTTTCTTAAAGCCTCAGCTCTGGGAGTCATGTGATTACATGAGAATTTCACCTTTCTTTCTTTCTTTCTTTCTTTCTTTCTTAGTAAGTTTTTAGCCCTCATGGTTGCAGAGAACAGTTGTGCAGTCGTGAGATCTAAAGGCTCAAGGATTAGAAAAATCTCATAATTCCTAAGTCAGTATCATGATTTTTTGAAACACGATTCATGAGTTCTGAATGCTTTGGACTGGCAATTCTGCTGCCTGTGTGGAGCTCATTGCAGGGTTGCAGTCTAAATATACAAGACCAACAAAGGGATATAGCATGGAAAGCAAGTCTGAGGGCTCCAATCCTAAAGCCTTTATGCACTAATCAATTCAGTGTAATCAATGAGGATTTGAGCTGTGCCAGGACTGCAGGCCCAACCCTGAACAGAGCTGAGCACCCAGCTATCAGCACTTTGCAAGACTGGGCCCATTGCGATGTTCCCCAAGCACCATGCCTTGCTTGGGGAATGGGGTAGAGGAGAAAGTGGCCTCTGATATACAGGCGAGACAAGGTGATCTGGTGGTCCCTTCTGGCCTTCAACTCTGTGATTCTATGAAAAAGAAATAACAGAATAATAAATAATCAGTTTTGCCAACCCCAAACATTCATAAATCACATTTCCACAAAATCATGAGTCTGGCATAAAATAAATCACAAGATTAAAAACAATACACATGGGATTCTTTTTATTTGCCTCCTGGCTTCTGAGCTTTTGGGGGCACAATCAGGGCCTGTCTTCACGCTTTTCTCTGCCGTCGGGAAGCGAGCAACTTAGCTTTCGTTAAAAACAAAAACAAAAAAGAGTGAGATTCTCTCCTAATCACATGCTCCCAGAGTGGGGGTTTTACGAACCCCCCAGAACACGCGGAGACGCACGAAACAATCGCGGGAGTCCCCCACCACTGAATATTTATTATCGTTCCAGTGACATTTGTTTTAAAAAAGCACGGCTAATGCAAACAACGAACAGGGCTACGGCCCAGCCCCGCTTTTCCCAGCACAGCCTGTTTGTTTTGCTTGAGTGAGGCGGCTGGCTGCCTGTTAAAGGAGGCTGAGTATACAAACTCCTGCCAAGCAGGGGTGAAGGGGGGGGGGGAAATCAGGAAATCAGCTCCATTGGAAAACATTATTGGGTGCTCTGCTCTTCTGGCCAGAATGATGCCCCTCTTGCGGCTTCCATAGAGTACAGAGAAACTACAACTCCCAGGCGCCCTCGCTGCAAGCCGGGGGGGGGGGGGTGTGATTTCTTGATACTAATTTATTAATCAAACCCATCAGCCTGCAGCCCCGGCGCCATCACCTCAGCCACCCAGCCAAGGGGGCACCGAATAAGGTTGACAACTAAACGCACCATCACGCTTTATTCCAACCCCCCCCCCGTACCTCAGCTCCTCTCCTGGTGCATTCTGGGAATTGTAGTCCCTCTCCTTGCCCAGCTGGCCAGGGCAGCCCCCTGGGAGAACTACCACTCCCAGAACGCCATGCGACAGAGAAGGTCTGTTGCAGTTTAAAAAAAAAAACAAAAAACAAAAACAAAACAACCACTCTTGGATGTCCAGCTTACTTGGCTGCTGCTTTAATTTGGGCTCGGAACCACCCCCAGCCCCCTTTCCTCCCAACCAGCCTTTTGCTTTTTGCCCAGCTGAAATCTACTGTGCAGGCGGGAGGGAATAATGCTGGGCCTGAAGGGGTTAAAAAGAACAGCTTTGGGGAGAAGGATGGGAAATCACCCATGCACCATCTCCCCACTCCACCCACCTTTATTGAAGCAGGGACTTCCTGTGACAGTTCATTTCCTGGTTGGATGGAGCTGGAGGAGGCGGGGGGGTGATTGGAGTCAGATCAGCCCTGTAATGGTCTCTGGTTATCAGCTGCTGTTCGCCTCCTTTAAGTGGCAATGTTACCTTATAACCATGTTCCACCCAGTGCCGGCAGACAGGCTGCAGCCGTGGTAACGCTGTGGCTTAGCTGCTAGCGACAGCCACCCCTTTGGCTCCTAGGTGTGTGTGTGGGGGGGGGGTTTACATGGAATCATTAGCTGCCCAGGAAGAGGTACATCATCCTTCTGTAATCAACTGCTTGCAATGCTTTTGGGGGCTGGGTGATGAAGGGCAAGATTTTGTGAGTTTATATTGAGGGGAATGGGGGGAAGATCTGGCAAGGGGTATGTTTTGTTTATTTTTTTTTCCTGATTATTTGCAAAGTGTTTGTAATCGTTTGTCCCTCTTTGTTTTTCTGTGCTCCTTACAGGTCTAAATCTGACCAGCTCTGCCTGCCAGGAGGGGGGGGGGGGGAAAAGGCATCTGCCCTACTTCAAACAAATCACCACTAGGAGTGGATTATTTTTATTGGCTGGAATCAAGAAGGTGGGGGGAAATTGGACCTTGAAAAATAACATCACCTTTAATCGTAATAGAATTATATCTCCGGAGAGATGAAGAAGTTTTTTGACTCTCGTCGAGAGCAGGGCGGTTCTGGCCCTGGCTCTGGTACCAGTGGAGGAAGCGGCAGTAACACGGTGGCAGGGAGTGGGTACATCGGCAGGGTGTTCCATATTGGGAGATACCAGGTGACGGTGGATGAAGTGCTGGCTGAAGGTAAGATTGCACTGTCTTTATTTTTCCTTTAGAAAGCTGTTCTATTTACTACGAACAGAGAGGCTCTGGCCTTTCTTTAATCACCCATCCCACCCCCCCAAGACTTCATTGCCCTGGAGGGGTTTGTGATTTGATGGCATCTACAGCAGACAGCTTTTCAGTTTTTCAGATATGTAAATCAATTGGGGGTAATACTGATTCCTTTTAGAAATCCAAAAGGAGACCATAAAAACAGCAGGGATTGGATTTTTCCCAGCTTGCAACTTGGAATGCTTTAAAAACAAAAATCATGGCACATTATAGTGGAGGAGCTCTCCACCAATAAACAATGAAAGCAATGGTCTTTCCCCTAACTTTCTCCAGTCAGATTCCTCCTTTCCTACCTTTGTAGGAAATTCTCCCTCCGTTTGTAGTGTCTATTTTACAGACCAAGTAGGGCAAACCGCTGGTTGGGGTATGGGATTGTCTACGGATGTGGGGCTACTGCAAAGAACACTAGAATCCAGATTACATGTTTGGGTTGTAAAGTGTTTTTAAAAAGGGGGAAAAACCTAACAGGAAGGGTTTGGAATCCTAAAGGTGTCTCTAAACTGGATGTAAAGTGCTTGCAATGTAGAAAGCTGGTGGGGGGTGTGTGTGTAAATATAAAATTATCACTATTATTTGATCTGGAGCTCTGCTGGCGTAACTAGAATGTTGCGTGTCATATGCTAAGGCACTAACAGAACCTTCTGAATGTTTCTCACTAATAACCTTACCCTCGACCTTCAGAATAATGCTGTCTTCCACTAGACCTACTCATAGGCCATTCTTGGCACAAAAGCCTCTGAATTTTCAATCAGAGCAGTGTTTTTTGTTAATTGTATGGGGTTCTGCAAAGGCATTGAGTGAAATAAGCTTAATAGGGAGAAAGAAGCTGGTGCCTAAGAACTGGGAGGGGGAGGGCTATGCCAGCTGGAAGGGACAGTGTATTTCCCTAGGTCCTGTCTTCCCACTCCCCCTTCCCTCCTTTTCTTCACTGTGGTGTCTTGGAAATCTTTCTAATGACCTTTTCAAGTCCTGGTTGATCTGTAGCCTACCTGAGGGTGACTGAAAGGCTGATTGTGGTGCGGGCACGCCATTGACCCTGAGATAGGGAGGAGGCCAAAATGTATCCAGAACAGCCCACAAACTGGTGGCAATGGTGATTTTTGCTCTTGCTTGGTGAGGCACTGACTTTAAATATACGGACTGTATATTGGCCTGTTTCTTTAAGGCCCTGTTTGCAGTGGGAGCCTGGGTACTGGGCTAACTACCACCTGATCCTGCTGTCATTACACACACTGCCTAAAACTTGCTCTCTGGCCTCATCCCTGTAACACAGGGAAGGAATAGACTTCTTTACTGATGAATAATCGCTGCTGGCAAGTCCTACCCGGGATACTGATAGCAGCCTAAAGAAAGCTTTCATGCTTCTGGGACCTCTCGTGATCAGCCCTCATAAGTCGTATTATATGCATTTCAGTTAATCTGTGCTGTAGCCCACAGTTAAGAGGGCTGGGATGGAGGGAGAAAGCATGGCAAGGGGGAAATCCTATCCTGATAGCCCTGGAGCTCCTTTGTGAGTGAGTGTCTGTGCTGAGAGCAAGGCCTGGATTTAAGGACTTGTGGGTTCTAAACATGGCTTAGTGGTTAGGGAGGGGACTGGGACCCAGTGTTTGACTCCTGGTCCCGAGTCTGCCATCGACCTGCTTGCACAAGTAAACAGGGCACAGCTAAGCCTGCAGAATCAGTACGATGCATGCCTTGGAGCAAAGCTACCGGGATGTGAGAGGAGTTAAGTCAGTTCTTCTGTTGGATGCTGGTGCCTGGGTCCCTTCCCTCAAACGGGCCGATTGCTACAACTGATCAAAAATCCCTAAGGATGCTGAGAGCATCTCCTACTTGGTGCTTGTCTTAAAGGCCTTGTTGTTCACCAGCCCACTTAATGGGGCTAGTGGCTTAACGAAGGCCCGTGAGATCATGCTGCAATGGGGGAATAGAGGAGATCACCCTCCATAAGCAGAGGGTACAGCCGAGGAAATCTGGGTCACATGGGAGGCAGTGTAGATCAAACATACTGCAGCTTCACATTTTGCCTGCCGGCTGGCATTGCATTCAATGTGCCACTGCAATGCTCAATCAGGGGTGTAAAGGAAGCGAGTTGCATTGGCAGCGATAGGGATCTGGAGAGCAGCCTGGCAACCCGGGCCTTGAGCTGGTGCAATCTGGATCCATCTCGGATGGAAAACCTTGCTTGCACCCATATGATTCTGGGTGCGTGTGCTTGCTTGGCAGTTTTGAAAGGCTGAGCCCAGAAGCCTCATCCTCCTCTGCTAGAGGAAGAAACCCATTAGGTGGAGGTGAACTAAGATGTTGGCTGGGTAAAAATACAGCCTTCCCTACCCATTGCTTAACTAAGGCTGTCAAGTTGGTGGGGTGGCACAAGGCATAGAAAGTCAGAAGCAAGATGGAATTTTTGCAAAAGTGACTGAAGAACTGTAGTCTGAAATAATGAAGAGAGCGTGTGTGTGTATATACGTGCCTTGCAAACTCGAGGAACTAGTTTAACCAGCACTGTTGGAATTCAAGTGGCAGGAGCCTTCCCTCTGCCTAGTGGGACTTTTAGTTGCCCCCTTTGGATCCTGCTGAACAAACTCCGCTGAGGATGGCTTATCCCTGGCTCATAAAGGAACCCAGGAAGAGCCAGTACTTTGGAATGCACCCAATGGCAGATATTTCCAAACACTATTTCTCCCCCCTGCCCTAGGGTGGATTTCTCCCCTCCCTCCCCGAACCTCCATAAAAATGTGTGTTCCTTTCCAGATTCAAATTATGTTTTGGACTCTTGTTTTCCTGCAACAAAGTCTGTTTTTTTTTTTTCTTAAAAATTTGGGAATAAGGTAGATGGGGTGAGGAACTTGGAGGATGATGGTAGAGTACTAATACAGATACCTCCCTATTCTGTGGTTAAAGTGAATTTAAAGGCTGACTTGTTCAGTCACTCTATGAATAGGTTTACCAATTCTGGTTGGACGTATTTCTGGAGGTTTCATCACATGACCTAACCTTAATTAAAGATGAATCTTTAATTCCTGGAGACTCCAGAGCAATCCTGGAGGGTTGGCAACCCTCCATCTATGAACAGCCATCTTTCTTTAATCCAATTGTGGGGTTGGGCCCAGTTTTTGAAGAGACTTTCTCCACCAAAGTTTACAGAGAGTTAGGTACTCCAGAAGGCTAATGCTGTGCGTGTTTTTGTTTTTTGTTTTTTTGCTGTTTTGTTTTTTTTTTTGGAACCCTTCAAGGCCTGCTTTAAAATCAAGGGGGTCAGAATGTCTCTCCTAAAGGCAATGAGTTTTGCCACTGATGTTCCTGAAGCCAGAATTTCTCCCTGGATGTATCACAAATGGCGGCTAATGAGTCCCATGAGTATCCTGTTTCCAAAAAAAGGACAGTAGAATTGAGTGCAGTTCTTCATCTCTGCTTCTGAGAAGACTGGAGCTAGAAGCAATGGGGATGTGGCTGTGATGGGAGAGGGTTGGGATGGTAGAAACCTAGTTTAAAGGGAGTAACCGAGACTTGCAAAGGAGTTCATATGTCGGTGCGTCTTGTGCCTCAGAGTGCATGAGTGTCCTGCTTGTACCTAATGGCTTAAGTTACCAAGGGCCGTGTTCTGTTCTGTTACCCCCGTGTAACCCCAGAAACTACATGGGTGTAACGGAGGGCTGAATTTGGCCAAAGACGTGTGTGCATATTGGTAGGCTCATGTCGTCATAACTAACGTCCCACTTGTCTTTGGCTGCTTGTAGTTAGAGGCAACATTTCTTCCCGTTCTATGTACATCTGCTTTTTAAAAACTTCTACGTGTTCATTTATTTAGCTTTCTGATGCTGATTTTTGTAGAAACGTGTAACTCGGAGGAGTTGGCTTAACAGTTTTTTGGGCTCTTCACTCAAATTTTGCAGCCACTTCTGGTGAGCGTGTATGATATTAACTAGAAAGATTTTCCTCACCAAGGTGTAGATCCTAACATTCAGCGATATGGAATATAATACGTATGGAAACGTGCTGTTGCAACAATGGAGTGCGGGCTTTGTATTTCGCTAGATCTTAGCGAAACCAATCCTGCAAAAGGCTATTTTGTTGCTCTTCTCTATAGAGATTTTAAAGGTGACGAGCTTTGTAACTTCTCGGGTACCATTGTGCTAGTAGCATAGATCCCACTTACGCAGTTCAGCCAACCCAGCTTGGATGAAGTTTTTGAAGACTTGAGCAGGAATCAAAGTAAAGCCCAACTATTTCTGGTTGAGACTATTTGGCCTCTATGGGTTACTTTGTACCAAACGTCTGGTGTTCAGAACAAGCTGAACATGGATGTTTTTGGGTTGCACACTAATCCCTTTATCTACTTGAAATGGGGAACATGCCTGTCTTTGTATAGGAGCAGTGTGGATGGGGCGCTGGCTGCTCCACGTTCTAGCCAGCAGCCTTTTGAACTTTGATATCCTGAGCGAGAAGCTTGTGACACACAGCACGTTCTTAACGAGATGGGCTCGGCATGAAGGAACTATGTAACTCCAGGAGCCTGGGGAATCTCAAGTGGCTTGTTGGATGAATTTCACAAGCGCCTAAGTGTTTCTTTGCTTTTAGCACAACTTGCTGTGGCCACTGGTGCATACTCGCAGTCCCTAGATATAATCAGGGTGTTAGGGAAGATGCTAATGGACTGAAGTGCAGAAGGTGTTCTAAACAAGCTTTTTTTCTGTGCACAGTGCTCGTGGAAAGGTGCTTGACAGCCCTGGAGACTGAAATGCTCTCTCCCCTGCCCCATGGTGTTTATATAGTACCTAGCAAAGTGGAATCCAGGTTGTAGTTGGGGCTATTGGGTGTTAGGTAATATACTCACTGAATGTTAAATCTCACCAAATGAGGGTCGGTCAATCCATCCTCCTCATCGTAGCCACTCATCATACTCCACACCTGAACAGATCCATTATGTGAACAACATACCCTCCTATCTCAATGTCTGTATTTTGACCTGTTAAATTTTTACCACCAATCGGGGATATTGCAGATTATGTACTCCTTACGCCATCTGATCTTAAACCAAACTTTGCACCCCTGGATAATCCTGTACGTTATTCCCTGATAACCAGAGACTTCTACGCTTAAACTCTGTACTGTTCACTCTTTTAAACATTTTAATAAAATTTTTATACATAGTAAATGCACTGGGCCTATTCAATAGGTAATTAGAGCAAGTAGTGGCAAGGCAAGCCTCCCCACCCCAGCCACAACAGTGTACCCCTTCCTCGTTGGGGAAGACCCCTTCTGTGGGCAAGGTGGCACAGCATCCCAGCCCATTCAGTTCTTGGCCTCCACCATTTACGAGGATGCGAGATATTCCCCTCCCTGGGATGAGAGAGGACTCTGGTGCGGACACCTGGACCGGATTGAAGACCAGAAACTCCACATGCCATAGACCAGCCAACAGAACTGCTTTAGGACCCAGTGGAGCTGGGCTGGGTTGGACATGGCAACCTACAAACAAGACTGCGTGTCCCATTGCTGAGCTGTGACTGTCCCAAGTTGCCCTTTTAACCTGAGTAGGACAGACTGCCCTCATAACGTTAATATCCTTCAAACAAAACCGAAGTGGGTGGGGGCAGTCTTACCGTGAAGGCTGGCTGGATTTGGAATCTGGCTTAGCATGTATGCAGGGCTGCCACATTCCAGACATGCCACTGTATTCATCTCCGGCTAATGAGGGGTTCTAGACTGCTCAGGTGCACTATAGTAGCATCGGGGCTGGAAACTGGGTCTATGTTAAGTGTGGTTTTTCCGGTCCCCTTTAACTCTGGCTCAACTGTACAGAGTGGGAGGCCTGCCCCCAGAGCCCACTGAAGTCAATGGGAAGACTCCCATTGGCTTTAGATAAGGTCCTGCATGGTCTTCGAGCATGGCACAGTTTTTCTTCGCTTAACGTAACCTGAAAGTGGAACCTCCCTCTGACAAGCCCCTTTCCAGCTCTTGAATGGAATTGCCAGCTGGAAGGGATACACATGATTTAGCAGGCAGACTGCAAATCAGAAATTCAAGTTCTCTTCCCAGCTGCTGATTCACTGCAATGCTTTGGGTTAGTTGGCTAACCATTCAGCCTCATTTTGCAGATGGATCGGTGAGGTCTAACGATGCTTGCCTGCCCATATGGGTGTTGTGAGGCATAATTAATATTAGTAATGAGCTTGGATATCTTTGATGAAAGAGGTTGTATAAGCCCAAGTACTGATTCGAACTAAGCCTTTGCTAATAATGGAAGGTAATAGAATAAATAACTTGACCAGTGTAGCATGAACTCATTGCTGGGTGGGGACAGATCTTTCAGATATGTGTAAGAAACCTATTTATCTTTTGAGTCTGGGATTGGCTACTGCACTTGTTTTGGGGGTGGCAAAAGGAAGAATAATACGACACTAGTACAGCTAATGAGGTGGTAGGTTCTTGCTTATGATACTGGCAGGGAAGCATTGGCAAGATCGAAGGGGAAACCTGTTGACCCCAGGAGACTCTGGCACATCTCTGGGGTTCTCAGACTTCCTCCTTGCAGTCTACCCTCTCCTGTGGCCGGCACAGTAGTTACCTCTAGATGAAGTATTAATCAGATTAGTAGCTGTCTTCAATTTACAGCTGGAAACCAGGAGCAGGCCTATGCAACTCTCCGTTGAGATGGGACTCTATATGTGCTCCTTATCGCTACAGTATCTGAGACTGCAGGAATATTAAACTCCTCCTCCTTACACACCTGTGAGGTGGGGGGGTATTATCCCCCCCAACAAGCAGATGAAGCAACATCCCTAAGGTTGCACATGGAGTCAATGGTCAAGTCAGGAATCAAAGCTGGGTCTCAAGTCCTAGTCCAGGGCCTTCTCCACAAGACCATCCTTCTTCAGTAGTTCTCCTGTTATATTCTGCGGACCATGATGTGGAAGTCACTGGCATATCTTGCAGCAGCAGAGCCTCCTGCTGACCTTGGGCCGAAACCCTCTTTACTGTAGCAGTAATGGGTTAAAACTCCTCTGGAATAGTATGCTCTTCAGAAGCTGGCTTCAATCAAATCATTTTGAAGAACAAATTGAGTACCGGTGATGAGAATGAGCATGTAGGTGAAAAGCAGCAGCTGAGAGCTCCTCATCCTTTGTACTCCCATCTACGTGGGCTTCAGTGTTTGAATCTGGTCTTATGCTGAGGAAAGGTGGCTGGGGAGATGGAGTCTCCTTTCTTGGTGTGTGTGGTTTTAAATATAGACCAGTATACTTAAAGCCAGAGGTTATAATTTCTATTTGGATGGAGCTGGTCATACCAACTGTTTTGATGCAGGTAGCCCTGGATAGGGCACTAACTCCAAAGTAATTAGGATTGCTGTTCAGAGGGACTTGATTCATATAAGGCCATAGAAGACCATTGTGATCTTCTTGCCTGGTGACCCATGTAATTTCTGTAGCCAAGAGACTAGCAGCCCCAGTTTTTTAAGTTTATACTGGCCAAAACTCAAGCTACAGGAACAAGAGTGACCCACTGGTGAGGGCCAAATAGAAGACTGCCATGCTGGAACTTTTGAAATAGTTAGTATGACACTCTTCCCCAGGAGTACCCAGGGCTCTGAGGAACCTCAGCGCTACTTGCCCTTTGCATAAAGCAGTCTTGTTTGTGTCTGCAGTAGTTGAGCTCTCTGAAACCGACAGCATCTGGCCACACAGATATGGCCTCGCATTCTCAGTTCAGACTAGTAATAGGCACATACCCGCCCCTGAGTTCCTTGAATGTTCCCTCTGTAGTATCCAGAACCCTGTCACTGGCAGAAATGACCAGCTAAGCTGTCCCTGAAGGAGCAGCGTAAACACAGTTTGACTGGTACAACTCAGGATCAGGTCCTTTTATACCAACATAACACTGGCATAGTTATAGTGAAGCAATCGTAAGTTTTACAAAGATTGAGAGTGCGTAAGGATAAGAACAATAGGTTACATAGAAAACAAAAGGAATCATACACATTTTATTGTGCATGATTAACTTGAACAGGCTAAGCCCTTGTCTAAAGAAATCTATCTTACACAAATGTCCTCGACCGCGCTTTCAATCGAACCCTGGTTGAGATCCCATTTTCACACGTGTAATCATGCTGCTGGATTACTCCCTAGGTGCAGGATAAAATGGTGTCCTTGGTCATTGGGTGTGTGTGTGTGGTGTGTGTGTTTTTTTTTTTTTTTTTTTTTGCACCCTAGAGACAGGATGACCCCAGAGACAGTCTTCAGTGTCTTCTCATCCCTCTCTTTACTCCATATGCAGATTTGGCTACCATTGTGTTGGCTTATAATGCTTAAATGGTGTGTGTTTCTGTCAAATGGAAATCTCCTGTCCGTTCGTCAGCTCTGCTTGGGACATAGACACAAATATCATCCATACATCCATCATGCAACTATGAGGGTCCATGTAATCCTGGTTTTCATTTAAGATCTCACATGACATTCTTTATAGATAAATACTATGACAGCAGTGTGTTGGGTGTAGCGAGTTTGTCAGGCATGTTAGGAGTTGCTGACATTAAGCAGTGACCCCTTTGCCGGGTGGCACCAATGGGCCTCTGTCACACTTAGGAAATCATTTGAACTTCCATCATAAGAATGACACTCCTAACACTGACATCCCCTTCTACTCCACTATCTCTGCCAATCAAAAAAAAACAAAACACAAAACCCCAAGCAGAATTTTGACCCCATAAAGGGACAAGTGCCAGGGACTTCATGAAATCCACCAGGGACTTTGCTATTTTATATGGAAGGTTCTCTGAAATTATTATGCTGCCACTCATCCCCAAATGCTAAGACCTAGCTAAATCTACTGATTTTTCCCTCTCCCTCTTCCCAGGAAAACACGGTCCAAAAGAAACTCCATTAACAAGACCCTTAATGTTTGCATGCCTCTGTCCTGATGTCAGCAATAGACCTGTAAGCCTGTTGCTCTATGCTTGTAGCACTTGTTTGTGGAATTTACCACCTGAATTCCTGCCGTTTGGCTATGGATCTAATTCTCTGCAGAAACATGGATATTTTCCTTCACCACTCTGCCACTTGTAAAATGGGGATAACTTATACTTCCCTTCCCAGGCATATCTTAAGGATGTGTTACTGACAGTTTGTAAAGTGATTTGAAAGCAGAAAGCCCTCTTAAGATACTATTTCCAAAATAAAAGGAGTACTTGTGGCACCTTAGAGACTTACTCCTTTTCTTTTTGCGAATACAGACTAACACGGCTGTTCCTCTGAAACCTATTTCCAAAATGTAATCACTGCCACAATGGAATAAAATGGATCTGTGGGAAATCTTGCCTAGTCACTAAATATACTTGTGGCTGCTGTTGACTCATGAATTGTGATTTTGTTTTTAAAATTGTGGTCTTAACTCTATTGTAACCTTGTGAATTAGGCAGCAATTGCATGAAGAACATTTTGGCTGGTTCCATGTGAGATGTAGGGAAGTCTTGTTTGAAATTCAACCCTTGGAGTTCTGCAAACTGCTCATGAAACTGTTATGAGTGATCTGTAAGAGCGTCAGAAACGCTCATGATACATAGATAAATACAGACAGAAATACCCAGCACTGCTGTATGTAGGTACAAATGAGTCAGAGGCACATGCTTGCCTTTCTTCTTGGGGGGCGGGGGGGGGGGAGGTGTGGTTTAAGGAAAAACCACTTCTTACAGGAGAGAATAGGAGGGGATTGAGGCAGGCAGAAAGTAGGTAGGATGACTTAATGATTAAGGTACTAGTTTGGGACATCCAGGTCCAGTTTCCCACTCCCTTGCAGACTCTATGTGATCTTGTGCTAGTCACCAGGGGCCATCATTTTAGATGTATTTAGCTGCCTAAAGATGCTTCATGAGATTTCAACAGCACGTAAGTGCCTAAATTCCACTGAAGTCAATAAGAGTTAGGTGCTCTTGAAAATCCCACTAGGGGCCTATCTGCATCTTTAGTAGGGAAGTACATTGTAAAACACCAGACATGTCCCAAAGAGCTATGATCTAAACCAGAGGCTCTCACGCTGGGAGGATGCGGAATGTATTCTGAAGGGGCATGAGAAGGTGGGTGGGCAGGCGCGGAGGGGAGGGGGAGGGGGGGGAGACGCGGACTTGTATGCAGTAATGAATAACTAGCAAAACTGATTTCTCCAGACACAAGGTTCTCAGATGGCACTGTGCATTTTGACAGATTTCTCTTGTACAAAGTTGTTGACATCTGTACGTTAATCTGTTTGCTACGACACTGTGTGCATGTTTAATAGTGAGCATTGATCACAATTGCAGTTCTGCTTTTGCTCTTATTACAATGGATTGTTGGCTCCATTTGAATTACTGCCTTACTGTTTTAATAATTAGTGAATTTCATGGTGGTTTTTTTTTTTTTAATGTCGGTATATGTGCTGGTGGGGCATAAACTACTACAGACGCACAGAACCAGCGTGTGACCAAATAAGTTTTGAGAACCATTGATCCAAACCGGCAAAGGGTGGGCGAAAGAGCGGAAGGATGGCTTAGTGGTTAGGAGATTAGCCTGGGGTTCAGTTCCCTGCTCTGCCACAGGCTCCCTGATAAGTCACTTTAGTCTCTCTGTGCCTCAGTTCTTGATCTGTAAAATGATCGTATTTGCCTAATTTATGCAGGTGTTGAGGATACATATATTGAAGGTTGTGATGTTGTCAGATTCCATGGTAACAGGTGTCACGTAAATACCATAGATGTGTCTGCAAATGCTATTGGGTAACGTGTTTTATAGCATTGAGAGGTCCTCTCATCCAGTCCCCCACACTCAAGGCAGGACTAAGTATTATCTAGACCATCCCTGGCACGTCTTTGTCTAACCTTAAAAATCTCCGATGATGGAGATTCCCCCACCTCCCTAGGCAATTTTATTCCGGTGCTTAACTTCCTAACTGTCAGGGTGGTTTTTCCTAATGTCCAACCTAAACCTTGCTGCAATTTAAGCCCATTGCTGCTTCTCCTTAACCTCTGAGGATAGGACAATAACACAAGGAGGAAGGAGGAGAAAAAAAAGTAACAACCTTTTTATGTACTTGAAAACTCTTATCACGTCCACCCTCAGTCTTCTCTTCTCCAGACTAAACAAACCCAATTTTTTCCATCTTCCCTCATAGGTCATGTTTTCTAGCCCTTCAGTCGTTTTTGTTGCTCTCCTCTCCTCTGGACTTTCTCCAATTTTGTCCACATCTTTCCTGAAACGTGGCACCCAGAACTGATTGCTGTGGGACCCCACCCATTCTAGGTGAAGATGGTTTCCCACAGCTTCTCCAGCTCTGCTACTCCACCTTGTTCTATTCATGAAGCAGCAGAAAAATGAAAGACAACAGAAATTGAGAATGGGGGGCAGGGAGTGCAGCAGCCAAAGTCCTGCTTCTTGGAGCAGGTTCTCTGAGGCACTACATTATGGGAGCATCAGCTGGATTGGTGTAGACGGAATGCTCCCCTTGGTGGCCACAAGCAGTCAGCATAGACTGCACCAGGTGTGAGCCCAAGACCACCTAGGAGTCGCAAAGGATACTTGTACAAGGCCCGGCCCTGCTGTAAGGTGTTGAAAATGCGTTGTAGGATCGAGGCATTCCAGCCAATGTTGCCTGATGTCTGTACATCATCAGGTACTCGAACCCCAACTGACCCACTGTAAAATGGGCATAACCAATACTTGCCTTCCTCAAGGGCGGCTTGTGAAGCATAACTGATGCCTGGTAAGCACTCTGAGATCTCTGGAAGGTGGTATTTCCAAGGGCTTTGCCTACTAGGCTTTCAGAATCCCTCTCTGGCTACAAATGGGCTGTGAAACCTTGCTCCACAGGAGCACTGAATGTTTGTATGCCCAAGCCAGGCAGAATGGAGGGGTGGCTCAGTCTTAAGTACATGAGCATGATCAGAGTTGGCAAGGTCTAATCAGTCCCCAATCATTTATTGGGTGCATTTTAAGGTTTTCTTCTGACTGTGAACAACCTAGACCAGGTAGTACTCAGATGAGGGATGTTGGTTGTCCTGGTTGGGAAGAGCAGCTGTCAGAAGAGTGATGGGGGTCACTTGGACGCTGGACCAGCTTCAGGTGGTAGAGATGCCTGTGTGCAGCACAGAAGCTGCTGGCAGGGAGGAAATTTTGGCTCACGGTTGAGTCCCCCCCTTGTGGCTTCTAATGCTTTCCTCTTTAGTTTCAATATTTTTCCATCCAAGCCAATACCCAGTTGTTGGTTGTTATTGCTTTTATGGTGGCATCTAAAAGCCCCAGCCAACACTATTGCTCCATTGTGCTACGCCCTGTATAAACACATGGTCAGACAGTTCCTACCCCCAAGAGTTTGCAGTCTAAATAGATGACAGAGGAAGGATAGGAGAAAGGAAGGATTATTCACCCTGTTTCACAGATGAGGAACTGAGACCTAGAGATGAAGTGACTTGCTTAAATCACACAGGTAGTCTGATAGAGCTGGGAAATGACCCCAGACCTACCAAACCATGGTTCTGTGTTTTAACAGCAGCACCCTCTTTCCCTGTTCCCATAGAGACGTGAGCATTTACCTTCAATATCAAAGAGCACCTTAACACTCCCTCTTTATTGGGGTCAGCTTCAGAAATTTGCTTCCCTGAATGCAAAGTGCTATAATCTTGCCTCTGCATGTCCTAGGGATCTGTGCGTTGGTCTCATATTCGCAGAGCACATACTGCTGCTTGTTGTTGGAACCTACGGGCGTTTTTTGTTGTTGTTCAGCTAAAAGTTACTCTAAGAGTTTAAATAATCAAACTCTATGGGCTTTTCCGGTTTGGTGTAGCCAGGCTGTGTAAAGATTCAGTGACGGATTGTACTGAAACATCTATATAAAAGATGTATTTAGGGTATGGTGACTTAAATACCTAACCGAACAATCTAATAACTGGGCAGGGTGTGTGTGAGAGAAATTTTGGATGTGGCTTTTTTACGTTCCATTGCACTCTACAGACACTAAGCCTGATAGTTTCCTCTTGGAGTGAGGAAACTGAGGCACAGCAAAGGTAGCTGACTTGCCAAAGTTTGGTAAAACCAGGAATTCAGGAAAGACTGCAGGAGTTCTGGCTCCCACTCCCCTCCTTGAACCCCTAGTCCATACTGCCTGTCCATTGTTCTCCTAGCACCTCCCTCATGGTTAGGTGACCTTGAGAACAAGCATTAAAAATGTCCAAGTTCTTTCTAGACAGTGTTTAGGGGTGGGGATGTTATTCCAGAAGGAACTGGAGTAGGGATGTAGCAGGGTTATTGGTACCTGTTAGGGGAGAATGTCAATCTCTTTAGATGTTGACTGGAGTTAAGTTTCCCTATTTTAAAGCCAACCATGCGTACTCCACAAACCTTGCCAAGAAGCATGCTGCACAGACACCTTTTCGGTGCAGTTCAGCTAACCCCTGAAGAGTCATGCCCCAAACCTGGACCTCTTTGTGCAATCGTAATACACTGGGGTTGAATGTAACGAGCAAAATCTTCTTGACTATCTAGCCGCTGGTTTGAATTCAATGATGGCTACAGATTGTGACAGTAGAATCCTCTCCAAATGCCGTGCAATGTAATCAGGAACTGAAAAGGTCATTGCTGACTTCAGGGGTCAATTTACATATCTTCCTTCCATAGGAATGTTATGCAGTCCTTAACCAAGTTGTTTCTTCTTCTTCTTTTTTTTTTCTTTCCCTTACTCATTGAAGTGACAGATTAAGAAACAAGCTATTCTGCATCTTAGACACACATGCAATTCTACAGAACACGATCTACTTTACAATTATAGGCTAGTCAGCCAGTTTGTCTGGTACTGGAGTTAGGCTTAAGCTATTGTAAAGAATAAAACTCCCAGATAAGTTGGGGAAGAGTCCCATACGGCTTTTGTAAAGGGAAATCATGCCTCCCCAGCCCATTTGAATTCTTTGAGGAAGTCAACAAACATGTGGACAAAGGTGATCTGGTCAATATATGTACTTGAACTTTCGGAAAGCCTTTGACGGGGTCCCTCACCAAAAGCTGTTGAGCAAACTAAGCAGCGATGGGGACATGAGGGAAGGTCCTCTCATGAATCTGTATCTGGCTAAAAGATAGGAAATATAGGGTTAGCATAAATGGTCAGCTTTCACAGTGCGGAGAGACAAAAATTTGGATCTGCATCTGATCCACGATCCGTAAAGATGGTAAACAAGGCATCCGCGGATGCAGATATCCACAGACGTGCAGATTTGCAGGACTCTAGAAAGAAATAGTGGGGTCCTCCAGGGATCTGTACTGGGACTGTGCTGTTCAACATAATCCTAAATGATCTGGGAAAGGGGGTAAACAGTGAGGTGACAAAGTTTTTGAAGATAATACAACATTACTCAAGATAGTAAGTCCAAAGCTGTCTGCAAAGAGTTACAAAGGTATCCCCCCTAAACTGGGTGGCTGGGCAACAAAATGGCAGATATTCAATGTTGATAAATGCAAAGTAATGCACATTGGAAAACATAATTCCAACTATACATCTAAAATGATGGGTCTAAATTAGCTGTTACCACTCAAGAAAGAGATCTTCTCTGAAAACATCAGCTCCATATGTATTGGCAGGTTAAAAACCAAAAAACGCTAGCAGAATGTTAGGAAGGGATAGATAATAACACAGAAAATATCATAATTCATCTATATAAATCCCTGGTACTCCCTCATTTTGAATACTGTGTGCAGTTCTGGTAACCTCCTCTCTAAAAAAAAAAAAAAAAAAATCTTAAAATTGGAAAAGGTGCAAAGGACAACGAAAATGATGAAGGAACAGCTTCCTCATAAGGAGAGAGTAAGAGAGACTGGGATTGCTCAACTTTGAAAAGAGACAGCTAAGGGGAGATATGATAGAGGTCTATAAAATCCTGAACGGTATAGAGTAAGTGAATAGGAACATGTTGATTACCCCTTCTTACTTTGACTTGGTCCATCCTGTGCTTTGCTGCACATCGGGCTACCCACATTTGCCATCCTTGCCTGTCAACTGCGCTCCTCTCCAGATCTTCCCATTTCATGCTGAGGTGCTTGATTTCCTTCAGAACTGTTCATTTCCATATTTGTGGTCTTCCTCTCTTCCTTCTTGCATTTTCTGGCTTCTATTCAAGGGCGGCATTTGCTAAGCTTTCTTTTTCCATTCTCAGAACATGTCCCAGCCACTGATGTTGTTGTCTTTTGTAGATTATTTGTGAGAGGCTGCCTTGTCCGGTCACTTTTCTGACTTCATTCATCCTCCTATCTCTATATGTTCCCAATGTTCTTCTCAGATATTTGTGATGAAATGCATCCAGCTTTTGCATATCTTTCTTGGTAAGTTGCCATGTCTCACTGCTATATGTTGCAATGGTGACCACGATTGCAACAGTTTTGTCTTGTGGGACATGTTTTTGAGTCTTCCAAATGCAGCGTTTGCCTTCCCAATTCTTCTTTCCTCAGAACTAGTACCACCTTGGCTGATGGTACTTCTAAGGTACATAAAATTGTCCACCTTCTCCAGTTTCTCTTCAATTTTTATTTTTGTCCCTGTAGTCCCCACTAACATGACTTTACATTTCTTTGAATTGTATCTCAAACCTATCTTCTCCATTACTACTTTTACTTGGTTTGTGCATTTTTGTAGTCCGTTGGCATCTTCATTGATAAGAGCAAGGGCATCAGCAAAGCCTAGATCACATAGCCTTGAATGGTTCCATTTTAGGCCATATGTATTACTGTCATATTGTTTTAATCCATAGTCAATGACTAGCATAAACAAAAAAGGAGACAAGACACACGCCTGCCTTACACCTGTCTTGATGCTGAATGGCTTACTCAATCCATTTTCCATTTTAATGGAGCATTTTGGTTGGCATAGAATGCTTTCATAATTAATTTTGTTGGAATTCCATATTGTCCCACAATTTTTCACATTGTTTCTGTTTTCACTATCGAATGCCTTCTGAAAGTCCACAAAATTGACGGCAAGACTGCCTTGGAATTCAATTGTGTTCTCGATAATCCGTCTCCGGATGCAAATAACATCTGTGCATGATCTCCTTTGTCTAAATCCAGATTGTTGTTCACCTGGGATGGTATCCATCTTTCTTTTCATTCTGTTCTGGAGGTGTGCTGCTAATACTTTTCCTGTGACAGATAGAAGTGTTACTCCCCTCCAGTTTGAACAATTGTTTAGATCACCTTTCTTTGGTAACTTGATTTATGGTACCGAGGGTCAATTCTTCCGGCACTTTCTCCTCCAGCCATATTTTGTTGCACAGCGAACAGATGACTGATTCCACGTTTCGCCTCCATATTTAAGCATCTCAGGATGAATGCTGTCCAAACCAGGCCCCTTGTTGTTGTTTTTCAGCTTCTGCAGTGCTTTTTTCACTTCAGTGTTTTACCTCAGATACATCTATATCTAGGTCTAATGGCTTATCTTTGTTAAATTCCAATCTTGTATTTGGTTCTGGTTGGTTTAGCACTTCTTTGAAGTGTTCCACTGATCTATTTTCTTGTTCCTCCTATGTTTTCAAAATTTCTCCTTGTTTTCCTTTCACTGGGGCGCTTCTGAATTTTGATCCATATTCTGTTAACTGTTTCAGGATTGTGTAGACTGTACTTGTATTGTTTCTTTCCCGTGCTTTTTCAGCTTCACTAGCCTTACTCTCTATCCGATTTTGCGTATCTTTTTTGCATTGTTTCTTTACTGCTTTGTCAAGGTTCCTGTAGGTTTGTTTTGTTTCTTCAGTCGCATGTTGTTGTACTAAAGCCTTTTTGTTTTCTTCTTTTGTCTATAACTTTCCATTACCCCTTCACATAACACAAACCCAGGAGTCACCTGACTAAATTAATAGGCAGCAGGTTGAAAACCAACCAAAGGAAACGTTTCTTCACACAAAGCCCAGTCAACCTGTGGAACTTATTTGCCATGGAAAGTTGTGAAGGCTAGAAGTATAACTGGTTTTGGAAAAGAACTAAGTAAGTTCATGGAGGACACGTCAATCCATGGTTATTAGCTAAGGTGGTCAGGGACAGTGTCCCATGTCCTTGTGTCCCTTAACTTCCAACTGCCAGAAGCTGGGACTGGATGCCGGGGGGCGGGGCGTGGATCATCTGAAATGACCCTGTTTTGTTCACTCCTTCTGAAGCATCTGGCACCAGTCACGGTCAGATGACAGAATGCTAGGCTAGAAGGACCATTGGTCTGAACCAGTATGGCCGTTCTTAAGTTCTTCATATTTAATATCAACACATCCTACTGTGGTGTAGAATTTAAGAAATCCATCGTACTTGCAAGTTATAAGTTTGATTTACAATTGTGGCAAAAACGGATTGCCACAGGGACGGATCAGCTGTGATTGCTCGAGTGACTTCAGTGATATGTGGTTGTTTTTTTTTGTTTGTTTGTTTTTAAAATACCAGCTGAGGATTTGGCTTATAGAATTTTTCAGATCAAGGTGCATTGAAATAGACCCTTTCATTGAAGGTGCTCAAATCATATTTCAAACACTAACCGAATAAGCTTCACAAGACTTCCATGAGGAGGGGTAAACAGAGAGGCACACGAGGGTGCAGGGCTGGGATTAGAACCCAGAAATCTGGATTCTTAGGGTTTAGCCAAAAATACATCCCTTGTTTAACACAAATGAAAAAATGGTGGATTCCATGTTATAGCCTTCAAAAATAATATTGGCTTTCAACTTTTATCCTGTTTTAGTTCATGAACTCTTTAGAGGAGGGACTGTCTCAGTATATGTTTACATACTACCTAGCCCAATAGGATCTACCGTAATAATGAAAGCTCCTTGCATAACGATATTTTAACTCTTCTGTTGCTACAAGGTCTCTTATGACACTTGAAGAAATTTTTTCCATAACTAAGTTTTTTTTTTTTATATCCTTATTACCATACCTCTGAAACGCCCTCGAGCCTCGTTGGGGGCTAGGCCTCATACAGGAGAAGAGCTATGTCCGCACTGTGGTTTGTAGCCACATCTGGCAGCGGGGAGAGCATCTGGCAGTGCGGAACGGTTTCAGCAGCAGGACACTAAAAATAACTGTGTGGACATGGGATGCACTGCTTGGGCATGTAGAGAGCTGTGGGGTGGGTGTATACACACACACACCCACCCACCCACCCCGGGGGTCACATGTGGATGGCATTCTACTAGGCTAAGCCATGCCCCACCGTCTACGCTGCTATTTCTACCTGTGCTTGCTGGGCAGTGTCTGTAGTCTACCGCGCCCTAAGTATAGACATACCCTGGGAGACCATCCTTGCACTGGAGATTTTTTTTTTTTTAAATCAAAATAGACAAGGGTGGGAGGGGAAACAGGCACAATGGGGTGTCTTGCTGAAATAACCTGCGTAGCCCACGGGTGGCAGAGCTGGGAGTAAACTTACTGTATGCAAAAGCTTGTTTGCAAAGAAAGGAGGAAGGTTTTTTTTAAACCTTCCTGGTCTGTTTTTGAGTCAGCAGTTCTGGTTTTCATTAGATTATAAATATGATGCCTCCAAAGCATTTTATGCATTGATTTCTCCCACCCGCCGCCTTTTCAGCTGTATCCAATAGCTGCAGTTTCTTGCTGGCTTGGCAGTTTGTCGTGATCACTCTGAAACAGCCACAGTCCACCATGCCACTGCTCATTTCGCTTAGTGATGAACAAGGCCTCTCGGATGCTGTTAGCTGCCATGTGAAATAATCACAGCTGAAACGTACTTCTTAGGGGGCTGACTGGTAACCAAACAAATGGTGTGTTTTGGGTGTTTGTTTGGCCCTGTGAGTTATTTGTGACCTTCTTTAATTGTTTTAGTCTTGGGCTGGAGGTTCAGGGACTGAAGTTGTCACAACAGAGAAGGATTGAAGCTGCTTTACAAAGTAATCTAGGAGGAGGCAGTGTATCTTGCTGCATAGTAATAAAACGTTCCTCTGTCAGCTTTCGGTTGTGCAAGCCTGTCTCTGGCAGGAAAGGATGATATCCGTGCACAAGGCCGTGAAATGGAACACATGCCTAGCAAATGTAACTGGGTGAAAACCCTAAGCATGCTTGCTGCTCATAGGGCTGCTGCTCCGGTCAAGTCCCGCAATCCCGAGTCGTTCCTTCGGATGATTTAATTGCCACTTTAAAACATCTCAGAAAGGGTCCCTCCATGATGCAAGTGTATTTCTAGAAGGGTTTGGAGATCGGAGTGCATTCTCACAGGTGTAAATCCACCCCTATGAGGAGGGCTTAGCACCGGTTACACACCACTTATGCCCTACACCAGGAGTGCCATGCTGGCAGCCTGTGCAGAGGTGAATTTCTCCCACTGATGTCTCAGGACTTCAATATTAATGACCCTGTTGCCTCCCAAAAACACGAGCCTCCTCTTTTCTCTCTGCCCCCTAATGATTTACAGCTCAGCTTTTTGCTTTTTCAGGGGAGCTGAACAGGAGCTGAGGGAGTGCTGTTTCTGGGGGGGGTTGGGGGCCAGGATTATGAAGACACTGAGTTACATGGAACCGGCACTGAGAGAGACATTTAAGTCAGCAGAACTTGGCCACCAGCTGAGAATCTGGCCCTTCGACTTCAAACAAACGGGAGCTTTTGTTGTACCTAGGGAGATGAAATCCTTTTAGTACGTTAAATATGTTAGACGCTTTTTTATTAAAGTGCCTAGTGGTGTTTAAAGACTAAAAGTAATCAGTACTTCAGTCAAAGCTGGGTGAGCTGTTGCGGCTTCCTTGAGCTTCTTATGAGAGGCATTCTTAATGACCAACAGGGAGAGGGCTTGCGGCTGTGTTGCAGAATCAGAAGTGTTGTAGATCTGCCGGAATGGCCCACGTTTTCTCTTGGCTGCGTGGGGTGCTAGAACCCCTTTTTTTGTGTGTCTGGTTTCTCACTCCGGCAATTGCAGTTGGACTCTGTGCTCGGTGCAAAGTTTACAATGAGGCATCTCTCTCCCTGCCGCCCCCCCCCCCCTCGACCCCAGCTAACTCATTTGATATGAAAAGGAGGACTTGTGGCACCTTAGAGACTAACCAATTTATTTGAGCATGAGCTTTCGTGAGCTGTAGCTCACGAAAGCTCATGCTCAAATAAATTGGTTAGTCTCTAAGGTGCCACAAGTACTCCTTTTCTTTTTGCGAATACAGACTAACACGGCTGTTACTCTGAAACCTGTCATTTGATATGAAGTCATCTAGCATGCTGCGGTCAGGGCTCCTCTGCTTTCAGCCAATCCCATTGTCTTGCGCTCTTTCACCCCCTTTGCACAGGTCGGCTGTGTGGGGCCGAACCAGACCTGCATATTCAGAAGGGTTTTAATAAATTTATGTATTCAGGCTGACTTGGGGGGGGGGGGGGGTGTGAGCTGAAACTGGGTAAAGAAACTGTAGCTTTGTAAGTCACACCCTGGCTGCATCTATGCTGGTAATTTCAGGGCCCATTATATGACAAGCTGTCTGGTTTTAACAGCTATTGCTACAAGGAGAAAGAGGGGCCTTGTAGTTAAGGCACTGGACTGGGGCTCAGGAGATGAGGGTTCAGTTCTCATCTCTGCCAGAGTCGCCCTGGGTGACCTCGGACAAGTCACTTACAGTATGTTTACACTGAAGCGTTAGTTTAACTTGCCTTAGTATGGCTACAAATAGCAGCGCAGGTGCGGTGCAGAGGTGGCTGCACAAGCATGCTGTGGACCCCAGGTCCATTCTCAAGTTGCCAGCCCGTGCTCCAGACCATGTTGCTGCATTTACGTTGTTGCGTATCCATGCTAGCGTGGGCATGTCTACCCATGCTGTAGTCAAACCTCAGTGTGTAGTATTGACCTAGCTCTCTCTCTGCCCCACCTGGGTTTAGTTGTAATCCCTTTGTCTTCTTGACTGTAAGAGTTCTGTGGTAAGGATAAGCTCATAGTATGTCTACATAGAGTGAATTTGATTTAAATCACTAGTCAGGAAGACTTGATTTAATCATGGTTTTCTACATAAGTGCATTCTTGTTGGTTGTTATAACCTTAATACATATTCTTCACCACTCAGAGACGTAGGTTTCATTTTTAGAAGGTACACGCTATATACATTTTTAAATAGTGATTTATTTTGAAAACTTTTCAGATTAGTTTTTACAGCTGTATCCAAAAATGAATAATTGTTTTGCTTATTTCATTTCATGAAGCAGATAGTTCATCTCCCAATGACTTCATAAATATCTCCACTTCAACAGGTTAATCATTAATATTTGGAGGATTTTCTAATACAGCATGGCAAGGAGGATAACCTCACCCAACAGACATTTTAAATTTGTTTTATTTAACAAAAACAACGTAGTTAAGTAGTCTGGATTTTTTTTCTTCGACAGCAAACCGATAATATTTTAACACAAAGGCATATGTCCCTCATGTCTCTCATTTATCTCTTTGTCCAGATCTATTCCGCCCCCAACAATCTTTGCTATTCATTGAACTTTCTGGAACTTTGCACTTTTAGAGAGAGGTAGGGGGTTGACTCTGTGTACACAAATTGAGGAGGGCAATAGAGTTGAGATCTGTTATTTCTCACCTCTATATATTTATTTAAAAACGTTTTTGCTGTTTCACAAGCATGTTACATCTGGAGACACAAATCCAGTTTGAGAACTGCAAAACGAAGCATCTGTGGTATTTTCTAGACTGAGCATTGGGTAGATACAAAGACTAACCTAAATAAACAATACAGAAGCCTGTGGAACCCCGTAAGACTGGGTCCCTAATCCATTAACTATTACAACTCATTTACAAAACTCTTCTTAAACATGAGTATATTCTCATATTCTAGAATTAGAATTTAGAATCCCTATTCCATGATGAGAGGCATTATCGCTCAAAGATAGGTTATTTCCCCTCAAAAAGCATTTAAAAAAATTTTTTCCCCCAACCCTGCTATGTACAGTCCAATGGGGCCTTCATTTGGGCCCTCTAAATGCTACCGTGACACCGACAATTATTGATTAGTGTGCCACCAACCAGGTTGTGGCTTCATAAAGCAAAACCCTGAATTTATGTACTTCTACTGGGAGAGCCTTACTGGTGGCTTCTTCACCCAGAAAACTAGGATCCATAATGCCCTACCACTGTAAATTTGCAGTGGTAGCAGTTGTAGATACTGTAGTATAAACAGTGAAGTTTGAAGGTAGGATTGATGATTTATTTTTAAATCCCGAGTCCTGGCTACACTCCATTTTCATCCACAGTATCAAAGGCCTTTATTGTTTGAACAAATGGTGCGATTCCACAGTCTCAAGTTCTTCTCAGTGTGTTTGAGCAAGTTTTTAGTCATGGAAGAAAATACGGCTGTAACAATCTGTTGGGGGTGCTGGGAGCCACTGTGTTACCTCTCTGCCTCAGGAAGAGTGAGCTTTTCTGGAGATTAGACTGTGTCTGCTCCCTGCCATACCAGTCTGTCTTCCTCACCAGCAAACTCCTCCAGACTCTCTGGGCCCAAATTTTGCCTAGTAGGTGACCATCAATGAACTTCAGCCCCCAAGCTTCTCAGATGTTTCTCTACAATGCACAGGCCCTCCCATTTCACATTCACAGAAGATACTAAGAATGCTGTTCTGTTTTTAAAGAGTCAGTCAGTTAATAAGTTGTAACATACTTAATTGGGGTAAACACACCCTTCCTTTCAAACACAGCACTGAGTTGGTTTATAGTAAAAAATAAATAAATAAATAGCAAGTTTATTAGCCAAAGGACATAGGCTAAGTGACACCAAGTAGAAGGAATAAAGATAGACAAGCGTACAAATAAACAAAAGTTAAAAATAACCGTAATAGCTAAGGCCTAATTTACCAAGTTACGGTCTTTAGTAAGGAAACTACCTTGAATAATCTTCCCTTTCCAGCAACAGTTGACTAGCTCTTAGCCAGGATCCTCCAAGTCCAAGGTGCTGGTTTTCCTTGAGTCCTCAGGTGAAGAGTAACTTAGGGGCTTGCTCCCCACCTCTTTATAGTCTAGTAAACCTTTTAAATGTGTGGTTCTGAAATGTATCCCCAGATAACGTTCCTTTTTCCTGCAGCATGTGGATACCGTGAGCTCTTCCCTTGTCACCTCCCATTGGAGACTTTGACAGTGCAAATGGTTTGTTCCTGCAACATCTGATACAAATCTGATAAGTGTGGGCCCCTTACTGAATGAGGGAGGCAATCTAGTGATAGAGGATGTGGAAAAAGCTAATGTACTCGATGCTTTTTTTGCCTCTGCCTTCACAAACAAGGGCAGCTCTTAAACTACTGCACTGGGCAGTACAGAATGGGGAAGAGGTGACCAGCCCTCTGTGGAGAAAGAAGTGGTTCGGGACTATTTAGAAAAGCTGGACAAGCACAAGTCCATGGGGCCAGATCCGCTGCATCCGAGAATGCTAAAGAAGTCCACGGATGTGATTGCCGAGCCATTGGCCGTTATCTTTGAAAACTCATGGCGATAGGGGGAAGTCCCCGACGACTGGAAAAAGGCTAATGTAGTGCCCATCTTTATAAAAGGGAAGAAAGAAGATCCTGGGAACTACAGGCCAGTCAGCCTCACCTCAGTCCCTGGAAAAATCATGGAGCAGGTCCTCAAGGAATCAATTCTGAAGCACTTAGAGGAGAGGAAAGTGATCGGGAACAGTCAGCGTGGATTCACCAAGGGCAAGTCATGCCTGACTAATCTAATTGCCTTCTATGACGAGATAACTGCCTCTGTGGATGAGGGGCTGCAGTTCTGCAGAAAAGGACCTAGGGATTACAGTAGACGAGAAGCTGGATATGAGTCAATAGTGTGCCCTTGTTGCCAAGAAGACCAATGGCATTTTGGGATGTATTTGTAGGGGCATTGCCAGCAGATCGAGGAACGTGATCATTCCCTTCTATTCGACATTGGTGAGGCCTCATCTGGAGTACTGGGCCCAGTTTTGGGCCCCACACTACAAGAAGGATGTGGAAAAATTGGAGGGAGTCCAGCGGAGGGCAACAAAAATGATTAGGGGACTGGAACTCATGACCTATGAGGAGAGGCTGAGGGAACTGGGATTGTTTAGTCTGCGGAAGAGAAGAATGAGGGGGGATCTGATAGCTGCTTTTAACTACCTGAAAGGGGGTTCCAAAGAGGATGGATCTAGACTGTTCTCAGTGGTAGGTGATGACAGAACAAGGAGTAATGGTCTCAAGTTGCAGTGGGGGAGGTTTAGGTTGGATATTAGGAAAAACTTTTTCACTAGGAGGGCAGTGAAGCACTGGAATGCGTTACCTAGGGAGGTGGTGGAATCTCCTTCCTTAGGGGTTTTTAAGGTCAGGCTTGACAAAGGCCTGGCTGGGATGGCCCTGCTTTGAGCAGGGGTTTGGACTAGATGACCTCCTGAGGTCCCTTCCAACCCTGATAGTCCGATTCAAATGCCTAGCCCTTTGAATTTGGTCACATCTGGTTTGAAGTGTTGGTCTCTTTCCTTTGTCTGGAGAACACGTGTTTATCAACTTCCATCTTTTAGTCACAGACTTGGGTCTTGTCTATACTACTGCTTAAGTTGATGTCTTAGGTTGCGCAAGACTGAAAAAGCCACAACCCTGAATGATGCAGATTACGTTGACTTATAGCACAGTGTAGACAGCACTTCAGTTTCCGCCTCTTGTTAAGGTGGTGTAATTATGTTGACGGGAGAGCGCTCTGCCATCGACAGTGCGCATCTTCACCAGACACGCTATGTCAGCCCAGTTGCGCCAATGTAGCAAGGCAGTGAAGACAAGCCCTTTTAAGGCATAATTATCAGTGAGTGTTCATGATTCCACACACACACACACACACACACACACACACACACACAGCATTATCACATACATTTCACAGTGTGATGTTAGTTTTCAAATGATACCTCACAAGGCGCATTCTGTACAGATATCATTGCAGTAGTGTGCAAGGTGTGAATATGGGGGTGCCCTACGGTCACAGCTGCATTGTTTTCTGAAGCACTTTCTGCCTTAATCTCTCTAACTAGAGTCAATTCCTGCAGCAGAGTTGCTCTCTGGCCATTGGTATTTGGGCTTAGATCCCTGAAAGAAGGGATTGTCGGTCTGTTTGCTGTTTTTGACCACCTCTGTTCCAGGACTGGTGTATACATGGTAAATAAATGAGTTCCATTAACAATACACCCAGAGACTTCATCACTGATTTCTCCTCCAATGGAAGCAAGCCTGGAAGGCAGCGACATCTACTCCCGCTGTAAAAAAACGATAAAACCATTTTTCTGCTGATGCACACAGATGATGATGCACTACAAAGGGAAGATGGAGTCTAAGATAATTTGGGTACATGTTGTCGGTTCGTCTAGTTTTGAAAAGAGGATGAGGTTAGGTTGGGGTTAGCTAACATGTTCGCTGCCTCAACTTTTTTTTTTTTTTCCTTAATCCAGACAGATCCTGGATTTGTGTGTCAATAGTTTGAAATGTTCTGGGTTCCTCTCTAATTTTAGCCTCTACTGTGAACTTCCTGGCATTTCATAATGTTTAGTTGGGGTGGTTTTTTTAACCTGTTGTCTTCCCCCCTGAACTTGACATAACATTCTTGTATGTATAAATTACTTTAAATTACTCACATAAATGAAAGTTATATTTGAAGCTATCTGCCCAGGAACTGATTTAGGGAAGGGAAGGGTTAAATTGACCCTGTTGGGAGATTGGTATCTGTTGTTCCAGAGTGTCTAACTGGCAGACCTGAAGTTGAGATCCTTACATGTTTCCTTTGGGTTGAATGGATATGTCTGTCTAGTTCTCCAACAGTTCTGCCAATCTTAAATGTCTGAAAAGGCTCGATTTCAGATCTTAGATGAGTTTCTGTTTTGGTTTTGGAGTGACACTTACGATGCATGCTTATACAGACATATGACCTTCAACTTGAAATAGTGGTGGTTTTTCTTCTGCTCTGACGTCAACTTTAAAAAATACTACTTTTTTTAGTTTGTTTTTTAAAGATCTGATACTGAAGAAAAGTGTCCCAATGCAGTTCTACACCGCTTCAGTATTAAAACTTTGAAAGTGCTGTTCACCAATAGTGGGAACGGCTCCAAGATTTCAAACTGAAGCACAACAGAAAGTTTTCTAAATCTATCGGATTTTAAACAAATGTGGTTCTTCTAGCGGGCAAAGTGTTGTGTGTCAACTTCCTGGGCCAAAGAAAAACAGCAAGGCACCTTTTAAAGACGAACAGATTTATTTGGACATAAGCTTTCGTGGGTAAAAACCCCATTTGCTCAGATGCATGGAGTGAAATTTACGGGTACAGGCATAAATATACTGACACATGAAGAGAAGGGAGTTACCTTACAAGTGGAGAACCAGTGTTCAGGGGGCCGATTCAGTCAGGGTGGATGTGGTCCACTCCCAGTAATTGACGAGGGGGAGTCCCAATACCCAGAGAGGGAAAATTGCTTTTTGTAGTGAGCCAGCCAGTCCCAGTCCCTATTCAAGCCCAAATTCATGGTGTTAAATTTGCAAATGAATTGTAGCTCTGCAGTTTCTCTTTGAAGGTTTTTTGTTTTTTTGTTGAAGTATGGCTAATGGGTATGTGCGCACCACTGTGTTCCTATTGGGTGCCGCCCGCGCTTGACGTAAATCAAGCAGCCTTCACATCGAGTCCGTGAGGCTTGTTGTTTCCTCTGAGGAGCAAAGTCTCTGAGCATAGACCTCAGCTTAGCATACTTCATCATCTGTTTTTATCAGCTAGACAGTCCATTGGCAACAGATGGGCTTTTTGGGTTCTGAACTGGGCTTTTTGGTTTTTCTAAAAAAAGAGAGTTGTTTTTTTTAAATGAAAAACACTGGGAGCATTCAGAGTGTTAGAACGTTGGGCTGCTATTAAATCATGAGATCGCCGTCTTTGGTCTCCAGCCAGGCGAATCATTATGTGGCTCCTTTGCGGCCAGAAACCTCAGTGCTGTGGATTCATTGCTTTACCTCGCTTTAGTCTCGCAGTCAATTGGCAAACCTATAGTTGTCCATGGAGTTTGAGGTGCGAGGTGGCCATTTTTTGTTTCTCTTGCACCAGATGATTGCTGCTTTTTCCCTCCAGATCTGTGTCTACATGGGTCTCCTAAGAACTTCACAAAATTTGGAAAGTGTGTGCGCGTGCATCAACGAGCCCAATGGGCCACATGGCTCCGGCTCGAAGTGCTACTGGAATAGCAATAAAAAGTCATGCTTCCTGCATTTCTAGTCGCCAAAGACGCACGGAAATTCATATTTGGTTTAATGTGTTGAGCTGGATGAATCCTTCCTGGTATATTTGACTCTTTCTGATGTGACCGTGTTCCTGCTGATCCGCCACATCTTGGGAAGTAATATGGTCCAACAGATGGGGTGTTTTTGACTGGGACTCCAGACACCTGGTTTCTCTTCCTGCCTCTGCCACGGACCTGGTGTGTGACCTTGGGCAAGTCACTACATGGCTCTGTGCCTCAGTTTCCCCTCTATGAAGTGGAGAGAATACCTGTCTGCCTTTGGAAAGCACTTGAGGTTTATGGCTGAGCAGTGTTATAGAAGAGATTATTTATTTATTCTATTGGAGAAATTTTCAAAGGCACAAGCAGGATTTGGGCACCAGATTCCCACTGATGTTCATTGGGCAGCCAGTTGCCATTTGTGGCTCTTGTAAACCTTGCCTATTACTATTCTCCCCCCCTCAGTAGTCCCCCTCCCCCGAGGTCTTGGTCCTCTGACATCAGAGGCATCTGGGCAGCAGATCCTCCTTTGGTAGCCTCGATTATGGGTAACAAATGCCAGTTACTACCGTCTAGCGCCATGGCATTGTATGGCCTGTTCGGTAACAGCCTGTGCTCACAGGATGTACTGTAAGACCTTTTTTGGTACATACTGAATCCCCTGCTACATAGCAGATCTTTGAGAGTCTCTTCTAGACCAATACAAATAAATAGGCCATTGTAACCAGAGGGTTATGACATCAAGTTGGGAGTAAGAAGCAGGTACTTAAGTCCTAAACCACAAGGATCCTAGTGTCCTTCTGTTCCAACATAACTAATAATAAACTAATACAAATAGAGAAATACAAAACTTCTTGTTTCCCCTTCGGGTGGCGTTGTGCCAAAGGGCAAGCAGCCTATTGCAATTAGAAGGGAGGGAAAAGTGGCTCTTGAGGGGGGAGTTGCCTCCGCTCCTAGATCTTATCATTTCAGCTAGATCCTTTACAGGTTCACACAGCGGGGCTCTCTGTGGCGTAGGTGGGAAATCCTCTTATCCATATAAATTGAAAGCTTTTTGGCCTGCATTTACAGCAGCCATCTGAGTGGGAGAAAAGCCAGAGAGCCTCCAACACGTACATTCTTCTCTCTCTCTAGGGTGGCAGTGACTGGCTAAAGATGCTTAGATCAAACTAGTCCTGTGGTTTTCTGTGTTCAGCTGAGATGGCTCGTGCATCCTATCCTGGAAAGGATGAGAGTGCTGTTTAGCCGATTTGGCTTTTTTTACAGGGCGTTTCCAGTACACAGACAAACTGCTTTGTTTTACAAATAGGTGAGGGAAGAAATGCTGCATGTCTGCAGCACGCTGCTACTAATTGCTGTCTGTTCACCACAATGCAGAACTGTGTGTACAGCATGGATATGGGCGGACAATCTAGCTAGAATTCATTTTACAGCACCCAGCTCTCGACTAGAGGGAGGGCCCTTTATGCCACCCTGGCAGCATAAATAGGGAATAAATGACACCTCTCTCTCTCTCCCCCTCACCTCCACCCGTGAATATCCATTTCTCCCAGCAATATATTGAGCCTCCCCAAAAATTAACCAGGCACAACTCCTGGGGTAAACCTTCATTCCCACTCTGCTATGGAAATAGCTGTTGTCTAAAATACCTACCTTCTAGAATAGTTCATTTCATCCTAAAGTACCTTTAATCTATAGAAGCGCCGTAAGCTTTTGAAAGTGGGGAGGGCAGCATGGCTGTATCTAACAGGAGGGGGAGCAGTCTTGGGGGAAGCCCCACCTCTTCAAAGACCCCATCTCTCGTTTTTTTTACTGTCCATGCCCAGCAAGCAGGAGCTCCAATTTGAGACTTGCACCCCTAAAGTGAACACCGTGAGAGAGCTTTCTCTACCGTAGAAGGACGCACAATTGAGCTGATTCTGTTGGGATTTGAACCTGTGAGGGCAAGGATGTTTAGGTAGGCCAAAGGCTTCAGCACATTTTCAAAAAAGGGCTGGGAACCAGCTGAGCTGTGTCTGAGGAAGGCGGAAGCTGGACCTGGAGCTCAGAATGCAAACCCACGTCACTTTCCCTAGTGCAAGAAAGTGTATCCTTGCAGGTACTACATTAATACGGAGTCATTTCCTTGTCTGGTGGGGGAATAAACAAACTGGCTGAGTTGGCTTTAAAGCGAGAGACTTTTTTTTCACTGATGGATTTTTCCATATGAACATCCAAAGGCCCCTTCACTGTGCAGACCTACTTTCTGAACACACAGCACACGCTTTAACTGTTTCAACCAGAGCTAAGGAATCAATCCATGATGTGCACTTTCTATGCAGGCTTTCACTTAACACTGCAAGTACTTCTTGTACTATTCAACTAACCAGCACTTTTTGTGGTCGGCTCCTTAATTAACTACTTTACCTCTCACGTATTTGGGTAAAACTATTTCATTTCGGGCTTTCTGAGACTAGTAGCATAGGCGTTTCCCCTAAATATGGTGTGCTTTATATGTCAAAGGAAACTCGGTCGCAAGTTGCCTGCGAGTCTGACTGCCAGTCACCAACACAAGGAAATGGGAGTGGAGGCTGAAATCCAGTCTGAGCTGGTAAATCTCAAATTGCACCAGTCTCTTGCTTTTTTTAAATTCTTCTTGCACAATGATGGAAGTGTCATCTGGAATTTACAGCCTTTGCTGTAAATCTGCTCCCTTATTGTGGCTTTCTAACTAAACCTCAAACACTTTGTTTAAAAATAATCAGGTTCTAATTTAAAGTATGGAGATCTTGTCACTCCCATTAACTCAAGGAGAACTGTAAGGTGCTTGATATTGTTGATGATGATGATAATTAGGGTCAGTGGATATTGACCATGATCCCAACACTTTGCTATCGGGCAAGGGCGTAACCTGTTGCAATACCTGATATGGGGAAGGAAATAGAGGTTAAACTCCTCCTACCACTCCTTTGTGTGTCACAAGGTCACCCTAAAAACTGGGGCTTGGTGCTTTAAGACTACCTAAAGCTACTCCCCTCTGGGATGGGGAAGGAAACTGGAGGGTCAGGGAGGAGCGCTGTTTGGGCATCAGAGTAACAGCTGTGTTAGTCTGTATTCGCAAATAGGAAAGGAGTACTTGTGGCACCTTAGAGACTAACCAATTTATTTGAGCATAAGCTTTCGTGAGCTACAGCTCACTTCATCGGATGCACCCGATGAAGTGAGCTGTAGCTCACGAAAGCTTATGCTCAAATAAATTGGTTAGTCTCTAAGGTGCCACAAGTACTCCTTTTCTATTTGGGCATCGTTAACTTCATTTTCCTCAGAGGAGTTCTGGGGCTCTTTGTTTCTCCTGTACTATGTTTGTTCCAAGTCACTTAACCTCTCTGTGCCATCTTCTGTAAGTTGAGGGTAATGCGTCCTTCCTCCCGCCGCCTTATTAGTACTAAGGAAACTATCCGTGGCCCAATTCTCCCCTGGATGAAATTGTCATGACCTGAGTCTACAGGCAGAATCCAGGCCCTCAACCTGCGTCAGAATTCAGGGGTGGTAAACTGTGCTCTCTGAAACTCTTGTGTATGAAGCTTCAGCCACCAGAAACCAGCTTAATCATAAAAACCACATATGTTAAACTCTCCTACTGAAGTACACCGTGGCTGAGATGTCCAAAGTCACATAGAGTTAAACATTCAGCTCCCATCGACTCACACGTGGAGTTGGACACCTAACTATGGACTCCTTCGAAAGTCAGATGCCATAGCTCTGTTCTCTGTGGGGTCTGATCCACAGCCCACTGAAGCCACAAAAAGACTCCCGTGGCCTTTGGATCAGGCCCTAAACCAATAAGGATTCGTTAGATCAACAGTGCGTCAAAGGAACTGGATTCAGATGGACTTGAATTATTGTAATGTACGTCAATCATTTGGCATAGATTGTAAACTCGTTGAGGTACAGGCCGTCATTTTTGTTCTGTGTTGGCACACAATCGGATTCTGGCCTATGCCTAGGGCTAGTGGGTGCTAAAATAATACAAATGCTGTGTAATCATCATCATTTGATGCGAAAATGGAGCTGCTGCTGAAGTACCCTGCTTTGTAAATAAATCTGTCTGCAGTTGCTGTAGTGATAAGGGAATTGCTTTAACAAAGTTCAAACCAATGCGGTGTCTGTAACTCTCACCTGCTGAAAAACTGTTAACCCTTTCTAAATACGCAGTTCAGTAACAGCATAAAACAGAGAGCAAGACGAACGTATGTATTTGTCGGATTAATACCAACAAAATCAATACAGCTGTCTTACTACCCCGCTGCAGTTGAGTAATGGGGATAGATGTATATAATAGAAAAGCTCCGTATAAAAATAAACCCACAGATGTTTCTATATGGTGAGGGAGAAATAATAGAAATACACACAAAGAACTTAGTCAATAGGGAACCACTGTCTGTGGTTTTCTAGTCCATTATTTATATAGCTTTGGGGTGCAAAAGGTGGCTTAGAGGGCAGTTCCCAGACTATCCTCCACAAGAGAGCAGGGCTAGACCTTGCATTGCATAGCAAAAGCACTTGGGTGCACTGGAAGGGGGGAGTGTGTGAGTGTAATGGGCACCTTCGCCATGCAGAGCTACTAATCTAGCTAAAATAGCTCCGTGCACAGCAGTGTGGTCTAACTGGGAGACGTGCTTTCTGTTCCCAGCTCTGTCACTGACCTGTTGTGTAACCTTGGGAAATCACTCCACATCCATGTTCCTCAATTTCCCCATCTGTAAAATGGGGATAGTGATACTTACTTGGCTTTTGTTAATCCCTTTGAGACCTATTGAGAAGCTAAGTATTATTGGCCTTTGGGGTAAGCCATATCTGAAGGCTGAATTTGCTGCTCGTGTATAGCAGTTACCAAACAGTAGAATTTTGCAGCTAATCATTTTGTGCTTAAACTCACCAAACTATTTCCCTCAGTTTTTTTCCTTTTTATTGCAACAGGTGGATGAATCCAAAGTTGTGGTGCACTGAAACCATCTCTCTTTTTGTAAAAGATGTTCCAGAATTAGTGCAATGCACACCGACCTGGGGAAAACTGCTTGGTGTAAGATTTCAGAGTAACAGCCGTGTTAGTCTGTATTCGCAAAAAGAAAAGGAGGACTTGTGGCACCTTAGAGACTAACCAATTTATTTGAGCATGAGCTTTCGTGAGCTACAGCTCACTTCATCAGATGCATACCGTGGAAACTGCAGCAGACTTTATATATACACAGAGAATATGAAACAATACCTCCTCCCACCCCACTGTCCTGCTGGTAATAGCTTATCTAAAGTGATCATCAGGTGGGCCATTTCCAGCACAAATCCAGGTTTTCTCACCCTCCACCCCCCCACACAAATTCACTCTCCTGCTGGTGCTAGCCCATCCAAAGTGACAACTCTTTACATAATCAAGTCGGGCTATTTCCTGCATAAATCCAGGTTTTCTCACATCCTCCCCCCCCCCCCCCCCCATACACACACAAACTCACTCTCCTGCTGGTAATAGCTCATCTAAACTGACCACTCTCCAAGTTTAAATCCAAGTTAAACCAGAACATCTGTGGGGGGGGGGGGGGTAGGAAAAAACAAGAGGAAACAGGCTACCTTGCATAATGACTTAGCCACTCCCAGTCTCTATTTAAGCCTAAATTAATAGTATCCAATTTGCAAATGAATTCCAATTCAGCAGTTTCTCGCTGGAGTCTGGATTTGAAGTTTTTTTGTTTTAAGATAGCGACCTTCATGTCTGTGATTGCGTGACCAGAGAGATTGAAGTGTTCTCCGACTGGTTTATGAATGTTATAATTCTTGACATCTGATTTGTGTCCATTTATTCTTTTACGTAGAGACTGTCTATTACCAGCAGGACAGTGGGGTGGGAGGAGGTATTGTTTCATATTCTCTGTGTATATATAAAGTCTGCTGCAGTTTCCACGGTATGCATCTGATGAAGTGAGCTGTAGCTCACAAAAGCTCATGCTCAAATAAATTGGTTAGTCTCTAAGGTGCCACAAGTACTCCTTTTCTTTTTGCTTGGTGTAGTTAAGTGAACAACAGGGAAGCCGAAGCAAACTCGAGAGAGGTGTCAAAGGTATAAGAGTGGGAAGCTTAGTACAGAAACAAGGAGAAAATGTACAGGGAGAAAATAAGCAGTCAAATCAAGTTGTCACACCCAACAATGGGCTAATTTGTTGTGTTGATAGTCGAGTGGGTATGGTAGTTAGAACCGGGAGGCGAAAGACAATCCAGGAGCTGTATTTTAGTAATACTGCAGGAATGGTAAGCTGCTCATGCATAGAGCGAGAGATTCATTATGGTTTTCCTGTAACTGGATCATAGTAGCCTGTTTTTTTGTGTGTTTTTTTTTTAAGTCTTATGTAGTCTAGTGAGCCTGCCCCTAGCACAGCTAGGAAAGTAAACTGTGAGGTACTTCTGCTAGTTTGCATGATATATGGCATCCTAATCTCTGATCCATACTATTTTAATTTTTGTAAATTAAAGGGTTAAGGGCCCAATTCGGCAAAGCACAAATGGTCAGTTTATATCCATTTATTCTTGTGCCAACATTGGCCCTCAACTTAAATAATTGCTCTCCCTCCCTGATGTTTATCCCTGTGATGTATTTGTAGAGAGCAATTGTATCTCCCCTCAGCATTTGTTTGGTTAGGCTAAACAAGCCACACTCCTTAAGTCTCCTTGTATAAGATAGGTTTTTCATTTCTCTGATCGCTCTAATTGCTCTTCTTCTGCACCTGTTCCAGTTTGAATTGTTCTTTCTCAAACACGGGAGACCAGAATTGCGCGCACATAAAATCTAAGATGGATAGCGTCTACAAAATGAGACCGAGTGCATATTTTAGTAGAAAGTTTTTTGCTTTATACAGTTGGAATCCATGATAGTGGTTTGGCTGTTTCTAGCATCATAATTTCCTTTGCTTTGGATAGAGACAAGGTGATGTCGTCTCCCCAAGCCCAACTGTCTTTGGATCATCCAACTTTTTGCTTTTGGAAAAATGATGGGAATGTTCCATAGGGAAGCTGCAGTGATTGGGGAGGAGGCATAGCATTGTGCGAATGCAATCTCTGTACAATAATTCTTACAAGAATAAAACATGCAGCTAGAAAGTGATTGTGGCCTGTGCCTCATTTACTCATACATAAATAGCACTTACGTCTTTCTAAAAGGTGCTTTCACCATAGTTTTTTATAGATCATGATTCAGAAAGCATGTCTCTAACTGCATTTGGATGATGACACTCCCTGCTTCTTTACCTTCCCTGATGACCCTTTTTGAGGGTGATAGATCAGTTTAATGGGGCATTTGTGTGTGATGTAATGTTTTGGAAACACTAATGACTCCTGGGACTGCATTTAACCCTAAAGGTTCTTGTATGAAATAACCCTGGTAAATGGGAATGAAAAGTTCTTCTCCCACAGAAGGACAGCAAATGGATTTTCAATCTGGGTGGCTGAATTATTCTGTATGAAAAGACCACCTCCGAGAACGAGCCAACAGTCTCCACAAGCGAGTGAGTCTGCCGCATGTGAGGTTTGCTCCTAACCAGCAGCAATTTGAGGTAGTTCCAAGCACTGTCTTTGCACTTCGCTCTAAAAGGCTCAGGACATACATAAAAGCCTTGTATTCACAAAGCTACACGCCTCAAAAACAGCTGAATAAACAATTGTGCAAGAAGGCAACATGACCGCCTGGTAGCTAGGCAGTCTCTTTGGGGGGGGGGGGGAAAGAAATTGATCCCGAGTCTTGCTCTACTTGAGTAGCTGGAAGTAAACTGGTTGATACAGAGCAAAATCAGTCTAAAGAACCTCCTTGAAAATTACAGTGGAAACTTTGTTTGGGTTTTATCCTTTTCCCCTGCAGTGTTGTGAAATTGAACACAACTGCAGGGAAACCACTCGCCAATCTGGTTCCGTTATCCAGATTGCATAGGCAAAGCAAGATATTAAAGGGAATGGTAAATGCAAATGAGAAGAAAGTTGTACTAGTTTAACTATAAAAAGAAAAGGAGGACTTGTGGCACCTTCGAGACTAAGGTGCCACAAGTCCTCCTCCTTTTCTTTTTGCCAATATAGACTAACACAGCTGCTACTCTGAAACCTAGTTTAACTATGTGTGTGTTTGCTAAACCAATTTGGCTAAATCAGTGCACATGTCTGTTTGGACACTCTTATTTTGCTTTAAACCCAGGCTTATTGTGGTGTCTATTGGGAACAGGTTTAAGCTAAAGTAAAATAAGTGTCCACACTGGTTGGCACCAGATCAACTAACTAAATCGGTTTAAAATCCCACCTTTAGTTAAGTCAATGCAATTTCTTCATGTAGGTTAATAACAAGGGTCTGTCTACACAGGATGTTGGTGTGTGGCATGCCAGGGGGTGAATCTCGGGCATTCCACATGGCTGCACAGTAACCGCCTGTCCCTTTGCTTTGACAGACTACCATTTCAAACTGAGTCCCTATCCAGACCTGACCACACATGCAGAGAGATTCCGTGACTTGCCCAAGGTCACACAGGGAGTCCATGAAACCTAGGGTGATCAGATGTACCGATTTTTTTTTTATTTTTTTTTAAATAGGGACAGTCCCGATATTTGGGGCTGCTTTTTTTTATTTGGGCTCCCATTACCCCCACCCCCTGTCCTGATTTTTCACACTTGCTGTCTGATCGCCCTAATGAAACGAGATCTCCTGAGTTCCAGTCCTGTGCCTTACCCATAAGACCATCCTTAGAGCTGTGCCAACGTGGAAGGTTCTGAACAGCAAAGTAGAAGGTGTGGGTTGTACTTTCCGGTGGTTGAACTGAACAGGTTATGTTCCCGATAGCATAGCTCCTAAATTAACACTGGCTATTCTTGATTTGTGTTAACCCGTTGCCACTGATTTATTTAAAACAGATATTTAAAATTCAGGTTACTGTCATGCTGCCCTTCTGGAAAGAACTTTACTCTGAAGTGTAGACTGGGCATGATCTATGGATCACCTTTCTTGTATTTCTGATAGGAGGTGCTCGTTAAACCAGAACTTGAATCTGTTTTAACAGGCACATTCAGTTGCATTTAAGGTTGAGTAATTGAGTTGCATTGCTACTAAAGTTGTTTAATTTTTGAGGTAAGTTGGACTGTTGTAATGGATCTCTTATTCAGCGTTGTATAAAGTCTCGGTTTTCTGTTTCAATGCGTTGAAGTCTTCTGATCTCTAGACTGTATTAAAGATTGAGAAATCAAAAGCATTACAGACTAAAGCTTTCAGGTACTGTTTTTCTGAGATTGATCCCCAGTTAGGAATATTGCCATATTATGTCTTCTATCCAAAGCGCTACATATACTTCATAAAGGTTCATAAGCATTATTATCCCCATCTTACCGAGGAGAATGTTAACGTCTGTCTTTTAAGTGACTTGTCTAAGGTCACATGGTGAGTCAGTGGCAGAACCTGGACGAGAACCTAGACCTCCTGATTTCCAGTCCTTTGATCAAACTACTGGACCATGTGATCTCCTGTGAATCAGCTGTTTCAGTGTAAGGCAATTATCCCTTGCTAGTCCTGCGGCAGTGAAATTTTATGGTATGAAGTGAACAAGGCAAACTCAGTGTGAGTGTTAACAGATGAGTTTTCATCGGCTATAAAGTGCTCTTGTGCTTTGCCTGACGTTCAAAATACGAGCTACTGGAGACATAACATTGTTGCCCCGCCGCTTATCTGCGGTGGCTTTCAGGGGTCTCGCAATGGCTCACTTTCTGTTTAAAGAAATCAGTGACAGGGAATAAGGCATAGCGTAATTTACTTATTTATCCTGCATACACAAGCACAATCTTAAGCCCAGACTGTAGGCAGACCACCCCAAAATGTTCACCATTGCCCTTCAGCACAGGAAAAAGCTGATTCTGTGACTCTCCACATATGTGCCCAGCCACTCGATAGCATGATCTTCAGCCAGGTGAAGAGCCCACCGTCCAAGTAAGTCGGTGGGAACACATCAAGGATACGCGACAGTCTGAAGTTGACCGCATCTACATCCCCATTTGAAGAGAGTGGCCCCAAAATTACCCTGTTCTGTTTGAAACCAGTTCAGAGATGACTACAGGTGCGGTGGGCATATAGTTGGGTTGGTGACGAGAGAGCGATTAATGACTGTCGTCGCTGACTGCCCGTCACACCAAGCAGATTCCACAGTCATGTCCTGTGGTGGCATAAGTGACCACAAAGGGCGTCTAGAAGACCGACGAACTGGCAGGTGGTTGAAGAGGTCTGAGTAGAGAGTTAAGTCCCTGTTCTCACAGATCTTGGCCAGAAGGATGATGGAGGCTCCCTCACTGTGAATATGAGGCAATGCAATGTTGGCAGCTGTCACTGTTCCTCTTGGTTTCCAGTCCCCATGCAACGTGGTTCCCCATCTTTGAACGCTGTTTTGGAATTCTCTGTTCTCTCCTTTGTGGCAAGCCTCGGGGCTCTCTACCTGGGCAGTCACTAGTCATCATAAACTTTTGCCTGAACAACATTAAATCAGATACCACCTATGTTACCTAGAAACTCTAATGTTGCCTTTTCTCCCAGTGGCATATAGAAAGAGGTAGCACCTCTTTAAATGGCTTGTCAGCACTCTAGGGGTCCTCACTGTGTTCCAGAGTGTGGGTTTTTTTCCTCTCTCACGCGCTCGCTCGCTCTTTCGGTGGGTGGCCTTGCCTATTGCACACAGTTAGTGCACACAGGTGATTGGACCCCACTGTGCCCACATTGTGCCTTTGTGCCACATTTGCTGTGTAAAGAGTAAAAGACTCCGCTCCTCGGTGTAAATCAAGACATGGGTTGCTAAATGCCTCCAGACCCTTTTCTGGCCTTCTTGCATGGGGTCTCAGTACCAGCTAATCCAATTGCCTACTAGGAAACCTGTCTCAAATAGGCCATTATTGCATGGCTGTCACTGCCTGCCTGTGATTTGCCGGTTACAAGAATCCTCCAAACACATGGAGTTCCTTTCGCCCAATGGGGATCACGTTAAAAAGTTACCTCGCACCACCATTATCAGGGGAGTCGAGAGGGATCACCGGTTGGTTGGAATGCAGCTGTTTATCAGCACTCAGCAGCGTTTGACAGGCTAGGAAGAATCTTGCATCTTATTGAAACTACAGAGATGCTGAGACTAACTATGAGCATTGGGATTTGGTCAAAACATTGAGGCCGGAATACCAACCCCCATGGCCTCTGTAATGGCCACAAATTATCAGGTCATCCTGTTTTCTCAGCTCAGTCTCAAGGAGACTAGCTGTAAGAATAAGCTGCGGGGCATGGGATAGCTGGCATAAGAGGCTTAACAAAGTGTTCAGTCCCCTAAATCAAACCTGCTGGGTTTGCTACCCAGCTAAGGGTGGAGTTGGGGTGCAGCAGTTGTTTGGAAGAGCTGATATGGGGAAAAAAGCCCTGGTTGAACTTTGCCAAGATTGACATGCCCAATGCTCATCCTAAATGGATGAGATCATGAGATGCACTTCCTTCACAAGGCTTTCACTTGAGAGGGAGACACACCCACACGCACCCTTAGAACTAGAGTTATGCTTTAGTTTTTCAAAGGAGTCTCTGGGAATCTACACCACGTTTTCTATTAACTTAAGTGGAACGCAATTCCCTTAGACTGCTTTGAAAACCTCAGCCCAGATAATGTTACTTGTCTACCAGGTTGGCCTGTGGCAAGCTCAGAAGCACTCTTAACACCGGTGCCCATGAACAAGGGGCACTTGTAACATAGATGCCATCAGCTCTGTTGTCCCTCTTGAAAGTTTTTACTTGCTCCTGTTCCTTCAGCTTCAAACGGCTGCTGACAAGTTGTGCATCTCTTCATCTGCATTGAAGCAGAGGTTCAAATCTCTCTTCTCTTCCCACCCCTCCCCCCCAATGCCAAAAACGGTAGGAAAATGCCTGTCTGCCAATGCAGTCAGTGAACATGTTCCTAGTCAGACAGACAGGTCCTTTACCTGGAACTTTCCTGTGGCAAGGGCCTCACCCTCTGACCCAATAGCAGGCACGTCCATCTAATTTCACTTGGGGCAGCAGAAGCTCTCAAGATCATGGCTGGCTTGGTGCTGCACAGGTCCCACCACACATGTGCATGGTCTTGGAGTGAGCAATATCTGGCTGTCTGAGGCTGGATAGATCGGGGTGGGCAGACTTTTTTTGGCCTGAGGGCCGCATCGGGTTTCCAAAATCTGTATGGAGGGCCGGTTAGGGGAGGCTGTGGCTCCCCAAACAGCCTGGTATGTCCTGCTCCACCCTCCCCCGCCCCGGTGGCCACCCTGGGATTCCTGCCCCATCCAACCATCCCTTCTCCCTGTCCCCTGACCACCCCCTGCCCCTGACTTCCCCCCGCCACCCCATTCAACCCCCTGTTCCCTGCCCTCTGACCACCCTGACCGCTAACCACCCCCCGAATTCCCCTGCCCTCTATCCAGCCCCCCCTCCTCCCTGCCCCCTTAGCGCACTGCCTGGAGCACTGGTGGCTGGCAGCGCAACAGCTGTTCTGCCCAGAGCACCAGATCAGGCAGCCTCACCGCGTGGCTGGAGCCAGCCACGCACCCCACAGAGCACCAGGTCAGGCCACGTCTCTGCAAGAGCCCTGTACCTAGAGCATCGTTCCAGCGGCGCGGCAAGGTGAGGCTGCAGGGAGGGGCCGGGGGCTAGCCTCCCGGGCCAAGAGCTCAGGGGCCGGGCAGAACGGTCCTGCGGGCCGTAGTTTGCCCACCTCTGGGATAGATGGTCCCCCCGGAGCTTAAAAGAAAACAATCCAGACAATTGACTCTTAATTCATTTTGTTCATTAGGTTTAGAATGAAAGAAATCTTTGGGTTCGTAAGGGTGGCTTTTTTTTGTTGTGGCTGGGAGTCCCAAGTTCAGCTCAAAGTGAGCTGTGCCAAAGCGAAGTCAGATTTATTGCTGTCGTCTCGGGTCTCTCTCTGCTCCAAGCAGACTTTTTTTTTTTTCCCCCTGGATGCTCTGCTTCATCCAGGGCTGTGATCGTGAAAGTCGAGCTTTCCTCAACATCCTGTTGGGCAAGGGGGGGGGGGGGGGGAAGCAAGGGGCCAAGGGGAAGAAAAGCATTTCTGATGGGTTGTGGTTTTACAGCTGGGGGTTGCTGCTTCACATTACAATGTGGGAAAACGATCTACCTTGTCCCGAGAGTTCTGGGGTTTATTCTTTGCGCTGTCACCAACCGGCTGTGTGATCTTGCGCATCGCTGTGCTTCTGTTTTCCCCTGCCACCCTTTGAGATCTTGTCTGTTTCGACTGTAAGCTCTTCAGAGCAGGGATTGTCTTTTTTTTTTTTTTTTTTTTTTACTACGTGTCTTACGGTGCTCAGGTGCTCAGTACCATGGGGCCCTGATCTCAACAGGGAGCCTTGTAAGTGCTATAGTCTTACCGAGCTGTAGCTCACGAAAGCTCATGCTCAAATAAATTGGTTAGTCTCTAAGGTGCCACAAGTACTCCTTTTCTTTTTACCAGAAATAGTAATAGTTTCTCTTGAAACTGTGGAGTATCGCTGCGAGGACCGTATGGAGTATCTTGTGCCAAACTCTAGTTCTGTGTTAGAAGGTTGTCTGTATCTTAATGTCAGTGTTCCAGGGTTCCTAAAATCAATTTCAATGAACAGTTGTTGGGTCTAGATTTAAACAACCTCCTGCAGTGTTTGCAATTATTTCAGCATTGTGCTAATGCGCAAGAACCAGACAGTGAGTGGCTTACATCCTGTTTTTTCCCAGGAACTCCTTTTTTTAAAAACTCTTATTTCTTCAAAGTGCATAAATGATTAAAAGAACTTATGGGTTTGGATGGCCTTTCCAGCATTAAATCAGGAACAGTGGTAGACACTGGAAAATGGAAACTGCTTTTAATGATGACTTTTAGCCTGACAGTCACTTTAAACTGTTAAAGACAGATGTAAGTCTGGCCCCTAATGGCTGCTGCTGATAGCTGCCGTTCATACTGAGGTGTGAGGGTCAGAAGAAGAGCACTGAAACGGGGAGTGGTGTCTTTGCTATCTCTGTGTTGGAGTTGATCTGTGTGCTGCTGCGCCCTGCCCACCAAGGGGTGGGTTCAAAAGACAGCTCTTACACCTGGCAAACTTGAACTTGGCTTCCTTTACCTGGGAGCTTACAAAGACAGCCAGCCTGGGCACCCTGTCTCTAGCACGCTGCCCCTCTTCCCTTGAAATGCTGCTTGGTTTGAGCTGAAGGCCTGTTGGTATAAGCAATCCAGGGCTAGCAGAGCATTCTGTGTTGGGGCCCCTGGACCTTTGGAACTTGCTTCCTCCAAGTCCATAGCAGCTCGAGTTCATCAGCCTTCAGGGCATGCCAGCAGGCTTACCTATTCTCTCTTCTCCATCAGGAGTAGGGTGCTGGGTAGTGGTGGTAGGAGACTAACATTGGATGGATGCTCTTTTGTTGTAGAGTACGAAACAAATCCAAAATGAATTGCATTAATATGCAGCTAAGACCCACCCTGTCATCCAGAAACCTTGAGAGCCCAGGCTGGCACTTGATTTCTCTAAATGGCACATGGTGGGCAATTAAAGTAACCAGAACCCATTTGCTGAGCAGTGTAATTGAGTGAAGAGCTGTGTTAATCAGTGGTGGGTGAATATATAGCTCACCCTAATTCTATTCTAAAACCACTTACTGTTGAAAAGTACGATATCCCCTGCCACTTGTTTCTGCTTTCCCTTCTTTGTGTTAAATCCATGTACCAGGCTTGTATTTTATTGGAACTTGTGGCTTCCTCATTACAACAGGAGAGAACTTCTTGTCAGCAAGTTAAGGAAGTATGGGCTGGATGAATGCACTGTAAGGTGGGTAGAAAGCTGGCTAGATTGTCGGGCTCAACGGCTAGTGATCAATGGCTCCATGTCTAGTTGGCAGCCAGTATCAAGTGGAGTGCCCCAAGGGTCGGTCCTGGGGCCGGTTTTGTTCAATATCTTCATAAATGATCTGGAGGATGGTGTGGATTGCACTCTCAGCAAATTTGCGGATGATACTAAACTGGGAGGAGTGGTAGATATGCTGGAGGGGAGGGATAGGATACAGAAGGACCTAGACAAATTGGAGGATTGGGCCAAAAGAAATCTGATGAGGTTCAATAAGGATAAGTGCAGGGTCCTGCACTTAGGACGGAAGAATCCAATGCACCGCTACAGACTAGGGACCGAATGGCTAGGCAGCAGTTCTGCGGAAAAGGACCTAGGGGTGACAGTGGACGAGAAGCTGGATATGAGTCAGCAGTGTGCCCTTGTTGCCAAGAAGGCCAATGGCATTTTGGGATGTATAAGTAGGGGCATTGCCAGCAGATCGAGGGACGTGATCGTTCCCCTCTATTCGACATTGGTGAGGCCTCATGTGGAGTACTGTGTCCAGTTTTGGGCCCCACACTACAAGAAGGATGTGGATAAATTGGAGAGAGTCCAGCGAAGGGCAACAAAAATGATTAGGGGACTGGAACACATGATTTATGAGGAGAGGCTGAGGATTGTTTAGCCTGCAGAAGAGAAGAATGAGGGGGGATTTGATAGCTGCTTTCAACTACCTGAAAGGGGGTTCCAAAGAGTATGGCTCTAGACTGTTCTCAATGGTAGCAGATGACAGAACGAGGAGTAATGGTCTCAAGTTGCAGTGGGGGAGGTTTAGGTTGGATATTAGGAAAAACTTTTTCACTAAGAGGGTGGTGAAACACTGGAATGCGTTACCTAGGGCGGTGGTAGAATCTCCTTCCTTAGAAGTTTTTAAGGTCATGCTTGACAAAGCCCTGGCTGGGATGATTTAACTGGGAATTGGTCCTGCTTCGAGCAGGGGGTTGGACTAGATGACCTTCTGGGGTCCCTTCCAACCCTGATATTCTATGATTCTATGGGACTTCTGGGGTCAGTTGACGTCAATGGAGCTATGACGATTGACATCAGCTGAGAATCTTCCCCCTGGGTTCTGTTTCTGGCTCTGCCACGGACTCCTCTTGTGACCTTGGGCAAATCACTTAACTAATCTGTGCCGCCGCCTTCCCCCATCTGTCAACATAGGCTCACTGCCCGAAAGGTGCTGTGAAGCTTAATGTTTAAAGCACATTGGTTGAAAGGCACGAAGGGCAAAACGTTGGTTGTCCTAAAATATTGCGACTCCCCGGCCAAAAGTTAATACCACAGGGGTTTTGTCTTGCAAGGGGCAAAAGTATCATGCACAGAAATGAGGGGGCAAATAATGGAAACCAAAGAGATTTAGTAAATATTAGCTGTTCAGAATGCACAATTTAAAAAGTAAATGGAAGCAATGGATTCGACCCAAATTCAAACCAACTTGTATGGTCAGTGGAGGGGAAAATACTCTGCTGATGACTTATACCTTGTAACATTTTATTTCCCACACGGAGCCCATGTGATCAGTTCAGTCGCAGTCTGTAGGAACACTCGACTCGCATTCTGATGCTCTGTTTTGCAAGGAAGGTTTTTCACTGCAGAACCACCCCATTTTCTTGAGCACAATGAGAACTAACCTTTTGAAAATCCAGTGTCCCAGGCCACCTTGTCTGAGATCAAAACTTGCTAGTAAAAGATTTGAAGGAACTTATTGAAGCTCATTTAGCTCTTGTCTAAACTTGAGTGCATTTCGTTCATGTGCCAAGATTTCACAGCTAGATAGTGTTGGGAACCTGTGTATATGTGCCTCTGCTCAACTGTGTGCCATAGGCCATATACTGCTCATGTACTACTTTAGTTCAGATGTTAGGGGCCTGGATTTGAGAAGAATCTGGAATACGGAAATTACTATACTGAATAAAACTAGTGGTCTAGCTGGTCCAATATCCTGTCTCTGACAGTGGCCAGCACCAGCCGGCTCAGAAGAAGGTGAAAGAAACCCTGCAACTGATGGCTATGGGATAACTTGCCCCACAGAGAAAATTTCTTTCTGATCCTTAATTGGCTTAAGCCCGGAAACATGAGGCTTTTGCATCCAATTCAAAATCCTCTATCTCCTTACTATTACAACTCTGGATGATTGTTGCGCATATTCCCTGTTGCTGTGAAGTTCTGAGTGGCCACAAGGTCTAATAGCCATGAAGTCCTAGATGGCCACGCTTTTGGCTACCTGGGCTGTAATATTGGTGGCCTAATACTCGGAGCCACCAAACACCCATGGAAATCAACATGAACTTCACGCCTTTGGAAAATTAGGCCATACTATTCTAATTCCGCTGAGTAATGCTGCTGGAACAATATTCCACAGAGTCTACTGGAAATGTCTTACTAAGGCTGCATTGGCTGCTGTCCAGCTGCTCAGTAACTTGGCTCACTTTCTCCGCCTGTTCTGCCAAACAGCATCACTCTTCAGTGCAGTTTGAAGCTGCCACGATAAACTTTCAGCAATCCATTGGGCTTCCTGTTACTGCCTTTAGTCCCTTGCCGAAAGATATTCACCGGGTTTTTGCATGTCACTTACTGAAAAGCCAGCACTAAACATGTAAAAATGAAAGTCCTTCGGGAGCTACTATTTTACCATTAAACCTGGATTATTCCACAGTTGGCAATAAAAGTGTAAACCATGCATCAAGTACACTTTCTAGTTTATGCGCACAAACTTATAACCTTAAAACGATGACACTGCAGTACTATCTTCCCTTGTTTGCCTGATGAAAAAGAAAAATGTGTGTAAATGCCTTCTTTGGCAAGATGCGGTGACTACTTACCATGAAGCACACAAGTGACAAAGTGGAAAGCTGGTGTTTATTTTGTGGCCAACAGTAAATTTGCAAGGCAGACATTTGTGAGATGGGGAGAAGCAGAATAGACCTCCAAAATCAATGCCTCTCCTCTGGAGAGGAGATATAATATGAGGTTGTGTCTTCCAGTTGTCTGTCGTAAAATATGCCCATGTCTTACTCCGATTGCACGCAGGACCATACTAGGCCTCTACTTGGAAAGGGAGGCTTTCAGTGAAAACCAAAGTACTGCAGGAAAGTGACTGGACAGGTGACATTCTTCCTTCTTAAATGTTGAACCAGTGTCCTGCTGGTTGGTGCTGGGCTGCTGCAGATGCAACCTTTTGAATGTGAATTAAAGCTAATATCCTGACCAGCTTCTGATGATTAAAGATCTCATGGCACTTCTTATAAGATCTGATGTGTTTCCTCTGGTGTCCAGCCTGGCTCACTGTGGCATTTACAAAGGCAGAATGTAAATTCTCCCTGTGATATTAATTGGGCATAGTATTGTGTGTGTTGCCTTAAACTGTTTTGTGTACTGCTACTGTCCTTCACCCAAGAGGTGGCTGCATTTCAATGATGGTTGGAGTGAACTATTTACATAGGGGGGGGGGGTGTGATATAAACTAGAACACACCTGTGTAAATAGTTCACTCCACCCATTACACACCGGGATTATATACGTACATGTGTAATCTCTTTATAGCTCTTAAATGCTTGAGAGACACACAGGTCTCTTGCACTCAGAGGATGTCCTGTATGAGAAGAGGAAATAGATTTTTGGCCATTAGGAGCACGCACAAGCTTATAATAAACTCATATTTAGCTGGGTGCTGTAAACTTTCTTCCCTTCCATAGAGGCTTGCTTTACGAATGGAACATTACTAGCCATATAGGCTTGACGAGCAGAGGCCTCCTGTCACAGAACCTCTTGAGCCTATGGAGCTGTGGGCAATTGTCTAGGAGACCTGGAGGGTTCTAGTTCAAAAAAGCAAAAGTGAAAATAGCGCAGGAAAAAAAGGCAGGTCCTAGGTTCATAAAGCTGATAGTGCCCGTGGGCTTTCCAGGCACTCGAACGCCAGGTGACAGTTGTAGTAGATATACATAAACATACACACAAGCAACCTTGGACCAGAATGACCTCCACGATCGCCTCTCTGCAATCCTGTAAAGAAGAGCAGTCCTGTGGTGGCTCTGATTTGCTCTCCGTCACAAGGAGACAAACTGCAGAGGGGTGTGGGTGTGCGTGCGTGCATATTTGTGCTGCATAACTGGTGGCCCAATTTCTCCTGGTTCCTTTGCAAGTCAGTTCGGAGCTGTGGGTGTTCAGCATTCTTGGAAACCTAGTCCAGATGCCTTGTAACTCTGCTTCGATCATCTCTTCTTAGGGGAGTCGCACTGAAGCCATTCAAAGTGTGTAAGGGATACAAGGTGAAAGACACATGGCTATTGGTTTGTTCTCTCCCCCCCCCCCCCCCCCTTGGATCTGTTTGGGGTTCCTGTGTACCCAGCACTTTGAACCACACACCCAATTTGTAGATACCCAGCTAGCCCTCCATCACTGGACTGTCTGAGCACCTTACAAACATTAATAAATGAATTCATCTTCCCGCCACCCCTGGAAGGCGGGGAAGCATTGCCCCGACTTTGCAGGCCAGGCACAGAAAGGGAAAGTGACTTCGCCTACATTTGGGCAGGGAGTCTGTGCCAGAGCTGAGAACTGAACTTAAATGTCCGGAGTCCCAGGCCGGTGCTGTTCCCGCAAGACCAACCTTCTCCGAGGAGTACTGTTGAGTGAGTGGGCCTTTTCTGACTCCTTTCCTCCCTTTTTACTCTGCCATGAACCCATTCACACCCGGACGGGTGACTTGGCAGCTTGTTTCAAGGTGCAAGAGAGACCAGACTTTACTCCTTTCAGTAGCTTAGTGGGTTAGTCTGTAACTAAGGGTACATCTGCACTGCAGCTAGAGGTGTAATTGCAGCATGTGTGGACAGGCAGGGGCCTAGTTTACATTGGGGCTGACTCTGAGGGTCCATAATTCACGTTGACTTCAGTTGGCGTTGTGGCTGCAAAGCACTTGTGAAAATTAGGCTCGAAGTATCCAGGGAGCATGTCCGTGTCTTAGAATTGTAGAAATGTAGGGCTGGAAGGGAGCTTGAGACGTTACAAATCCAGGCCCTGGTGGTGAGGTAGGACCAAATAAACCTAGACCGTTCCTGACAGGCATTCACCCAACATGTTCTTAAACCTCTAGTGGTGGGGATTCCACATGATCCATCTTGATCCAAGCAGTCTTCCACTCTGGAGCGGTTGTGTTCTGGGGCTTGCAGGCTTTCTGGGGACACCGCAGCTGTTTGCGTTCTACTGTATCACCTGATCTCTGTGCTCTGACTGTCGCTCGCCTTTGCCGCCTCCTCTTACTGAGTGCTTCTCTTTCCGTTCTCATTCCCACTCCACTGGCAGCCAGGTGACGCTTACTGAGCTCTAGGTCTCTGCATTCCTGGGCCTCCAATCAAGCTTTGTAGTAAACATCACCTGGGTGCAGTGTGCATGCAGGAGAGGCTAAGTGGAAACAACCTTGAAACCTGGGCTGGAAACACATGCCTTAGAACAGTGGGAGACGTTAGGAGCTCAATATGTTTTGCTTATCCAAAAGATCAAGATTAGTGTATAAATTCTTTCCCAGGGAGAAAATACCAGGTACTAAAGGGCTCTTTAATCTAGTGGAGAAAGACATAAGAACGAAAGGCCGAAAGTTAAAGCCAGACAAATTAAAATTAAGAAACAAGGCACGCTTTTTAAAATAAAAACAGTGAGGGTGATTGATTGTTGGAACAAACTACCAAGAGGAATGGTGGGTTCTCCATATCGTGATGTCTCCAAATCAAGACCAAATGGCTTCCTAGAAGATAGGGTTTAGCCAGACACAAATTGGGCTCAATACAGGGGTAACTGGGTGATGTTCTGTGGTCTGTGTTGTCAGAAGGTTGGATGACATGATATGATGACCCTTCTGGCCTTTAAATTCTTTGACCCCTTCTGAATGGACCCTGGCCACTACGTGTTCTGTGTCTGATAGCAAATGTAATTAGTTCCATTAGTTTGGTTTGGTTTTTTGCACTGTGATTAAACCAGAACTCCTTTCCTGTTGAGAGAAGCTTGCCACTGTTATGGGTAGCAAGTCCATTCTCTTGATAGCTTATTTTGTTTGCAAATACAACTAAATTCTTTTGAATTGCTTAAATTTGCAGTCCTGTTGGTTGAAGTTGACAGTAGTTGAAGATGATTGAGGAAAGGGTGCAAGGGTATAACTTCACAGCACATTTGATAAGCTGTGCTGTAATAAACATTAATGTTAACTTTAAAAAAAAAAAGTCCATCTTTCTGAACTCAGGCTACGGAGAGAGTGCCAATTCCACCATATAGACTCCACTCCCATCGCTCCATGCAAAAGACAGTCCACTGTATGAAACATGTCAAGCCCTCATGGAGCAAGTTTTTATCCTACTTTGTCAGAAATTAACTTTCTAATTTTATTCTAGATTCCTGTTACTCGCTACCCTTGAACCACTGGGGTCAATCTAATTGAGATTCTCCGTGGCATAGGTTGCTTTTTGTGCCTGTTGGCGTGGTCACTTCCAACAAAAGTAAGAATATGTAATTCTGATATACATTGTCCATCAGCTGTGCTCTAGGAGTGGTTGACTTAATAAACATGGCAACATTCAGGAATAATTGCATTATTAAGGGGAGCATAGCCATTTTGCAATAAGTGTCCTGTGACACTTTTTTTGTATTTTTGTCTGATTTTTTTGTAAGCAAGTAGTTTTTAAGGGAGGTGAAACTTGGGTGTACACAGGGCAAATCAGACTCCTGAGAGGGGTACCATAGTCTGCAAAGGTTGAGAGCTATTGCTCCAGACTTAAACTGCATGTACATCCAATTGGGAAACAACCCGCAAGCACTAATTATTGTTAGCCTGTCAAACGCAAGTGATTTTGATGCTAAATTTTACTCAGCAGGTGGATGTTGTATCTTTGTGCAACATAACATGAAGAAACCCGCATACACGCAGTTGGGTCCCATATATGTGATTACTACCTATACGTAAACATCCTAGGCCTAACTCTGAGGTGTCTGGTGCCAGCCCCTGTTAGATATCTTCTGCTCTATGAAAGCCACTTCATTTTTCATTACCTTCCCCAGGTACTATATCTGCATTTAACTTCACAGATAAGGTTTGTAAGTGATCCCAGGCAAAGATGAATATTTCACAAAGAGCCTGCCTCATTTAAGGATTCTGTCTCCCTTTGTATCCGTAAACTTTTTGAAAGCCCTGTAAAGAGAGACGCTTGCTGCTAAATTATGTAAATTGGCAGAATCTATTTTACTACTTGTTACAAGACTGCAGTGGACTCATTCCATGTGTTCTTCCCCCTCTACTCGCTGCAAATAAATTCATGACCCTGGAGTCTGAACAGGCTCAGACGTTCTCACTTTTGAGAGTATATTTGGTTGGCTTCTTGGCCTTAAATGCCATTCACACGGGGCTGGTAACTATAACTGTGTCTTTGATGGGGAAGTAAAGTATCCTTCCCTTGCCTTCCTTATTATGGTAAGGTCTGGGGAAGTGGGGGGAGATAAGTCCAAGGTAAGTGATTTCATGGGCTTGGTACTTAAAATGTCCATGGCATCAGAACAAAAAGCAATGTAGCCTGGGTTCCATTCTAGAGCGTATGCAAAGAGGGCAGGCTGTCTTAGGTGTCCGAGCGATGAATTTAAATTCCTGGCTTCCCCCATAAAATTCCAGATTTTTGCTGCGGCTGTAGAATCTTATTCAAGTTCACAAACTGAAGTTGGCAGAGGAGGTCGCACCAGCACGTCTCGATTCACGAAAGGCCATCCATTTAGCATCTGTGAAGGTTTAGAGCAGCAGGCCCACAGGGAGGTGTGCTCAGATCACTAGCTTATCGATAAAGCCGCACATGCTGGTGAAAACGCCCTCTGAGAACCAGGATGGTCAGCCCAAGCTGCTACTTACAGAGCCTGTTACTGAAAAGTACATTCCTGCTGGCCCCTTCTTGAGGAGCAATGACCAGAGGTTTCCCTGCCCAGAAGAAACCTGAAGACTCCAAGGCACGATCGATGGTCCTGTGTTTCACATGACTGATGAAAGCAGTCTCTGTGCTGCAACCCTAGGGTGAACGGCGCACTGTGCAAGATCCAAGTGAGGAGAGTCCTTGAGTCCTTCCAGAATGCATAAAGCAAATGTTTCTGCTAGCTCCTTTTGAAAGGGGCACGTAGCATCGGTGGTGGTTGGTTTCTTTATATTACCATAGCTCCTAGAAGCCCTTGTCGTGAACAAGGCCCTCATTGTAGTAGGCGCTGTAGAAATACAAAATTGGTGATGAAACTTAGTTCTCTGGTTTTATTAATTGGGCTTGCGATGAGGATTATGTTGCTCCCCCAACCCCCATTAGATTAGATGAAATTTTAATTTTTGAATTGGTTATCCTTTCAAATGTTGTTGTTGTTTTTTACTTCAGAGCCACAGTAACGTGGAGGAATGTTTTAGCTAATGGATTGGGAATTTACTACACAGGTGGTTCTATATCCAATAATTTTTTTTTTAAATAATGTTAGTATAAGTTCTGTACTTAGCATGTCCACTTATGTGGTGTAATTGTATCAAAAGGCCTGCTTACTCCTGCTACCCCCAGAACCCACAAAAATGAATGCTTTGAACATGTGCTAATTGGATATATTATAAGGAATTCATTATCAATACCTTGGGGTTTTGTGATCGAGGCACTGGGTGGGAATGGGAAGGGGTCTGCTGACTCGGGCTTGACTGAGACTTTCATTGCTGTGTAGATGTCTGGGCTCAGCTGGAGCCCAGGGTCTAGGACTGATTTCGGGGAGAGTCCTGGAAGTCTACACAGCAATGAAACAGTCCCATGAGTCTGAGTCAACTGGCACGGGCTAGCTGCAGGGTTTTTTTTGCTGTACAGACATACCCTTTGTGTCTTGGTTTCCCCATTCTGTAAAATGGGGTTGTTAACTAACAAATATCTAGGTATGATTATAATCTAGATACCCTGTATGGGGCCCAGACACCTCACAACACCTCATTGGTGGGAAAGTTACTATTATCCCCATTTGACAGATGGGAACTGAGGCACAATGGGACTTCCCCAAGATCACACAAGGAGCCTGAACCCCAGGCTAGTGCTCTAACCACAATACTGTCTTTCCCCTCTTTCTTCCACTTTTCTCTGTTTAGATCAGAGGTGGGCAAACTACGGCCCGCGGGCCATATCCGGCCTGCGGGACCCTCCTGCCTGGCCCCTGAGCTCCTGGTCCGGGAGGCTAACCCCCAGCCCCTCCCCTGCTGTTCCCCCTCCCCTGCAGCCTCAGCTCACTGCACGACCGGCGCAAGGCTCTGGGCGGCCGGGCTGCAGAGCCGCGGCCGGACCCTGTGCTCTGTGCTGCACGGTCCGTGGCTGGCTCCAGCTGGCTGGCGTGGCTGTATGCCGGAAGCCACCAGCGCTCCAGGCAGTGTGGTAAGGGAGCAGGGCGGGGCTGGATAGAAGGCAGGGGTGTGGTTAGGGGTCAGGGTGGGGAACGGGGGTTGAATGGAGGCAGGGGTCCTGGGGGGCAAGTCAGGAAGGAGGGGGGGCTTGGATGGGGGGGGGGGAGACAGGGAGAATGGGTGCTTGGATGGGGCAGGGGTCCTGGGGGAGCAGTCAGGAATGAGAGGAGGGTTTGGATGGGGCGGTAGGGGGTAGGGAACGGGGTGGTGGATGGGGTAGGAGTCCCTGGGGGGCCATCGGGGGCGAGAAGCAGGGGGGGTTGGATGGGATGGGAGTCCTGGGGGCGGGGGCACGCCTGGCTGTTTGGGGAGGCACAGCCTCCCCTAACCGGCCCTCCATACAATTTTGGAAACCCAATGTGGCCCTCAGGCCAAAAAGTTTGCCTGCCCCTGGTTTAGATCATAGCTCTTGGGGACATGGGGCTGTACTTAGTACAGAAGAGACCATCCGAGTACATTGGAGCCTGATCTCTCTTGGGGTGGGCTAAAGGAGATACTGAGTTAATGTCCAATAATACATTATTACTAGTAGCTCAGATATTTTAAGGAAATGTCTGCTATAATTTAAGCAAAAAGAAATGTCCACACATTACTGTTAGGTTGTCATTTTGAGTATGCTGCTGTGTTCCTTTTTAATCATTGTGTATCATTTCAACAATACACTGATGGCGACTGGAATCACTGTGTCCAAATTTGTTGATCTCTAAAAGCCAGGTTCAGAATTCTGACGAGAGAATACTCTAGTCGTCCTAATCTTGTCGAGTGTTCCAAGTAAGCAGGACTGGCCTCTTATTTCTGAGATTGGTAATAAAGATGAAAGGCTTTCCTCATAATCCAGCTGCGTAGGTTGTAGGGGTCATGACTTCGCTAATAGTCATGACCACAGAATGAATTGCGTGATGCTTTTTAAAGCAATACCCTCCAACAATGCACAGGAGATTGCTTTGTGTTCCACGTGGCAGGAATTGGGCTTCTAATGCAATTTGCAAAAGTGCTTCAAAAGCTGTAAATGCGCTCCGCTTGCAGCATTTAGTGAAGGCCATGGATGTTTCGTGGTTCTGGCTTCTGTAGAAGGCAATGCTGTTGTTTTATAGTCCAGATTTCCTCTCTATGATGGAAACTAATGGTGCAATAAAAGACCATATGGCATGTTAAGTAACTCACATAATGGCTTGTTGCTATCGGTATATTCTTGACTTTGATTTCTTTTAATTGAAAATTTGCCCCTTCCGATGCTTTATTTCCCTGAAATAACCATATAAGTAGAGATAAAAGCTGCGGTGTTGGGCTGACCAAAGATACTGTCACTAAGGCGCTGAGGAGAGCTGCTGAATACCCTCCTTACTCCGTGTACACCAAGGAGGCTGTGAAAACAGCTAGAATCCGAGTGACCAGGCTTGGAAGCAAGGATCAAGGCATTTCTCCATTACTGAATGAGCTGTTTCTTGCAGGTGGATTTGCTATCGTGTTTCTGGTGAGGACTAACAATGGGATGAAATGTGCCCTGAAACGAATGTATGTCAACAATGAGCACGATTTGCAAGTCTGCAAAAGAGAGATTCAGATCATGGTAAGTCATGCTGCATTAGGGGTCCTGAAGTGTTTATGGAAAGGCATGTCATCTGGGGCCGTGATCTGTGAATGTGGTCGACTCTCCTAGTTTTATCGCAAGTCTTGCAATATTTGTGGGTTTTTTCCTTTTTTAAAATAAATAATATATATATATTAAAAAAGAGAGCGCTCTTGGAATCATGTGATTTTAAGTGAGAATCTCCGCTTTCATCATTTTTCAAAGTTAGTTTCTAGCCCTTGTGGCTGTTTGAACATGTGAATCCTAAAGTTTCAAAACCCAGAAAGCAAATAAAGAACTAAAGAACTATTTCTAAAATCTCATGGAATTTTTTTAAGCCCACCTCCTGATTTCTGGGGATCTGGGCAGGGGGCTTGACCAACGTTCCCTCTAATGTTTTACATCTATGTGGAATGAATTTTGTTACGTGCACCAATATGGAGGTGATGTGTGGCGGGGGGGAGCTGAGGGGCTCAGGGTGCGGGAAGGGGCTCAGGGCTGGGGTGGGGGGCTGAGAGCTCTGGGATGGGGCTGGGGATGAGGGGTACAGGGGGGCCTCAGGGTTGGGGTGAGGGCTCCGGCTGGGGGGGTGGACTCTGGGATGGGGCTGGGGATGAGGAGTTTGGGGTGCAGGCTGCCCTGGGGCTGCAGCGGGGAGAGAGGACTCCTCCCCCAGCCCTCTCTTGCCGCAGCCGCCTGGAGCTGGGGGAGAGGCACCTCTCTGTCTCCCCGCCTGTGCGGCCCTTGATGGCCATGCAGCTTAGAGGGAACTTAAGGTTTGACGAATGTTTCTGAACGCTGGAGGCTGGCAGTACTGAGCTTTGCACGGTTGAACCTGATCAGCATTTGAACGGGAGACCTCCAAGTAGAGATGAATCTGAGAGCAGTCTCTAACCTTCAGGGTTGGAGTTGGTACAAATGTTGATATGGATGTCATCTAGTAAAAATGCGTATGCTGAGTAGCTAATACAAAGGTAACTGTCTGTAATGGCCTTGAACAGTAGTCTGGAGTATTAAAAGCAATTGGTCGTATTTGTAGGCTCGTTGCAGACCTAATTTAAATAGGGTGGTTAGTTATTTTTTTGCATTATCCAAACACAAGTTCAGAGGGTGTTTGTGTGCAGGGCAGGGCTGCTTCCAGGGACCTCCATCTGGGCCTCGTAGCCCTGATTTGAACGTAGCAGCTTGGGCACTAAAGTTTTTTGAAATGGCGATTTAAGGCTTTTTTTTGCTTTTTCCTTGAGTTGCCCTAAAAGTTTGAGCCTTATCCCATTGTGAATTCAAATCAAGTGTAGCCTTGGAAAAGGGACATGTAGGATAGAATCCCTTACCTGCAACAGTAGCAAATGTGCGTTCTCTGTAGTAACTCGTGTATTACTTTTACGGCTGCAACCCTGAACGTGAGTTTCAGGAGTTACCACACCACACGATGTAGCACAGCTTTCAAGGAGACCTCCTCTGAGCCCTAGATGATGATCTGGGGGCACAGCTAAGATTTGGTCTTGTATTAGATTTTTTTTTTTCCAGTTTATACTCGGAAAGTTGGTTTGCTTGCTTTTTATTTGTCCACTTCCTTCTCTTGATTGTGGAACAAAACTATCTGCATGATCTCATGTTAGTGTGGCCAAACCTGAAAAGCCACTGTAAAAGGAGTAATGCCTTACTCAGCAGGTCTGCTCCTTCTCTGCATTGTTTTATCTGTTCATGTGAAACTCTTACTTTGTGTCAGACCTGCAAAACTGACACTGCATTGGGAGAGCCAACTGGATTCTCTGCTAGCTTGCACATCATCAGTGGACTCGTTAACCAAGGTCCAATGGCAGGGCCGCCCTGCAACCCCACTGTCTCCAATTTGTGCCCTCACTTACATCTGTGTTAACCCCTGGAAGCAAATAGCTGTCGCTGAGGGTAACAAGGTTGCACAGACGCAAGTGAAGGCCAAATTTGATGTGAAGCATCTTTATTACTGGTGAGGTTGCGCAAGACAGAAAGAACCCACCTGGGCTGTCGCATCCCCAGCATGTTTGCCAACTTGGGCATTAGAAAGAAGCATCTCATGTAAGCTGCAAAAAATAGCTAGAGGTAGGACCCCCCAAAAGCCATTTTACTGTCGTTCTACAGAAGAGAGCTGAACTTTTAAAAGGTCAAACTTGTTAGTTTAATCACCTACAGTTTAATCTGGGAAGGGCAAAGAGGAAACGCAGCTCGTTCTAGAAATGGCTATTGCTGGCACAGTCTGCCTCGTGCAGATAGAAGTGCTTGCTCTAGGTTATGCACCCTGGAGCACCCGATCAGCGAGATGACCTGAATCTGGATCAAGCTGTTCTCGTGGGCACGCCTCTTGAGTAGAGGCACAACAGATTGCTCAGGGGGCTGAGTGACTTGCTGTTGAAGACTTCTTGCCCTAAGTCTCGCCGGACAGGAAACCAACAAAGGCAGAACTGACATTTGATGAACTTTTTCTATGTGGTGCCAATGCAAAGTGACCTGTTCCTTAATACAGGGTCTAGACAGGCCAACACTGGGAAGTCTGTACCGTACAGATCAACCTATTAAAATGTAACTGCTGTATACCTGGCTGTTTTGTGCTGTGAACGTGTCCTTTCTTACAGAGGGATCTATCCGGACACAAGAACATTGTTGGATACATTGATTCTAGTATAAACTCTGTGAGCAGTGGTGATGTGTGGGAAGTCTTGATTCTAATGGACTTTTGCCGGGGTAAGTGTTCGCTCACTGTGTGTCTCATTGAGACAAGCATCCATCTTAGAAACTCTCAAGGCACTTGTATAATAATTTTTCTTTAAGAAAACTACTGCTAGGCCCAACCCTTCCTTGGCATCAGCGAATAATTGGTAACCGAGCCAGTCGAGAATCCTGTCCCACAATAAAATGAATAGGTCTCCATTATACGTGAGAATAAGAATGTAGAACTGCTTCAATTGGCACCTTTTTCCATTGGCAAAGATGTTTGTTGCTAGGCCTAATGATTGTCTCTGTTTTATTTCCATCTGCTGCTTCCACATGAAATAACCTCAGACTTCTGAGGCCACCAGACTAAACCAGTGAAATTCTCCTTTGCTTAATGTTGTGTATGAACCTTCTTGCAAGTCGCATTTTGATACAGTGTACGAGTCAGTTTCCAAATTCCCCAACTTCAAATGATTCTAACCACAGATAGATCAAAGCCTCCAGTGGGCTGGACGTTATTAAAATGAAGTGCCAGACAGAGGGGAGGGGTGAATAAAGTAACTTTTTGTATAAACAATATTGATTTCAGGCCTCCGGAATAACCCCCTAGGTCAGGCAGAGAGGTACATGAGCATTGTCAAGCAGTGAGACTCCTATGAAGACTTGATTACCACAAATCTGAAAAGGAATCTGCCAGTGTGCTATCCAAGAGAGAGATGGATGCAATTACACATCTGTTAGATCTTTAGAGACATCTGTTGCATAGGGTTTAGAGGGAAAGCTGAGGCTTTGTTTCCCACAACGATGCTAGGGACGGAGAAGACCCGCATCCAGATGCCCTCCAGGGTCATGAAAACAATTGTACTGAAAATGCCTAGCTTGCCGAGGTGGCAAATGCTTCTAAACGTTTTAGAGAATTCTTTAAAAATATTAGATTTCCTCTTGTCACTGCTTTCCTCCTTGGCAAAGAGAGCTCATGACATCCGTCATTCTGCCTCCACATGCGGAGATCACTCTCTGATATAAGCACGAACAGTTTAAAACTGAGTTTACTGCTGTACAGTATATTCGTGTTAGACAGGTTTTGACACCTTCTGATATTTATGACTTAAATGACACTTCTCCTTTGCTACAAGTTTTATGGCCAAGGTTTTCAAAAGTAACTAGTGATTTTTGGGTGCTCAACTCAAAACACCTGGAAGTACCCAGACTTTCAAAGGACAGGTACGCAAATCGGGGCACCAAAAATCACTGGTCACTCACTCTCGCTCTGTCGCTTTCTCAAGGCTCTAAAATTAAAATTTTGTACAGACAATGACTTGTTTATGCTGCTCTATATGCTATACGTTGAAATGTAAGTACAATATTTATATTCCAATTGATTTATTTTATAATTAGATAAGGTAAAAGTGAGGAAGTGAGCGATTTTTCAGTAATAGTGTGCTGTGACATTTTGTATTTTTATGTCTGGTTTTGTAAGCAAGTAGTCTTTCAGTGAGGTGAAACTTGGAGGTATGCAAGCAAATCGGACTACTGAAAGGAGTACAGTAGTCTGGCAAGGTTGAGAACTGCTGGCTTAGCCCAAACTATGCATGACTAAAATGTATTTCTCTAATCTGGTGGGGGTTTTATGTCTACAGAGGCAAGAAAAGAACATGGCTGCATCAAAAACATGTTTGAATGTTGCAGTTATTTTTCCTAGTGTAGATTTGGGGGTGAGAGCACTTAGTGGAAACTTTAAATATTAGAGATGAAAATCAATAACCACTCTCAAATCACTTTCCAGACATAAATTCTCCATGTGGCGCCTCCTGACAGGTAAGGTACATAAGACACTTGATTTTACCAGTGGACCAGGAGGTTACGTTGTTTGCTTAAGTGAGATGCTGACAGCCACAGGGAGAGATTTTGTCCAAAGTGGATTTGGAACTCATGAGTTCCTTGTTCCCAGGATTATGTTCGGCCCATAAGGTCACACATGCCCCAATACCAGGCAGTTTAAAACCCAGCATGTTGGATCCCTTTGGAGAAGGTGGCTCCTTTTGACTGGTCTGTGCTTCAGCAATATGTGCAGGTCTAATTTTGCTTTTTCCTCCGTTTAGGAGGCCAGGTGGTGAACCTGATGAACCAACGCTTGCAGACAGGATTCACAGAGAATGAAGTCTTGCAGATCTTTTGCGACACCTGTGAAGCCGTAGCCAGGTTGCACCAGTGTAAAACGCCTATAATCCACAGGGATCTGAAGGTAACTTGTAGATACCAATGGTATGGGGTGGAGGTGTCTGAACAACGTATTCGATTGTCAACCCTTCTGGGCAAGGGCTGGGTCTACCCTCTATACAACGCCTAGCACAATGGGCCCTCGCTCCCGATCAGGGACTCATCATATTGCCATAACATTTATATTGATGAGAAAATTTATTCATGAATACATTCTTTGCCTATTAATAGAAAAGTCACCTTGTTTGCCAGATGTTCAACCATCTATAGGTCTGCTCAAATTATGCAGCCATTTGTGAACAACTGTCACAAAAAGCCTACCAAAATCCATGAGATAAATTGTTCACCATGAATTCCAGCCACCTTTTCAGTGGAGAGTTCAGCCCGTGGGTTTTTCTGTATAACAGACCTTGCCTGAGCATGCAACTCTGACCCTCGTTTAGACGCTGCAAAACACTACAGGGTAGGGGTGAGATTTCCAGAAACAGTCACCTGGCTCTGATGCCTGTTAAGAACGTGGGTCTGGATGGGACCCATCAAGGAGGCCAGTACTCAGCTGTCCAAAGCAACCTGTCTTATAATCCTGCTGATAAATGTTTCGCGCTCCAATTTAAAAAAGTTTGTTTGCTCCCACTGCTCCTATTGAAAGGCTGTTCCAGAACCTCGCTCCTCTGATGGTTTAAATCCTTCTCATTTCCAGCCTGCCTTTACTCATGGCCAGCTTATATGCATTTGTTCTTGTGCCAGTGTTGTCCTGTAGCTTAAATAGGTCTTTTCTCCCTCTTCCTCTCTTCTCCTCCCCCCCCCCCCCCGAATGTATTTATAGAGACCAATCCTATCCCGTCACCCTTCGTTTTGCTGGGCTAAGATTGTCGAAGTCTGCGGTCAAACCCCCATTGACTTTAGTGGGAGCAGAGTCAGGCCAACGCGGAATGCTTTTCAAGTTGCCACCCTTGTGATCATGAAATAAAACACAAATTCCCTGTTCCTCTCAACCAACTCCCAAAATGCCCGAATGACGTGTTCGGCCAAGAAGCAGAATCATGTGTATGTTTTGAAATTCAAATATACTTCATGGATCATTTTCCATGAGCCTTAAACGGGCGTTTGTTCTATGCGACAGGCCACTTTAGTAGAGAAGCTAAACAGAACATGTGCACCAAAAGGAACCAGGTAATAAGACTAAGTCAGCTAAGTGGTGTGGTTATGCTTCAGGGCACTTAACGTATTTGTGACCTATGGTGCGGTCGGTTGAAATGCGTGAAACAAATCTAATGAATGCAGTTGTAGACCGCTTTAAATTGGGGTGAGCTGATTCTGGTTTTTGACAAATTTTAGGGCCTGATTTAAAGCCCACTGAAGTCCATGGGACTCTTCCAGTAGCTTGGATAGGCAATACACATAAAAAGAGGATCCTGTTAGATAGTGACTAATCTCATACCTGCTGTTTATGTTTTGGCTTTAGCGTTATTTAATTGTTTACAAACAAACTCTTTATCAGTATGTAGCATAGGAATAAATGATGAGATATCTGTGCTGGATTCATGAGTTAATCCTCCCCCTCTGTATACTCTCTATTATATTTGTGTGTGTATGTAATATACAGAGAGTAATAATTGAAAGTGACTGCTATGGGCTGGTTTCATATCACTAGATAATCGGTGAGGTTTCTACATCAGAAATCTTGCTCCTCTTTAATGATAAGATTACGCGTATGAGTTGAGGAAACAATCTGCCATCCTCTGCCTTGGGATATGAACACAAAGTTTAATATTAGTTTTACTTTCGCGCCTAGAAGCACTAATCAGAGTTGCCAACCAGAAATACATAAATGCAACAAAAACACCATCCCTGCCCCAAAGAGCTTGCAGAAGAGCACTTGGAGAAATCTAGATTGTGTCGGTATTGAAATAACCCAGGAAAATTTCGTTCTTCGGATACCTCCATTGCAGCTGCTGCCTATCCAGTGTCACCACAGTCTTTGGGGTTTTTCAATTTAAAAAAATAGTCGTCTTTGTATTTAAGAGCAATGAGCCTGTAAAATGTCTAAGTACACAGTTGCAGTGAATACAGTCCTCAAACTGTGAAAGGTACATTGTGGTACAACACGTATTCAGATTCTGAGCTCGTTAGCACAGGGACCATCTGTTCTGTTCTGTGTTTTTGTGCAGCACGTAACACAGTGGGACCCTGGGCCATGACTGGGGTCCCTAGGTGCTGCCGCAGTGCAGATGATGATACAATATTCGGTCAAAGCACTTGGGGGAGGCAAATATAATGAAACAGAAGAGCAGTCGGGGTGGGGGAGGGGGAGGAAGCCTCATTTAAGAAAAGGGGAATAAACTTAAAGCCAGATCAATCCACAAATACAATCAAATTGTTCCTTCTGATCTTTATATTTATTCATCTCATGGAGTTTTGGTTCATGTCAACCATTGTGTTGTGCAAGGCTTCAGGGTGCCTGTCCAAGATATTGAATTGTTTTTGGTAGTTCATGACACTTCACGATGATGCTCATATTTTCGTCACATTTGATGCTGTGCACCGGATTCTGATGCTACTTGCTTAGCACTAACCTTCTCAAGGTAGTCTCATTGATTGCAGTGTGGAAAGGGTGTCCGAATATGACCATATATAAAACTTTAAAAGTTCCCCCTCTGTAAAATGGGGATAATGACATAGGTGCTAGAATTAGGAGGGCTGCCGTGCCCTCTGGCTTGAAGTGGTTTCCATCATATACAGGGTTTACAGTTTGGTTCAATGGCTCTCAACACCCCGCTATACAAATTGTTCTAGCACCCCGGATAATAATACTGACTTCCTTCGTAAAGCAATTTGAGATCAACAGGTGATGAGCTAGGTGCTGTATGTGTTCATTTACTCTTAAAGACTCCATATTGTGAACACAATTCTAGCTGAATACAATGAGACTTCATTGGCACAGCAAGTTATACCAGTCTTGCCAAAGTGTAGGAGAAGACAGGAAACACTTCTTCCCCCCCCCCCCAGGGTGTCGGTGACCCTGACCCTCTCAGGTTCGGGAAACGCACTGTATGTGGGGTTGGAGCCCTTGTGTCCTTTGTCAATCTGTTAGTTCCCAATGGGATGGCAGCCTGCTGTGGAGCACAAAGCCATCTCTTTGTATTTGGGATACACGTTTACAGCCGTACTGTGTATACTTACATATAATCCAATAACTGGCATTGCGTGTGTATTGATATAGGTGCATACTTATTACCACCAGGCATTTCAAAACATGTTTCAAGTTTCCGTTTGAGTAAGAGCATCTCCAGCATGGTTCTGAGGCGTTCATTCACGTCCGGCTCACTTGCAGACTGGACTGGGTGTTCTCTAATGCTTTCTGTTCCTTCAGATCTCTCTGCTGCAGATCCCCCTGGTTTTACAGTGAAACCTGTTTAGGGAAAATGTGGTCTTCATGCCTAAAAGAGAGCAAGTCTTCCCTGAAAACTTCAGTTTTAGGGACCCAAAGAGGTGGGTGGTAGGAGAATCCGAGCAAGTATTACCATGATAATATCTCCAGTGTTAGGGGGCTTATTCCTTCACCCACTTACTTCCCTGGTCCTTCTCGCATAAACAGAGAACAGAGAGCAACAATACCCAAAGTCCAAAGGTGCAAACAATTTGATGTTTATTGGGGTGAACTTCCAGCAAGCATGATTCCAGTTTCCTTCCTTAGTGTCCCCCTTCCCAGCTCTGACACCACAGAGCCTTACACCTGTGTACCTGTTCCCATTCCTGCCCTCAGCCAAACATGATTCCAATTTCCCCACCCCATTCCCTGTTCCCATTCCCCCTCACACACACACACCCACTTCCTGACTGACTGCAGATTATATAGTAAAACTTGAGTTCTGCTTAGCTATACCTTAGCCAATCATTTTCACGAAATTTTACTAACCAATCCTAACATTGTAACATGATTACGTAACCAATTATATTCCACCACCTTCATTAGTTTACACCCAGCAAAATTAATTATACAGCAGACAGGAACAATCACAGAACTTGTGTTCAAATAAATTGGTTAGTCTCTAAGGTGCCACAAGTCCTCCTTTTTCTTTTTGCGAATACAGACTAACACGGCTGTTACTCTGAAACCAGTGTTAGCGTGGTTCTCCAACTAGGAGTCCGGAGCCACGAGCAGGTTTTGGGGGGCTGCCAAGCAGGGCCAGAATTCCACTTGCTGGGGCCCAAGGTAGAAAGCCGAAGCACCACTGCATGGGGCTGAAGCCCTGGGCCCTGAGGCCCGTCACCCAGGGCTGAAGCTGAAGCCTGAGCAATGTTGCTTTGTGGGGGCCCCTGTGCTATGGGGTCCCGGGCAATTGCCCTACTTGCTACCCCCTGGCTACCGACCCTGGCTTTTATACACAGAAAACCAGTTGTGGCACAGGTGAGCCGTGGAGTTTTTATAGGGGGGTGGGCTTAGAAAGAAAAAGGATTGAGAATCTCTGCTTTCCATAGTTCCTGCACGGGCAGTTGTTTGTATAACTTGTCAATATTCAGCCTCCCCTTCTTCTTCTTCTTTAGCTCGATGTGACTCTTGCTTTTTCTAAAGCACAGGTCAGTTCCACGCTCCCTTTAATGATAAGCCGCATGCTCTTTCAAACGATACTTCTGTTTAGTCCAAGCCCATTCCAAACTCCAGACTTGCAAAGGAGGCTGGATTGACAGAGGTACTACTTGTTTCTCTTGTAGCAGAGATGCAGCAGGTGATCGTAAAACACCGCTCTGATCAAGTCAGATAATGATGGTGAGCTAAACACAGTCTCTCTCAGCCTTATTGAGCTATGGAATAATTGGAATCTGTTTGCTGGCATACTAATATTATAGATTTCTGGTTTGTTTGTTTTTTGTTTTGTTTTTTAAATATAGTAACACTAATCCTCTGAATGTCATACTTCCAATGCAGTGTGACTAGGCAGACTGAGTCTCTGCTGGACAACTGTGCATCTGATTTATTCTCCCCCGTTCCCCAGCTCACCACCTAGAAAAATTTGTCTCGGGGTGTGTGGGGGTTTTTTTGTGTGGTGGTTTTTTTTATGGCTTCTATGTTCAGCCTAGCGATGTATATTTGTTGAAACTTGACTATAATAATTAAGCATTATCTTGGCCACGGTGATAGTATGCCAGACTCATAATATTTCCACAGGCTATGGTGGTGTGCAGTGGTTTTTGCTATAAAATATTACAGTAAAACTGTAACTGGGGGAAGGGGGGTTGTGGGGGGGTGTTAATATTTGGATGCCTAGCTTGAGACACCTTAAAGGGCCCTGTTCAGAAAGCACTGAGCACCCATGCTCTGAAAATCCGCCCCTTTCAAGGTGTCTCAGTCAAGTACCCAACTATTAAAGCACCTCAGATCACTTAGATTTGAAAATTTTAGGCCATATTAAGTGCAACATGCAAGGTCTGAAGCTATGGCTTTCTTTAGAGATGTAGGCAATAGGTGCCTATTACTTGTCAACTAAAGAAAATACGGATCTATCCCACTTCCTCTGCCCCGTTACCTTTTTCTCTCGCTGCATTAGCAGGGACCAGTAGCTGCCTCTGAGTCAGTCAAAGGCTATGTCCCTCAGCTAATGAGGCCAAAGCAACCCACAGCTTTCCCGCATCTGTCTCTGTTTTGGAGTGTAAATGTCTGACGGTAGAACCGCTGAGCTCCCACTGACTTGATCTAGAGTTCAGCGCTCAGCGTCGGTAATAATCTGGCCCCGGTTGTCGAGTTCGTTGACTTGAACGAAAGCGCCTCCTGCCTGGTGTTGAAACAGACCGTCCATTCTGTTGGCCCACCAGTCAGCAACAGTCATACATTTCTCATCAGAAACGCTTTATTTTCTTTGGAAGTTACTGAAAGGGGGTCGGAAGAAAGCTGCATGTTAAGAGCCCGATGCCACCATAATCAACCTTGCTAGATGCTTCAGAGTAGGAATTCTCGGCAAGCTGAAGTGGAGGGGCTCTCCAGAAAACGTTTGCCGGACGTTTGCCTGGAATAAGGAATAACTCGAACGTAGCGCTACTAGGTAGAACGGTGTACAGTGCATTATTCAAAGCAGATGGATGTCAGGGGAGGGGTGGGGGTGTTACGAGCATGGATTAAGCAAGCCAGCACATTTTCTTTCCCAGCCGCAATTGCTGTAGGCTTTATTTTCTTCTGCTGCTTAAAATGCTCCATTTTCTTTTTAGATCATCTTTGAAGGGAAGCCCCTTTTTTAAAACCGTTTTATTAGCTAATATTTGTACAATGGCATTGGATGTCTGAAGCAGTGTATCTTCTGTATCCGTGTGTCCTCCAGTCCCAAGGTATCTGAGCGCCTCTCAGGGCCTTAATATGGTTCTCCTCACAACAGCCCTGTGAGGTGGTGCAGTGCTCCTCTCCCCATTGGTACAGATGGGGTTCTGAGGCGTAGAGAAGCCAAGTGACTTTCCCAAAGTGTCTCAGAGTCTGTGGCGGAGTGGAGAATTGAACAGACGTCTCCTGAACCTAGGTTAGCGTCCAAACCCTGGCCTATCCTTCTTCCTCTCTTTCTCTGCCTCCATCTGTGTTGAAAGGGCGAAGGGTGAGGAAGGCAATGACTCTACTGGTTTGAAATGACACCTGGATAATCGCAGTGTTTTGGCAATATTTAAATATTGGGAGTAGCCAGAGACAAACCCTGTGCCCATCATAGATGTTTCAGTATCCAGTTGTATGGCTTTGGCCTAACAAATACCACTTGTAAGTGCTAGGCCTTTTGGCAGCCTGCATGACAATCAAGCTGGATAAAATTCAGTGACAATCCTCAGGTTTCAGAGGAACAGCCGTGTTAGTCTGTATTCGCAAAAAGAAAAGGAGTACTTGTGGCACCTTAGAGACTAACCAATTTATTTGAGCATGAGCTTTCGTGAGCTACAGCTCACTTCATCAGACATCTGATGAAGTGAGCTGTAGCTCACGAAAGCTCATGCTCAAATAAATTGGTTAGTCTCTAAGGTGCCACAAGTACTCCTTTTCTTTTTAGTGACAATCCTGTGATCAACATAGCCAGTGGTTGGGAAAGAAACTGAGGAACTGGGCTTAATCTAATGGGTCTAGTTCTGCAAGCTGTTTTGTGGGGAAGACGATGCTCGAGAGGGCTGGAGTCAGTGTCGGTCATTGGCTGACGTGCTCTGATAGCAGATCTATGGTGTATATACGTTGTGTGCTCAGATATTATTTCTTTAGTTTTACCATACTTGGTACCCTATACAAGTTCTGCATAGAAAATATAAACACAGATTTTTAAAAATGACTAGTTATTTTTGACCTTGAGGCACCTTGAAAGGGTCCTGATTTTTCGTTTTTTCTTTCCCCACAGACAGGAGGTGCTAAGCACCTCCTGACAATCAGGCCCCTCTTAAACATCTCCTGTTGAGCACACCCAATTAAAATCCACTATTGAAAATGTAGATCATAGCACTTGCAATATGTTTAGGCACTTTAGACAACTAAGACACAGTCACTGTCCTGAAGAATTGACCGTCTTAATAGAGACAATACAATCGGGGGGGGGGGGGGGTTGAGGGGAATGAAAAGGAGGAGGGATAGCTCAGTGGTTTGAGCATTGGCCTGCTAAACCCAGGGTTGTGAGTTCAATCCTTGAGGGGGCCATTTAGGGATCTGGGGCAAAAATTGGGGATTGGCCCTGCTTTGAGCAGGGGGTTGGACTAGATGACCTCCTGAGGCCCCGTCCAACCCTGAGATTCTATGAAAAGAGACATGGAGGGGAAGGGAAGATGGTGTTCTAGCAGCAACTGTGTGATTTTCCCCCCCCCCGAGGTGTGCACGGGTCTTGATGGTTTACATGGCTATTCTTCCCCTCTTTTTATTATAAGACTGTTTCTATTTCAAACTTATCTAGTACGTGTGCTTTCCAAGGGGAGCCGTGGGGGCAAAAGGCGTATCTGGCTTCAAGACGAAGCTTGATAAGTTTATAGAGGGGATGGTATGATGGGATAGCCTAATTTTGGCATTTCATTGATCTTTGACTGTTAGCGTAAAGATGCCCAATGACCTATGATGGGATGTTAGATGAGGTGGGATCTGAGTTGCTACAGAGAATTCTTTCCTGGGTGTCTCGCTGGTGAGTCTTGCCCACGTGCTCAGGGTTTAGCTGATCACCATATTTGGGGTCAGGAAGGAATTTTCCTCCAGGGCAGATTGGCAGAGGCCCTGGGGGTTTTTTGCCTTCCTCCGTAGTGTGGGGCACAGGTCACTTGCTGGAGGATTCTCTGGTCCTTGAAGTCTTTAAACCACGATTTGAGGACTTTAATAACTCAGACATAAGTTAGGGGTTTGTTACAGGAGTGGATGGGTGAGACTCTGTGGCCTGCGTTGTGCAGGAGGTCAGACTAGATGATCCGAATGGTCCCTTCTGACCTTAAAGTTTGAGTCGGAGTGTGCTGTAGAATCTAAAAAAACCAATATTCATGTTGCTGTGGCTATAGAAAATGAGGAGAAATCTTGTTTAATGCAAAGAAATGGATGTGTTTTGTGTGCAATGCTTTTAGGTTGAAAATATCCTGCTCCATGATCGTGGCCATTATGTCCTGTGTGACTTCGGAAGTGCCACCAACAAATTCCAGAACCCTCAAACCGAAGGAGTGAATGCAGTGGAAGAGGAGATCAAGAAGTAAGTGTCTGTCTCTCTACACCAGTATGTTGACTGCCGCCTCCAATTGGTCCATGATGCCAGCCTCCATCACTCACCTGCTAAAGTTTCAAACAAACTCCTTTACGCTTTCTCCCATGCTGCCCCTCACACTTCTAAACCTCCCCAAAGCTACCTCATTATTCTCCCTCTGAGCTCTCCTTAAAACTCTCCTTTGTCATGATACCTACCAAAAAACCATGACCACCATTAGGCTGCTGGTGTGCTGGGACCACTGTCTGTCTGTCATGGTAACCAATATTGTCTCATTGTTTCCCCAACAGTTTATCTGTATCCATCTGTTGTCTCTTGTCTTAAACGTAGACTGTAAGCTATTTGGGGTAGGGCCTGTCTTTTTGTTCTGTGTTTATGTAGCACCTAACACAATAGGGCCCTGATTCTAGCCTGGTGGTGGTGGTGGTGATGCTAACCTGTGCATAGGTTTAAGCATGGTAGTTTGGATGCTTCGCGGATGAGGAAACAAATTACTCCAGAAAGCCAGGAAGTTGCTTTAGGACTAATAGAACCCTTGTATTGACAGATACTGATCAGCTCAGTGGTCTACATCATGGGGGTCAGTATGTCTCAGCTCCTTTCTCCCGGGGTTGCCTGCGCTGCGAGGCAATGAACATGACAAAATAATCCCTGACCACCCTAGATTACTCCAGCAGTGACTCTTACAGTTGCCTTAAAAAAAAAAAAAATATATACAGCGTTGGGCTCTGAAAAGAGGCCCAAGTGCTCTTCTGAGGTTTGAAAGGTGGCGGCTGCAAAGTGTGGTCCCGAGGAAGCTGTTAAAAGGGGAGAGAAGTTGGGTGATCCTGAGTCAGGGAGAAGGTGGTGGAGGGAAGATATGTGGGGAAAGGAAGGGACAGAGAATGGGGGACTTGGGGTCTCGTATAGCTTAAAATCTCTATTGAAAACTCTTTGATTACTCTAACGCTCCCTGACTATAAATCACATGCTAGGAATTGCGTGGGAATGACTAAACCCTGTGAAAAGTGAGTCTGTCCTGCCTCTCATATGTACAGCCTTTTGACTTAGATTTTATAGTGCTCCTAACCTTGCAAAGCAGTCCAAGCCTGTTTGCGCACTTATTGCTAAGCTTGCAAAAGAAGCCAGCCCTTTACCTTGATTATGAAAGGGTGTGGCAAATAGCACACTAGACCACAGCATCCTTAAACCACCTTCAGACGAAACCTCATTATTAGGGATCTTTTAGACTGTGTCTGACTTTTGCCAGTACTTTAGTTACAACTGGTGCAGTTTTCAATTACCATTTGTTTTTATAAAATAATTTTCCTCCCATTCACAATACCTCTGAGCAGAACTCCCAGCATGGAAGCCTATTTATTAGAAGCCACGCTTTCAGTTACGATGACTGGATTTTGTCCAAAGCCCCGGGAGTGAGGACAGTGCAAGGGACATGCAGCTAACAACCGATGTGGAATAGCAAGATAACATTCTGAATTTTTGAATGTTACTAGCTCTGGTTTTTAAGAGATTTGGACTTTTTGAGAGCAAACTCTTGGCTGTTAAAAGGATCTTGCAGTAGCCCTCATTTCCCTGGGAAGTTTGTGGGAGTTAATTTTTTTTCTTTTATAACCAGCTTCGTTCTATCCTGTAAAATACTTCAACCTATAAAATGCATTAGAAATCCTTCTGCTGGTTTAGAACTTGAGCACCTAGTGCATTTCTATTATAGAAAAGTAAAATTTGAATTGTTGGGGTGTGGGGAAGGGAATCCTTTGCAATTAAAACAAATGGATTTCCTTCCCCAACTCACTACCCTGTGACTTCAATTAACTAATGAAGCTTTTTGTTGTAGGTACACGACACTGTCCTATAGAGCACCAGAAATGGTCAACCTGTATAGCGGCCAACTTATTACTACAAAAGCAGATATATGGGTATGTATGAAACCCACTCAAAAGTCACATAATTGACTTGCAGCCTTGGGGGGGAAAAAACAAAACTTTGATTACTTGATAACTATTGGATATACCTAAACAGTTATTTACATATACATCTCTACTCCGATATAACATGACCCAATATAACACAAATTCGGATATAACATGGTAAAGCAGCGCTCTGGGGGGGCAGGGTTGCGCGCTCCGGCACGCCGCTCTGAGCAGCGTGTTAAGGGTGTCAGGCCAGGGCCGAGGGGTTGGATAAGGGGCAGAGGGTCTTGGGGGAGGAGCGGTCAAGGAGCAGGGGGGGTTGGCTGGTTCGGCGGTTCTGGGAGCGGGGCAGTCGGGGAACGGGGGCGTTGGATATGGCGTGGGAGTTCCAGGGGCCTGGCAGGGGGTGTGGATAGGGGTCGGGGCAGTCAGGGAGCGGGGGGGGTTGGGTAGGGGTGATTAGGGACTAAGGGGGTCTCTAGAGGGGGCAGTCAGGGGATAAGGAGCAGGGGGGCTTAGATGGGGATAGGGTCTTGGGGGGGGGTGGTTAGGGGCGGGGGTCTCTGTAGGGGGCAGTCGGGACAAGGATCGGGAGGGGTTGGATGGGTCGGGGGTTCTGAGGGGTCAGTCGGGGTGGGAAGTGACTATTAATAATGGAAATGCTCAAGGCCAAAGCAAGTTCGATATAATGCGGTTTCACCTATAACGTGGTAAGTTTTGTTTTTTGTGGTTTGTGTGTTTGTTTGTTTTGTTGTTTTTTTTTTTTTTTTTTGGCTCCTGAGGACCGCGTTTTACCTGGGTAGAGGTGTATGTTTTTTTTGCCTAAGTTCTGCATAGAGAGAGGCTCCATTTGATCTTTGTGTTGTGGTATTTCAAATGACGGAGCCAATTGATGAAACATGATTGCGTCTCTGTTCTGCACCCTCTTGTAATGCTTTAATTCAGAGACGTAAGAAATTCACTGGTTGCAGTTGTACCCCCTCCCCACCCCCCGACGGGAACGGATCCAAAGCTGCACCTGGTTGTGGGTCTCAACCACACAAAATCAAAGCTATACTGTTTGTGTTTGTGTTTTTTAAAAAGTCTGACATGGGTTCCTACCCTTGGCCCTGGATTCCCAAACCTGGCCAGATTTTTTCCTCACTAAGATTTTGCAGTGCTCGGTTTCTGGCGATGACGTCCAAACCTGTTTGTGACTTGCTGTCCTGTTGAAGGTGCAATGTGACGGTTGAGCAATGTGCAGCCGTATAACCTAATAAAATAAAGGCAGCTTATCTTCACATCAGAAAGAGTGGGGGGGGAAAGAGAAGAGAATCCTGTCTCTGTCCCAGCGGAACAGTGATTCTGCAGAAGTGATGAATGGAATGGCTTAGTTTAAACGTTACCCTTGGGTGTAGCTAAATGCTTTGGAAAGTTCTGAGTTAGATAACCGTCAGGCAGTAACCGGTGTATAAGAGTTGAACTGTAGCCTCAACAACTGCTCTGCATACACAGCTCAATGTATATGAGAGGAAGAAAAACTGGGCACAGTATATGCAAGAGGCCGTTTTTCCTTGCTACGAGTGCCGTCCAGCAAAAGCCTGCATGCACCCAGAGTCCTACTGAGCTTTTCATTCTTCGGTGTTTAATGGGAGCCGCTGTAGGACTGGGGCCTGTGTGTTGTGAGGAGCCTCTGGCTTGGGAGGCAGTGTGGCCTAGTGGATAGGGCACTGGACTGGGAGTTGACTGGAAGCTGCACGGATGTGGCAGCATAAAAGGGAGCCAATCCGGGGAGAACTGTTCCAATGCAGCCTCTGTGCAGGGCAGCTCCCTGCAAGCTCCAGCGTAAGGGGCAGCCCTGGGGTGGCTCTGCCAGCCAGAGGCAGTCTAAAATGGCCCCCTTCAGTAGATGGAAAGCAGGGGGGCACAAAACTTAATGCCACCATAGCACCCTCCTGGGCAGAATTACTCCCCAGGTTCTAATTCTGGCTCCACTACCGACATGCTGTTTGACCCTGGCCCAGACCCTTAGTGTCTGTTTCCTTACCATCCTTAGTCTTGCCTGTCTCCTCAGAGCGTATCCTTTCTGGGGCAGGGCCTGGCTCTTGGGGCAGGTCTATGCCTCAGACCTCTGTCAGGGGCGGGATGAGGTGTGATCCCTGTTTGGCTCGGTGAGAGAGAGTCATGCCCTACGAAGCACGGCATTGCTGATATAGTTGCATCCGTCCTACAAGCACTTTGCCAGTCTAGTATACAGTATACTCCTGATTAACAAACCCTATTGTCAAACCTCCACGTTTTCTGAACCCTTCCTTGTCCCTGAGCAGGAGATACATGAAATACATTTGGGGGGAGTGGGGAGAGAAGGGATTTGGATAATGCAGAGGCTCAGATAACAGAACAGACCCAGGGCCAGGGCTGTAAGGAGGACAATGAACCTGTGGCTGTGTGGGAGGTCCTCCTGTGGCAGCCAGCCTTCCGCAGCCCCTCTGTCGCAGGAGCAAGTGAGCAGGGCAGAGCAGAGACCATTGGCCAGGATTGTGAGCACAAGCCCCTGTCCACAGAAGAAGCCACCCTGCTGCTGAACAGCTCCTGCCCTCTCGATTGCCTGAATTCCCAATTACCCGAATACAATCCATGTTCTCTCTCTTCTCCCCCCCCCTCCCATTTGTCCAATTATAATCTGGCAATTCCCTGAGACCATCCTGCTTTTTTTAACCTCCTTTCCATTGTATTTCACCTACTACTCTCTGTTTTCAACTAATACAAATTTACTTTGGCCTTGTCTACACACAGATTCAGTTCAGGTGGAACTATTTTGGTTAGGGCTGTCACATTTTAGCAGTACAACTCCCAGCATGGACTCAATTGATACCAGTATCCAAGCGCTCATACTGGTCTAGCTTCAGGGAACTCTTATATTCATAGAACTGCATCTACACTACGGGCTTGTCTGCACAAACCATCAATTTGTGACAAGCCTGGGCATGAATCTATCCTGGGCTAGCCTGTTGCAGACTAACCGTCTATATGGACCCAGTTCATGCACATTAGCAGTTTAATATACTTTGATTTAGTCCCTTAGATAAGAGGACTAAGTCTGTCGATCTGCTTCGACCATCAGCAGAGTCCGCACGGACAGTTAGAGGAAGGCAGGCTAGAGTGGGGTAGATTCACGCGCCAGCTTGCCGCTAGCTAAATGTGCATGTAGATAAGCCCTAAAAGGGTTTAGCCAGTTTATCTATCCCGGTGTGTTTAAAGCTTTCTAGGGTAGATAAGGCCTCCCTCTTTTCGGGACTGTGTGGAGCGTTTTAAAAGTAGCTTGCAGCTGTGACTAGACCTTGACCTAATCAGTCTGATTTATGACAACAGAAATTTCTCTGGTCAGAGAAATCCTTGTAGACAAAATCCTCAGCCATAAGAGAATCTCTGTACTGTGGAACTGTTCTTTCTACTCCAAACAGCCCTCCCCACAATGGGGGACAGTGGCAAATGTGGATGAAGAGTTTATATGATTGAAGCTCCTACAACCTTTTGGCCTCCTACTCGGCCCAACACATCTGAAGTATATTTAAATGAATTTGAAGTAGGGACCAAGTAGCCATATCTCAATCTCCTTCATATACATATTGATATGTGGACTGAGGCAGTGTTGTGGCTAATAATGCGTGTGATCTATCTTAGGTACTTATCTGCCCTCCATTTTCATAGTATCCGATCACCTCATGTTGTTGTTAAGGTATTTATCCTCCTGTCCGGTAGGGAAGTGCGATTATCCCCGTGTTACAGATTGGGAACTCTGATACAGAGAGGCTAAATGTCTTGACCAAGGTCATGCAGGAAACCTGTGGCAAAGCAAGGATTGAACCTGGTTCTCCCGAGTCCCAGGCTAGTGCTCTGACCATTGGGCCATCCTTCCTCTTTAATCTATGATGGCAGTAGTTACTGTTTAAATATTTCTTTCTGTTCTTTCCTCTCTTCAGGCCCTTGGTTGTTTACTGTACAAATTGTGTTACTTTACTTTACCCTTTGGGGAGAGTCAGGTGGCAATTTGTGATGGAAACTTCACCATTCCAGACAACTCTCGCTACTCCCAAGACATGCACTGTCTCATACGTGAGTATATCCGTTTCAATAGCAGAGTTTTGGTTTCATGTTCCAAATGAAGTTTTTCTAATTCCCAATTATTAGAGCTAAGGAACTGGAGTATGTTCTCTCTTTCAAAAAGACTTGTTCACATGCAAGGATGAAACGAATGAGTTTACAGTAATTTAGAAGATGGCTGTGCCAAAGATGGTTATAATAGCAGAGTTTCTATTTGGATGGACTGTGATAATCTATGTGGAAAACTAGGGAAATAGACAACCATTTGGGTTAAGATTGCTACCGAAATTTGCACAATAAGCCTCTTTATGCAAAAATGTTTCTCCAGTAATAAGTCTATTTGCATAAGGAGCCACAGTGATTTAGCCTCGTGATAAGATTTCGTCTTCTGTGAACTGAGAAACAGAAGTAAAACGATTACAAATAACCCACTGACTCAAGTGACTGTGTAATTAAGGGTACGATGCATTACTCTCAGCAAAGCTGGAATATCTTGCCTGCTTTCAGTAGAGCATTTGGTTTTGCCAGTTGTGTGTGAGTAACGCAGACTCTGACATGTTTTCAAAATAAGCTGATACTTCTCCATATGCCCTGGTTTGAGCAGATATTAAACTGACTTCAAGTTTTATGTAGGGGACAAGTCTGTGCAGACGTTTGTCCTTCAGCTACTCTCAGGCAGAGATGGGTAGAGCATTAGAAAGTTTTCTGTTGTCATCGTTGTAGGGACTAGAAGCCTCAACTGAGATCAGCGCTCTGTTGTGCCAGCTGCTATACATACGCATAGCAACAGCTGGTCCTTGCTCCAAACAATTTACTATCTAAAGAGCCGAAATAAAGGGTAGGAGAAAGTATCTGTATCCCTGATTTACAGTTGGAGAACTGAATTCTAGACAGGGGAAGTAACTTGGCCCAAGGACACACCAAGAAGTCTGCTGACTTTTACTGTCGGTGCACCATTTAAAACTTCCATTGGTAGGTGAATATGCTTGCCTTGGCTTGTTTAGGAAAGTAAACTGACTTGGTATTTTAATGAAGGAACTGCGGCTGCTCCTGTTCCCACTGATGTCAAAAAGAACCTTGCTATTGCCTTCAGCGAGGCTCCATGATTGCGATTAAAGACTTCTTGGACGCTCTAAGCCACGATATGTACGCTGTATAACCCCATCGGGTCCAGTGCAAGATTTGGTACTTGGGTCTATATGTGTAGAATCCATACGATTGCAGCAGAATAAGTACATTAAGTACACAGTCTCTTGATGTCTGTTAGAGATTTGCTGTCTTGCAATCCAAACTTGACCTGGAAGGTGTGGCTCATGTACCATGTGCATATATGGCAGACATGAGCTACATGATTATCCATGAATCTGCATCTTCTAATGATGATTTTTTTTTCTTTTTTAGGGTATATGCTTGAACCAGACCCTGACAAGAGACCTGATATTTACCAGGTCTCTTACTTTGCATTCAAGTTAACAAAGAGGGAGTGCCCCGTCCCAAATGTACAGGTGAGTGACCATGGACCCTTTCAGTGGAGTTGGGGCTTGAATCCATCTGAAGGTTCTTTGCGCTATTATTCCTTATCTCCATTTAATTTAGGCTGCTGGAGAAACCCATTGCTTAGTTTGTGGCTCTGGGGTATAAGAATGGCAGATAGCTTGTCTGAGACCACTAGGAATCAGTGCTTGCACAAAGGACAGGACACGTCGTACCTAGTGAGCAATACAGGTAGATGGTAGATTAAACGCTTTCTGGGGAAGATAACTAGTAAAGTGCATGGAAGGAAGTAATTTTGCTGTTTTCATGGTGGCATCCATCCATCACCATGTCTAAAAGCAGCAGCAGCAGAAGGGGTGATGAGATTTGACAGCTTCTATGTGATGTGAAAATGCGGGAGGCTAGGAAGGATAAATCTCTGGAGGTTTGGATCTACAGGCCCAAGAAAAATCAGCAAATGCTCTCCGGCTGAGTGTTATCAAAGGAGGCAGTGAAAACATGTCTCTTGGAAGGAGAGAAGGGGGGGATGCATTTAAGTGCCCTTCATTTATGTGCACTTCAGTTTTGGGACAGGAACAAAGGCAGGTCGCAATGATTGAACCCAGAAAGAGGACAGCCCAGGGGATTCCAAGAACGTTGCAGCAAAGTACAAGAGGGTGGTGTAGGGGGGCGGTTTCTGTGTATTGCACTACACTTGCAATGACTCTCTCTTCATTAATGTCTTGTGGTATTGGGAGGTGGGGTGTGTGGGGAAGGGTTGGGATGCTGCCCATGTTTTTGTTCCGTGGGTATTGGAAGCCTGCTCATTGCAGGTGTGAGGGAGGTGGGGAAGTTCACAGTATAGCTACGTTTCAGAATCGATTCGGTCTCTTAACGCATTTAGGTTGAAACTTTCCAAAGCGATTAATCAGACCCTTCGGTGGTGGCTCAAGTTAGGGTCCCCCAAAAATCGGTAGTTCCTCTAGAAAATTTAGGCCTTCATCTTTTCCAGCTGATACGTAAGCAACATTAAATGACTACGTACTCCTGGTGTTTACATGAGTGTAAGTAGTAATGGAAGTCTTGCAGAGCTGCTAGACAAACCATGGGCGGTGCTACAGTCATTCGTGTGAAAAATGGGGGCGACCCTGAAAATTAGGAAAACCGGCCGATTGCATCCGTGGGTTCCCAGGCCTATAATGAACAGAAGCGTATGCTGGTTTTTTGGTTTGGTTTGGTTCTCCACTCCCTATGGTGTGTGCGTGTGTGGGGAAACCCCAACGCCAGCCCTTGCAAATCACTTATTTACTACCATGCCCGGTTTACCAGTACGAGGCTGTCATGGGGACCTTCTGTAGAGGTGTATGTGTATATGGCAAACTAGACCATGCTTGTGAAACTGATTTCCAGGCGAATTCTTCATCGCGTATGTAATCTGTACTGCAGTTGGGTTTGTGGCTATAGCCTGGTTACCTGAGATTAGCCAAATTCCATTTAAAATGTACAGTAAATGTAATACAGTCATCTGATGATGTTATTTAGTATATCTTGTTAGAATCCAATTCAAAACTGTGGTTTACAGGTGCTTTATACTGTGTTAAGAATATTTGGGTGGTACAAAACTTTCATCCAGTCGCCTAAAGATAATGGTTTGGAGACCTTCCTGGCTTTTCCATTCCGCTTCTGATTACATTTCTCTTGTTTGGAGCATATTTCCAACTTTTTATTTTGTCATAGTGAATATGTGTGAAGTTTCCATACAAATATTAATAAATTTTATTCATTAATCTATATTTGTTACCTTTTAAAATACCCATTTGTGTCATGTCAACCTTCTGTTTGTATATTTGTGTTCAAATTCCACAAACGGTAACCAGACACTACAAAATTGGCTTGGTCCCGATTTATAAGGTTGTCTGTTGTTTTTAACATTGGAAGGGTTTCCATGCTCTATTTCCCTAGGCCATTAATGATGGGATAGTTGTCATTTTTGAAAAATGCGCAAATTTGACTGATTAAGGATCCTGAATCCCATTGACTTTGCTGCGGCTCTTTTGCAAACTTTATCTACAATCCTGCATGATTTCTACTTTGTGTAGTAAACCCAGTGGTTTTTGGATTTTCAGAATTCTCCGCTGCCTGCTAAGCTCCCAGAACCAGTGAAAGCAAGTGAAGCAGCTGCAAAAAAGAGCCAGCCAAAGGCCAGGTAAGAGCATCTGTCTTCTACATCTTTCTCTTTTCATCTGTGTCTTTTCAGATTTTGAACTGTTTCCATTTTAAAAAAAACCCACCAGTGTTCTCTTTTGGCTCACCCGGTAGAAATAGTTTGAGGTTTATACTGTGATCCTGGGACTTGTAATTTAAAACAAAAATGCCCATTAAAGTGAAAGACAGCAAATGGCAAGATGAAAGAGTTCTTTCCTCGTACGCACAATGCTGCGTCTGAGTCAGTTGCTAGATTTTGTAAACTAATGGCACTGTTTCAGTGTAACAGCTTGAAGTCCATATGCCAAAGCTTTCAGTCTGTACTGCAGCATCCCTACTAAGGGCTTTATCCAGAGCCTATTGAAATGAGGAGAAAGACTCCTCTTTACTTCAGTGGCCTTTGGGTGAGGCCCCCAGAGTATAAACCTGCAGAGCAACCACATCAACTTTGGTAGATTTTTTTTTTTTTTTTTTTTAAGGCCAGGAGGACCCAGTATGATCTAGTCTGACCTCCGGCAAAACATGGGCCTGACAACTTCACCCAGCGCTTCTGCTGGAGCTAGAACATCATCTCTTGGGATGACAATCCGCAAAGATCTGGAGTCTGCCAGGGATTGAGAATCTACCACATAGGGAGCATATTGCTGTAATGCATCTGTTTTTTCTGCTCCGTGGCGTTCTGATAGCCTTGGATCAGACTGTAAACTCTTCAGGGCCCTGAGTACACCTTTTATATTTACTGCAGAGTGACTAGTATATTCATAGCCCTATGTAGATAACAATCAGACTCTGAAAGAATGCCTCTTGTGATGTCGCAAAAAGAAAAGGAGGACTTGTGGCACCTTAGAGACTAACCCATTTATTTGAGCATAAGCTTTCGTGAGCTATAGCTCACTTCATCAAGTAGCTCACGAAAGCTTATGCTCAAATAAATGGGTTAGTCTCTAAGGTGCCACAAGTCCTCCTTTTCTTTTTGCGAATACAGACTAACACGGCTGCTACTCTGAATCTTGTGATGTCCTCTACCTACTGGCAATTAGCCCCAGAAGTTTCCCTTAGTAGTATTTTTTTATACCTGAGCTTCAATAATAATAGAGTAATTTCTTATCTAGCTCAGCGATCAAAAAAAATACTGAAAGACATTAAGATGTCTTGAGCGCCGCATGGCACAATAGTGCCCTGTGGGTTTGCATTATTATGGGATGATAAATATGAAGGGAAATGTATAGTACCTGATACTTTGGTTGAAGCCAAGACAGTTCATTAAGAGTACTTTTTAAGATGCCAATCTATATAGTTCTGCTGGAGGATGCCAGCTGCCATAAAGCGAATTCATTATGCCCTTCATCTGCTCTTCCATAAATCTATAAAAAGTCCAAATTTAAATAGTATGTTGTGTCAAACAGTTTGAATGCATTAAGCGATTTTTGACAAGTTCCAGCTGTCCAGCAAGATGAAAAGCCATAATCACAAGAGCAGGCAAAATGAACGTGCTGGATTAATTTTGCGAGTGCATTTGTTTCAACTTCCAAATGACTTGCAGTAGCCTCCATAGGAATGACTCATGTATATTTGCTCCAGTGTGTGTGTCTTTCGCTTTGATTATTCACTTGCTACTTAAGCACTGTTGGCAACAGTCAGAGCAATGCTATGTGCTACCCTCCCCAGTTTGCATGGTCATGGAGGGAGTTCCGCAAACCAGGTAAAGCAGCAGATTGGGAATCAGGAGGTACAGTGTCTGTCTGTTCCCTTCTCTGCCACTGCCTGGCTTGGTGACCTTGGGCAAGTCCCTTCCTCTGTTGGCCTCATTTACTCTCCCCTTTAAAGTGGGAATAATGATACTCTCTGACCTTGGTAAAACACTTCAGTATCTACTGATAAAAGCACTGTGTAAGTATTAAGTAATAAGAAAAGGAGTACTTGTGGCACCTTAGACTAACCAATTTATTTGGTCTCTAAGGTGCCACAAGTCCTCCTTTTCTTTTTGCGAATACAGACTAACACAGCTGCTACTCTGAAACCTGTTATTAAGTAATAGTATTTTTACAGAATAATCTTGTTATTACTGGCCACTGGGCTAGAATGTTGGTTTGCCTGAACTTTGCAGGTAAATTTAGTTCTTTGCTCCTTTGCCTTACTTAATGGGAATCTAACGGGCTTTTGATGTAGATGGCTCTGATTTATGGTTACCTTATGTCTGTCAGACCTATGTAACCATAGCAGTGTCCTGCCTTGGGAATCCCTGTCCATGGTGGTCAGTAGCCCAGTAAAACATTTTTCATTCAAGCAGCTAATTGGAAGCAGTTTATCTTCTATTCATGTTTTGTTTTTCCCCCGACCCAGGCTGACTGATCCCATTCCTCCAATGGAAACATCCATAGCTCCACGTCAGAGACCTAAAGCAGGACAGACACAACCCAACCCTGGAATTCTGCCTATTCAGCCAGCCCTCACCCCTAGAAAGAGGCCCACAGCCCAAGCAGTCATCCAACCACAAGGTGAGTCGTGGCCGCCTTACAAAATCCACAGAACAGAACCTGAGCATGCTCAGAAGCTCCTTGAATTTGCCTAATAAAATTCATTCCAACACTTCAGTCCTATGGCAAAAATTCTGTAGAACCGAGTACAGAGAGTCTTACAGAAATTGAACAGGCTTCTAAGGAAGTTTAGTCTAAGAACTAGAGCTAGCTGATACCTTTTTTCAGTGGGGAGGAAAAAAGTGTGTGGTGTTTTTCTAGCCACCAAAACGTTTTGCAGAACTCTTTGATCCTGGCCAACAGTTTGTAGTTTTTGTTTGGGTTTTTTTTTTTAAATGAAATCTTGAAAATACTTTGGTAAAGTTTTTTTTTTTTTTTCAATTGACAGTAACATATAAACACTTTGTGTGTGTGTGTGTGTTTTTGGAAACTTTGTTTTCTTTCAGAGTAACAGCCGTGTTAGTCTGTATTCGCGAAAAGGAGTACTTGTGGCACCTTAGAGACTAAGCAATTTATCGGAGCATAAGCTTTCGTGAGCTACAGCTCACTTCATCGGATGCATACTGTGGAAAATGCAGATGATGTTCTTATACATACAAACCTTGAAAAAAATGGGTGTTTACCACTACAAAAGGTTTTCTCTCCTCCCACCCCACTCTCCTGCTGGTAATAGCTTATCGAAAGTGATCGCTCTCCTTACAATGTGTATGATAATCAAGTTGGGCCATTTCCAGCACAAATCCAGGTCCTCCAACCCCCCCCCCCCCACAAACCCACTCTCCTGCTGGTAATAGCTTATCGAAAGTGATCGCTCTCCTTACAATGTGTATGATAATCAAGTTGGGCCATTTCCAGCACAAATCCAGGTCCCCCCCCCCCCCCCCCCCCCCGCGCCCCACAAACCCACTCTCCTGTTGGTAATAGCTTATCTAAAGTGATCGCTCTCCTTAAAACCTGGATTTGTGCTGGAAATGGCCCACCTTGATTATCATACACATTGTAAGGAGGGTGATCACTTTAGATAAGCTATTACCAACAGGAGAGTGGGTTTGTGAGGGGAGAGAAAACCTTTTGTAGTGGTAAACACCCATTTTTTTTCAAGGCTTGTATGTATAAGAACATCTTCTGTATTTTCCACAGTATGCATCCGATGAAGTGAGCTGTAGCTCACAAAAGCTTATGCTCACATAAATTGGTTAGTCTGTAAGGTGTCACAAGTACTCTTTTTTTTTTTTTACTTTGTCAAACGGAATTTTTCACAGGAAACTTCCAAAAACCCTAAATTTCCTGTGAAAATCATTGGTGCTGTCTGACCTGCTCTGAGACTCTAGACAGCCTAGCTGAGAACCTATGGATTTTTGGAACCATTCTATAGCCAGGGATACAATTCCCTATTACATCCCCCTGGGATGCTCCTGAAGAACAATAGGATGCTCCCTCTCTTGAGGACTCTTCTCTCAGGGGAGGCCGAGTGTAAGCATTGTTCCTGGACCCTGCTGGAGCTCTGCCAGGCAGCGGGACCTTTGCATGCTCTGATCTCTACTTACGTTGTCTTTCCCCTCTTAGTGGCAGGCCCTGCTGCTTTGGGTAGTGGCCAGCCCGCCCTTCCTGCAAGCGTTCAGCAGCCTAAAGCACCACCTCCGCAAGCTCAACCACAGCCTGCCCCTCAGCCCCAGCCCAAGCAGCCGCCCGCTCCTCAGCAGGCCCCAGTAGCCCCGTCGCCAGTCCCTTCTACTCAGCCGCAGGCCACCCCTCCGCATCAGCAGCAGCTCTTCCTGAAGCAGCAGCAACAGCAGATGATGCAAGCCCAGCAGGTAAGCATGGCCGCTTCTCCGTGCGTCCAGCGCCCGTGCTAGGCCACGGTGCCACAAGGTGGCAAGTTCAAATGTCTCCAACCTGCTCTCAGCAGAGGCACAAAAGTGTGAGAGGAACGAGGAGGTTTCTTTATTCTCTTTTCGATTGTTAGCAGCTGATGACTCAAGGCACTATCAGGGCCTCATTGGGTTGTGCTGTGTAGCTGAGCGGGGAACAGCCCTGAAGAGTTTACAGGCTAACCAGGCAAAGGGTGGGAGGCAGGATGAGGAACAGAGAGGCAAAGTGAGTTGCCCAGGGTGTCCCAGCACTGACAGAGCTGGGGACGGAACCTAGGTCGTCTGCCGCCGAGGCCAGAGCCCTACCCAACAGACCAGGGAATTCTTAAGCAGGCTGCTTGGAATTAGTGAAGTTGGGACTCTGCCAAAAAAGCGCTGTGATGGTCTTCATGACCTCCAGCGGCAGGACCTTGTCTTGGCCTTATGTGTCACTTTTCCATAGCACGGCGACTGCTGATGCTGCACACTGATTTACTGGTCAATTGATTGCACCATTTTGGGAAAGTCTCTCTTCCAACTAGAGAGATGAGGTAAGTGAGGGAATATCTTTTATTGGACCAACTTCCACTGGTGAGAGAGAGACAACTTTCAAGCCACACACAGTTCGTCTTCTGGTCTGTGTTAAGCACCATGCAAGCTCAAAAGCGTGTGTGTGTCTCTCTCTCTCTCTCACCGACAGAGGTTGGTCCACTAAAAGAGATGACCTCGCCCACCTTGTGTCTCTAACTTCCTGGGACCAACGCGGCTATAACATCACTGGAAGATCTTTCTCAGCCAATCACCCACTTCCGTAACTAGCCAGAAAAAGTTCACCGATAATTCACCGAACAAATCGCATTAGTCCATCTGAACAGTGGGGTGTTTTGATGTACAATTGCCGTCATTCGACCCAGCATGAGAAAAGCACCCATCCGTTGACTCAAGGCTGCTGCTTGCAATCTAAGCAGCTACCGATGGAGTGTTATAGTCCCGTTGGCTTGTCCTTTGGCCAAGCGATATGTGTTTAATTCTACTCTCATACTCTGTGACAAAGTTGCTGTAATTACCCGTGCTATAGACACAGTACGTTTAATGTCAAATGGGGCCCAGTGCAGGTGCAAAACTCCCCATTCAAGACCGGGCCTGACTGCTAAACAGGGGAAGGGATGTTTATGCTGAATATGTCTATACAGAAACTAGACACTTGCAGCTGGCCTGTGCTAGCCAAGTCAGGCTAGCAGGGTTGTTTCAGTGCTATGTAGACTTCGGGGCTAGAGCCCGAGCTCTGGGACCCTGCAAGGTGGGTCCAAGTCCAAGCATCGTGAGCCTGAGTCGGCTGGCACAGGCCAGCTGCAGGCTTTCCTTTGCTGTGTAAGTGTACCCAATATAACCTTCGTATAAGCCTAACGCCTGATTGACACGTGGTCGAGGGAAGCCTTTCTTAAACTTGAACAGGTAGGTGTGTTGACTCAGGGTCCTGCCATGAAGATACCCGCCAAACAAGGAAAGAGGAGACCTTCGTCTCTTTAACATTTGATAAAGGTGGGAAGGAATAGAAAAGGTTTCTACGTTTTAGGGCACAACTCCAGTTTCCTAGTAGCCCTTTGCAGACGGCCTCGAAGTCGTCATGGCTTGTTTTTATTTCCCCAATTGCCGTGGCTCTCCATGTCTGTCACGGCCCTGCAGTACCCAGCGATGCCGCAGCCAGCAGTGTCGCCGTTTCCAGTGATCCAGCAGGGGGCGCCAGCGCAGCAGCAACTGATGCAGAACTATTACCAGCAGCAGCTGATCGCCCAGCAGGCAGCCATGCAGCAGAAGACGGCGGTCGCGGCGGCTCCGCCAAAGCAACAGGCTCCAATGCCGCCCCAGCTGCAGGCTGCAGCCCAGCCCACACCTGGGCAGGAGCAAGTGGTAAGAACCAGCCAGGCCTTGAAAGCGGCGGAGAAGGGAGTGAGTGGTGGGGAGGGGGA